>NC_135233.1:388512046-389200546 GCF_051348905.1 Ranitomeya variabilis | reverse complement strand
AACTGCCTAGGAGTCTTGTTCTTGGCACAAGACGGACAGGAGGCTATGAAGTCTCGGGCATCCTGAAGAAGAGTTGGCTACCAATAAAAGCGGGACACAAACGAGAGTGTTTTCTTGAAACCGACATGACCTGCCAATTTGGAAGTATGTCCCCAGTGAAGGACTTGTCTCCTGCTGCACACAGGAACAAAAGTTTTACCAGGAAGTAGAGAAGACAAACTAACAGGCGCCAACATGATGACTTTAGATGGATCCAAGATATGCGAAGGTTCCTCTTCAAAATCGGTAGACAAAAAGGACCTGGACAAAGCGTCAGCCTTGAGATTTTGTTACCAGGACGAAAATGCAACTCAAAATTAAAATGGGCAAAAAACAAAGACCATCTAGCTTGCCGAGGATTAAGTCTCTGAGCAGAACGGATATATGCCAGGTTTTTATGATCCGTGAAGACTTTAAATAGGTGAACTGCTCCCTCCAAAAGGTATCTCTATTCCTCAAATGCCAACTTGATGGCTAATAGCTCCCTGTCGCCAATGGAGTAGTTCCGTTCAGAGGAAGAGAATGTGTTGGAGAAGAAACCGCAGGTAACAAGCTTCCCAGAAGGGGACCTTTGAGAAAGTACTGCTCCAGCTCCAGCGGCAGACACATCAACCTCCAGAACAAAAGGTTTATTCACCTCAGGACGATGTAGTACTGGAGCAGACGCGAAGGCTTGTTTCAGAGACGAGAAAGCATCTATGGCTTCAGACGACCAGATGTGGGGATTGGACCCCTTACTTATCAGGGCGGTGATTGGTCCGATCAAAGAAGAAAAGTGAGGGATGAACTGCCGATAGTAATTTGCGAAACCGAGGAATCGCTGGATAGCTTTGACACCATTAGGACGTGGCCAGTTGAGCATGGCAGACACCTTCTCCGGATCCATGCGTAGACCAGAGTCAGAGATAATGTATCCCAAGAAGGGAAGAGATGACTGTTCAAAGACACATTTTTCAAGCTTGGCATAAAGGCAATTCTCTCTCAGGCACAGTAGAACAAGACGAACATGCTTCCTGTGGGTGATCAGATCCGGAGAGAAAATAAGGATATCATCCAAGTAAACCACAACACAGGTGTACAGAAGATCTCGGAAAATTTCATTCACAAATTCCTGGAATACAGCAGGGGCATTGCATAAACCAAAGGGCATGACTAAATACTTGTAGCGCCCATCCCTGGTGTTAAAGGCAGTCTTCCACTCGTCTCCGGAGCGAATATGGACTAGATTGTAGGCCCCACGGAGATCCAGTTTCGTGAAAATGCGTGCTCCTCGTAGACGGTCGAATAGGTCCGGAATGAGAGGTAGTGGGTACTTGTTCCTAATTGTGATATTATTGAGACCCCAGTAGTCGATGCAGGGACGAAGAGACCCATCCTTCTTCTTGACAAAAAAGAAACCCGCGCCTGCGGGTGAAGATGACTTCCGGATAAAACCTCTGGCTAGATTCTCCTGGACATACTCGGTCACAGCTTGGGACTCAAGAGGATTCAGTGGGTAAATTCGCCCTCTGGGTGGTGTCGTGCCTGGTACAAGGTCGATTGGACAATCATATGGATGATGTGGGGGCAAGTTCTCCGCCTCTTTCTTGTCAAAGATGTCTGAGAAGGACCAGTAGGCTGAAGGCAAATCTGCAGGTGCCAGATTAGACTGAAGAATCTTTACAGGTTGAATGGGAAGAAGACACCTGGTCTGACAGGCATGACCCCAACGTATAACATCACCGGATCGCCAATCCAACACGGGTTCATGAGTTCTTAACCACGGAAGGCCCAAAAGGAAAGTATGAGACAACGAAGGCTGTACATAGAAGGCTATTTTCTCCCGATGCAGAGCTCCGATCTGTAACTCCAACTCTTCTGTGACAAGGGTAATGGTCTCCCGCAAGGGCCTACCATCGACCGAAGCTAACTGCCGAGGAGTCTCCAAGGATTTGACAGGAATATGGAGTCTCTTGACTGCCTCTAGCTGAATAAAGTTCCCTGCAGCACCAGAATCAATATAAGCCACCTCAGAAAAATGACTAGTATCAAGATTAACTAAAACGAAAAGAGTTAAAGGTAGAGAGGATTCATAGATACCTAGGGAGGCCTCCCTTACCCGTCCTAGGCGGAAGCGTTTCCCGGCCTCACTGGACAAGAACGCAGAAGATGAGACGCGCTGCCACAGTAGAAGCACAGACCTTGTGCGATTCTTTCTTTGCGGCATTGTTCTGCTGGTCTGAGATGATCCACCTGCATGGGTTCAGGAGCTGGAACTGGAGGCGAAGAGGCCAGTCGCGAAGAGGTAGGACTGGAAGTGACTGAAGATAGACGAAAAGGTCTTCTCTCTCTAGCTGTCTCTCGAAGCCATTCCTGGAAGCGAAGATCGATATGAGTTGCTAAGGATATGAGATCCTCCAAAGACGTTGATGTGTCTCAACCCGCCAGCTCGTCTTTGATTCAAGAAGACAGTCCTCGCCACAAAGCTCCCACCAAGGCCTCATTGTTCCATCCCAGCTCCGAGGACAAAGTACGAAATCGAATGGCGTACTGGCCGACAGAGAGAGTACCTTGGTGGAGATTAAGAAGAGACTCGTAGTAGAGGCCAAGCATCCGGGTTCATCGAACACCTTACGGAAAGTTTCCAAAAAAGTGGCGAGTTGGGAAACCAGAGGATCGTCCCGCTCCCAGAGTGGATTCACCCAAGCCAACGCCTCCCCTTCCAAGTGAGACACAACAAAAGCCACCTTGGCCCGTTCAGTGGGGTATTGTTGTGGCAATAGCTCAAAATGTAGTTGGCACTGGTTTAGAAAACCTCGACATAACTTAGGATCTCCACTATACCTCGGAGATTTGGCCAGGCGAGGTGGTGGATGCGGAGCGGGTGCGGGAACGGGAACCAAAGCGGCCGACTGCAGGGAATGTAGACGGTTATCCACCGAAGCCATGTAATTTAGAATGTGACCCTGGGTGTTGCGTTGCTGGGCGAGCTCTTGCTGGAGACTAGCCATCTGGGACGCGTTCCCAGGATCAGAGGGCTGTAACGCCAATAAGCGTGACTCCATGGCTTTTAAAAAGGCCATGATCCTAGTCTGATTCTCACGAAGAACCCCAAGCTCTTTCTGAGCGGAGAAAGAAGTACCAGCGGGGTCCATGGCCTGATTGTACTGTGAGACCGTAAGAGGAACTCCAAAAGGTGGACCCGCTAGACCGCGACAGCGAACCCTCCGAGGGCTTGTGGAACCAGTGGACCACCCCCTATACAGGGAGCGTTAGGGGCAGGCACAAGGGAGACTACTGCCATGGCAGCTAGTACCAAAAGGAGAAGTGCAGCGAGAGAGTAACACGGCAGGATCACGGAATAAAGGACTGGGCGGAGATGCAGGTATAATAAGAAAGAGCACAAGGAAGACCGGCGGGGCAGAGATGACGATATTAATGGAGAGGACGGCGAGGGAAAAGACACAAAGGACCGAAGGTATACAAGGCAGCTCAAGAGCAGAGAACGGAGCATCCAGACAAAGTGGGGCCAGAGTCACATGAAACCACAAATGACAATCAGGCAATGCCAGGAGGAAGAAGCGGCCTGATAAGGAGGACGGAGGAATACCTTCTGGGTGAAAGTCCTCAAGAGCATAGAGCGTCTCAGAGAGAGCGGCTGGGTTCAGTGAGAAGAATGTGCACGTGCGCTGCCGAACCCAGTGCGCGCGCACACCCGAGGAGGACCAGGAGCCGGGCGCGCGAGAAGAACAGAAGACCGGAAGCAAGCAGGGACGCGCTGGGACACCGTAGCGTGGTGAGTATGAGAGACATGCGGCGAGGCAGGCAGGAGCATAACAGTGTCCAATTCCTGGACCCTTGTGTCCTCCCACTCTTGACCCCTTGTGGTGTCCCATTCTTATATCGACACAACGGAAAATCCTCCCAGTGGACAATGTGTTTAGGACCATACTCGTTGACCTGGTGAAGGTGCGCTCTCTGGAGTATGGGAGACTGGGCACACGGAGGGCCGCTCTCCTCTGGAGGCGCTTTTCTTTTAGTGTGCCCTAGTCTGGTCATCTCCTTTCCTGGTGGTGGGCTGCTGCTGACACTGTAGATTTTTGCTTTGTTTGATCATTATACAGTGATGTAGGGCTGCAGGTGCCGAACTTGGGCTTTGTGATTTGTGGTTATTGTAGTGTGTGCTGCTTTATATATTGTATATAGGGATATAGATTTGGGTGTAGGTGTTAGGTTGGGTGGTGGGAAAAGGGGGGAGGTGGGTTTATCTTGTGGGACTATGGGACACTGTGGTGGTTGGGTGAAAAACTCTCACTGCCTGATCTGGCCTATGGACTTTGGACATGGACTGAGGCATGAGACGCAGGACCAGCTCTCAGGTGCAGGGGGTTGGGAATGGTGGGGTGGTTAGTTTAATCTTGTATACATTTGTATAGTTTGTGTTTGTATGTGTGTATGTATATGTACACTATATGTATAAAAAAATTATATATATAGTTTTTGTTTGCTAATATTTTATTTGTTTGTGGTTACTTTGTTTGGTGACCGAACCAGAAGGTGTAAGTAGTTATTATTCTGTATATATAATATGAGTGTGAGGAGAGACTGAGCGGCTGGACCAGTGTTCATTATAGTGATAATTTTCAGGCTGATATTCTTATGTTTCTGTTATTATTATTGTTATGTTTTTCATTTTTATAATAAAAGATCTACAGGATGTAACTCAGGATCAGTAATGTAATGTATGTACACAGTGACTACACCAGCAGAATAGTGAGTGCAGCTCTGGGGTATAATACAGGAGATAACTTAGGATCAGTAATGTAATGTATGTACACAGTGACTGCACCAGCAGAATAGTGAGTGCAGCTCTGGAGTATAATACAGGAGGTTGCTTAGGATCAGTAATGTAATGTATGTACACAGTGACTGCACCAGCAGAAAAGTGAGTGCAGCTCTGGAGTATAATACAGGATGTAACTCAGGGTCAGTAAGGCTAGGTTCACATTGCGTTAATGTGTGCACGCTAACGGACAGCGTTGCACGGCGAAAATGTCGCAATTAACGCCATGCAACGGGTCCGTTAGCGCACACATTGACAGCAATGTGAAGTTTCCCTCTAGCGCATCGCAAGCGCGTGCCTTTTTCGGCTCGCGCTAGCGATGTGCCGTTCTTCTGTGGCGCGCCTCGGATGCTGCTTGCAGCGTCCGCGGCGCGCCTGAGGTCCGTTCCCCGCTCTCGCAGATCGGGGATCTGCGAGAGCGGGGACGTTAACGCGACCCCTAGCGCGGCCGCTAAATAAACATTGCGTTAGCGCAATCCGCTAGCGCTAAACGGATTGCCCTAACGCAATGTGAACCTAGCCTAATGTAATATATGAACACTGTGACTGCACCAGCAGAATAGTGAGTGCAGCTCTGGAGTATAATACAGAATGTAACTCAGGATCAGTAATGTAATATATGTACACAGTGACTGCACCAGCAGAATAGTGAGTGCAGCTCTGGGGTATAATACAGGATGTAACTCAGGATCAGTAATGTAATGTATGTACACAGTGACTGCACCAGCAGAATAGTGAGTGCAGCTCTAGGGTATAATACAGGATGTATCTCAGGATCTGTAATGTAATGTATGTACACAGTGACTCCTCGACCTTTCTGCAGCTTTTGACACTGTTGACCACCCTCTCCTACTCTCTAGGCTCCAGTCACTAGGCATTAACCCCTTCACCCCCGGAGCTTTTTCCGTTTTTCCGTTTTCGTTTTTCGCTCCCCTCCTTCCCAGAGCCATAACTTTTTTATTTTTCCGTCAATTTGGCCATGTGAGGGCTTATTTTTTGCGGGACGAGTTGTACTTTTGAACGACATCATTGGTTTTAGCATGTCGTGTACTAGAAAACGGGAAAAAAATTCCAAGTGCAGTGAAATTGCAAAAAAAGTGCAATCCCACACTTGTTTTTTGCTTGCCTATTTTGCTAGGTTCACTAAATGCTAAAACTGACCTGCCATTATGATTCTCCAGGTCACTACGAGTTCATAGACACCTAACATGACTAGGTTATTTTTCACCTAAGTGGTGAAAAAAAATTCCAAACTTTGCAAAAAACAAAACAAAACTGCGCCATTTTCCGATACTCGTAGCGTCTCCATTTTTCGTGATCTGGGGTCAGGTGAGGGCTTATTTTTTGCGTGCCGAGCTGATGTTTTTAATGATACCATTTCGGCGCAGATACGTTCTTTTGATCGCCCGTTATTGCATTTTAATGCAATGTCGTGGCGACCAAAAAAAGTAAATCTGGCGTTTCGAATTTTTTTCTCATTACGCCATTTAGCGATCAGGTTAATGCTTTTTTTTATTGATAGATCGGGCGATTCTGAACGCGGCGATACCAAATATGTGTAGGTTGGGTTTTTTTTTTATTGATTTATTTTGATTGGGGCGAAAGGGGGGTGATTTAAACTTTTATATTTTTTTTATTTTTTTCACATTTTTAAAAACTTTTTTTTTTTTACTTTTGCCATGCTTCTATAGCCTCCATGGGAGACTAGAAGCAGGCACAGCCCGATCGGCTCTGCTACATAACAGCGATCATCAGATCGCTGTTATGTAGGAGAATTGCAGGTGTGCTGTGAGCGCCGACCACAGGGTGGCGCTCACAGCCACCGGCGATCAGTAACCATAGAGGTCTCAAGGACCTCTATGGTTACAATGGAGGAGCATCGCCGACCCCCGATCATGTGACGGGGGTCGGCGATGCGCTCATATCCGGCCGCACGGCCGGATGCGGTAGTTAAATGCCGCTGTCTGCGTTTGACAGCGGCATTTAACTAGTTAATAGCGGCGGGTGATCGTGATTTCACCCGCCGCTATTGCGCGCACATGTCAGCTGTAAAAAACAGCTGACATGTCGCGACTTTGATGTGCGCTCACCGCCGGAGCGCACATCAAAGCGGGGGTCCCGACATGTGACGTACTATTCCGTCACATGTCGGGAAGGGGTTAAGGACACTGCTCTCTCCTGGTTCTCCTCCTACCTTTCTGACCGCTCCTTCAGTGTTCTGTTCTCTGGTTCCACTTCATCTCCTCTTCCTCTCACTGTCGGGGTACCCCAGGGCTCAGTCCTTGGCCCCCTTCTCTTCTCCCTCTACACAGCCCCAATTGGACAGACCATCAGCAGATCTGGCTTTCAGTACCATCTTAATGCTGATGACACACAACTATACACATCATCCCCTGACCTTACCCCAGCTGTACTACAGAACGCCACTGACTGTCCGCAGTCTCCAACATCATGTCCGCTCTCTATCTGAAACTCAACCTCTCCAAAACTGAACTTCTTCTGCTCCCGCCATCTACTAACCTCCCTAAATCTGACATTTCCCTTTCCGTGGGTGGCACCATAATAACACCCCGGCAGCAGGCGCCCTGTCTGGGTGTTTTGTTTGACTCCGATCTCGCCTTCACATCCCATATACAATCTCTTGCCCGCTCGTGCCGCTTACACCTAAAGAACATCTCTAGAATCCGCCCTTTTCTTACCATGGAGACAACAAAAACCCTCACTGTCGCCCTGATCCACTCCCGCCTTGACTACTGCAATGCTCTATTAATTGGCCTCCCCCTTACTCGACTTTCCCCTCTCCAGTCCATCCTTAATGCAGCAGCCAGGGTCGTCCATCTGGCTAATCGTTACTCAGATGCATCGGCTCTTCGCCAGTCATTACACTGGCTGCCAATTCATTACAGGATACATTTCAAAGTTCTTGTTCTCACCCACAAAGCTCTCCACAGTGCGGCACCCCCATACATCTCCTCCCTCATTTCTGTCTATTGGCCTAGCCGACTGCTGCGCTCTGCAAATGACTTTCGAATAACCTCGGCACCAACCGTACCTCCCACTCCCGACTCCAAGACTTCTCCCGTGCTGCGCCAATCCTCTGGAATGCTCTACCACAAGATATTAGGACCATCCACAACTTGCATAGTTTTAGGCGCTCCCTCAAAACACATTTGTTCAGAGCGGCCTACCACATTAACTAATCAAGGTCATTTTATGTTTGTGTGTGTAGCCCTTTCACTATCTCCATCTACCCCCCACCCCCTGAAGAGGGCTGGACCATCATTGTAAATACATCATTGTAAATACACACCTGTACTTTGTATCTCCCCCACCTCATTGTAGATTGTAAGCTCTCACGAGCAGGGTCGTCTTATTTTGCTTTATTATTGTATTGTTAACATTGTTACCTATGATTGTTGTTTGAAACTGTTAAACTGTAAAGCACTGCGGAATATGTTGGCGCTATATAAATAAAGATTATTATTATTATTATTATTATTAAGATTATTAATAGTGAGTGCAGCTCTGGAGTATAATACAGGATGTATCTCAGGATCTGTAATGTAATGTATGTACACAGTGACTGCACCAGCAGAATAGTGAGTGCTGCTCTGGAGTATAATACAGGATGTAACTCAGGATCAGTAATGTAATGTATGTACACAGTGACTGCACCAGCAGAAAAGTGAGTGCAGCTCTGGAGTATAATACAGGATGTAACTCAGGATCAGTAATGTAATGTATGTACACAGTGACTGCACCAGCAGAAAAGTGAGTGCAGCTCTGGAGTATAATACAGGATGTAACTCAGGATCAGTAATATAATGCATGTACACAGTGACTGCTCCAGCAACATAGTGAGTGCAGCCAGTATCGGACTGTGGTGCCGAAGGCCCACCAGTAACATTGTCTTTGGGGGCCCACTTTTCACCTGCATGCAAATATTACATTGCCCTCTTTCACAAATTTGCCTATATCTCTATATATTAATAAACTGGGTAGTTTGGTTAATGAATGATGAGATGCTGCATTTTTCTATATAGAGTGAATTATGCCAACTACTAACCATACAATGGGGTTGGGGCCCATGTCTGCACAGGGGCCCACCGGGGTATTGCCCTGTTCCCCTATGGGCCAGTCCAAGCCTGAGTGCAGCTCTGGAGTATAATACAGGAACAATGAAGGATAAGTAATGAAATGTTTGGTTTTGTAGGTGAGTATACCCTTTAGTATTCTCTCCAGCACTATTCACTTGCACCCTACATGTATGCTCCTTATTAGAGCCATACACCTTAGTGCGCTCTGCCTTCCTCAGGATATGCCAGGTCCCATTATCTTTTCCCATTATTTTGGCTTATTCCAGCAGTGGAACATTCAGCTCTTTTTACATATCGCTGAGGAATTCTTCGTACACAGACTACAAAGGACGGCGAGGGGAGTGTGCGCCATTTTGCATTATTCATTTCCATGATTACAAGTGATAATTATGTGGCCACGTTTTTAATATAACAAATGTAATTTCAAACAGACATCAAATCTCAGCCGACGCCAAACATTCCTGGATCAGAGCGCCATCGAGATGTTCTTCACATCTTACATTAATAAGACGAGCTAACATCCAACGGCGGATGTGTCGGCTGCATCTGATTTGGGGCATTCCTGTAACCTGGCAGCCGCTATCAGACTGCTGCCGGCATCAAACACATCTCAGCCTGCAGGAACTTTCTGAAATCATTTCTACCATTTGTCCCTTAGTGATGATTGTGGAGGAGGCGCTGGCCGAGGTGCTGAATCTTCAGGTCACAGATCTTATTACAGTAGCTAAGGCTGCTTTCACACATCAGTTTTTTGCTGTCAGGCTCAATCCGGCAAATTTTGAAAAAAACGGATCCGTCACAAATTGTGAAAAACTGATGTGACTGATCCGTTTTTTCGCTGGATCTGACTAGCTGATCCGGCTAATTGGATCCTAAGGGAGAGAGAGAGAGAGGGAGAGGGAGAGAGATGGAAAACGCTACTGCACATACCGTAAAAAAAAAAAATCGGATCATGCTCAGTTTAAAAAAAAGGAATCTGTCGCTGGATTCCATCATTTGACAGATCCGGCACCATAGGGTTCCATTCTACCAAACGCCGGATGGCGCCGGCTCCATCGCTGTACGTTTTTTCCAACGGACACAAAAAACGTTCCTCTGTGCGTTGTCTCCGGCCGCCGGACCGACAATTTTCGATGGATCCAGCGAACGACGGAGGAAACGTGAGGCCATCTGTCGCTAATACAAGTCTGTGAGAAAAAACGGATCCGGCAGCATCATTCGCCGGATCCATTTTTTTCAAAATTCGCCAGATTGAGCCTGACAGCAAAAAACTGATGTGTGAAAGCAGCCTAACCCAGAGAGTTATCACTGTGCTATGTGTGCTGTTACATAGGACTGCAGGTGACATCTACTACATTATCTGTACTCAGAGAGTTATCACTGTGCTATGTGTGCTGTTACATAGGACTGCAGGTGACATCTACTACATTATCTGTACTCAGAGAGTTATCACTGTGTTATCTGTGGTGTTACATAGGACTGCATGTGACATCTACTACATTATCTGTACTCAGAGAGTTATCACTGTGTTATCTGTGGTGTTACATAGGACTGCAGGTGACATCTGCTACATTATCTGTACTCAGATCTGTCACTGTTATCTGTGGTGTTACATAGGACTGCAGGTGACATCTACTACATTATCTGTACTCAGAGAGTTATCACTGTGTTATCTGTGGTGTTACATAGGACTGCAGGTGACATCTACTACTTTCTCTGGTTAATTAGCTCATTACAGAGTATGATAATATATTGCCACTGACTTCATAAGACATCTGGTTACAATGTGGCCTGTGGACGATGTGATGTTACAGCGATGTCTGGTCACGATGAAAGCGTCAGTTTCTTCCTGACAGAAGAATTCATGTATCTGATAGATAACTATAAATAATTGTTCTATTGGTCACAAGCAGAAATCTTGAATGAGGAAACTTAAGATGTATTATAAAGTTGCAGAGGTTTTATGACTCATGAACATTAATTGTAGGGATCAATGGAAGGACAGGATTTCTGCACCGCCGATACCTCTGCTACCATAGAAATATGGAGGAAGGAGGAAGTGGATTCCTCTCACTTGTTTCTCGCTTTTCCTGATATCCTATAAGAGGACAGGACAACAGTGGTTGGAGAAGACTGTGATTTTATCCTCTGCAGTCGAAGAAGACTGTGATTTTGTCCTCTGCAGTTGGAGAAGACTGTGATATCATCCTCTGCGCTCGGAGAAGACTGTGATATTATCCTCTGCGCTTGGAGAAGACTGTGATTTTATCCTCTGCAGTCGGAGAAGACTGTGATATTATCCTCTGCGGTCGGAGAAGACTGTAATTTTGTCCTCTGTGGTCAGAAAAGACTGTGATATTATTCTCTGCGGTCGGAGAAGACTGTGATTTTATCCTCTGCGGTCCGAGAAGACTGTGATTTTGTCCTCTGCGGTCGGAGAAGACTGTGATATTATCCTCTGCGCTCGGAGAAGACTGTGATATTATCCTCTGCGCTTGGAGAAGACTGTGATTTTATCCTCTGCAGTCGGAGAAGACTGTGATATTATCCTCTGCGGTCGGAGAAGACTGTAATTTTGTCCTCTGCGGTCAGAAAAGACTGTGATATTATTCTCTGCGGTCGGAGAAGACTGTGATTTTATCCTCTGCGGTCCGAGAAGACTGTGATTTTGTCCTCTGCGGTCGGAGAAGACTGTGATATTATCCTCTGCGCTCGGAGAAGACTGTGATATTATCCTCTGCGCTTGGAGAAGACTGTGATTTTATCCTCTGCAGTCGGAGAAGACTGTGATATTATCCTCTGCGGTCGGAGAAGACTGTAATTTTGTCCTCTGCGGTCAGAAAAGACTGTGATATTATTCTCTGCGGTCGGAGAAGACTGTGATTTTATCCTCTGCGGTCGGAGAAGATTGTGATTTTGTCCTCTGCGGTCAGAGAAGACTGATTTTGTCCTCTGCGGTCGGAGAAGACTGTGATTTTGTCCTCTGCGGTCGGAGAAGACTGATTTTGTCCTCTGCGGTCCGAGAAGACTGTGATATTATCCTCTGCGGTCCAAGAAGACTGTGATTTTGTCCTCTGCGGTCGGAGAAGACTGTGATTTTGTCCTCTGCGGTCGGAGAAGACTGTGATTTTGTTCTCTGTGGTCGGAGAAGACTTGGATTTTGTCCTCTGCGGTCGGAGAAGACTGTGATTTTGTCCTCTGCGGTCCGAGAAAACTGTGATTTTGTCCTCCGCGGTCCGAGAAGACTGTGATTTTGTCCTCCGTGGTCGGAGAAGACTCTGATTTTGTCCTCTGCGGTCGGAAAAGACTGTGACTTTGTCGTCTGCGGTCCGAGAAAACTGTGATTTTGTCCTCCGCGGTCCGAGAAGACTGTGATTTTGTCCTCTGCGGTCGGAGAAGACTGTGATTTTGTTCTCTGTGGTCGGAGAAGACTTGTATTTTGTCCTCCGCGGTCAGAGAAGACTGTGATTTTGTCCTCTGCGGTCCGAGAAAACTGTGATTTTGTCCTCCGCGGTCCGAGAAGACTGTGATTTTGTCCTCTGCGGTCGGAGAAGACTGTGATTTTGTTCTCTGTGGTCGGAGAAGACTTGTATTTTGTCCTCCGCGGTCAGAGAAGACTGTGATTTTGTCCTCTGCGGTCCGAGAAAACTGTGATTTTGTCCTCCGCGGTCCGAGAAGACTGTGATTTTGTCCTCCGTGGTCGGAGAAGACTGTGATTTTGTCCTCTGCGGTCGGAAAAGACTGTGACTTTGTCCTCTGCGGTCCGAGAAAACTGTTATTTTGTCCTCTGCGGTCCGAGAAGACTGTGATTTTGTCCTCTGCGGTCGGAGAAGACTGTGACTTTGTCCTCTGCGGTCTGAGAAAACTGTGATTTTGTCCTCCGCGGTCCGAGAAGACTGTGATTTTGTCCTCCGCGGTCGGAGAAGACTGTGATTTTGTCCTCTGCGGTCGGAGAGGACTGTGATTTTGTCCTCTGCGGGGGATGGTATTGTGGTGACAGATGTCCTGTGTCCTGTCCTTATGTAATTAAGTTAGTAGAGGCTCTGGGCGGCCGTCCAGCCAGACTCACATGTCTGCACATTTTTTCCTTGGACTTAGTGGTCTGCAAACAATCACAGAGACCAGTCCGATCTCAATAAGATTCTCAGATCAAAATTGCCAATGCAATTAATGCGTGGTGAAATAATCGTCCAGTACTCGGGTGCCGTCCACGTGCTGCAGCTTTTCCAGGACTGTTTGATGGGAGAAGCTGAAGAAACCTTCAAAAACTAACACCGACCAAACCATGATGACTCGGATCACAAACTCGAGGTGTCTACAAGGGTTTATACTGGTGGAGGCGCCATGACGCTGACGCCATCACAGCAAGGACCTATTGTCTAACATTAAACGTGTCCGCTACCCACAGCAGCCAATCACAGCACAACGTTCTCTTCTTCATAGAAACGTTAGGAATGACATCTCTGATCGGAGAGTTCTGATGATGATGCTGCACCATTATTGTCACTTGTGGTTCCACTGTACAATCATTTAAAGCAGCCGCCATCATGAAACGCCTCAATAAATGCATCCGTCATGACACCTGCTTACAGAATATACTACTGTCCATGACAACCACGTACACAGTCCAATGTCCACCATGACATTGACAACCACAAAGTCAACCATTCATGATTCCAACCACATATACTGCCCAACATTCACTATCACAATCAAGTATAATGTTCGCCCCTTCACCATGACAGCCATGGAGTGTCCACCACTCATCATGACAAAATAAAACATTCACCATGACAACTACATATATCATCCATCAATGACCATGACAACTACTTATATAGTGTCCATCAATCACCATGATAACCACATATGTCATCCATCAATCACCATGACAACCACTTATATATTGTCCATCAATCACAATGATAACCACAGATATCATCCATCAATGACCATGATAACCACATGTATTGCCCACCAATCAGTAGCGTAGCTACTGGGGGGGCAGAGGGGGCCATCGCCCCGGGCCCTGTCACATGAAGGGGCCCACTGGGAGCCAGGGCCACTTCTGTGCCGAGCAGGGCCGGACTGGCCATTTGGCAATTCTGGCAAATGCCAGAAGGGCCGGTCTGGTTGTAGGCTGCCTTGTGTGCTACGTTAACAGAATCAATGTTCTCAAGGCACCCATACTGTTAAGAGTTGTGACGGAGTACAAAGCCGGTCACTCCGTCACTTACCTCAGCATGCTGTGGTATAATTAGAAATATTGGTCTTGTAGTAAATCTTCCTTTCCTCCATCCAGGGTAATATTAGTAATATATCCCATCTGGTTCCAGGGGACGGGGACAACAGGGGCCTGTGTGATTTCAAATGCCAGGGCTGAATTTCAGCCCCAGTCCGTACCTGGTGCCGAGGCAGAACACCGCATAGGAGCAGAGCAGTATATTGTCTGCTCCGTCTGATGGAGACTCTGCAAGCTGGCTATTAGCACAGTGGCCGGCTGCAGTCTCCCCCCTGCAGTGAATGGTTTCGCCCGTCTGACCTGATCATGAAGCTTTTCCCCGGCTGCAGTTTTCTTCACTCTGTGCACGCTGGGATTGGCTCAGGCACGCTGGGTCCTAGTGCCCACCCTGCATTTCACCTAGACACTTCCTGGTCCTGTCTGCAGTGCAAACTTTATCAGTAAGTGCTGGGGATGGGACTTATTAGGTTTATTAAATTCAGGTATGTCACTGTGATGTGAATGTGAGACCATTGGGGTATTGTGGGCGCTGAAAGCAGGTGAGGGGCACAGGGTACTGAGGGGGTGGATGTGAGACCATGGGGGTATTGGGTACTGAAGTGGGGGAGGGGAGAAGTCACTGGGGGGTAAATGTGAGACGATTGGGGTATTGTGGGGGAGGGGAGACAGGGCACTAGGGGGTAAATGTGAGACGATGGGGGTGTTGTGGGGGCTGAAGGTGGGTGAGGTGGGACAGGGCACTGAGGGGGTGGATGTGAGATGATGGGGGTATTGGGGCTGAAGTGGGGGAGGGGGGACAGGTCACTGGGGGCTGAATATTATAATGTTTTGTTATATGTGCTCCATCATGTAATATTTGCTGTCTGGGGAGGCTGGAGATGGGGCGTAGGGGGCTTTTGATACGTACCACCTGGGTCTTTGAGTATTACTATAAGGAGCCCCCATACAGTAACCTAGAGCTGCATCACATTTACAGCACCACTCCAGCATTATTTTTTATTTCATTGCTGGAGCGGTGCTGACAATCCACGTCCCCTGCTCCCTGTCTGATACTCACCTTCTGGCGTCTTCATCTGTTTTAGTCTCCGCTCGGCTCCGTCTCCTGCAGTTTGTGGCCTGTCCAAGGCTCCAGTGTATCATGCAGCAGCGCAGAGGTCACTAATCAATGTGAGTCTATGGGAGCCTCGTTCTGGCCTCTCTCTCACTCTCAGGCTATGTGCACACGGTGCGGATTTGGCTGCGGATTCGCAGCAGTTTTCCATGCGGTGTACAGTACCATGTAAACCTATGGAAAACCAAATCCGCAGTGCACATGGTGCGGAAAATACCACACGGAAACGCTGCGTTGTATTTTTCACAGCATGTCAATTCTTTGTGCGGATTCCGCAGCATTTTACACCTGCTCCTGTATAGTAATCCGCAGGTGTAAAACCGCAGGTGAAATCCTCACAAAAAACGCAGGAAATCCTCAGTAAATCCACAGGTAAAATGCAGCATGTTTTACCTGTGGATTTTGCAAAAACGGTGCGGAATAATCTGCACACGAATCCGCAACGTGGGCACATAGCCTCATAGTTTTACATTGAGCACTTGTGACATAGCTTCTCACTTCTGGCCTGTCAGAAGCTGCGCTCACAAGTTTGAGCCGTGGGACTGCAACAGTTCCGCAAAATAGTGAATACGCCGGAGGATGAGTAAGTGACCGGGGACTTGCGCTTAAAACACTTCTCCATCAGTGGAAAAAAAACCCTGCTAGAGTGGTGCTTTAATAATAAGCAATTTAGTACTATAAAGTTGATAAAGGCTGGGAATAAATGTCTGCAGTCACTTTATGTGACTGCAGACTGCCAAATCATGACAGGGAGCTGCGGGCCCATCACACTGTGTATAAGGGAGCTGCGGGCCCATCATACTGTGTATAAGGGAGCTGCAGGTCCATCATACTGTGTATACGGGAGCTGCAGGTCCATCATACTGTGTATAAGGGAGCTGCGGGCCCATCACACTGTGTATAAGGGAGCTGCGGGCCCATCATACTGTGTATAAGGGAGCTGCGGGCCCATCATATTGTGTATAAGGGAGCTGCGGGCCCATCATACTGTGTATAAGGGAGCTGCGGGCCCATCATACTGTGTATAAGGGAGCTGTGGGCCCATCATACTGTGTATAGGGGAGCTGCGGGCTCATCATACTGTGTATAAGGGAGCTGCGGGCCAATCATACTGTGTATAAGGGAGCTGCAGGCTCATCATACTGTGTATAAGGGAGCTGCGGGCCAATCATACTGTGTATAAGGGAGCTGCGGGCTCATCATACTGTGTATAAGGGAGCTGCGGGCCAATCATACTGTGTATAAGGGAGCTGCGGGCCCATCATACTGTGTATAAGGGAGCTGCGGGCCCATCATACTGTGTATAAGGGAGCTGCGGGCCCATCATACTGTGTATAAGGGAGCTGCGGGCCCATCATACTGTGTATAAGGGAGCTGCGGGCCCATCATACTGTGTATAAGGGAGCTGCAAGCCCATCATACTGTGTATAAGGGAGCTGCAAGCCCATCATACTGTGTATAAGGGAGCTGCGGGCCAATCATACTGTGTATAAGGGAGCTGCGGGCACATCATACTGTGTATAAGGGAGCTGCGGGCCCATCATACTGTGTATAAGGGAGCTGCGGGCCCATCATACTGTGTATAAGGGAGCTGCGGGCCCATCATACTGTGTATAAGGGAGCTGCGGGCCCATCATACTGTGTATAAGGGAGCTGCGGGCCCATCATACTGTGTATAAGGGAGCTGCGGGCCCATCATACTGTGTATAAGGGAGCTGCGGGCCCATCATACTGTGTATAAGGGAGCTGCGGGCCCATCATACTGTGTATAAGGGAGCTGCGGGCCCATCATACTGTGTATAAGGGAGCTGCGGGCCCATCATACTGTGTATAAGGGAGCTGCGGGCCCATCATACTGTGTATAAGGGAGCTGCGGGCCCATCATACTGTGTATAAGGGAGCTGCAAGCCCATCATACTGTGTATAAGGGAGCTGCAAGCCCATCATACTGTGTATAAGGGAGCTGCGGGCCAATCATACTGTGTATAAGGGAGCTGCGGGCCCATCATACTGTGTATAAGGGAGCTGCGGGCCCATCATACTGTGTATAAGGGAGCTGCGGGCCCATCATACTGTGTATAAGGGAGCTGCGGGCCCATCATACTGTGTATAAGGGAGCTGCGGGCCCATCATACTGTGTATAAGGGAGCTGCGGGCCCATCATACTGTGTATAAGGGAGCTGCGGGCCCATCACACTGTGTATAAGGAAGCTGCGGGCCCCATCATACTGTGTATAAGGAAGCTGTGGCCCCATCATACTGTGTACAGGGGAACTGTGAGGGACATCATACTGTTTGATGGAAGCTGCAGTCCCATTATACAGTATTGTTTATAAGGGAGCTGTGGACCCACCATACTGTGTATAGGGAACTGTGAAGGCATGTTGTGCACATGGGGGCTGTTGACCCATTACATTACACTGTATATAGGGGAGCTCTGGGGGGCATTACACTTTCTGTAGTGGAGTTCTGTCAGCATTATACTGTGTATAGGGGAGCATTGGGCTCATACTATCTATAGGGGAGCAGTGGTATCATACTGTGTAGAGGGGAGCAGTGGGAACATCATACGGTGTACAGGGGAGTTATAGAATCACCATACTGTGTATATGGGATCTTTGAGCTCACTATACTGTGTACAATGGAGCAGTACATGAGGGAACTTAGGGGACATTAAGTGTAAAGTGGGCACTCAAGCATTACTGTATTGTTATAGGGGCACTCATAGTATTGCGACCATCAAAGTTGCGTATGGTCACAATATGGCGGTAAAATCAATGTTCATTTTTGTATATAGATTTATTTTCAATAACAGAGCGGTCATATTCTGAGGTTCCACTATATTCACAATTAGAGTGTGCAACCGTAGTTGTTATCAGGGTTAGGCTACTTTCACACTAGCGTCGTACGACGGACGTCGCAATGCGTCATTTTCTCCATACACTTGCATTAGCGACGCATTGCCCCATGTCGCATCCGTCGTGCGACGGATGCGTCGTGTTTTGGCGGACCGTCGGCACAAAAAAAGTTACATGTAACGTTTTTTTGTGCATCGTGTCCGCCATTTCCAACCGCGCATGTGCGGCCTGAACTCCGCCCCTTCCTCCCCAGACATTACAATAGGGCAGCGGATGCGTTGAAAAACTGCATCCGCTGCCCCCATTGTGTTTCTATTTCACAGTATGCATCGGTACGTCGGCCAGACGCACTGCGACGCTAGTGTGAAAGTAGCCTTAGCTGGTTAGGGGCCCACTCAGATGTTTCGCCCCCCCTAAGTTGAAACCCTAGCTACGCCTCTGCCACCAATCACCATGACAACCTCATGCATCATCCATCAATCACCATGATAACCACATATATCATCCATCAATCACTATGACAACTACATGGATCATCCATCAATGACTGACAACCACTTATATAGCATCTATCAATCACCATGACAACTACATATATCATCCATCAATGACCATGATAACCACATGTATCACCCACCAATCACCATGACAACCTCATGCATCATCAATGATCACCATGACAACCACATATACCTCCATCAATCACCAGGACAACCAATTATGTCATCTATCAATCACCATGACAACCACATTATTGTCCACCAATCGCCATGACAACAACATATATATCATCCACCAATCACCATGACAACCACACATATTGCCCATCAATCACCATGACAACCACATATCACATCCATTATTTTTCGCCATGCCAACAACCGCAATGACGACCACCGGTTCTGTTGTAATTATGGAACCAACCTATGCAAGCTGCCAAAATGTACAATTAACCCCTTCCCAGCTAAGGACACTGTAGTCCGAGGGCACGAGGTGGGCTCTGGAGCTGGTGCCAGAACTCGTCGATAAGAACAAGCCCTCATATAGCTGTCGATGCAAAAATTAAAAAATTAAGTCTCTTGAGAAAATGAGAAGAAAGAACAAAAACAGAAAAGCAAAACATTTGCCAGGAAGAGGTTGGGTAGTAATTTGCATGTGATAAATGGCGCACTCCCGGGGTCGGCGGCCGCACCGTGCTTTTTACCTGCATTACTATGATCGCGGTTTCCTAGAACATTTTCTAAATCTGCATTTAAAAAGGGCAGAGGAAATCTTCATATATAATGAGATCTGCGCTGTCACTGGCGACATTGTGTGAGTGACTGGGGGCGAGGGGACGCCCTGTGATGAGAGGATGCCCCCAGGCGCAGCCCCATCGTCACCGCGCTGTCATTTTCTCCTCCACATACAGATGTAGAACGTGTCACTGATACAACATCCGACTCCGGAGACAAGGGCGCGAGGATCAAGGTGCCTCACTCATAAAAAGACAGCGGCTCTGGAAATATGATGTATGATGGCGGTGACGGTGTACGCGGTGTGTAAGTCAGTGACTAGTGGTACAGTAACAGCGCCACCACAGGGCGCTGACAGGATGGTGTAACACCAGCATAGTCACTGATGCCTTTCCTTATAATATCTCCAAAAACACGTCAAAGTTATCCACATGTAAGCCGTGTGGCTGGTCACCTTGTTTGCTCCGGAAACCACTGACAAGCTGCTGTTGACGGATCTGGCGGGGGAGGTGCTACAGCGCTCATCAGGAGAGTCACCTCTGCTAATAACTACAAGAAATGCAAATATATGTCACAATGATCCACATGTAACCAGCGCTGCCTGTTACTTTATTTTTTTTCTGGAAAGGATAAGCAAGAGGCTGTTGATGGATCTGGCAGGAGGTTGTCGAATTGCATAAAAAAAATAGTTTTCTCTCTTATGAGAATTGATTTGCATGGATCCGCCAAAGTCACGTTCAGCCAGCTAACATAGTGCTGGATTCTCTATAGGGTTACAAATAATAAAAATAAATACTCACCTGTCCTGCCACCACAGCTCGCTGCCGGGTCCTCCGCTGGCTCTCTCAGGTCACGTTATAGCCACTCTTAGGATCTTCAAGTCCCCATGAGGTCACAAGGGGCGCGACATTGACCTGAGTGCGGAAGATCCGAAGACGGCTGTAGAGTGTCCAAAGGGAGTGAGCAGAGGACAGGGGAGGGACAGGCATAGGACAGGGGAGGGACAGGCGCAGGACAGGGGAGGGACAGGCGCAGGACAGGGGAGGGACAGGCATAGGACAGGGGAGGGAAAGGCGTAGGACAGGGGAGGGACAGGCGTAGGACAGGGGAGGGACATGCTTAGGACAGGGGAGGGACATGCGTAGGACAGGGGAGGGACATGCGTAGGACAGGGGAGGGACAGGCGTAGGACAGGGGAGGGACATGCGTAGGACAGGGGAGGGACAGGCGTAGGACAGGGGAGGGACAGGCGTAGGACAGGGGAGGATAACATTTTGTAATTTTTTTTACACCTTCCTGAACCACAATACTCCAGCACCAAGGGCACAATGCACCAGCTTCCCTTCCACAAGCCAAGTCTTCCCTGACCAGGGGGTGTGTAATCCATACCTGGGAGGATTCTGGGTGGGCTCGCTCTTCTCCCTATATGTACTCCATACCTTGCTGCCACCACTGGTATCTCTCCATGTTCCCATATACTGATCCTTCCCCCCCTCCACCGAGCCCAATCCTGGGAGCTGAGACAACCAGGTGGTCACATAACTCCAGTGGAAAGGTCTCATTTTGTTCTCTCGGCAAAAAAGCACAACAGCCCGAAATCTCCCACCCCGCCCCCACCCAACCGCGCACTGGCGATTACAATGCGACAAATTCACTTCATTCAATTAATGAGCTGGAAACGGGGAGACATTACATGGCAAATGAGGTTTACATATGATAATGTCGGATTTGTCACGTAAAGATTGCTTCTTTTCAGCCGCATGAAAGGAGTAAATTTTGCTTTTGTGCAGCTCGCACAATGCTAATAAAAAAGACGAAACCCTCTACAGAGCGCGCCACAATGCCGCAAGTCTGTAATTCTAATGAGCTGAAGAGATTACTGTTATTTTGGCATGAAAGCAAATCTGCACTAAATAATAAATAGTGTAAAATGAAGCGCGTCGGGGCCGGGGGAGGGGACGCGCAACAATCTGATATTGCTTTTTGCGCTGCTATCATAATTATATCCACCTTCTCTAAGTGAACTGTGGAAAACATGAAAAGTCCCAAACAAAACCGCATTGTGCTCGCTCCCGCTGCGAGCCGCCCGCACTTATTTAGAGCATACACAAATCTGAAATATTTCGGGAGCTCGTAAAATTAATGGTTGATCGACGCTTTGTAAACTTTTTTTTATGAAATTAGAGATTAAAGTTCTAATAGAAAATGTCTTCATTTATTAAAATCCATAAAAAAGGAAATTACATAGAGCTAATCAATAAAGATCAGGTGTAATAATATCCCTAGTGGTCTGGGGGGGAAATGTAATCCGTCAGGGCTTAACATGCCCCCGGTGGGTTTTGTAGAAAGAATGATCTCTAATGGTTTATTAGGTGGAATATTATCCCCGATGGAATACAAATACCCCAAAATAATATCCCTAGTGCTGCATTAGATGGGGTAATATTCCTGGTGGTTGAGAATGCCCTGGTAGGCTGGTGGAAAGGGTATGTTCCCTAGAGGTTTCTTATATATCGGCATCAATCCCTGCTGGTCCAGTACAAAAAAAAGATAAAATCCAAAGTGTTCAGTTAGATAGAATAAAATTCCTGGTGGTCCAGTAGGTAAAATGTCATTGATGGTGGTCCATTAGAATGATATCCATGATGGGCCAGTGGGTAAAATGTCAGCCATGGGGGGCTCATAACATGTCCCTATTGGACTTATAGAAAGAGAATGATCTCTAGTGGTCAATTAGATAGTGTAAGGCAGTGAGGGGGATCATATGCGAGGGTCGATATGTGTCCCCCCAGGATGCGGACGGAGTTCTATTAAACTCGCTGGAGAGCCTTGTGTTCACAGCAGGACGCCTGTGAGTCACAAGGTAAAATAAAAGAAAGAGTGGGTTGAGTCCAAGTAGTGACCTAGTCAGATTTTTAGGAAAACCTGTCAAGGGGTTTTATTTTTACAGGGATTTGCAGGTTTGGTAGTGGGGCGATTCCCTCTCTCCACTCTGGGTTTTGGAAGTGTTGGTTTTGCCTTGGGTGTGTCAGTTTGGATTTTGCATCTGGCCCCTCACCCCCAGTGTATAATATCTGTCCCCTCACCCTCGGTGTATAATATCTGGCCCCTCAACCCCAGTGTAAAAGATCTGGACGCTCATCCCCAGTGTCACAGGATTACCACCACAGTGTGCAGCCAGAAGACCACAGTGTCTGATTGCTCCTACTCCAGCACTGAGAAGAAGCACTTCTCCTTCATTTTTGTGTTTATTTCTTCTGGCAGAACAGGGGTTTATCGGCCATGTTGGAAATCCCTGTGCTCACAGCTGAGCTCGGTTAGCCACTCCTTTCCCTTTTATAATCTGGGCTCTGTTACAAATCCTTGTCAGAGCTAGCATTAGCTGCATGGATAACGGAGGGAGAGGAGCACATATGAGAAGGAGAGTTGGAGGAGTTAGCTGTGACTGTTGGTTGGTTTGTATGTGTGGTGATTCCCTATCCTTCCCTATTTTAGTTTATTCCCCTACCTCCACGCCCCAGTGCATCCCTCTGTTATATGTGAGTGAATATTATGTATGCCTGGAGTTTTCTGTTAACCCTTGTTTGTGTTGCCTTGTTTGTCTGTTTGGTGTATTGCGGTGAACAATAGCATCCCTCTTCCCTGGGTGGGGGAAGAGTACAGACAGAGGTCTGACTCACGAGATAAGGCAAGAGTGTAGGCTGCAGCATCTTCACCTTCAGAAGTATCCCTGGGAGAAGGGCACTCCCTACTGTTAGGGACAGGGAAGGAGCCTCTGGTCCTCGGTAGCCCGACAGCTGTGCCGTGACACCCAGTATACAATATCTGAACCCTCATCCCTGGTGTATAATATCTGGACCCTCACCCCCAGTGTACAACATCTGGACCCTCACCCCTGGTGTATAATATCTGGCCCCTCACCCTTCTCCTGGTGTATGACATCCAGCCACTCGCCCCCGGTGTATAATTTTTGGCTCCTTGCCCCCGGGTGTATAATATCTGGACCTTCACCCCCAGTGTACAATATCTGGACCCTCACCCCTCCCCTGGTGTATGACATCCAGCCTCTCGCCCCCGGTGTATAATATCTGGCCCCTTGCCCTCAGGTGTATAATATAATATATGAACCCTCACCCCCAGTGTATAATATCCGGCCCCTTGACCTGCCAGTGTATAACATCCTGCTCCTTGCCCCCCGGTGTATAACTTCCAGCCCCCCCATGCCATCTGCCATTACTAACATGTGACAGAACAGCAGGTGGTGCAGAGCTCACTGATCCCAGCGAGGTCCTGTAATCGGAGCCCCTGGGGAAACCGGTTACGTCCATGACATTTCTTCATCCTAAATCTTCCTCATCTCCTGTGAGTCATATTGCGGAGAAGTGGAAGGAACCACAGCAACTCAGCCACAAAGTGGAGACCCCGTAACGCTACAGGGCGGGGGGGGAGGGGGGCTGAGTGCTGAGGAGCAGAGAGCAGAAACGTCACCACCGCACTCCTGACTCCATAAATGCAGAGTCCAGACCTCCATTGTATCCGCACAGACACTGCGCCCCCACTGAAGCCTCATGGCCGAGCAGCTGCAGGCAGCCGTACATCACCAAGCACAATGCCGAGCGTTGGATGGAGTAGTGTAAGGCCGCCACCACTGGACCCTGGAGGAGACGTGTTCTGTGAAGTGATCCATCACATTTTTCTATCTGCATCTGATGGAGGAGTCTGGCTTTGGTGACTCCAGGAGGATGTTACCCCCTGACTGCATTGGAGGGGGATGATGTTATGGGCTTGTTATCAGGGGGAGGCCTCGGACTAGTTTGGGGAAGACCCTTTTCTGTTCCCATGACTGTGCCCAGTGCACAATGTCCATACAGGCATGGGGGGAGAACATGGGTGGCTGCACAGAGCGGGGACCCCAATCCCATCCAACACTGAGGATTGTGAGCCCGGCTGCCCTCAACATCAGGGTCTGACCCCACAAATGCTCCTCTGGATGAAGGAGATAAAATTCCCACAGACGTTTCCAAAATCTTTCTCAGAAGAGCGAAGCCGTTGTATCTGCAGAGGGGCGACGCCATATTTATCTCTATGGATGTAGGTTTGTGGGTCAGAGAAGCCCCTGGAGGTGGATGTGGGGTCCCATGCAGCTTTGAATGTGACTGGAGTGTAACATTATAAGGCTCGGGCTCCGTTGCTGTTACTGAGGGAATCTGAGACGAGGAGACACAATCATTGTGAAGTCTGAAGAGGAGACGTGTGAAGTCATTAATCTCACACCTTAGAGGTAATTAATCAGCCCATAAATTAATTGTTGTCATATCAACGGATGATTCTCCAGCAACATTGTAACCACCTGACAGTAAACACTTCCCTCCCCATTACCGCAGGGCAGGATAATGCCCGATGTCCTCCGGAGATCAGTGCCGGGTATACAGTATATACCGTGTCGTCGTCATATCAAGCCCCGAGGTTGTCAGTGCGGAGGCTGCCGACAACCAGCTGCTATATTGGGTCTGAGAGGTTGTCAGCCCTGCTCACTATTACTGACAACCAGACGGTATTACATCATGTGACAGGTTGTCAGCCCTGCTCACTATTACTGACAAGCAGCCGGCATTACATCATGTGACAGGTTGTCAGCCCTGCTCACTATTACTGACAACCAGCCGGCATTACATCATGTGACAGGTTGTCAGCCCTGCTCCATCTTACTGACAACCAGCCGGCATTATATCATGTGACAGGTTGTCAGCCCTGCTCACTATTACTGACAACCAGCCGGCATTACATCATGTGACAGGTTGTCAGCCCTGCTCCATCTTACTGACAACCAGCCGGCATTATATCATGTGACAGGTTGTCAGCCCTGCTCACTATTACTGACAACCAGCCGGCATTACATCATGTGACAGGTTGTCAGCCCTGCTCCATCTTACTGACAACCAGCCAGTATTATATCATGTGACAGGTTGTCAGCCCTGCTCACTATTACTGACAACCAGCCGGCATTATATCATGTGACAGGTTGTCAGCCCTGCTCACTCTTACTGACAACCAGCCGGCATTATATCATGTGACAGGTTGTCAGCCCTGCTCACTATTACTGACAACCAGCCGGCATTATATCATGTGACAGGTTGTCAGCCCTGCTCACTCTTACTGACAACCAGCCGGCATTATATCATGTGACAGGTTGTCAGCCCTGCTCACTATTACTGACAACCAGCCGGCATTACATCATGTGACAGGTTGTCAGCCCTGCTCACTCTTACTGACAACCAGCCGGCATTACATCATGTGACAGGTTGTCAGCCCTGCTCACTCTTACTGACAACCAGCCGGCATTATATCATGTGACAGGTTGTCAGCCCTGCTCCATCTTACTGACAACCAGCCAGTATTATATCATGTGACAGGTTGTCAGCCCTGCTCACTACTACTGACAACCAGCCGGCATTACATCATGTGACAGGTTGTCAGCCCTGCTCACTCTTACTGTCAACCTCCCGGTATTATATCATGTGACAGGTTGTCAGCCCTGCTCACTATTACTGACAACCAGCCGGCATTACATCATGTGACAGGTTGTCAGCCCTGCTCACTCTTACTGACAACCTCCCGGTATTATGTGACAGGTTGTTAGCCCTGCTCACTATTACTGACAACCAGCCAGCATTACATCATGTGACAGGTTGTCAGCCCTGCTCACTCTTACTGACAACCTCCCGGTATTATATCATGTGACAGGTTGTCAGCCCTGCTCACTATTACTGACAACCAGCCGGCATTACATCATGTGACAGGTTGTCAGCCCTGCTCCCTCTTACTGACAACCAGCTGGTATTACATCATGTGACAGGTTGTCAGCCCTGCTCCCTATTACTGACAACCAGCCGGTATTACATCATGTGAGAGGTTGTCAGCCCCTCCCCCACACCACTCCTGTCTTTGTGCAGTGCGTACTGGGGGACATTGTACCATTGACTTCCTCTGGATTTAGAGGACACATCGAGAAGCTGTAAGACATTTATTTTTATTGGAGTGAGAATATTTCATGTATTTTCCGGCTCTGTCTCTGTGAGATAAGTTTGGCAGGAAAGTATAAAATGTTACGACTACAAGAAACCATCAAATCTGCAATAGCTGTCAGAGTGCAGACATTATGGGGAGTAATTTATACTTTGTTTCACAGGGAAATTGTGTTAATTGCTGCATGTGAGACGATGCAGAGAAGAGACCGAAGCGAAGAGGGGAACGTCTGCAAGGATAAAGCTGTGTCTACAACCAACATGGCCGCCTGCGCGGTGGTAGTCACCCAGCTGGTCCAGGTCTCCTCCCAGGTTGTGCAGTGGATGTGCGCTGTGGACGTGTTTGTTGCTGTTGAAGGGGGAATTAGGATCCTAACCCTAAGGAAGACGAATGATACAGGAGTATATAGTGCTGAACAGACCACACCCCCGAGCAGTCTCCGCCCACGCACACTAGGAACCGCCCCTGCTTAACTTAGGCAAGAATGCAGAAAATTACTAAAACCAGAGGTGAAGACGCCCCTTCCCAATATTGTGATCCCCATTACATAAATCCCTACCATTGGGTATTTTTCTAATAAAATTCATAAAGAATTGTTGTCTTTCTGCACAGATCTGCTCCAGACTTGGATCATTGGAGCTGCTTGTACATTTCAGTTCATGCTCTGGAAGAGGCGAGAGCGAGGCCACGAACAGGAATATTCCTGCTACCTCTAATGGAGGCTGCGACCACCCACAAAATCAACAGCCCAGATACTGATCAGGAGGCCAAAAAGGCTGAAATTAGAAAATGATGATATTAATAAGGATGTGGATGACATTGATGATGATGCTGATAAGGATGATGAGAATCATGTTTCTTCTGATAACGAGGAGGAGTATGGTAATGATATTGATGATATTTATTGTGACAATGATGATGATAAGGATAGTTGGAGCGCCCTGTCAGGGCAAGGGGGTACTCGGTACCAGGTCCTGCGGTTCAGAGGGGGGATGTCATGGTGGCTGACCTGGTCCGTGGCCCTGGGACATCCGTATAAAAGGGAAAGGTCTTTAAAGGGACAGCGTTTATGTTCGTGGCGCCACCTGTGGTATTCGGTCAGGGTGAACGATGCTGCTTTAAGGGGTCCGCTGGGGTGATGTTATGGCAGCTAGATGGTATACCTTCCCACAGGTGAAGTGTGTCCCCAGGGCTTCCCAGTATGTAGATGGTAGAATGGTGAGAGGTGCACTGAAGAACGAGGACACAAGGCTGCAGTCTCTTTACCTTTACTGAAGACTTCAGCATCCACAGGCCAGAGCACCAGACCACAGGGTAGGCAGAGTCCGGACAGTTTGGAGGCAAGTTTAGAGTTCTCTTGATGTGATGTTTCGCTCTCTCTGTCCCCCATATAGGATAGGACAATACCAATATGACTGGTGACCTGAGCCTGTTTATAGGGTTTCTTAGATAACCCAGCTCTATGGGGTGTCACCGTGCCTCCTGGGTGTAGGTGCGGACAAGTAACTTGCAATTAGCTGTCCTTATTCCTTCCGTGTCCCGGCTACTGGGGTTCTGCGCCTCACAAGGAGGCAGCCTGTTCAGGGCTGGTCCCCTTCTGGCATCCTCTTCTTTGCTTCGACTTCCTCGCTGCAATACAATTGTCTCTTTCTGGGCGCTGCAGCTCTGAGGGCATGCACAGCTCCGTTGACCCTCTGTCCTCCTCAGACTACTGTCTGGAACTGACTGAGCTGAGCTCAGCCAGCAACTCACTTCTGTCTGGAACTGACTAACTTTCCCTACAGACCACCAGTTATATATATGTGGGGAATGAGCTAATAGGAGCAGAAGCTCCCCCTGGTGGCCTGGAGTGTGAATGTGTTGCATGTTTGTGATACCTGGATGCAGTTATCCTTTCTTGCCTCCAAACGTAGCATCACTCTCCCCTGGAGGAAAGCAATACCACTGTGACGACCAGGACCCTGGGGCGCCACACTCCCCCCGTTAAATCCAGTACTCCCGGACTGGGAAAAGAAAAACAACAGTTACAGGTTAGCAAAAAGACAATTTTTTTTAAATGCTATAAAACAAGTTAATATAAACTGGTGCTTCCCTTTAAGGGAGGTGAGGACACTTGAACGTTGCATTAACTATTTACATTATGGGCCCATTTTGATAAGCGTGGGAAACAATATAACAATTAACTGACTAGGAAAAACAATTATTAAAGGCGATTTACCACTTTAAGGGTGTACAATCTTTTAAGTTCTAAGGCAAACATTCTATCTTTATTCAGGAAAGAAATATATCTTGGTACCGTGTTAGCCAGTAGATAGAAAAATATTTAGAATTGAGAGTCCTCAGTGGTTGATACCTTTTAATGGCTAACTGAAAAGATGGTAACAAATTGCAAGCTTTCGAGACTACATACGTCTCTTCATCAGGCAAAGACTAAAACAAATTCTGAAGAATCACATATTTATGCACAACATAGTATAGAAAAAAAAAAAAGAGGGGAAAAAAACACATGGATAAGCCAGGTGACATGAAGCAGAATTACCATGGGTGATAAACAGTCACGTCCATAAATATTGGGCCAATTCTTAGATAAGGATTGTTTTATTGTCCTGTGATTAGGGTCTCTGTTGTGATGACCCCACATGGTCTGATGGGCAAGTTCCTTAGTTAATGTAAAAAGACATAAATCCATGTGACACATTCATTCCTGCAGTTAGAGTGTCAAAGATCGTCATCAGTTTATATTCCCAGACTCTCCTGTCTTTCTGCGATTTGAAGTTACCTTTTAGCACATCATAACATTATGGACATGAAATTACTTGTGCTAAAAGGTAACTTCAAATCGCAGAAAGACAGGAGAGTCTGGGAATATAAACTGATGACGACCTTTGACACTCTAACTGCAGGAATGAATGTGTCACATGGATTTGTGTCTTTTTACATTAACTAAGGAACTTGCCCATCAGACCATGTGGGGTCATCACAACAGAGACCCTCTGGTGTCAAGGGCTGCTGGATGGGACACGGCTCCGGTACGTCTTCCGCGGGTGCTGCCTTGCATGTGGTTCCAGCGTCTAACTGCATCCGCAGGAGCTGGTCGATAAGAGCTTACACCCCGGTCTGCAGGAGTGCAGGGTCAACTGGTGTTGGCTAACCGAGGCTTCTTTCCAGGTCTCTGGGGGAGTCCTCCGCTTCCACCCCACACTCTGGGTCCGGGCTGCTGGCCATGGCGTCCTCCACGCTGCGTCCTGGTCTCTCTCCCGCTCTTTTCTTCGGGAGCGGTTCCTTCTTCTTGGTCTCTTCCCGCCATGTAGGATCAGGAGGCTGATCTCTGCTGCTGACGGACACGTCCTCAGGGTACAGAGATACTTGGACTGGGCGGCCATTATTTTTTCGTGCTTCTTAGTTAGTTCCCGCCCATGATGGCACAGCCTTCTTCTCCAGCGTTCCTCGTGGCGCTGTAATGGCGATGGTTTTGGAGGCAATTTTGGTGGTCTTTTTGCAGTACACAGTCTCACAATAAAGTACGGTTCAGGCACAGTCTTTTAGGCGCACATAACCCGTTTTGCTGGGTCAGTCCATCCTGTTCGTGACGCCAAGTTGGAGCGCCTCGTCAGGGCAAGGGGGTACTCGGTACAGAGTCCTGCGGTTCACAGGGGGGATGTCATGGTGGCTGACCCAATCTGTGGCCCTGGGATGTCCGTATAAAAGGGAAAGGTCTTTAACGGGATAGAGTTTATGTTCATGACGCCACCAGTGGTATTCGGTCAGGGTGACCGATGCTGCTTTAAGGGGTCCGCTGGGGTGATGTTATGGCAGCTAGATGGTATACCTTCCCACAGGTGAATTATATCCCTAGGGCTTCCCAGTATGTAGATGGTAGATTGGTGAGAGGTGCAATGAAGAACAAGGACACAAGGTTGCAGCCTCTTTACCTTTACTGAAGACTTCAGCATCCTCAGTCCAGGGCACCAGACCACAGGGTAGAGTCCGGTCAGTTTAGAGGCAAGTTCAGAGTCCCCTTATCCAGTTGGAAATCAGTAGCCTTCCCTTGCGCTGCAGTGGTGTAGTCCCTTACTGCCTATGGCTTCACATAAGGGTCTAACAGATGTGATGTTTCGCTCTCTCTGTCCCCCATATAGGATAGGACAAAACCCGTATGACTGGTGACCTGAGCATGTTTATAGGGTCTCTTAGATAACCTGGCTCTATGGGGTGTCACCGTGCCTCCTGGGTGTAGGTGCGGACAAGTAACTTGCAATTAGCTGTCCTGCCGGTCTCTGGAATAAGGCGTAGAGGTCCTTATTTCCTCGGTGTTCCGGCTACCGGGGTTCTGCGCCTCAGAAGGAGGCAGCCTGTTCGGGGCTGGTCCCCTTCTGGTATCCTCTCCTTTGCTTCGACTTCCTTCACGCTCGCTGCAATACAATTCTGCCGTCAGAATGTCTCTTTCTGGGAGCTGCAGCTCTGAGGGCATGCACAGCTCCGTGAACCTTCTGTCCTCCTCAGACTACTGTCTGGAACTGACTGAGCTGAGCTCAGCCAGCAACTCACTTCTGTCTGGAACTGACTAACTTTCCCTACAGACTACCAGTTATACACTATGTTCCAAATTATTATGCAAATTACATTTTTATCGGATTTTCCTGAATGGTTGGTGCAAATGACAGTCAGTCTAATAAAAGTAATCACCCATTAGAGTATACAGTTGTGGCCAAAAGTATTGACACCCCTGCAATTCTGTCAGATAATACTCAGTTTCCTCCTGAAAATGATTGCAAACACAAATTCTTTGTTATTATTATCTTCATTTAATTTGTCTTAAATGAAAAAAACACAAAAAGAATTGTCCTAAAGCCAAATTGGATATAATTCCACACCAAACATAAAAAAGGGGGTGGACCAAAGTATTGGCACTGTTCGAAAATCATGTGATGCGTCTCTAATTTGTGTAATTAACAGCAACTGTAACTTACCTGTGGCACCTAACAGGTGTTGGCAATAACTAAATCACACTTGCAGCCAGTTGACATGGATTAAAGTTGACTCAACCTCTGTCCTGTGTCCTTGTGTGTACCACATTGAGCATGGAGAAAAGAAAAAAGACCAAAGAACTGTCTGAGGACTTGAGAAACCAAATTGTGAGGAAGCATGAGCAATCTCAAGGCTACAAGTCCATCTCCAAAGACCTGAATGTTCCTGTGTTTACTGTGCGCAGTGTCATCAAGAAGTTTAAAGCCCATGATACTGTGGCTAACCTCCCTAGATGTGTACGGAAAAGAAAAATTGGCAAGAGATTTCAACGCAAGATTGTGCGGATGTTGGATAAAGAACCTCGACTAACATCCAAACAAGTTGAAGCTGCCCTGCAGTCCGAGGGTACAACAGTGTCAACCCGTACTATCCGTTGGCATCTGAATGAAAAGGGACTGTATGGTAGGAGACCCAGGAAGACCCCACTTTAGACATAAAAAACCCAGGCTGGAGTTTGCCAAAACTTACCTCAAAAAGCCTAAAACATTTTGGAAGAATGTTCTCTGGTCAGATGAGACAAAAGTAGAGCTTTTGGGGCAAAGGCATCAACATAGAGTTTACAGGAGAACAAAAGAGGCATTCAAAGAAAAGAACATGGTCCCTACAGTCAAACATGGTGGAGGTTCCCTGATGTTTTGGGGTTGCTTTGCTGCCTCTGGCCCTGGACTGCTTGACCATGTGCATGGCATTATGAAGTCTGAAGACTACCAACAAATTTTGCAGCATAATGTAGGGCCCAGTGTTAGAAAGCTGGGTCTCCTGTTATGACCCCAATGGCAGAGGGTCTCAGAAATAAATACTAAGTCTGCAAACACAAAAAAAACAGCTCATAGGGCAGTGGTAACTGGGCTGACCGTATATCTAATCCTAGCACCACAAATAGCAGCAGCCGGGGAACATGCCTACGTTGGTTCTAGACGTCTCGCGCCAGCCGGAGAACTAACTAACCCTAGAAGGGAAAAGATAGACCTTTCTTGCCTCCAGAGAAAAGACCCCAAAAGTTGGATACAAGCCCCCAACAAATAATAATGGTGAGGTAAGAAGAAAAGACAAACGAAAGAATGAACTAGGTATTTAGCAAAGAGAGGCCCACTGACTAATAGCAGAATATAGTAAGATGACTTATACGGTCAGCAAAAACCCTATCAAAATTTCCACGCTGGATATTCAAGAACCCCCGAACCGTCTAACGGCCCGGGGGGAGAATACCAGCCCCCTAGAGCTTCCAGCAAAATCAGGAATCACATTTAGTACAAGCTGGACAAAAAATAAGAGCAATACAAATAACCAAAAAACAAGGAAGCAGGACTTAGCTTAATTTTGCACGAACCAGGACCAGCAGACAGGAGCAAACAGAAAGGACTGATTACAACGATGCCAGGCACCAGACTGAGAATTCAGGGATTTCATATAGCAACACCCCTGGACTAACGACCCAGGTGGGTGCCAAACTGAGGAAAGACAATCCCAGAGTCATATCACTAGTGACCACAAGAGGGAGCCAAAAAAGTCTAATTCACAACAGTACCCCCCCTTTAAGGAGGGGTCACCGAACCCTCACCAAGACCACCAGGGCGATCAGGATGAGCAGCGTGAAAGGCACAAACTAAATCGGCCGCATGCACATCAGAGGCAACCACCCAGGAATTATCCTCCTGACCATAGCCCTTCCACTTGACCAGATACTGAAGCCTCCGCCTGGAGAGATGAGAATCCAAGATCTTCTCCACCACGTACTCCAACTCGCCCTCAACCAACACCGGAGCAGGAGGCTCAACAGAAGGGACCACAAGTACAACGTACCGCCGCAACAAAGACCTATGGAACACGTTGTGAATGGCAAACGACACCGGAAGATCCAAGCGAAAGGACACAGGATTAAGGATTTCCAATATCTTGTAAGGACCGATGAAGCGAGGCTTAAATTTAGGAGAGGAGACCTTCATAGGAACAAATCGAGAAGACAGCCATACCAAATCCCCAACACGAAGTCGGGGACCCACACCGCGGCGGCGGTTGGCAAAACGCTGAGCCTTCTCCTGTGACAACTTTAAGTTGTCCACCACATGATTCCAAATCTGCTGCAACCTATCTACCACAGAATCTACCCCAGGACAGTCAGAAGGCTCCACATGTCCCGAGGAAAAACGAGGATGGAAACCAGAGTTGCAGAAAAATGGCGAAACCAAAGTAGCGGAACTAGCCCGATTATTAAGGGCAAACTCAGCCAACGGCAAGAAGGTCACCCAATCATCCTGATCTGCAGAAACAAAACACCTCAAATAAGCCTCCAGAGTCTGATTAGTTCGCTCCGTTTGTCCATTAGTCTGAGGATGAAAGGCAGACGAAAACGTCAAGTCAATGCCCATCTTAGCACAAAAGGATCGCCAGAACCTGGAAACAAACTGGGATCCTCTGTCAGACACGATATTCTCAGGAATGCCGTGTAAACGAACCACATTCTGAAAGAACAGAGGAACCAGATCGGAAGAGGAAGGCAGCTTAGGCAAAGATACCAAATGGACCATCTTGGAAAAGCGATCACATACCACCCAGATGACAGACATGCCCTGAGACACCGGAAGATCTGAAATGAAATCCATGGAAATGTGTGTCCAAGGCCTCTTCGGGACAGGCAAGGGCAAGAGCAACCCGCTGGCACGAGAACAGCAAGGCTTAGCTCGAGCACAAGTCCCACAGGACTGCACAAATGACCGCACATCCCGTGACAAGGAAGGCCACCAAAAGGACCTAGCCACCAAATCTCTGGTGCCAAAAATTCCCAGATGCCCTGCCAACACCGAGGAATGAACCTCGGAAATGACTCTGCTGGTCCACTTATCAGGAACAAACAGTCTGTCAGGTGGACAAGAGTCAGGTCTACCAGCCTGAAATCTCTGCAACACATGTCGCAAATCCGGAGAAATGGCTGACAAGATCACTCCCTCTTTAAGAATACCAACTGGTTCAGCGACTCCAGGAGTCAGGCACAAAGCTCCTTGAAAGAGCATCAGCCTTCACATTCTTTGAACCTGGTAAATACGAGACCACAAAGTCAAAACGGGAGAAAAACAATGACCAACGGGCCTGTCTAGGATTCAGGCGTTTAGCAGACTCGAGATACATTAGATTTTTGTGATCAGTCAAGACCACCACACGATGCTTAGCACCCTCGAGCCAATGACGCCACTCCTCAAATGCCCACTTCATGGCCAGCAACTCCCGATTGCCAACATCATAATTCCACTCAGCAGGCGAAAACTTCCTAGAGAAAAAAGCACATGGTCTCATTACAGAGCAACCAGGGCCTCTCTGCGACAAAACGGCCCCTGCCCCAATCTCAGAAGCATCCACTTCAACCTGAAAGGGAAGTGAGACATCAGGCTGGCACAAAACAGGCGCTGAAGTAAACCGGCGCTTCAACTCTTGGAAAGCTTCCACGGCTGCAGGAGCCCAGTTAGCAACATCAGAACCTTTCTTGGTCATATCCGTCAAAGGTTTAACAACGCTAGAAAAATTAGCGATAAAACGACGGTAGAAGTTAGCAAAACCCAAGAACTTCTGAAGACTCTTAACTGATGTGGGTTGAGTCCAATCATGAATAGCTCGGACCTTGACTGGGTCCATCTCCACCGCAGAAGGGGAAAAAATAAAACCCAAAAAGGGAACCTTCTGTACTCCAAAGAGACACTTTGAGCCCTTAACAAACAAAGCATTCTCACGCAAAACCTGAAACACCATCCTGACCTGCTCTACATGCGAGTCCCAATCATCAGAAAAAAACAGAATATCATCCAGATAAACAATCATAAATTTATCCAGATACTTCCGGAAAATATCATGCATAAAGGACTGAAACACTGAAGGGGCATTAGAGAGCCCAAAAGGCATCACCAAGTACTCAAAATGACCTTCGGGCGTATTAAATGCAGTTTTCCATTCATCTCCTTGCTTAATGCGCACAAGGTTGTACGCACCACGAAGATCTATTTTGGTGAACCACTTGGCACCTTTAATCCGGGCAAACAAGTCCGACAACAGAGGCAAAGGATACTGAAATTTAACAGTGATTTTATTCAGAAGCCGATAGTCAATACAAGGTCTCAAAGATCCGTCTTTCTTGGCCACAAAAAAGAATCCAGCACCAAGAGGGGAAGAGGATGGATGGATATGCCCCTTCTCCAGAGATTCCTTGATATACGAACGCATATACTCAGGAACTTCCGAAGGAGTAGAGGAAGCAATAGACACCGGCAGGGAATCCCCATGAATTCCCTGACAGCCCCAACTTGACACAGACATTGCCTTCCAATCCAAGACTGGATTATGGGTCTGTAACCATGGCAGCCCCAAAACGACCAAATCATGCATTTTATGCAGAACAAGAAAACGAATCACCTCCCGATGTTCAGGAGTCATGCACATGGTTACCTGTGTCCAAAACTGCGGTTTATTTTCCGCCAATGGCGTAGCATCAATACCTCTAAGAGGGATAGGATTTACCAACGGCTCAAGAACAAAACCACAGCGCTTGGCAAATGACAGATCCATAAGACTCAGGGCAGCACCTGAATCCACAAACGCCATAACAGGGTAGGAAGACAATGAGCAAATTAAAGTCACAGACAAAATAAATTTAGGTTGCAAATTACCAATGGCGACAGGACTAACAACCCTTGTTAGGCGTTTAGAGCATGCTGATATAACATGTGTAGAATCACCACAGTAAAAACACAACCCATTCTGACGTCTATGATTTTTCCGTTCATTTCTAGTCTGAATTCTACCACATTGCATTAAATCAGGTGTTTGTTCAGACAACACCACAAGAGGATTAGCGGCTTTGCGCTCCCGCAAACGCCGGTCAATTTGAATAGCCAGCGCCATGGAATCATTCAGACTTGTAGGAATGGAGAATCCCACCATCACATTCTTAATGGCTTCAGAAAGGCCATTTCTGAAATTTGCGGCCAGAGCACACTCATTCCACTGAGTAAGCACGGACCATTTCCGAAATTTTTGGCAATACACTTCAGCTTCATCCTGGCCCTGAGAAATAGCCAGCAAGGCTTTTTCTGCCTGAATTTCAAGATTGGGTTCCTCGTAAAGCAATCCGAGCGCCAGAAAAAACGCATCAATATTCGCCAATGCCGGATCTCCTGGCGCTAGCGAGAAAGCCCAATCCTGAGGGTCACCCCGTAAGAAAGAGATAACAATTTTTACTTGCTGAGCTGAGTCTCCAGATGAACGGGGTCTCAAAGATAGAAACAATTTACAATTATTCCTGAAATTCCTAAACTTAAATCGGTCTCCAGAGAACAGTTCAGGAATAGGTATTTTAGGTTCAGACATAGGACTACTGGTAACAAAATCTTGTATGCCCTGCACACGAGCAGCAAGCTGGTCCACACTTGTAATCAAGGTCTGGACATTCATGTCTGCAGCAAGCTCAAGCCACTCAAAGGTAAAGGGGAGGAAGAAAGAAGAAAAAAAAAACAAAACTCAGAATTTCCTTTCTTATAATCCCACTTCTGCAATGCATCAAACATTCAACATTGGCCTGGCATACTGTTATGACCCCAATGGCAGAGGGTCTCAGAAATAAATACTAAGTCTGCAAACACAAAAAAAAACAGCTCATAGGGCAGTGGTAACTGGGCTGACCATATATCTAATCCTAGCACCACAAATAGCAGCAGCCGGGGAACGTGCCTACGTTGGTTCTAGACGTCTCGCGCCACCCGGAGAACTAACTAACCCTAGAAGGGAAAAGATAGACCTTTCTTGCCTCCAGAGAAAAGACCCCAAAAGTTGGATACAAGCCCCCAACAAATAATAACGGTGAGGTAAGAAGAAAAGACAAACGTAAGAATGAACTAGGTATTTAGCAAAGAGAGGCCCACTGACTAATAGCAGAATATAGTAAGATGACTTATACGGTCAGCAAAAACCCTATCAAAATTTCCACGCTGGATATTCAAGAACCCCCGAACCGTCTAACGGCCCGGGGGGAGAATACCAGCCCCCTAGAGCTTCCAGCAAAATCAGGAATCACATTTAGTACAAGCTGGACAAAAAATAAGAGCAATACAAATAACCAAAAAACAAGGAAGCAGGACTTAGCTTAATTTTGCACGAACCAGGACCAGCAGACAGGAGCAAACAGAAAGGACTGATTACAACGATGCCAGGCACCAGACTGAGAATTCAGGGAGTTCATATAGCAACACCCCTGGACTAACGACCCAGGTGGGTGCCAAACTGAGGAAAGACAATCCCAGAGTCATATCACTAGTGACCACAAGAGGGAGCCAAAAAAGTCTAATTCACAACAGTCTCCCTCAGAGGTCATGGGTTTTCCAGCAGGACAATGACCCAAAACACACCAAAAAGCACTAGAAAATGGTTTGAGAGAAAGCACTGGAGACTTCTAAGGTGGCCAGCAATGAGTCCAGACCTGAATCCCATAAAACACCTGTAGAGAGGTCTAAAAATGGCAGTTTGGAGAAGGCACCCTTAAAATATCAGGGACCTGGAGCAGTTTGCCAAAAAAGAATGGTCTAAAATTCCAGCAGAGCATTGTAAGAAACTCATTGATGGTTACCGGAAGCGGTTGGTCACAGTTATTTTGGCTAAAGGTTGTGCAACCAAGTATTAGGCTGAGGGTGCCAATACTTTTGTCTGGCCCATTTTTGGAGTTTTGTGTGAAATGATCAATGTTTTGCTTTTTGCTTCATTCTCTTTTGTGTTTTTTCATTTAAGACAAATTAAATGAAGATAATAATACAAAAGAATTTGTGTTTGCAATCATTTTCAGGAAGAAACTGAGTATTATCTGACAGAATTGCAGGGGTGTCAATACTTTTGGCCACAATTGTACATCAAATTTTATTGAAGAAACCTCCCAAAATGGATAAAAACTCAAAATGCACTGTTCCAAATTATTAGGCACAGTAGAATTTCTAAACATTTGATATGTTTTAAAGAACTGAAAATGCTCATTTGTGGAATTTACAGCATTAGGAAGTCACATTCACTGAACAAAAAAGCTATTTAACGCCAAAACATCCTAACAGGCCAAGTTACATGTTAACATAGGACCCCTTCTTTGATATCACCTTCACAATTCTTGCATCCATTGAACTTGTGAGTTTTTGGAGAGTTTCTGCTTGTATTTCTTTGCATGGAGTCAGAATAGCCTCCCACAGCTGCTGTTTTGATGTGAACTGTCTCCCACCCTCATAGATCTTTTGCTTGATGATACTCCAAAGGTTCCCTATAGGGTTGAGGTCAGGGGAAGATGGTGGCCACCCAATGAGTTTATCTCCTTTTATGCCCATAGCAGCCAATGACTCAGAGGTTTTCTTTGCAGCATGAGATGGTGCATTGTTATGCCTGAAGATGATTTTGCTCCTGAAGGCACATTTCTGCTTTTTATACCATGGAGGAAAGTTGCCAGTCAGAAACTCTATATACTTTGCAGAGGTCATTTTCACACCTTCAGGAACCTTAAAGGGCCCACCAGCTGTTTCTCCATGATTCCGGACCAAAACATGACTCCTCCACCTCCTTGCTGTTGTTGCAGCCTTGTTGGGACATGGTGGCCATACACCAACCATCCACTACTCCATCCATCTGGACCATCCAGGGTTGCTCAACACTTATCAGTAAACAAGACTGTTTGGAAATTAGTCTTCTTGTATGTGTGGGCCCAATACAACCATTTCTGCTTGTGAAAAATGTTTAAGGGTGGCCGAATAGTAGGTTTATGCACCACAGCAAGCCTTTGAAGAAGCCTACACCTTGAGGTTCGAGGGACTCCAGAGGCACCAGCAGCTTCAAATATCTGCTGCTTTGTAATGGCTTTTTAGCAGCTGCTCTCTTAATCCGATGAACTTGCCTGGCAGAAATCTTCCTCATTATGCCTTTATCAGCACAAACACATTTGTGCTCAGATACAGCCACAAATCTCTTAACAGTACAATGATCACACTTAAGTTTTCGGGAAATTTCTAATGTTTTCATCCCTTCACCAAGGCATTGCACTATTTGATGCTGTTCAGCAGCAGAGAGATCCTTTTTCTTTCCCATGTTACTTGAAAACTGTGACCTGCTTAGGCTGGTTTCACATTTGCGTTTTTTGCTGCTGCGGTTTAGCGCAAAAAAACGCATTCGTTTTTTTTCCTATATTTAACATTAAAAACGCATGCGTTTTTTTGTATGCGTTTTGCCGTGTTTGACGACGCATGCGTCTTTTCTATGCTTGCGTTTTGTTGCAGAAATGCAACATGTAGTAATTTCTAGAGGCGTTTTTTTGCGGCAAAAAACGTATTGCTGTCTATGTAAACGCATGCGTTTTTAAGCACATGCGTTTGGTTGCGTTTTAAACGCATGTGTTTCAATAGAAAAAAACAAGAATACCACTGATAAGCCACCCTGTTGTGAATTCCGTTCTCGGGCTCCCTCCTGTGGTCATGAGTGGTACTTTGTGAGTTCTGTTCATGGGCTCCCTCTGGTGGCTTTGAGTGTTACGGCTGGTCTGTAGCTGGACCCCAGCTGCCTCGTTTCCTGCTAGGCTTGCTGCCTATTTAACTCCATCTGGACCTTTACTTGTTGCCTGCTGTCGTTGTATTCAGTACTGGTTCAGATCTCTCTGGGACTTCCCTTGTGACCTGTCTCCTCGTGGATAAGCTAAGTTCATGCTAGTCCATTTTTGCTCATTGCTTTCTGAAAATGTTTCTCAGTATATGATGAGTTCAGTCCAGCTTGCTTATATGCTATTTGATTGCTATCTGGAAGCTCTGGGGTGCGGAGTTGCGCCCCTCACATCGTGAGTCGGTGTGGGGGTCTTTTTGTATCCTCTGCGTGGATAATTTTTGTAGTATTTTATACTGACCGCACAGATTCCTTGCTATCTTCTGACTATTTAGTTATTAGCGGGCCTCATTTGCTAAAACCTGTTTTCATTTCTATGTTTGTGTTTTCCCCTTATCTCACCGTTATTATTTGTGGGGGGCTGCTCTCACTTTGGGGAAAATTTCTCTGAGGCAAGTGAGGCTTTGTTTCTCTCTAGGGGTAGCTAGTTTTTCAGGCTGTGAAGAGGCGTCTAGGCCTAGTCAGGTACGCTCCACGGCTGCCTATAGTGTGTGTTTGATAGGATCAGGATTGCGGTCAGTAAAGTTCCCACATTCCCAGAGCTTGTCCTTATTTTTGGTTTACTTTTCTGGTCAGTTCATGTGTTCCTAACCACCAGAACCATAACAGTACAGCAGGCCCGTAAAGTGTTAATGCATCACAAAAGAGGGATAAGAGAAGCTCTGAGGTTTTTTTTTTTCCTCTGCAGTGTGTTTAGCCTCTCTCCTCCCCTTAATCTCTGGGTGGTTCAGGACTCAGCTGCAGATATGGACATTCAAGGTCTGTCCTCTTGTGTGGATCAGCTCGCTACAAGGATACAAAGCATTCAGGATTATGTAGTTCACAGTCCTATGTCTGAACCTAAAATACCAATTCCTGAGCTGTTGTCTGGAGATAGATCTAGGTTTTTGAATTTCAAAAATAATTGCAAATTGTTTCTTTCTCTGAGACCTCGTTCCTCTGGTGACCCTGCTCAGCAAGTTAAAATTATTATTTCTTTGTTACGTGGTGACCCTCAAGATTGGGCATTCTCCCTGGCGCCAGGAGATCCTGCATTGCTAAATGTGGATGCATTTTTTCTGGCGCTTGGATTGCTTTATGAGGAACCTAATCTAGTAGACCAGGCAGAAAAGATTTTGCTGGCTCTCTCTCAGGGTCAGGATGAAGCAGAGGTTTACTGTCAGAAGTTTGGGAAGTGGTCTGTGCTCACTCAATGGAATGAGCGATTTTCAGAAAGGGTCTTTCTGAAGCCCTTAAGGATGTTATGGTGGGGTTCCCCACGCCTGCGGGTCTGAATGAGTCAATGTCTTTGGCCATTCAGATTGATCGGCGTTTGCGGGAGCGCAAACCTGTGCACCATCTGGCGGTGTTTTCTGAACAGAAGCCTGAGTCTATGCAATGTGACAGGATTCTGACCAGAATTGAACGGCAAAATCACAGACGTCAGAATGGGTTGTGCTTTTACTGTGGTGACTCCACTCATGTTATCTCTGATTGTTCTAAGCGCACAAAGAGGTTCGCTAAGTCTGTCACCATTGGTACTGTACAGCCTAAATTCATTTTGTCTGTTACTTTGATTTGCTCTCTGTCATCCTACTCTGTTATGGCTTTTGTGGATTCAGGCGCTGCCCTGAATTTGATGGATTTGTCATTTGCCAGGCGCTGTGGTTTTATCTTGGAGCCATTGCAATTCCCTATTCCACTAAAGGGAATTGATGCTACGCCATTGGCCAAGAATAAGCCTCAGTACTGGACTCAAGTGACTATGTGCATGACTCCTGCACATCAGGAGGTTATTCGCTTTCTGGTGTTACATAATTTGCATGATGTTGTTGTGTTGGGTCTGCCATGGCTGCAGGTTCATAATCCAGTCCTGGATTGGAAAGCAATGTCTGTGTCAAGTTGGGGTTGTCAGTGGGTACATGGCGATGTTCCTTTGGTGTCAATTGCTTCTTCTACTCCTTCTGAAGTCCCTGAATTTTTGTCGGATTACCAGGATGTATTTGATGAGCCCAAATCCAGTGCCCTACCTCCTCATAGGGATTGTGATTGTGCTATAAATTTGATTCCTGGTAGTAAGTTCCCTAAGGGTCGACTTTTTAATTTATCTGTGCCAGAACATACCGCTATGCGGACTTATATAAAGGAGTCTTTGGAGAAAGGGCATATTCGTCCGTCCTCGTCACCTTTGGGTGCAGGGTTCTTTTTTGTGGCCAAAAAGGATGGTTCTCTGAGACCCTGTATAGATTATCGCCTTCTAAATAAAATCACGGGCAAATTTCAGTACCCTTTGCCTTTGCTGTCCGATCTGTTTGCTCGAATTAGGGGGGCTAGTTGGTTCACCAAGATAGATCTTCGAGGAACTTATAATCTTGTGCGTATAAAGCAGGGCGATGAATGGAAAACAGCATTTAATACGCCCGAAGGTCATTTTGAGTACTTGGTGATGCCATTTGGGCTTTCTAATGCCCCTTCCGTGTTTCAGTCCTTCATGCACGACATCTTCCGAGAGTATCTGGATAGATTTATGATTGTGTACCTGGATGATATTTTGGTCTTTTCTGATGATTGGGAGTCTCATGTGAAGCAGGTCAGGATGGTGTTTCAGGTCCTGCGTGCCAATGCCTTGTTTGTGAAGGGCTCTAAATGTCTCTGTGGAGTCCAGAAGGTTTCCTTTTTGGGCTTTATTTTTTTCCCCTTCTACTATCGAGATGGATCCAGTTAAAGTCCAGGCCATTTATGACTGGACTCAACCTACATCGGTGAAGAGTCTTCAGAAGTTCTTGGGCTTTGCTAATTTTTACCGTCGCTTCATCACTAATTTTTCTAGTGTGGTTAAGCCTTTGACGGATTTGACTAGAAAGGGTGCTGATGTGACGAATTGGTCTTCTGCGGCCGTTGAGGCCTTTCAGGAGCTGAAACGTCGGTTTTCTTCGGCTCCTGTCTTGCGTCAGCCGGATGTCTCTCTTCCCTTTCAGGTCGAGGTTGATGCTTCTGAGATTGGAGCAGGGGCTGTCTTGTCACAGAGAAGCTCTGATGGCTCGGTGATGAGACCATGTGCTTTCTTTTCTAGAAAGTTTTCGCCTGCCGAGCGGAATTATGATGTTGGTAATCGGGAGTTGTTGGCAATGAAGTGGGCATTCGAGGAGTGGCGACATTGGCTTGAGGGAGCCAAGCATCGCGTGGTGGTCTTGACGGATCACAAGAATTTGATTTATCTCGAGTCTGCCAAGCGGTTAAATCCTAGACAAGCTCGATGGTCGCTGTTTTTCTCCCGTTTTGATTTCGTGGTTTCGTACCTTCCGGGCTCAAAGATTGTGAAGGCTGATGCCCTTTCTAGGAGTTTTGTGCCTGACTCTCCGGGAGTTTCTGAACCGGCTGGTATCCTCAGAGAGGGGGTGATTTTGTCTGCCATCTCCCCTGATTTGCGGCGGGTGCTGCAGGAATTTCAGGCCGATAGACCTGACCGTTGTCCACCGGAGAGACTGTTTGTCCCGGATAGATGGACCAGTAGAGTTATTTCCGAGGTTCATTCTTCGGTGTTAGCGGGTCATCCTGGGATTTTTGGTACCAGGGATTTGGTGGCTAGGTCCTTTTGGTGGCCTTCTTTGTCACGGGATGTGCGTTCCTTTGTGCAGTCCTGTGGGATTTGTGCTCGGGCCAAGCCTTGCTGTTCTCGTGCCAGTGGTTTGCTTTTGCCTTTGCCTGTCCCGAAGAGGCCTTGGACGCATATTTCCATGGATTTTATTTCGGATCTTCCAGTCTCTCAGAGGATGTCTGTCATCTGGGTGGTTTGTGATCGTTTTTCTAAAATGGTCCATTTGGTGCCCTTGCCTAAGTTACCCTCCTCCTCTGATTTGGTTCCGCTGTTTTTTCAGAATGTGGTTCGTTTGCATGGTATTCCGGAGAACATTGTGTCTGACAGAGGGTCCCAGTTTGTGTCCAGATTTTGGCGGTCCTTCTGTGCTAAGATGGGCATTGATTTGTCTTTTTCTTCGGCCTTCCATCCTCAGACGAATGGCCAAACCGAACGAACTAATCAGACCTTGGAAACTTATCTGAGATGTTTTGTTTCTGCTGATCAGGATGATTGGGTGACTTTTTTGCCATTGGCTGAGTTCGCCCTCAATAATCGGGCTAGTTCTGCTACTTTGGTTTCACCTTTTTTTTTGTAATTCTGGTTTTCATCCTCGTTTTTCCTCAGGTCAGGTTGAGCCTTCTGACTGTCCTGGGGTGGATTCTGTGGTGGATAGGTTGCAGCAGATTTGGAACCACGTAGTGGACAATTTGACGTTGTCACAGGAGAAGGCTCAGCGATTTGCTAATCGCCGTTGCTGTGTGGGTCCCCGACTTCGTGTGGGGGATTTGGTATGGTTGTCATCTCGTTATGTTCCTATGAAGGTTTCCTCTCCTAAGTTCAAACCTCGTTTCATCGGTCCTTATAAGATTTCAGAAATCCTCAATCCTGTGTCATTTCGTTTGGACCTCCCAGCATCTTTTACCATTCATAATGTGTTCCATAGGTCATTGTTGCGGAGGTATGTCGTGCCTGTGGTTCCTTCTGTTGATCCTCCTGCTCCGGTGTTGGTCGAGGGAGAATTGGAGTATGTGGTGGAGAAGATCTTGGATTCTCGTATTTCGAGACGGAAGCTTCAGTACTCGGTTAAATGGAAGGGCTATGGTCAGGAGGATAATTCCTGGGTTGTTGCCTCTGATGTCCATGCTGCCGATTTGGTTCGTGGCTTTCATTTGGCTCGTCCTGATCGGCCTGGGGGCTCTGGTGAGGGTTCGGTGACCCCTCCTCAAGGGGGGGGTACTGTTGTGAATTCCGTTCTCGGGCTCCCTCCTGTGGTCATGAGTGGTACTTTGTGAGTTCTGTTCATGGGCTCCCTCTGGTGGCTTTGAGTGTTACGGCTGGTCTGTAGCTGGACCCCAGCTGCCTCGTTTCCTGCTAGGCTTGCTGCCTATTTAACTCCATCTGGACCTTTACTTGTTGCCTGCTGTCGTTGTATTCAGTACTGGTTCAGATCTCTCTGGGACTTCCCTTGTGACCTGTCTCCTCGTGGATAAGCTAAGTTCATGCTAGTCCATTTTTGCTCATTGCTTTCTGAAAATGTTTCTCAGTATATGATGAGTTCAGTCCAGCTTGCTTATATGCTATTTGATTGCTATCTGGAAGCTCTGGGGTGCGGAGTTGCGCCCCTCACATCGTGAGTCGGTGTGGGGGTCTTTTTGTATTCTCTGCGTGGATAATTTTTGTAGTATTTTATACTGACCGCACAGATTCCTTGCTATCTTCTGACTATTTAGTTATTAGCGGGCCTCATTTGCTAAAACCTGTTTTCATTTCTATGTTTGTGTTTTCCCCTTATCTCACCGTTATTATTTGTGGGGGGCTGCTCTCACTTTGGGGAAAATTTCTCTGAGGCAAGTGAGGCTTTGTTTCTCTCTAGGGGTAGCTAGTTTTTCAGGCTGTGAAGAGGCGTCTAGGCCGAGTCAGGTACGCTCCACGGCTGCCTATAGTGTGTGTTTGATAGGATCAGGATTGCGGTCAGTAAAGTTCCCACATTCCCAGAGCTTGTCCTTATTTTTGGTTTACTTATCTGGTCAGTTCATGTGTTTCTAACCACCAGAACCATAACACCACCCCCCACCATCAAGGTGATAAAGGGATCCAAACCCTAACCCTACCCCTTACCCTACCCCTAACCCTAAAGCCGGTAATTCAATTGCCGGCTTTTCATTTCTCCTGCCTAAACCCGACGTGATATGAGACATGGTTTACATACAGTAAACCATGTCATATCCCCCTTTTTTTTGCATATTCCACACTACTAATGTTAGTAGGGTATAGCACAAGAGAACAGAGTAATAGAATCCCAAGACTCATATTAACCCCTTCCCGACCCATGACGCCTATGCGGCGTCATGGAATGATCGCATCCATGCAGATCGGGTGAAAGGGTTAATTCCTATTTTACCCGATCTGCAGGGAGAGGGGGAGTTGTACTTCAGCCTAGGGGGGGTGGCTTTGCCCCCACGTGGCTACGATCGCTCTGATTGGCTGTTGAAAGTGCAACAATTGCAATCCAGCCATGGCCGATGCTGCAATAGCATCTGCCATGGCTGGAAATCATGTACTGGCCCCCCCACCGCCCCCGATCTCCTCCCCAGTCCTCCGTTCTGTCCGGTACCCCCCTCCGTCCCCCTGTTCGCTCCCCCGTGCTCCTGTCCGCTCCCCCGTGCTCCTGTCCGCTCCCCCCGTCCTCCGATCCCCCCCCCTGTGCTCCGATCCACCCCCCCACCACCCCCTCATACTTACCGATCCTCCCGAAGTCGGTCCGTCTTCTCCCTGGGCGCCGCCATCTTCCAAGATGGCGGGCGCATGCTCAGTACGCCCGCCGAATCTGCAGGCTGGCAGATTCGTTACAGGTACATTTTGATCGCTGTGGTAGGTTCTACCACAGCGATCAAAATAAAAAAATAATAAATAAACCCCCCCCTTTATCACCCCCATAGGTAGGGACAATAATAAAATAAAGAAAATATTTTTTTTTCTTTTTCCACTAGGGTTAGGGTTAGAACTAGGGGTAGGGTTAGGGGTAGGGTTAGGGTTACGGGTAGGGTTAGGGGTAGGGTTATGGCATGTGCACACAGAGCGGATCGGCCGCGGATCCGCAGCGGATCGGCAGCGGATCGGGCGCGGATCCGCAGCGGATCCGCAGCGGATCCGCAGCGGATCGGCCGCGGATCGGCCGCGGATCCGCAGCGGATTGGCCGCGGATCTGCAGCGGATTGGCCGCGGATCCGCAGCGGATCCGCAGCGGATTGGCCGCGGATCTGCAGCGGATAGGCAGCGGATCGGCCGCGGATCGGCAGCGGATCGGCCGCGGATCTGCAGCGGATTGGCAGCGGATTGGCCGCGGATCCGCAGCGGATCCGCAGCGGATCCGCAGCGGATCCGCAGCGGATTGGCCGCTGCGAATTCGAAGCAGTTTTCCATCAGGTTTACAGTACCATGTACACCTAAGGAAAACCAAATCTGCTGTGCCCATGGTGCGGAAAATTCCGTGCAGAAACGCTGCATTGTATTTTCCGCAGCATGTCAATTCTTTGTGCGGATTCCGCAGCGTTTTACACCTGTTCCTCAATAGGAATCTGCAGGTGAAATCCGCACAAAAAAACACTGGAAATCTGCTGTAAATCCGCAGGCAAAACGCAGTGCCTTTTACCTGCAGATTTTTCAAAAATCGTGCGGAAAAATCTCACACGAATCCGCAACGTGGGCACATACCCTTAGGGTTAGGGTTGGAATTAGGGCTAGGGTTGCAAATAGGGTTAAGAATAGGCTTGTGGTTAGGGTTACGGATAGGGTTAGGGGTGTGTTGGGGTTACAGTTGTGGTTAGGGTTGGGATTAGGGTTACGGTTGGGATTAGGGTTAGGATTAGGGTTGGAATTAGGGTTACGGTTGTGTTGCGGTTAGGGTTGTGGTTAGGGGTGTGTTGGGGTTAGGGTTGTGATTAGGTTTATGGCTAGAGTTGGGATTAGGGTTAGGGGTGTGTTGAGGTTAGTGTTGGAGTTAGAATTGAGGGGTTTCCACTGTTTAGGCACATCAGGGGTCTCCAAACGCAACATGGCGCCACCATTGATTCCAGCCAATCTTGCGTTCAAAAAGTCAAATGGTGCTCCCGCCCTTCCAAGCCCCGACGTGCGCCCAAACAGTGGTTTACCCCCACATTTGGGGTACCAGCGTACTCAGGACAAACTGGGCAACAACTGTTGGGGTCCAATTTCTCCTGTTACCCTTGCAAAAATAAAAAATTACTTGCTAAAACATATTTTTTGAGGAAAGAACAATTATTTTTTATTTTCACGGCTCTGCGTTATAAACTTCTGTGAAGCACTTGGGGGTTGAAAGTGCTCACCACACATCTAGATAAGTTCCTTCGGGGGTCTAGTTTCCAAAATGGGGTCACTTGTGGGGTGTTTCTACTGTTTAGGCACATCAGGGGCTCTGCAAATGCAATGTGACGCCCGCAGACCATTCCATCAAAGTCTGCATTTCAAATGTCACTACTTCCCTTCCGAGCCCTGACGTGTGCCCAAACAGTGGTTTACCCCCACATATGGGGTATCAGCGTACTCACAACAAACTGGGCAACAAATATTGGGGTCCAAATTCTCCTGTTACCCTTGTGAAAATAAAAAATTGCTTGCTAAAACATCTTTTTTGAGGAAAGAAAAATGATTTTTTATTTTCACGGCTCTGCGTTGTAAACTTCTGTGAAGCACTTGGGGGTTGAACGTGCTCACCACACATCTAGATAAGTTCCTTGGGGGGTCTAGTTTCCAAAATGGGGTCACTTGTGGGGGGTTTCTACTGTTTAGGCATATCAGGGGCTCTGCAAACGTAGCATGATGCCCGCAGACCATTCCATCAAAGTCTGCATTCCAAAACGTCACTACTTCCCTTCCGAGCCCCGGCATGTACCCAAACAGTGGTTTACCCCCACATATGGGGTATCAGCGTACTCAGGAGAAACTGGACAACAACTTTTGGGGTCCAATTTCTCCTGTTACTCTTGCAAAAATAAAAAATTCTGGGCTAAAAAAATATTTTTGAGGAAAGGAAACACATTTATTATTTTCACGGCTCTGCGTTATAAACTTCTGTGAAGCACTTGGGGGTTCAAAGTGCTCACCACACATCTAGATAAGTTCCCTTGGGGGTCTAGTTTCCAAAATGGAGTCACTTGTGGGGAGTTCCTACTGTTTAGGCACATCAGGGGCTCTGCAAACGCAACCTGATGCCCGCAGAGCATTCCATCAAAGTCTGCATTTCAAAACGTCACTACTTCCCTTCCGAACCCCGACGTGTGCCAAAACAGTGGTTTACCCCCACATATGGGGTATCAGCGTACTCAGGAGAAACTGGACAACAACTTTTGGGGTCCAATTTCTCCTGTTACTCTTGCAAAAATAAAAAATTCTGGGCTAAAAAAATATTTTTGAGGAAAGGAAACACATTTATTATTTTCACGGCTCTGCGTTATAAACTTCTGTGAAGCACTTGGGGGTTCAAAGTGCTCACCACACATCTAGATAAGTTCCCTTGGGGGTCTAGTTTCCAAAATGGAGTCACTTGTGGGGAGTTCCTACTGTTTAGGCACATCAGGGGCTCTGCAAACGCAACCTGATGCCCGCAGAGCATTCCATCAAAGTCTGCATTTCAAAACGTCACTACTTCCCTTCCGAACCCCGACGTGTGCCAAAACAGTGGTTTACCCCCACATATGGGGTATCAGCGTACTCAGGAGAAACTGGACAACAACTTTTGGGGTCCAATTTCTCCTGTTACTCTTGCAAAAATAAAAAAATTCTGGGCTAAAAAAATATTTTTGAGGAAAGGAAACACATTTTTTATTTTCACGGCTCTGCGTTATAAACTTCTGTGAAGCACTTGGGGGTTCAAAGTGCTCACTACACATCTAGATAAGTTCCCTTGGGGGTCTAGTTTCCAAAATGGAGTCAATTGTGGGGAGTTCCTACTGTTTAGGCACATCAGGGGCTCTGCAAACGCAACCTGACGCCCGCAGAGCATTCCATCAAAGTCTGCATTTCAAAACGTCACTACTTCCCTTCCGAACCCCGACGTGTGCCAAAACAGTGGTTTACCCCCACATATGGGGTATCATCGTACTCAGGAGAAACTGGACAACAACATTTGGGGTCCAATTTCTCCTATTACCCTTGGGAAAATAAAAAATTGTGGGCTAAAAAATCATTTTTGAGAAAAGAAAAATTATTTTTTATTTTCATGGCTCTGCGTTATAAACTTCTGTGAAGCACTTGGGGGTTCAAAGTGCTCACCACACATCTAGATTAGTTCCTTGGGAGGTCTAGTTTCCAAAATGGGGTCACTTGTGCGGGAGCTCCAATGTTTAGGCACACAAGGGCTCTCCAAACGCGACATGGTGTCCGCTAATGATTGGAGCTAATTTTCCATTCAAAAAGCCAAATGGCGTGCCTTCCCTTCCGAGCCCTGCCGTGCGCCCAAACAGTGGTTTACCCCCCACATATGGGGTATCATCGTACTCAGGACAAACTGGACAACAACATTTGGGGTCCAATTTCTCCTATTATCCTTGGGAAAATAAAAAATTCTGGGCTAAAAATCATTTTTGAGGAAAGAAAAATTATTTTTTTATTTTCACGGCTCTGCGTTATAAACTTCTGTGAAGCACCTGGGGGTTATGAGTGCTCACTATGCATCTAGATAAGTTCCTTGGGGGGTCTAGTTTCCAAAATGGGGTCACTTGTAGGGGAGCTCCAATGTTTAGGCACACAGGGGCTCTCCAAACGCGACATGGTGTCCGCTAACGATTGGAGCTAATTTTCCATTCAAAAAGTCAAATGGCACGCCTCCCCTTCCGAGCCTTGCCGTGCACCCAAACAGTGGTTTACCCCCACATTTGAGGTATCGGCATACTCAGGAGAAATTGCCCAACAAATTTTAGGATCCATTTTATCCTGTTGCCCATGTGAAAATGAAAGAATTGAGGCTAAAAGAAATTTTGTGTGAAAAAAAAGTACTTTTTCATTTTTGCGGATCAATTTGTGAAGCACCTGGGGGTTTAAAGTGCTCACTATGCCTCTAGATGAGTTCCTTGGGGGGTCTAGTTTCCAAAATGGGGTCACTTGTGGAGGAGCTCCAATGTTTAGGCACACAGGGGCTTTCCAAACGCGACATGGTGTCCGCTAACGATGGAGATAATTTTTCATTCAAAAAGTCAAATGGCGCTCCTTCCCTTCCGAGCCTTACCATGTGCCCAAACAGTGGTTTACCCCCACATGTGAGGTATTGGTGTACTCAGGAGAAATTGCCCAACAAAATTTAGGATCCATTTTATCCTGTTGCCCATGTGAAAATGAAAAAATTGAGGCTAAAATAATTTTTTTGTGAAAAAAAAGTACTTTTTCATTTTTACGGATCAATTTGTGAAGCACCTGGGGGTTTAAAGTGCTCACTATGCTTCTAGATAAGTTCCTTGGGGGGTCTAGTTTCCAAAATGGGGTCACTTGTGGGGGAGCTCCAATGTTTAGGCACACGGGGGCTCTCCAAACGCGACATGGTGTCCGCTAAAGATTGGAGCCAATTTTTCATTGAAAAAGTCAAATGGCGCTCCTTCCCTTCCGAGCCCTGCCGTGCGCCCAAACAGTGGTTTACCCCCACATATGAGGTATCAGCGTACTCAGGACAAATTGGACAACAACGTCCGTGCTCCAGTTTCTCCTTTTACCCTTGGGAAAATAAAAAATTGTGGGCTAAAAAATCATTTTTGAGAAAAGAAAAATTATTTTTTATTTTCATGGCTCTGCGTTATAAACTTCTGTGAAGCACTTGGGGGTTCAAAGTGCTCACCACACATCTAGATTAGTTCCTTGGGAGGTCTAGTTTCCAAAATGGGGTCACTTGTGCGGGAGCTCCAATGTTTAGGCACACAGGGGCTCTCCAAACGCGACATGGTGTCCGCTAATGATTGGAGCTAATTTTCCATTCAAAAAGCCAAATGGCGTGCCTTCCCTTCCGAGCCCTGCCGTGCGCCCAAACAGTAGTTTACCCCCACATATGGGGTATCATCGTACTCAGGACAAACTGGACAACAACATTTGGGGTCCAATTTCTCCTATTATCCTTGGGAAAATAAAAAATTCTGGGCTAAAAATCATTTTTGAGGAAAGAAAAATTATTTTTTTATTTTCACGGCTCTGCGTTATAAACTTCTGTGAAGCACCTGGGGGTTATGAGTGCTCACTATGCATCTAGATAAGTTCCTTGGGGGGTCTAGTTTCCAAAATGGGGTCACTTGTAGGGGAGCTCCAATGTTTAGGCACACAGGGGCTCTCCAAACGCGACATGGTGTCCGCTAACGATTGGAGCTAATTTTCCATTCAAAAAGTCAAATGGCACGCCTCCCCTTCCGAGCCTTGCCGTGCACCCAAACAGTGGTTTACCCCCACATATGAGGTATCGGCATACTCAGGAGAAATTGCCCAACAAATTTTAGGATCCATTTTATCCTGTTGCCCATGTGAAAATGAAAGAATTGAGGCTAAAAGAAATTTTGTGTGAAAAAAAAGTACTTTTTCATTTTTGCGGATCAATTTGTGAAGCACCTGGGGGTTTAAAGTGCTCACTATGCCTCTAGATGAGTTCCTTGGGGGGTCTAGTTTCCAAAATGGGGTCACTTGTGGAGGAGCTCCAATGTTTAGGCACACAGGGGCTTTCCAAACGCGACATGGTGTCCGCTAACGATGGAGATAATTTTTCATTCAAAAAGTCAAATGGCGCTCCTTCCCTTCCGAGCCTTACCATGTGCCCAAACAGTGGTTTACCCCCACATGTGAGGTATTGGTGTACTCAGGAGAAATTGCCCAACAAAATTTAGGATCCATTTTATCCTGTTGCCCATGTGAAAATGAAAAAATTGAGGCTAAAATAATTTTTTTGTGAAACAAAAGTACTTTTTCATTTTTACGGATCAATTTGTGAAGTACCTGGGGGTTTAAAGTGCTCACTATGCTTCTAGATAAGTTCCTTGGGGGGTCTAGTTTCCAAAATGGGGTCACTTGTGGGGGAGCTCCAATGTTTAGGCACACGGGGGCTCTCCAAACGCGACATGGTGTCCGCTAAAGATTGGAGCCAATTTTTCATTGAAAAAGTCAAATGGCGCTCCTTCCCTTCCGAGCCCTGCCGTGCGCCCAAACAGTGGTTTACCCCCACATATGAGGTATCAGCGTACTCAGGACAAATTGGACAACAACGTCCGTGGTCCAGTTTCTCCTTTTACCCTTGGGAAAATAAAAAAAATTTCGCTAAAATATCATTTTTGTGACTAAAAAGTTAAATGTTCATTTTTTACTTCCATGTTGCTTCTGCTGCTGTGAAACACCTGAAGGGTTAATAAACTTCTTGAATGTGGTTTTGAGCACCGTGAGGGGTGCAGTTTTTAGAATGGTGTCACTTTTGGGTATTTTCAGCCATATAGAACCCTCAAACTGACTTCAAATGTGAGGTGGTCCCTAAAAAAAATGGTTTTGTAAATTTTGTTGTAAAAATGAGAAATCACTGGTCAAATTTTAACCCTTATAACTTCCTAGCAAAAAAAAATTTGTTTCCAAAATTGTGCTGATGTAAAGTAGACATGTGGGAAATGTTATTTATTAACTATTTTGTGTCACATAACTCTCTGGTTTAACAGAATAAAAATTCAAAATGTGAAAATTGCGAAATTTTCAAAATTTTTGCCAAATTTCCGTTTTTTTCACAAATAAACTCAGAAATTATCGACCTAAATTTACCACTAACATGAAGCCCAATATGTCACGAAAAAACAATCTCAGAATCGCTAGGATCCGTTGAAGCGTTCCTGAGTTATTACCTCATAAAGGGACACTGGTCAGAATTGCAAAAAACGGCAAGGTCATGAAGGGGTTAATAAAATAGTATAAATTATGGGAACTTTTTCCCACGCTCGACGTCATATGAGGACATCCAGCAGAGGGCGCATCACCGCGACTGAAGGTAACTATAGGTCATTGACCTACATTACCTTCATTCCCCGGGGTTTACAGGCAGGAGCACAGCTGCATTATAGCAGAGCTCCTGCCTGTAAAATATTTTAACCCCTTCAGATGGATTTACATCGTGGGATGTTACAGATCTACGGAAGGTATGTATATTGTTGGTTTATTATTTTTAATTTGTTACAGAACGAGGGTCTTCAGGTGGATTGAGAGAGCAATAAAATATTACAACAACCAGTGTGTTTATTTCATTAAAATACTTTGCAATATTGTGTGTGTGTTTTTTTCAACCATTTCATACAATTGGATTAATAATGGATAGGTGTCATAATTGACGCCTCTCCATTATTAATCTGGCTTAATGTCACTTTACAATAGCAAGGTGACATTAACCCTTCATTACCCCATATCCCACCGCTACACGGGAGTGGGAAGAGAGTGGCCAAGTGCCAGAATAGGCGCATCTTACAGATGTGCCTTTTCTGGGGTTGCTGGGGGCAGATGTTTTTAGCCAGGGGGGGCCAATAACCGTGGACCCTCTCCAGGCTATTAATATCTGCCCTCAGTCACTGGCTTTACCACTCTGGAGGAGAAAATTGCGCGGGAGCACACGCCAAATTTTTCCGTGATTTAACCCTTAAATTCAATAGCTACAGCGCCGAAATTTTGCACATACACACTACTAACATTAGTAGTGTGGAATATGCAAAAAAAGGGGGAGATGACATGGTTTACTATATGTAAACCATGTCTCATATCATGTCGGGTTTAGGCAGGAGAAATGAAAAGCCGGCAATTGGCTTTTCTGCTATATCGCGCTAAAGTAAATATATATATATATATATGTGTGTGTCTCAATGATATATAGATATACTGTGTGTATATATATATATATATATATATATATATATATATATATAAAAACGAAACCTGACTTTGCCAAAAGTCGGCGACTTTTGAAATTGGCCGATCTGTTTCGCTCAGCCCTAATTTTGATGATTGGCAGCTGTCACACACTTCTCAGCATGCGTTTCAAAAACTCAAACGCAGGAAAAAACGCATGTAAACGCGTCAAAACGCCGCGTTTTTTTACCGCATGAGAAAACGCATGTGTCTAAAAAACGCAGCGTTTGCACGCGTTTACATGTGTTTTTTCACCACCTGCGTTTGTGCAGCGCCCCAGAGTCCTGGTCGTTGCAGTACTGTTGCTCCGCCACTAAGGGGAGTGATGGTACGTCTGATGGCACTGAAGGGGTTCACCTGACCAGGTATCACAGACACCAATGCACTTCACAGTCTGGCCTCCAGGGGGAGCTAAGGGCGTCACGAACAGGATCTACTTAAGCCCGAGGATCGGGTCATGTGTGCCTTGGAACTGAGATTTATTGTACTTGGACTGTGACTTATTGCAAAGACTGTAGATTGCCACTTGCCGCCAGAAGTTCCTGCCAAAACCGCCGCCATTACAGTGCTATGAGGAGCGCAGGAGAAGAAGAAGGGTGTGGAAGTGGGCGTAAACAAGCTGAAGAGCGCGAAAGACAATGGCCGCCCAGTCTAAGTATTTCTGCCCCTTGAGGACGTGTCCTTCAGCAGCCAAGATCCGCCTCCTGATTCTCAATGGTGGGCGGAGGCAGAGGAAACGAAACCGCCCACGAAGGAGAGAGCGGGAAAAGAACCAGGAAGAAGTGAGCGACATGGAGGATGCCATGGCGAGCCACCCGGAGCGTGGGGTAGGAGCAGAGGACTCCCCCAGCTACCCGGAGGGGTACCGCAACCAGGCCTCCACTGCTGATATTGATTTCCTGCAGGCCGGAGTGGATGAGCTCAGCGACCAACTCCGGCGTATGCAGCTGAGCACTGAGGCCGGGTGGAAGAAGACCTTCATCGGGAGCCTCATCAGACGTCTGTTGGCAGCCTCGTCTGGTCCGGAGCAGGAAAGAAGTTCCAGCGTTCTGAAGCCAGAAAGCAAGGCCCTGCCGGAAAGCGAGGTGCTGCAAACGGAGATGACAACACCGCAGCGCAAGGCCCTGCAACTAGCGTTCCGGACCCCAGCGGAGACGGAGCAGATCGGCACCGGAGGGACCGCATCTGAAGCAGGTATGAAGAACGACCCTGCCTCGCCAGCAGAGGACTTGCTGATAGGCCCCGTCGCGGTACCCCCTCTCCCTGGGACCTATAGACTCTGGCGCCTTACACCCTGGGATCGGGCCACGGGTATGGAGCACTTCTTAAAGGCCCCGATCTCGCCGATCACCTTGCCGAGCGAGGTCTATGCGGAGCTGCGGCCGCCAGAGTAAACCTCGATGCCATGGATATGTAAATAGTTAACTGCTTGTTTCCCTGCTTTTTGCTGCTTTAAACCCGACTAGGGTTAACTCTTAAAGGGATCCCTTAGTTTACCCGGGATCCCTATTTTTGCCTTTTTGTTTTTGTTTCTCGTCTTATCATTGTTGGAAAAGAACTGCTGGATCATGAACACTGCATGATTACAAACTTATTGTAAATAGTTTGCACCTTCTTAAAGGTGCCCTCTACTGGTTTTACAAAGAAAAGGACTCTTTGCGAAGAAACTGTTCCTGGAAACAGTATCGGAGTCCTTGCTGCATACGGACTTGCAGCTTGAGAAGTTGCACTACCTCATAGAGACTTGGTCCCTTCTTAAAGGGAACGTTCATCCATAGCACTTGCAGAATGATGATGCTTTGAAAGGAAGTACTAATAATGCTTACATATGAGAGTTATATGTAGTGAGCTAGTTAATTGTGAGAAATGTTTAATAATGTGTTAGAGAATGAGGACAGGAAGTGAACCCGGATGGGGTTAGTCGGTGAGTCCTCCTAGGAGCCATACAGAGATGGCTCGGTGATCCTGAACTGAGAGAAGGAAGATAAGTTCTATACTGTGTATAGTAGCAGAAAGGCAGTAGGCCCGGGCGGAAAGGGGCGGTCCTGCAACAGAACGAGAGGCAGTAGGTCTGGGGCAGATAGACAGGCGGTCCTGCAGATGTACGGATGGAAAGTGAAGAAAAAGTTGAGTAGCCTTATAGTGTTTTATAAGAAGGTCTTTAGTGGATTCAGCGTGTACGTCCTTAAAGGCAACGTTAAATTATTGTTTAAAAAATTTGCACTTAGTAGAATACCCGGTTGGGTAAGAAAAGTTATTTATAGTATGTTATTTAAAGTATTTAACCATGTTTGTAACATTCAAGTGTTCTCACCTCCCATAAAGGGAAGCTCTGTTCAAATTTGCTTATTGTTATTGCATTTCAAAATTGTATGTCTTTTTGCTGACATGTATTGTTGTTTTCTTCCCAGTCCAGGAGTACTGGATTTAACCGGGGGGGAGTGCAGCGCCCCAGAGTCCTGGTCGTTGCAGTACTGATGCTCCGCCACTTAGGGGAGTGATGGTACGTCTGATGGCACTGAAGGGGTTCACCTGACCAGGTATCACAGACACCAATGCACTTCACAGTCTGGCCTCCAGGGGGAGCTAAGGGCGCTATGTATTAGGCCACTCCTCACAGTCTGGTAAAACTGGGGGTTAGACAGGAAGTTAGAAAGAAGCTGACTGGGTTGGAGCCAGGCAACATCCTGTGGCAGAGGGTGTTGCAGGGGAAGATTCAGGGGGGTCCCTGTCAGGGGTGGGATCCTGACAGAGGCCTAGCGAACAGAGAGAACGTTACGGGACCGCGCCTGCACGAGATAGCAGCGGTGCCCTAAGAAAGGACAAGAAGTGAGGTTTATTGTGCTGAGTGAGAAACGAGATCGACGCAACAAGGAGAAACACCAGTAGGAGTCGTGCTGTGAGACGAGGCAACATCCTACTGAGGCGCGCAGCCGGTGGCCGGAACGCCGAGGAAGTATAGAGCTCCAGGCCTAACTTCAAACCTACGGCAGGACAGTCAGTTATAGGCGGGCTGTCTCACCCAAATCACCTAAGAAGACATAGGGGGCAACAACAGGAGAGGGGCGACACTAGGGTCCAGGAAGAGCTCCGAGCCTACCCGTCATACGGGTGCGTCCTAGCCATATCATCTGGGGGACGAAGAAGAACATCATAATCAAGTTGTGAGGGAACTTCAGAAACAGACACAACAGTTGTGGGGACTATCCCGTAAGCACAGCAGGGGAGGACCACAACACACAAGCGCTAGAAGGTAGGCACAGATTTCCACCTGCAAAGGGAACTCTGGAGGTGCCATCGGACCGGCCGGACTTGCGCAGCCTGGTTAACCGTATTCCGGGCTGAGGATCCTGAAGCCTTCAGTAAAAAGGTAAAGAGACTGCAACCTGGTGTCCTTGTTATTTACTGCGGCCCGCACCACTACAGCATCACCAACCACACCTTTCATTGGGCGCCCCTCAGCAGGGTCACGGACCGGGTCTAGCCACCGTGACAACCCCAGAGCAGAGACCCAGAGGCCCGGTACCAGGTACCCCTCGGCCCTGTGGCAGTGGGGGCGCTAAATTTGCGTTTTAAACGCTGCGTTTTTAAACGCAAATGTGAAACTAGCCTTAATAATGTGGAACACCATTTTTAAGTAGTTTTCCTTTAATTAGAATCACCTGGAAAACCAATTAAAACAGGAGTAGAAGCTCCCCCTGGTGGCCTGGAGTGTGAATGCGTTGCATGTTTGTGGTACCTGGATGCAGTTATCCTTTCTTGCCTCCAAACGTAGCATCACTCTCCCCGAGAGGAAAGCAATACCACTGCGACGACCAGGACCCTGGGGCGCAACATTATGACAATGATTTTATTAATGGTGATAATAATATTGATGATCTTGATTTTATTCTTGATGATGAAGATAAGGATGATGATGAATTTATTAATGATGATATTGATGATGATACTAAATTTATTCGTGATGATGATGATGAGAAGAATGATGAGAATCATGTTATTTCTGATGATGATGAGGAGGATTAGGTTGCTGATGTCATTGTTATTCATAATGTTAATGTTGATGATAATATTTTAATGGTGATGATATTCATGAAGATGGTGATAAGCAGAGGTGTCAAACTGCATTCCTCGAGGGCTGCCAACAGGTCATGTTTTCAGGATTTCCTTGTATTGCACAGGTGATAATTTAATCACCTGCACAGAATGATTCCAGCACCTTGTGGAATGCTAAGGAAATCCTGAAAACATGACCTGTTGGCGGCCCTCAAGGAATGCAGTTTGACACCTCCGGTGATAAGAATGATGAGGATAGATAGGATAGTGATGATGATGATAAAAATGGCAACCTGTATAACACATAAAACCACAAGTTCGACATTTATATTGATTATTTTATTACTCTGATATATTTTTATACTTTTGTATCGTGTATACCGCATTGTACAGTGCATTGCAGTATGATCGACCTTTCTTCTGATTCAGACGCGTCTCGCTGTCAGCGCATCCTTTATGCTTATAGTCAGAGGGTCATTTCGAGGGGCTCTCGAAAGTTGGCCATTCCCTTTTTGTTAGAAGTGTTCCCCACAAATAATCTAATACTAGGATAGTCCTGATGGAAGGATCATCTACAACCTGCCAGCCAGTGTCTGTTCTCCCTGCAGCGCCTCCACAGGAAAAAAGAAGCATTACACCGAAATCTTGTAATGTGCGGACGTGTTGGGCGCTTCTTGGTAATAGATGATGAATGATAATGGTTTGGATGCCCTTTCCTGATTTTTATTTAATATTTCACTTTTTAGTTAGTTTTTATTATATTTTTACTTGCACGTACTGGCGGTGGCAGTGGTGGCGCCCGCTGCGTCCTTCGTTCATTTCTTCTGTTTTTCTCCTTTTTATTTACTCAAGTGATGATTTACTTATTTGTGCCCCTCCCCCGTCCTCGGCGGTGACATCCGTGTTTCTTCCAAGCTGATTTAATTTTTAATTTTCCTGAATCAGTGTTAACCAGGGCGGTGGCGGTGATGGTGGTGATGGTGGGGGGGACGGTAATTGTTGTCAAGAGCGTTCAGACTGTCAGAATATCCTTCAATCTAGAAGCCGTTAGATTCTGTGCAGAAGTAATTACCGAAATTCCATTCAGTTGTAATAATAACCTGCCACTGATGACGGCAATTACCGCCAGACGTAATACAAATCAAAGGAGCATTTTTCTCTGACAAGAGCGGTTTTTGTAGCCGAGGTTTTACGTTTGCTGAGCGCTGTTGACAATGATGATGATGTGCTTGTATCATTCTTAATCATGGCAGCCAGGGTGCGGCAGCGATGAGAGCGTGCGAGCGACCGGCTGGGAAAATGCTACTAATTGTGTGTTTCATCTGACTCCGTCCCTGTTTTATTTCGGCGCAGGGATCCATTTGAGCTGAATAAAGGTTAAGTGTTGCGCGTCTCACCCCTTGTCAGGGGAAAAGACACTAGTGGATATGGTGAATGCTGTCGCCGGAGCTTTCCTGCCCGCACTGATGATAAAAGAAGTAACCGGTAATTGCAGGAAAGTGACCTGAACGTCCGGGGAGAAGAGAATGAGACGGTTTATAGACCATTAGATAATGTGAAGAGAAAAGGGTAAATATTGCATTAAATAAATTGGCCAAATTCACAGATCTGACGTTCGGAGGATGCAGCAGTGCAAACAATGTGCCAATATATAGATTTTGTTTCACAAAATACAAACCATAAAGGCTTTCATTCATTGAAAGGATTGTAATGGCCGGCACCGGGGATCCCATTTACAAAGTTACACAAAAATATTTGCTTATATATTGGACCGGGGTGTGCGTCCATCTATCTGTAGATTACAGCTGACATTATGGGTGGAAAGGATGAAATAATAGAGTCATACGTGATCACGTGGGAGACGGCGACAGGAAATGATCAATCAAGAGATTAAATCATGGGAGAAGCGATAACCTGACACCTCGGAAGCCAACTGTACAGACCAGTTCTGGTAGATGCATCCCCCGATCCCAGGCAGGGAAACCTGCTATAACGACTCTCATGTCGCCTGAGATGCTCCATAAAAGACTCATGGAAATTACATGCATACTACCATCTATTTGTGAAAGTCCTGATTATAATGAGCATAATATGGGACTTAGTATATAATGGGATACATCACTGTTATAATATCTCTCACCTCTTCCGACAAGCCTACAGCCTGCAGTGATCCCCAACCTACTGAACCGCCACACAACCAGCTCTACCCTCTCCTAGTGTATCCTCACCCATCCCCTGCAGACTGTGAGCCCTCGCAGGCAGGCTCCTCCCTCTTTATGTACCTGTGTGCCTTGTTTTTCTGCTCATGTTTAATTGTATTTGTCTATATTTGCCACACTTTCTCATGTAATGCGCCATGGAATAAATGTTGCTATAAAAATGTATAATAATAATAAATCAGGAACAAAGAAAAGGAAAAAAACTATCCAACATCCCAAGTATTACTATAATATGCAACACTTTATTTAAACCAGATTAGGGGGCCCTTGACAAAGACTTCGGCTGAAACACGCGTCGGGGTGGTGGTTCAGACATACAGGTGTCCCCCTGTTCTGTTTAGCTAAATTGATTAAGGTAATTGTGGAATTCCTTATTATATCACCATATTTGGGTGTTTGCAAAATATAGACTCTATCTAGGCCGTATTGGATGTTGTAATAACTATACACTGTATTCCAAATTATTATGCAAATTGGATTTAAGTGTCATAAAGATTGAATTGTTTTGTTTTTCAAATAAACTCGTGGATGGTATTGTGTCTCAGGGCTCAATGGATCACTGAAATCAATCTTAAACACATGTGATAATTGGTTTTCCAGGTGATTCTAATTACATGAAAACTACTTAAAAATGATGTTCCACATTATTAAGCAGGTCACAGTTTTCAAGCAACATTGGAAAGAAAAAGGATCTCTCTGCTGCTGAAAAGCATCAAACAGTGCAATGCCTTGGTGAAGGGATGAAAACATTAGAAATTTCCCGAAAACTTAAGCGTGATCATCGTACTGTTAAGAGATTTGTGGCTGTATCTGAGCACAAATGTGTTTGTGCTGATAAAGGCATAATGAGGAAGATTTCTGCCAGGCAAGTTCATCGGATTAAGAGAGCAGCTGCTAAAAAGCCATTACAAAGCAGCAAACAGATATTTGAAGCTGCTGGTGCCTCTGGAGTCCCTCGAACCTCAAGGTGTAGGCTCCTTCAAAGGCTTGCTGTGGTGCATAAACCTACTATTCGGCTACCCTTAAACAGTTTTCACAAGCAGAAATGGTTGCATTGGGCCCACACATACATGAAGACTAATTTCCAAACAGTCTTGTTTACTGATAAGTGTTGAGCAACCCTGGATGGTCCAGATGGATGGAGTAGTGGATGGTTGGTGTATGGCCACCATGTCCCAACAAGGCTGCAACAACAGCAAGGAGGTGGAGGAGTCATGTTTTGGGCCGGAATCATGGAGAAACAGCTGGTGGGCCCTTTAAGGTTCCTGAAGGTGTGAAAATGACCTCTGCAAAGTATATAGAGTTTCTGACTGACAACTTTCCTCCATGGTATAAAAAGCAGAAATGTGCCTTCAGGAGCAAAATCATCTTCATGCTGACAATGCACCATCTCATGCTGCAAAGAATATCTCTGAGTCATTGGCTGCTATGGGCATAAAAGGAGATAAACTCATGGTGTGGCCACCATCTTCCCCTGACCTCAACCGTATAGAGAACCTTTGGAGTATCATCAAGCAAAAGATCTATGAGGGTGGGAGGCAGTTCACACCAAAACAGCAGCTCTGGGAGGCTATTCTGACTTCATGCAAAGAAATACAAACAGAAACTCTCCAAAAACTCACAAGTTCAATGGATGCAGGAATTGTGAAGGTGATATCAATGAAGGACTCCTATGTTAATATGTAATTTGGCCTGTTAGGATGTTTTGGCGTTAAATAGCTTTTTTGTTCAGTGAATGTGACCTCCTAATGCTGCAAATTTCACAAATGAGCATTTTCAGTTCTTTAAAACATATCAAATGTTTAGAAATTCTACTGTGCCTAATAATTTGGAACAGTGCATTGTGAGTTTTTATTCATTTTGGGAGGTTTCTTCAATAAAATTCGATGTATACTCTAATGGGTGATTACTTTTCTTAGACTGACTGTCATTTGCACCAACCATTTAGGAAAATCCGATAAAAATGTAATTTGCATAATAATTTGGAACATAGTGTATAATGGCAATGCTTCTACTCCTGCACAGGTTGTGTCTGCAGTAACACGGATAACATTCATGTGTGATCTCTGTGCGCCCAAATTTGCATGAGTGCATGTTTTTATTCCTTCCCTTCTCTCCTTGTATCTGATGTGGTTTAAATAAAGTGTTGTATATTACAGTAATACTTGGGATGTTGGATCGTTTTTTTCCTTTTCGTTGTTCTTGACACCTGAGATTCTGTAGACGGACAGTACAAAGGGTTCAGATCTGTGGGTGTTTGTCAGTGACAATGATCAGCTATTATCAGTTTCCCGGAGCCGGGACACCACAGCGCTGCCCACAGTGTACTGGCCATTCTTTGTATTGCAGCTCAGGTCGCATTCAATTCAATAGGAGCAGAGCTGCAGTACCGAGAATGGCCACTACACAGTGTACGGAGTTGTGCTGTCCCACACTGTACGCTGTGTACATGCAGCTGTCATGGGGCCTGCAGACAGCTGATCAGTGGGGAGCCGGGTGTTGGATCTCCAGCAATCTGATATTGATAATCTATTCTACAAGACAGAAAATCCCTTTAAGAAATTGATACATTTTGTATTCAGAGATGATTCAGTGTAACATTATGGGGGGTCCATGGATGTGACGCTGGACTATTCCCACACAAGACATTTTTCCTGGCCGCTTCTCTGTCCTCGGTGAGACCTCTGGCGGTCGCGTTACATCATTCACTAATCATCTGAATAAATAAATGAGATTCGTAATTGGATATAATGTGCTGCTCGCCCTTCGCGTCGCCTGAGACGTCATAGACAGAATGTAAAGTGAAGCCACTCCATGGGCAGAAGCCGATCGGACAAGACGACATCTGGATTTATCACCATCCTCCCTGTCAGGTGGCAATATGTCACCGCGTCCCGGACGTCCTTGTGGGATCTTCTCTAGATCCTGCGTGGACAGAATGTTCAGACAATGACTCATCCTCATCGAATACATCGAATATTCTCTGTTTACAGGAGACTTTCATGTTAATAAGTGGAAGATATCACAAAAATACAGCGCCGGGCCCAGCTCCAACCCCTGCGATACATTCTCACAATCATTTTTTATATCTGTGTCTGGGACACTGCACCTCCTGGGGAGTCACCACACTTTCCTACAGTCCAAAACATGCATGGGCTCCTCCCACACTCCTTTTATAGCAAAGGCACCTCCCACACATTTATAGCAAAGGCTCCTCCCACACTCCTTTTATAGCACATGCTCCTCCCTCTTTTCCTACAGTACATGTAATAAGGCTCCTCCCACACTCCTTCTATAGCACATGCTCCTCCCTATTTTCCTACAGTACATGTTACAAGGCTCTGCCCACACTCTATAGCACATGCTCCTCCATATTTTCCTACAGTACATGTTACAAGGCTCTGCCCACACTCTTTCTATAGCACAGGCTACTCCCTATTTTCCTACAGTACATGTTACAAGGCTCCTCCCACACTCCTTCTATAGCACATGCTCCTCCCTATTTTCCTACAGTACATGTAACAAGGCTCCTCCCACACTCCTATAGCACATGCTCCTCCCTATTTTCCTACAGTACATGTTACAAGGCTTCTCCCGCATTCCTTCTATAGCACATGCTCCTCCCTATTTTCCTACAGTACATGTTACAAGACTCCTCCCACACTCCTTCTATAGCACATGCTCCTCCCTATTTTCCTACAGTACATGTAACAAGGCTCCTCCCACACTCCTATAGCACATGCTCCTCCCTATTTTCCTACTGTACATGTTACAAGGCTTCTCTCACACTCCTTCTATAGCACATGCTCCTCCCTATTTTTCTACAGTACATGTTACAAGACTCCTCCCACACTCCTTCTATAGCACATGCTCCTCCCTATTTTCCTACAGTACATGTTACAAGGCTCCTCCCACACTCCTATAGCACATGCTCCTCCCTATTTTCCTACAGTATATGTTACAAGACTCCTCCCACACTCTTTCTATAGCACAGGCTCCTCCCTATTTTCCTACAGTACATGTTACAAGACTCCTCCCACACTCCTTCTATAGCACAGGCTCCTCCCTATTTTCCTACAGTACATGTTACAAGACTCCTCCCACACTCCTATAGCACATGCTCCTCCCTGTTTTCTTTCTGTAGCACGTTACAAGGCTCCTCCCACACTCCTTCTATAGCACATGCTCCTCTCTGTTTTCTGCAGCACATTACAAGGCTCCTCCCACACTCCTATAGCACATGCTCCTCCCTATTTTTCTACAGTACGTTACAAGACTCCTCCCACACTCCTTCTATAGCACATGTGCAGCGCCCCAGAGTCCTGGTCGATGCAGTACTGTTGCTCCGCCGCTAAGGGGAGTGATGGTACGTCTGATGGCACTTAAGGAGTTCACCTGACCAGGTATCACAGTCACACATTACACTTCACACTCTGGCCACCAGGGGGAGCAAAGGGTTCTATGTATTAGGCCACTCCTCACAATCTGGTAAAACTGGGGGTTGGATAGGAAGTTAGAGAGAAGCTGACTGGGTTTTGCCCAGGCAACACCTAGTGAGAGAAGAGGTTGCTTGGGAAGATCCAGGGGGGTCCCTGTCAGGGGTGGGATCCTGACAGTGGCCTAGCGAACAGAACAGAACCTCACGGAGCCGTGCCTGCACTTCATTGCGGCGGTATCTTAAGAAAGGATAAGAAGCGAAGTATATTGTGGAGAAGTGTGAAACGAGATCACAGCACAAAGGAGAATAGAACCAGTAGGAGTCGTGCCCCAAGATCAGCAACATCCTACTGAGGCGCGTAGCCAGTGGCCGGAACGCCGAGGAAGTATTGGGCTCCACGCGTTACTTCAAACAGCGGCAGGCAGTTAACTTTAGGTTGGCTGTCTCACCTAAATCATCTAATGAAGACAATGGAGGCAATTGTGGGAGAGGGGCGTCTCTAGGGTCCCTATAAAATAACTCCAGGCCTACCCCGTCATACGGGTGCGTCCTATCCATATCATCTGGGGGATGGAGAGAGAAAGAACAGAAACATACACGACAGTTGTGAGGACTATCCCGTGGTGCTCAGCAGGGAGGTACTACAACACCCAGGCGCTAGAAGGTAGGCACTGATTTCCACCTGCAAAGGGAACTCTGGATGTGCCTTCGGACCGGCCGGTCTCGGCCAGCCCTGTTAGCAGTGCTCTGGATTGCGGATCCCGAAGCCTTCAGTAAAGAGGTAAAGAGACTGCAACCCTGTGTCCTCGTTATTCATCGCACCTTACACCACGCACCATCATCACACCTTTCATTGGACGCCCCTTAGCAGGGTCACGGACCGGGTCTAGCCACCGTGACAACCCCAGGACCGAGACAGAGAGGCCCGGTACCGAGTACCCCGTGGCCCTACATCTGGGGGCGCTCCACATGCTCCTCCCTATTTTCCTACAGTACATGTTACAAAACTCCTTCCACACTCCTATAGCACATGCTCCTCCCTGTTTTCTGTAGCACCTTACAAGGCTCCTCCCACACTCCTATAGCATATGCTCCTCTCTGTTTTCTGCAGCAGGTTACAAGGCTCCTCCCACACTCCTATAGCACATGCTCCTCCCTATTTTCCTACAGTACATGTAACAAGGCTCCTCCCACACTCCTTCTATAGCACATGCTCCTCCCTATTTTCCTACAGTACATGTTACAAAACTCCTTCCACACTCCTATAGCACATGCTCCTCCCTGTTTTCTGTAGCACCTTACAAGGCTCCTCCCACACTCCTTCTATAGCACATGCTCCTCTCTGTTTTCTGCAGCAGGTTACAAGACTCCTCCCACACTCCTATAGCACATGCTCCTCCCTATTTTCCTACAGTACGTTACAAGACTCCTCCCACACTCCTTCTATAGCACATGCTCCTCCCTATTTTCCTACAGTACATGTTACAAGACTCCTCCCACACTCCTATAGCACATGCTCCTCCCTATTTTCCTACAGTACATGTTACAAGAGTCCTCCCACATTCCTTCTATAGCACAGGCTCCTCCCTATTTTCCTACAGTACATGTTACAAAACTCCCACACTCCTTCTATAGCACATGCTCCTCCCTGTTTTCTGTAGCATCTTACAAGGCTCCTCCCACACTCCTTCTATAGCACATGCTCCTCTCTGTTTTCTGCAGCAGGTTACAAGGCTCCTCCCACACTCCTTCTATAGCACAGGCTCCTCCCTATTTTCCTACAGTACATGTTACAAGACTCCTCCCACACTCCTTCTATAGCACATGCTCCTCCCTGTTTTCTGAAGCATCTAACAAGGCTCCTCCCACACTCCTTCTATAGTTCATGCTCCTCTCTGTTTTCTGCAGCAGGTTACAAGGCTCCTCCCACACTCCTTCTATAGCACAGGCTCCTCCCTATTTTCCTACAGTACATGTTACAAAATTCCTTCCACACTTCTATAGCACATGCTCCTCCCTGTTTTCTGTAGCACCTTACAAGGCTCCTCCCACACTCCTTCTATAGCACATGCTCCTCCCTATCTTCTGCAGCACATTACAAGGCTCCTCCCACACTCCTTCTATAGCACATGCTCCTCCCTGTTTTCTGCAGCACGTTACAAGGCTCCTCCCACACTCCTATAGCACATGCTCCTCCCTATTTTCTGCAGCATGTTACAAGGCTCCTCCCACACACCTTCTATTGCATATGCTCCTCCCTATTTTCTGCAGCACATTCCACAAGTCTCCTCCAACTTCCATTAAAGTGAATGGGTTAATTCTACAAGTGCTGAGGAATGTTGGGTCCCTTGACCTTAAGCATTATCAGCCACAGTTCTATTGTATTCCCTGCTATCTATACCCTTAACCCATAATTATTTTCTTAAATGTGTCCTAAAATGCACATTTACTTTTTCAGTAATACATGCAGGAAGATAAAGAAGAATCTTTCCCTTTTCTATAAAAGGTGTGGACAATTAATATTCCTAAGGGGCCTCATGAGAGACGGCGACTGTTGTGGAGCCGGACAGTCTGAGTTCTGCTCGGTATTAATAACATACACATGCAGTATACGCGATGTAGTGATGTCATCACATCTGCTGAATGGTGGAGTAAGGGGCCGGTGGCTCCCTCTCCCACAATTCCTCACTGCAGATAGTGGGGTCATCAGGACGCCGGGCAAGGGATGGCGGCGTGTGATGTGGCCCACGTGGCAGATTTTTCAGCCCTTCAGCTGTCTCGGTCTGAGGTCCATACTGCAGCAACCAGAGGGCCGGACGTGGCCAACTTGCCACACTTTGCCCACATCTGTTCTAGAGTATTACAGAAAATAAAATAGAGAGGGAGGAGGGGGATGCAGCTGCAGCTTCTCTTTACGTCTGTGAAACGTCATGCTGTAATTGTGTTATAATGCAGCTTCTCTCTTTTTGTGAGATTGCATCCCCTGGAAAGAGGTTTTTCTGCAGTTTTTCAGGCTCTAGTCTCAGTTGTTCAGCTTCGGGAGGGTCAGTCACTAGCAGACATAATGCCTCCTGCTCTCAGAATTACTGCAGCCTCTGCGCTCACAATACGGGTTCTGATCAGTGTATCATATTCTCCTAACCATAATATTGCATACAATCATCTGCTCCTCAATAAATTGTAAGAACTCTCCGCCTGACTACAGTGAGCTGTGTTGTTCTTCATCAAGCTCAGGTAATACTGTCTCTTACTGATCTGTGCAGGGAGAAAAATAATTCTGATACCGAAGTGATTACAACTCCTACTATTGTGATCACTAAACAAACTCCTCCCTCTCATCAAAGCTCATTCTACCAAAGCCCCTCAAACTCCTCAGTGCGCTCTCTAAGCTCCTCCCATTCATTTAATAGGGCTTTCTACACAAGCCCCTCCTACTCTCAGTGCACTCTATATAAGCTCCTCCCATTCATATTATAAGGCATTCTACACAAGCCCCTCCTACGCCTCAGTGCACTCTCTAAGCTTCTCCTAATATGTCATAGGGCATTCTACACAAGCCCCTCCTACGCCTCAGTGCACTCTCTAACCTTCTAATATGTCAGGGCATTCTACACAAGCCCCTCCTATGCATCAGTGCACTCTCTAACCTTCTCCTAATATGTCATAGGGCATTCTACACAAGCCGCTCCTACTACTCAGTGCGCTCTCTAAGCTTCTCATAATATGTCATAGGGCATTCTACACAAGCCCCTCCTACTCCTCAGTGCACTCTCTAAGCTTCTAATATGTCATAGGGCATTCTACACAAGCCCCTCCTACTCCTCAGTGCGCTCTCTAAGCTTCTCCTAATATGTCATAGGGTATGCTACACAAGCCCCTCTACTCCTCAGTGTGCTGTCTAAGCTCCTAATATGTCAAAGGGCATTCTACACAAGCCCCTCCTACTCCTCAGTGCGTTCTCTAAGCTTCTCCTAATATGTCATAGGGCATTCTACACAAGCCCCTCCTACTCCTCAGTGTGCTCTCTAAGCTTCTGCTAATATGTCATAGGGCATGCTACACAAGCCCCTCCTACTCCTCTGTGCTCTCTAAGCTTCTCCTAATATGTCATAGGGCGGTCTACACAAGCCCCTCCTACTCCTCAGTGCGTTCTCTAAGCTTCCCCAATATGTCATAGGGCATTCTACACAAGCCCCTCCTACTCCTCAGTGTGCTCTCTAAGCTTCTCCTAATATGTCATAGGGCATGCTACACAAGCCCCTCCTACTCCTCAGTGCATTCTCTAAGCCTCTCCTAATATGTCATAGGGCATTCTACACAAACCCCTCCTACTCCTCAGTGCGTTCTCTAAGCTTCTAATATGTCATAGGGCATGCTATACAAGCCCCTCCTACTCCTCAGTGTGCTCTCTAAGCTTCTCCTAATATGTCATAGAGCATGCTACACAAGCCCCTCCTACTCCTCAGTGTGCTGTCTAAGCTTCTCCTAATATGACATAGGGCATTCTACACAAGCCCCTCCTACTCAGTGCGTTCTCTAAGCTTCCCCTAATATGTCATAGGGCATTCTACACAAGCCCCTCCTATGCCTCAGTGCCCTCTCTAAGCTTCTCCTAATATGTCATAGGGCATTCTACACAAGCCCCTCCTACTCCTCAGTGTGCTCTCTAAGCTTCTCCTAATATGTCATAGGGCATTCTACACAAGCCCCTCCTACTCCTCAGTGCATTTTCGAAGCTTCTAATATGTCATAGGGCATTCTACACAAGCCCCTCCTACTCCTCAGTGCACTCTCTAAGCTTCTCCTAATATGTCATAGGGCATTCTACACAAGCCCCTCCTACTCCTCAGTGCGCTCTCTAAGCTTCTCCTAATATGTCATAGGGCATTCTACACAAGCCCCTCCTATGCCTTAGTGCACTCTCTAACCTTCTAATATGTCATACGGCATTCTACACAAGCCCCTCCTACTCCTCAGTGCGCTCTCTAAGATTCTCCTAATATGTCATAGGGCATTCTACACAAGCCCCTCCTACTCCTCAGTGCGCTCTCTAAGCTCCTCCCATTCATGTTATAAGGCATTCTACACAAGCCCCTCCTACTCCTCAGTGTGCTCTCTAAGCTCCTCCCAATCATGTCATTGAGCATTCTGCACAGGCCCCTTGTACTATCAGTTAACTCTCTAAGCTCCTCCCATTCATACCATAGAGCATTCTACACAAGCCCCACCTACTCTCAGTGCACTCTATACAAGCTCCTCCCATTCAGGCTATAGAGCATTCTACACAAGCCCCACCTACTCTCAGTGCACTCTATACAAGCTCCTCCCATTCAGGCTATAGAGCATTCTAAACAAGCACCACCTACTCTCAGTGCACTCTATACAAGCGCCTCCTTTTTAGGCTATAGAGCATTCTACACAAGCCCCACCTACTCTCAGTGCACTCTATACAAGCTCCTCCCATTCAAGCTATAGAGCATTCTACACAAGCCCCACCTACTCTCAGTGCACTATACAAGCTCCTCCCATTCAGGCTATAGAGCATTCTACACAAGCCCCACCTACTCTCAGTGCACTCTATACAAGCGCCTCCTTTTTAGGCTTTAGAGCATTCTACACAAGCCCCACCTACTCTCAGTGCACTCTATACAAGCTCCTCCCATTCAGGCTATAGAGCATTCTACACAAGCCCCACCTACTCTCAGTGCACTCTATACAAGCTCCTCCCATTCATGCTATAGAGCATTCTACACAAGCCCCACCTACTCTCAGTGCACTCTATACAAGCTCCTCCCATTCAGGCTATAGAGCAGTGGTCCCCAACCTTTCTGACATTGGGAGCCACATTCAGCTCTGAGAGAGGGTCACGAGCCACATCCAGCTCCCTCCCCCCTCACAGTAATGGCAACCAAAGCCCCCATTAAGGGTATAATGATAACGATAGCTTTTCCACAGAAAACAACCAGCAGCAGTATACCAAGATCCCACCATACCCCCATTCAGTATTCTTCCAACAATTTGTCACATCCAGCTTCAAGCGTCTCTTCTGGTAGTATCATCCTGTCTCCAGCTTACCATAGTTATCTTTAAACATATGTGCATCCAAACCTGCTCTTCTGTGCAGAGCTGCTCACAAAATTCACCATTTTGAGATGTGCTGTTCATACCTGTTTTCTAGAGCTGGAGCTAATGCACCAAGTTGGCATACAGCTGTGAGCTGCAATTAATGGGACCGTGAGCCACATGTGGCTCCCAAGCTACAGGTTGGGGACCGCTGCTATAGAGCATTCTACACAAGCCCCTCCTACTCTCAGCGCACTCTATATACGCTCCTGCCATTCATGCTATATAGAGCATTCTACACAAGCCCCTCCTACTCTCAGAGCACTCTATATAAGCTCCTCCCATTCAAGCTGTACAGCATTCTACACTAGCCCCTCCTACTCTCAGCACGCTCTATATAAGCTCCTCCCATTTAAACTATACAGCATTCTACACTAGCCCCTCCTATACTCAGTATGCTCTATATAAGCGCCTCCCATTCAAGCTATAGAACATTAAACACTAGCTGTACCTACTCCTCAGTGCACTCTATATAAGCTCCTCCCATGCATGCTATAGAGCATTCTACACAAGCCCCTCCTACTCTCTGCGCACTCTATATACGCTCCTGGCATTCATGCTATATAGAGCATTCTACACTAGCCCCTCCTACTCTCAGCATGCTCTATATAAGCTCCTTCCATTTAAGTTATACAGCATTCTACACAAGCCCCTCCTACTCTCAGCGCACTCTATATACGCTCCTGCCATTCATGCTATATAGAGCATTCTACACAAGCCCCTCCTACTCTCAGAGCACTCTATATAAGCTCCTCCCATTCAAGCTGTACCGCATTCTACACTAGCCCCTCCTACTCTCAGCACGCTCTATATAAGCTCCTCCCATTTAAGCTATACAGCATTCTACACTAGCCCCTCCTACTCTCAGTACGCTCTATATAAGCTCCTCCCTTTCAAGCTATAGAACATTATACACTAGCCGCTCCTACTCCTCAATGCACTCTATATAAGCTCCTCCCATGCATGCTATAGAGCATTCTACACTAGTTGTCATGATTAAGGGAGCTTAGTCTCCAGAAACGCGTTGAGATTCTTACCCATATGGCTTGTGCTGAAGTCTGTATCCTCTATGCTTAAAAGTTTGTGAATAAAGACAACTCTTTTTTACAGATTCGGTGAAGCTGGACATTCTTTTCTTTTTTGGACTCTATACGCCTGGACACAGCAGGTCCGTGCTCCCGAGGATTGGTTTATGCATCACGGGTGAGCTGGTTTATATTCCTTCATTGTACACTAGCCCCTCCTACTCTCAGCACGCTCTATATAAGCTGCTCCCATTTAAGCTATAGAACATTATACACTAGCCGCTCCTACTCTCAGTGCACTCTATATAAGCTCCTCCCATTTAAGCTATAGAGCATTCTACACTAGCCCCTCCTACTCTCAGCACACTCTATATAAGCTCCTCCCATTTAAGCAATAGAACATTATACACTAGCCCCTCCTACTCTCAGTGCACTCTATATAAGCTCCTCCCATTTAAGCAATAGAACATTATACACTAGCCGCTCCTACTCTCAGTGCACTCTATATAAGCTCCTCCCAGGCATGCTATAGAGCATTCTACACAAGCCCCTCCTACTCTCAGCGCACTCTATATAAACTCCTTCTATTACAGGATCAGAAAAAAATAATCTTTGGACGTTTCTTCTTTCCTACTTTGCAGAATTATGTGAACTCTTGTGTGTATGTGACTAATCTCCCGTCAGTGATGCTCTGGGGAGCGATGGCCGGGCTCTCGCATTAGAATAATTACACCAGTCACATCTCTGGAAGAAAATTATAGCTAAAGGTCACTACGTAAAACAGAGAGAACGATGGGATCTGGATAAACAAACCGTGGCTTGCAGATTGGATCGCTCGGCGCCGCCACGCCAGAAGTCGTTTACCTTTTGCTCCGCGCTGTGATATTCAATGACTCCAACAATATATTAAAGTTATTTCTACCATAATCTGTGGCGAAGGTTCAGTCTGAGGAGTCACATGACCTAGATAATAATGATACATTGTATCACTGAGTTCTGTTCATAGTTATAGAAGGTTCTAAATCAGGTAACTAACCAGCACAAAGTCACCCCTGGCACCAGACAAATGCATGGAAGATCGGCTCCTGTACTAATGATGGCTCATTGCTGACCAATCCCCCACAGAGAGCTGAGACCCTTCTGGGAGCCACTTGTAGGGTCTGAATGTCCCTCACTGTGGGTAAAATGACGGTGTTCTCCTGTTCCACAGATTTGAAGGCAATCTGTCTCCCCCCCCCCCCGGACATATATGACCCATTAATATGGGCATACAGGTGCTAGAAATGTTACACTGGTCCTACCTGTCTGCCTCATATTAATGGTATAAGTGGTGGGAGTGCAGGGTGCAGGCACGGGATTCCGGGCCATAACTGACGCTTATGGGAGGGGGTAGTATTGTAATGAGGACAGGGGGCAGGGATTTTTTACAAGCACCGCAAGCCCCGGAGCCTGGAAGAAATCATTAGCACAAAGACAGAATATAACATTTCTCCACAACAAGACCATTAATATGAGGCATACAGGTAGGACCAGTGTAACATTTCTATTACCTGTATGCCCATATTATTAGGTCATATACATATGGGGGGACAGATTCCTTTTAATAGGGATCCGTTTCAGATCCAAAACAGCCGGACTGACCATTACTATTCTGTGCAATGTTCCAGTCCAGGTTGCCAACTTTACTTTTTAGTTTTTCTGCACAACGTACCAAAAAAATCACGGACAGACAATATTTTTATGGTCATGTTGGAAAACGTTAGTAAATCATTATGATTATCAGTGATCCATGTCTATAGCCCATAATTCTGATATGAAGACATCGGCTGCATTCATTGTAAACTCTAAAATGATGATAATTACAGTCAAAATAATCTGTATAAGTTTTCTCACCCTCAAAAAAATCACGGATGCCTGAATACAGCGCCCAAACATAGGAGGATGAGGTATGATTTTTCTGAGGGAGTGCAGGGCGCAGGCACGGGATTCCGGCGCCACAACTTGCATGCATGAGAGGGGGTAGTATTGTAATGAGGAAGAGGGGAGATTTTTTTTATGGACAGCGAAAAAGTGAACAGTTTTTACAGACCGTCCTGGAATTTCTGTATGTTTGGCGACCATGGTTCCAGTGGAGACCATGTATAGCTTTGGGGGAAGTGTTTCTCCTTAAAGAAGCACTCCTCCTTATCTGGGTAGAAGACAAAATAAGCAATTGTAAGTCCACAGTGCTGTATACTATTGCAATATATTAAGAAGATAAAACACTTTGATGGGTTTCTTTTAAAAAAATATACATATACTGTATATCCCCTACAAATTGCCTGTACCTGTGTTCGTGATATGTAGTTTTCCAGTGCCGCTTCCATCTTTTCTGTGACTTTTATACTGACTCGCTGGATGACACCGGGGTCTATGTGTGATCCAGAAGTCAGAATAGAAGTCACACAAGTGCGAAGAGGAGGATAATGCAGATGGGTGATGGTACCACACTAACACTACAGTACATGGTGTCTCAGTACATCAGAAGCCTTAAAGGGAGTCTTTCCCCCAAAACTCAAATGGATCCATTTATACATTCATAGAAGGGACTTAGCCCATAAAAGATTACCCTCGTACTGTACATCTTGCTTATGACATTTTATGTAAGCACAACGAGGGGTCTTTGGTGCATCATTGGAGCAGCCAAGTGCTTGTTGCCCTATTCTGCCCCTCTATTACCATCCTCATAACCTTCTCTTATGGTGATTGACAGCACTCTCTTTGGAGACTGCATGCACGTTCTAATTTCTCTGTCCTGTCAGCATCGGCCGCCTGCTGTTTTGTAACCATTTGTGCAGCGCAGAGGGATGAAAAATGCACTTCATGCATGTACTCTGTGTCTGCTCTCAGCCCCTGCAGTGTTAGTATGTGTAGAGCTGGGGATTTAGGTCAGGCTGCATTGCAAAGCGATTGGAGGCAGTGATTGGGCATGGTAATGGTGATGGTGAAGCATTAGTGATATTGGCGGAGTAGGTGGTAGAGTTCATGGCGGCGGTGGTGTAGGCACAGATAGTAGTGTCAGAGGCAGTGTTATTATTATAATTTATTTATATAGCACCATTAATTCTATGGTGCTGTACATGTGAAAAGGGGTTACATACAGGGTTATAGATATCGTTAACAGTAAACAAATATACAATGACAGACTGGTACAGAGGGGAGAGGACCCTGTCCTTGCGGACTTAGATTCTTCGGGATAATGGGGAAGAGACAGGAGATCGGTGTGCTGCAGCACTGGTGGTGGTGAGGCGGCAGCTCTGGTGGTGGCGACGCGGCAGCTCGGGTGGTTGGTGACATGGCAGCGGCTTGGGTGGTTGGTGAGGCGGCAGCTCGGGTGGTTGATGAGGCAGCAGCTCGGGTGGTTGGTGAGGCAGCAGCTCGGGTGGTTGGTGAGGCGGCAGCTCGGGTGGTTGGTGAGACGGCAGAATGGTTATTGCAGGCTGTAGGATTTCCTGAATAAATAGGTTTTCAGGTTCCGTCTGAAGGATCCGAGGGTGTGGATAATCGGACGTGTTGAGGCGTGGAATTACAGAGGATGGGGGATATTCGGGAGAAATCTTGGAGGCGGTTGTGTGAGGAACGAATAAGTGTGGAGGAGAGAAGGAGGTCTTGGCAGTATCGAAGATTACATGAAGGAAGATAGTGGGAGATTAGTTTAAAGATATAGGAAGGGGACAGGGTGTGGATGGCTTTGTAGATCAGTGTTAGTAGTTTGAACTGGATTCGTTGGGGAATTGGTAGCCAGTGGAGGGATTTGCAAAGGGGAGAAGCAGGGGAGTAGCGAGGAGAGAGGTGGATTAGCTGAGCAGCAGAGTTGAAGACAGACTGGAGTGGTGTAAGGGAGTTAGCAGGGAGGCCACAGAGGAGGGTCTTGCAGTAATCGAGGCGGGAGATGATGAGGGCATGCACAAGAGTTTTAGTAGATTGTGAGCTGAGGAAGGGATGGATTCTGGCAATTTTTTTGAGTTGGAGGTGGCAAGAGTTTGGACATGCAGTTTGAAGGAGAGGGCAGAATCGAGAGTTACTCCGAGGCAGCAGATTTCAGGTGCGGGGGAGAGCGTGATGCTGTTTACCATAGATAGATCAGGTAGGGGGGATACGCGAGATGGTGGAAAGATGATGAGTTTGGTTTCTACATTGAGTTTTAGGAAGCGAGAGTTGAAGAAGGAGGATATGGCTGACAGATGCAGCGCCCCAGAGTCCTGGTCGTTGCAGTACTGTGGCTCCGCCACTATGGGGAACTATGGTGCGTCCGATGGCACTGAAGGAGTTCATCTGATCAGGTATCACAGACACCAATACATTTCACAGCCGGGCCTCCGGGGGGAGCTAAGGGTGCTATTCATTAGGCCACTCCCCACCATAGTGGGTAAACTGGGGGTCAGGCAGGAAGTGAGATCAGAAAGCTGACTGGGTTGGAACCAGGCAACACCTTGTGGCAGAGGGTGTTGTAGGGGAAGATACAGTAGGGTCTCTGTCAGGGGTGGGATCCTGACAGAGGCTTGGCAACGAGAACGAACGTAACGGGACCGTGCCTGCTCCGGGTAGCGGCGGTGCCCAAGAAAGGATTAGAAGAGAGATAGATTGTGCTGAGTGAGAAACGGGATCACGCAAAGGAGAAATACCAGTAGGAGTCGTGCTGTAAGACCGAAGCAACATCCTACTGAGGCGCACTACCGGTGGCCGGAACGCCGAGGGAGTAGAATAACATTCAGCTTCAAGCAATACTCCAAACAGCGGCAGGACAGTCAGTCTCAGGCGGGCTGTCTAACTCAAATCACCTATGAAGTCTTGGGAGGCAATTGTGGGAGAGGGGCGTCTCTAGGGTCCCGGAAGAACTCCAGGCCTACCCGTCAAACGGGTGCCGTTCCTACCCGAACCTGAGGGAGGGACGGAGGATTAGCAGAACATCATCTAGTCGAGTTGTGAGGGAACATCAGAAACAGACACAACAGTTGTGGGGTACTTTCCGTAAGCACAGCAGGGAAGGACTACAACACATAGCGCTAGGGGGAAGGCACAGATTTCCTCCTGTGAAGAGAACTCTGGAAGTGTCATTGGACCGGCCGGACTTGCGCAGCCTGGTGAGCCGTATTCTGGATTGAGGACTCAGAGATCTTCAGTAAAGAGGTAAAGAGACTGCAACCTGGTGTCCTCATTATTTACCGCGACCTGCACCCCACAACTGCACCGTTACAACACCACTTATTGCACCGGACGTCCCCCACTGACAGACAGGGCCACGGACCGGGTCTAGCCACCGTGACAACCCCAGGACTGAGATCCCAGAGGCCCGGCTCCGGGTACCCCTCGGCCCTGCGGCGGTGTGGGGGCGCTCCACAGACACTCCGGGATTCTGGACAGAAGAGAGGAGACATCTGAGCCAGAGAGGTAGATCTGAGTGTCGTCCGCATATAGGTGGTACTGGAAGCAATGGGACTTTATGAGTTGGGCTAGGCCAAGGGTATAGATGGAAAAAATTAGAGGCCCTAGGACAGAGCTTTGAGGGACTCCAACAGAGAGGGGGCGGGGTGAGGAGGTAGTGTGGAAGTGGGAAATGCTAAATGTGCGGTCGGAAAGGTATGAGGCAATCCAGGACACGGCAAGGCCTCTGATGCCGAGGGAAGAAAGAATCTGTAGCAGTAGGCAGTGGTCGACTGTGTCGAAAGCAGAGGACAGGTCGAGAAGGAGGAGGATGGAGAACTGTCTGTTAGCTTTGGCTGTAAGTCAGTTTGGTCAGGGCAGTTTCAGTGGAGTGGTGGAGCAGAAGCCAGATTGGAGGTTGTCAAGGAGAGAGTTAGATGAGAGGTGGGAGGAAATTTGAGCATGGACATGCTGCTCAAGGAGTTTGGAAGCAAACGGGAGCAGTGATATGGGGCGATAGCTGGGCATAGCAGTTGGGTCAAGGTTAGCTTTTTTGAGGATGGGTGTGATGGTGGCATGTTTGAAGGCAGAGGGGAAAGTACCAGAAGATAGCGATAGGTTGAAGAGATGAGTTAGGGCTGGAATGAGCGTGTTAGTGAGGTTGGGGAGCAGATGGGAAGGGATGGGGTCAAGTGCACAGGTGGTGAGGTGTGATTTGGAAAGGAGGCGAGTAAGTTCTCCTTCAGTGATGTTGGAGAGGGACGTTATTGGGTACGGGCAGAGGTCTGGTATATGGAGTGGTTGGGGTGGTGGAACAGTAAAGGTTTGCCTTGTTTGGTCGATCTTGTTTTTGAAGTAGGTGGCAAAGTCCTCAGAAGAGATGAGGGGAGATGGAGGTGGCAGTGGGTGGTGGAGGAGAGAGTTAAATGTGCTGAACAGTTGTTTTGGGTTGTAGGATAGTGAAGTTACAAGGTTAGTGAAATAGGTCTGTTTAGCAGAAGTGAGGGCTACTTTGAAGGCAAGTGCAGCTTGTTTGAAAGCGGTGAAGTCGTCTGGCAGGCGTGGTTTTTTTCAACGCCGCTCCGCGACCCTAGATACTTGTCGCAGTTTTTTGGTGAGGTTGTAATGCCAGGGTTGCCTATTGATTTGTCGCACTTTGCCATGCATGAGAGGGGCGACTGAGTCTATGGCTGATGTCAGGATGGTGTTATAGAAAGCGGTGGCGCTATCCATGTCGTGGAGTGAAGATATGGAGGACAGGGGTAGAAGAGAGTCTGAGAATGTCTAGGTGTGCAAGGTTTCTGTGAGGATGTGGTACTGGCTGGACGTGGGGGGCGGGTGAGGAGGACAAGGAAGAGAAGGTGAGTAGATGGTGTTCAGATAGGGGGAAAGGAGAGGTTGTGAGATTAGATAAGGAACACAGGTAGAGTTTATTGTGGCGGTGGTGTAGACACAGATAGTAGCGGCAGAAGCAGTGGTAGTGTTCATGGTGGTGGTGGTGTAAGCTGACATAGCAGTGACAGAGGCAGTGGTAGAGTTCATGGTGGCAGTGGTGTAGGCAGAGATAGTAGTGGCAGAGGCTGTGGTTGTGTTCATGGCGGAGGTGGTGTAGGCAGAGATGGCAGTGGCAGAGGCAGTGGTAGAGTTCATGGTGGCGGTGGTGTAGGCGGAGATAGTAGCGGCAGTGGCATTGGTAGAGTTCATGGCGGCGTTGGTGTAGGCACAGATAGTAGTGGCAGACGCAGTGGTAGAGTTCATGGTGGCAGTGGTGTAGACAAAGATAGTAGCGGCAGAGGCAGTGGTAGAGTTCATGGTGGCGGCGGTGGTGTAGGCACAGATAGTAGTGGTAGAGTTCATGGTGGCGGTTGTGCAGGCAGAGATAGTATATATAATTCGGCAATGGAGTAAAAAAAACTGTAATTTTGATAAAAAAGTTGTAACATTTATTAAATACCACAGTATAATTAATCCACCACAAAGGTTTTTAATACAAAAACACACATAATCAATTAAGGGTCACTCTATAGGAAAAGGATACAGGTAAATAATCCATACATCCACACTAATGTATATAGTCCGACCTGGGGTCCAAGTTCAATCAGTTACATAGCCTAAATAGTGGTAGTGAACACTAACTCTCCCACTACAAACTCCAATCATATAAGTATATGTAAGACTGAACCTCACCCATGATAGTCGTAATGAGGACGTGGAAACGCCAGCCCCTACGTGCGTTTCGCGTAGGCTTCTTCGGGGGGCCGTTAGTAGATAGTAGTGGCAGAGGCAGTGGTAGAGCTCATGACGGCGGTGGTGTAGGCGGAGATGGTAGTGGCAGAGGCAGTGGTAGAGTTCATGGCATCGGTGGTGTAGGCAGAGATAGTAGTGGCAGAGGCAGTGGTAGAGTTCATGGCGGCGGTGGTGTAGGCAGAGATAGTAGCGGCAGAGGCAGTGGTAGAGTTCATGGTGGAGGTGGTGTAGGCAGAGATAGTAGCGGCAGAGGCAGTGGTAGAGTTCATGGTGGCAGTGGTGTAGGCAGAGATAGTAGGGTCAGAAGCAGTGGTAGAGTTCATGGCGGAGGTGGTGTAGGCAGAGATAGTAGTGACAGAGGCAGTGGTAGAGTTCATGGCGGCGGTGGTGTAGGCGGAGATGGTAGTGGCGGAGGAAGTGGTAGTGTTCCTGGTGGTGGTGGTGTAGGCAGAGATGGTAGTGACAGAGGCAGTGGTAGAGCTCATGGCGGCATTGGTGTAGGCAGAGATGGCAGTAGTAGAGTTCATGGCGGCAGTGGTGTAGGCAGAGATGGTAGTGACAGAGGCAGTGGTACAGTTCATGGCGGTGGTGTAGGCAGAGATGGTAGTGACAGAGGCAATGGTAGAGTTCATGGCGGGGGTGTAGGCAGAGATGGTAGTGATAGAGGCAGTGGTAGAGTTCATGGCGGTGGTGTAGGCGGAGATAGTAGCAGCAGTGGCATTGGTAGAGTTCATGGCGGCGTTGGTGTAGGCACAGATAGTAGTGGCAGAGGCAGTGGTAGAGTTCATGGTGGCGGTTGTGTAGGCGAAGATGGTAGTGGCAGAGGCAGTGGTAGAGTTCATGGCGGCGGTGGTGTAGGTAGAGATGGTAGTGGCAGAGGCAGTGTTCATGGCGGTAGTGGTGTAGGCAGAGATGGTAGTGGCAGAGGCAGTGGTAGAGTTCATGGCGGCGGTGGTGTAGGCATAGATGGTAGTGGCAGAGGCAGTGGTAGTGTTAGCAGCAGATATGTTATTGCTGAAGAATGTGGTGGTATTCGTGGAGACAGTTGCAAATGTAGAAAACAGAAAAGCGCCACTCACCACGTTCTTGCTTAAAAATCCTTTATTAATGTAAGGGTAGATTCATGCGGTATGCAGGGTGTATATGATGGAGAAAAAATGGACGATGTCTGTTTCACACCTCCACAACGCTTCTACGGACCCATATTAGAAAATTATTTAGTACTACTTCCTTTATAAGCAGTGTCTCAAGACACATAAGTAGATAAAAATATATATATGAAAAAACACAATCGCAACAACTATAAAAACTCAGACGTCAATCTTTTAATTTAAATCTAAAAGGCCTTGGGCATTGGCTTCCAGTATCTGTTTTGCTTCTCTTTTTAGCAATAATTTATTGTAATCACCAACGTGTGTTGGGTATTTCACGTTCGGTAAACCTACAAATTGTAGCACATCACGGTCTGCATTATGACAATCATGGATATGTTTTATTAATTTGGTAGAACCTTTTCCGGTGACAATAGATCAATGGTGTTCATGGAAACGTATAAACAGCGGTCTTTTTGTTTTACCTATACTGTATAATAAAATTAAAACCTATAAATTCACGGAGGTGGCATTTGCGGAGACACTGGTGGTGTTGGTGAGGTTGACGGTGGCATTTGCGGTAGCAATGGTGCTGTTGGTAAAGGTGAAGGTATTCGCAGAGGCAGTGGTAGTGTTGGTGAAAGTGGTGGTGATATTCGCGGAGGCAGTGTTGATGTTGGTGAAGGTGGTGGTGGTATTCACGGAGACAATGAGGGTGTTGGTGAAGGTGGTGGTGGTATTCGTGGAGGCAGAGGTGGTGTTGGTGAAGGTGGTGGTGGTATTCACAGAGACAGTGAGGGTGTTGGTGAAGGTTGTGGTGGTATTCACAGAGGCAGTGAGGGTGTTGGTGAAGGTGGTGGTGGTATTCGCAGAGGCAGTGAGGGTGTTGGTGAAGGTGGTGGTGGTATTCACGGAGACAGTGAGGGTGTTGGTGAAGGTCATGGTGGTATTCGCAGAGGCAGTGAGGGTGTTGGTGAAGGTGGTGGTATTCGCAGAGGCAGTGAGAGTGTTAGTGAAGGTCGTGGTGGTATTCGCAGAGACAGTGAGGGTGTTGGTGAAGGTGGTCGTGGTATTCAAAGAGGCAGTGAGGGTGTTAGTGAAGGTGGTGGTGATATTCGCAGAGGCAGTGTTGGTGAAGGTGGTGGTGATATTCGCGGAGACAATGACGGTGTTGGTGAAGGTGGTGGTGGTATTCATGAAGGCAGAAGTAGTGCTGGTGAAGGTGGTGGTGGTATTGACAGAGGCAGTGAGGGTGTTGGTGAAGGTGGTGGTGGTATTCGTGGAGACAGTGAGGGTGTTGGTGAAGGTCGTGGTGGTATTCGCAGAGGCAGTGAGGGTGTTGATGAAGGTGGTAGTGGTATTCGCAGAGGCAGTGAGGGTGTTGGTGAAGGTGGTGGTGGTATTCGCAGAGGCAGTGAGGGTGTTGGTGAAGGTGGTGATGGTATTCACAGAACCAGTGGTGGTGTTGGTGAGAGTGGTGGTATTCACAGAGGCAGTGATGGTGTTGGTGAAGGTGGTAGTGGTATTCACGGAGGCAGAGGTGGTGTTGGTGAGGGTGGTGGTGGTAATGACGAAGGCAGTGGTGGTATTGGTGACATTCGTGGTGACACTGGTGGTGTTGGTGAGGTTGATGGTGGCATTTGCGGTGGCAATGGTGCTGTTGGTAAAGGTGGAGGTATTCGCGGAGGCAGTGGTGGTGTTGGTGAAGGTGGTGGTGGTATTCGTGGAGACAGTTTGGGTATTGGTGAAAGTGGTGGTGATATTCGCGGAGGCAGTGTTGATGTTGGTGAAGGTGGTGGTGGTATTTGCGGAGACAATGAGGGTGTTGGTGAAGGTGGTGGTGGTATTCGCGGAGACAATGAGGGTGTTGGTGAAGGTGGTGGTGGTATTGACAGAGGCAGTGAGGGTGTTGGTGAAGGTGCTGGTGGTATTCCTTGAAGCAGTGAGGGTGTTGGTGAAGGTGGTGGTGGTATTCACGGAGGCAGTGAGGATGTTGGTGAAGGTGGTGGTGGTATTCGCGGAGGCAGTGAGGGTGTTGGTGAAGGTGGTGGTGGTATTCGCAGAGGCAGTGTTGGTGAAGGTGGTGGTGATATTCGCGGAGACAATGACGGTGTTGGTGAAGGTGGTGGTGGTATTCATGAAGGCAGAGGTAGTGTTGGTGAAGGTGGTGGTGGTATTCACAGAGGCAGTGAGGGTGTTGGTGAAGGTGGTGGTGGTATTCGTGGAGACAGTGAGGGTGTTGGTGAAGGTCGTGGTGGTATTCGCAGAGGCAGTGAGGGTGTTGATGAAGGTGGTAGTGGTATTCGCAGAGGCAGTGAGGGTGTTGGTGAAGGTGGTGGTGGTATTCACAGAACCAGTGGTGGTGTTGGTGAGAGTGGTGGTATTCACAGAGGCAGTGATGGTGTTGGTGAAGGTGGTAGTGGTAGTCACGGAGGCAGAGGTGGTGTTGGTGAGGGTGGTGGTAATGACGAAGACAGTGGTGGTATTGGTGGCATTCGTGGTGACAATGGTGGTGTTGGTGAGGTTGATGGTGGCATTTGTGGTGGCAATGGTGCTGTTGGTAAAGGTGGAGGTATTCGCAGAGGCAGTGGTGGTGTTGGTGAAGGTGGTGGTATTCGCGGAGACAGTTTGGGTATTGGTGAAAGTGGTGGTGATATTCGCGGAGGCAGTGTTGATGTTGGTGAAGGTGGTGGTATTTGCGGAGACAATGATGGTGTTGGTGATGGTGGTGGTGGTATTCGCGGAGACAATGAGGGTGTTGGTGAAGGTGGTGGTGGTATTCACAGAGGCAGTGAGGGTGTTGGTGAAGGTGCTGGTGGTATTCCTTGAAGCAGTGAGGGTGTTGGTGAAGGTGGTGGTGGTATTCACGGAGGCAGTGAGGATGTTGGTGAAGGTGGTGGTGGTATTCGCGGAGGCAGTGAGGGTGTTGGTGAAGGTGGTGGTGGTATTTGCAGAGGCAGTGCTGGTGAAGGTGGTGGTGATATTCGTGGAGACAATGACGGTGTTGGTGAAGGTGGTGGTGGTATTCATGAAGGCAGAGGTAGTGTTGGTGAAGGTGGTGGTGGTACTCACAGACGCAGTGAGGGTGTTGGTGAAGGTGGTGGTGGTATTCGTGGAGACAGTGAGGGTGTTGGTGAAGGTCGTGGTGGTATTCGCAGAGGCAGTGAGGGTGTTGATGAAGGTGGTAGTGGTATTCGCAGAGGCAGTGAGGGTGTTGGTGAAGGTCGTGGTGGTATTCGCAGAGGCAGTGAGGGTGTTGGTGAAGGTGGTGGTGGTATTCACAGAACCAGTGGTGGTGTTGGTGAGAGTGGTGGTATTCACAGAGGCAGTGATGGTGTTGGTGAAGGTGGTAGTGGTAGTCACGGAGGCAGAGGTGGTGTTGGTGAGGGTGGTGGTAATGACGAAGGCAGTGGTGGTATTGGTGGCATTCGTGGTGACACTGGTGGTGTTGGTGAAGTTGATGGTGGCATTTGCGGTGGCAATGGTGCTGTTGGTAAAGGTGGAGGTATTCGCGGAGGCAGTGGTGGTGTTGGTGAAGGTGATGGTGGTATTCGCGGAGACAGTTTGGGTGTTGGTGAAAGTGTTGGTGATATTCGCGGAGGCAGTGTTGATGTTGGTGAAGGTGGTGGTGGTATTTGCGGAGACAATGAGGGTGTTGGTGAAGGTGGTGGTGGTATTCGCGGAGACAATGAGGGTGTTGGTGAAGGTGGTGGTGGTATTCACAGAGGCAGTGAGGGTGTTGGTGAAGGTGCTGGTGGTATTCCTTGAAGCAGTGAGGGTGTTGGTAAAGGTGGTGGTGGTATTCACGGAGGCAGTGAGGATGTTGGTGAAGGTGGTGGTGGTATTCGCGGAGGCAGTGAGGGTGTTTGGTGAAGGTGGTGGTGGTATTCGCAGAGGCAGTGTTGGTGAAGGTGGTGGTGATATTCGCGGAGACAATGACGGTGTTGGTGAAGGTGGTGGTGGTATTCATGAAGGCAGAGGTAGTGTTGGTGAAGGTGGTGGTGGTATTCACAGAGGCAGTGAGGGTGTTGGTGAAGGTGGTGGTGGTATTCGTCGAGACAGTGAGGGTGTTGGTGAAGGTCGTGGTGGTATTCGCAGAGGCAGTGAGGGTGTTGATGAAGGTGGTAGTGGTATTCGCAGAGGCAATGAGGGTGTTGGTGAAGGTGGTGGTGGTATTCGCAGAGGCAGTGAGGGTGTTGGTGAAGGTGGTGGTGGTATTCACAGAACCAGTGGTGGTGTTGGTGAGAGTGGTGGTATTCACAGAGGCAGTGATGGTGTTGGTGAAGGTGGTAGTGGTATTCACGGAGGCAGAGGTGGTGTTGGTGAGGGTGGTGGTGGTAATGACGAAGGCAGTGGTGGTATTGGTGGCATTCGTGGTGACACTGGTGGTGTTGATGGTGGTTGATGGTGGCATTTGCGGTGGCAATGGTGCTGTTGGTAAAGGTGGAGGTATTCGCGGAGGCAGCGGTGGTGTTGGTGAAGGTGGTGGTGGTATTCGCGGAGACAGTTTGGGTGTTGGTGAAAGTGGTGGTGGTATTCGCAGAGACAGTGAGGGTATTGGTGATGGTGGTGGTGGTATTCACAGAGGCAGTGAGGGTGTTTTTGAAGGTGGTGATGATATTCGCAGAGGCAGTGTTGGTGTTGGTGAAGGTGGCGGTGGTATTCACGGAGGCAGAGGTGGTGTTGGTGAAAGTGGTGCTGGTATTCGTGGAGACAGTGAGGGTGTTGGTGAAGGTCGTGGTGATATTCGCAGAGGCAGTGAGGGTGTTGGTGAAGGTGGTGGTGGTATTCGTGGAGACAGTGAGGGTGTTGGTGAAGGTCGTAGTGATATTCTCAGAAGCAGTGAGGGTGTTGGTGAAGGTGGTGGTGGTATTCGTGGAGACAGTGAGGGTGTTGGTGAAGGTGGTGGATGTATTCGCAGAGGCAGTGGTGGCAGCGCAGCAGTTAATATCCTGTTGTTACTTTCCAATGTGTCACAGTGAATAACAGGTTATACATCTTGAGAATTACACAGCAGGAGGCGGCAATCAGGCTGAAGAGTCGCCACTCACTGCTGACAACTCTCCTTATGAAGTGCAGACGAGTTATTCCCAGAAATTACAGTAAACAAATCTCCAACCGGAGACTGGACTATGTATCACTGTGGTCACACAAGGATTGTCTGCACATTGTAACAAGACTTACGATGTGAGAAGTGTGAGGCCAGGATGGGTTTTCAGAATCTGAAAGGAAACTATAAGGGTTTCCAGTCACTGACAGAAAGCAGAGATGCTGAGAATTGTAACATATAGATCATAAAGGGAGTAATTATTCTTCAATGGCTTTGCGTCACTTGAGTTGGGCAAATGGAAAATGTTTGGCTGAGTAACAAAGAAAGTTGAGAGCACTCACCGTCCGTAAAATATCCAATCCTTTATTGAGACATAAGAGTCCACAGCAGGGTAACAGGGGAGAACGTGTACTGCAAACGGACGATGGACAATTCCCGCAACTGCGCTTCCACGGGTCTGGATAGGACCCGTGGAAGCGCAGTTGTGCGAAATGGACTTCGTCCGTTTGCAGTACACGTTCTCCCCTGTTACCCTGCTGTGGACTCTTATGTCTCAATAAAGGATTGGATATTTTACGGACGGTGAGTGCTCTCAACTTTCTTTGTTACTCTGGACTTCACTATTTTCTATGATTGAGCACCCGAATCCTTCTGTGACATTATCAAGCAATTAGCCAGCTAGTTTTGTGTGCGCCTGTGGATCATCCGTTGAAGGAGGTGCGGTTTACTTTTTCTTTTGATTGACTTGGAAAATGTTTGCATACTTCATATTTTGCTCCATTCGCGTCATTTTCATAAGTAGGTGAGGTTAAGACAAAGAGGGCGGAGTCAACATCAGCCCAACACCTTTATTATCAATAATGCCAGAAATTGGTGCAAACTCTAGTATAAAAGACCCCAGACCAGAGACTCCCTAAAGAGCCCTCCGGACTTCACGCAATTATCCCAAATAATGCATTTATCACCTGTCAACCACAAATGATGAATAAAGAATCACTGGGGATAACCTTTTTAATACAGACCCCACCCAAGATTACCCCTGAATATAGACCCCAGACCATACTACCCCTTAAAGGGAACCTGTCACCCCCCCCCTCCCCAGGCGTTTTTAACCAAAAGAGCCACCTTGTGCAGCAGTAATGCTGCATTCTGACAAGGTGGCTCTTTTAGTTCTGGGTGCTGTAACTGCCGAAATAATCAGTTTTATAATTTGTCCTAAATACCTTGTCTTCAGTCAAGGAGGCAGGCCTTTCCCCCCTGCTTCAGACGCCACACAGCAGTCACTCAAATCTTCTTGGCCCCGCAATGTGAATAAATCATACGTCACTGCGGAGCTGGGATTCACAAGCAGGGCGGCCGCACAGACGCAGTCACCGAGACTGCATATGAGGAAAGACAGGCAGCGCTGACTGCGCCTGCACCAGGCAGGAAAAAAGAGTGCAGGCGCCGGCTATCTTCAAAACAGCGCTGAGGAGGCGGCGCCTGGCGCCGCCAAGAAGATTTGAGTAACGGCTGTGTGGCGTCTGCAGCAGTGGGGAAACGCCTGCCTCCTTAACTGAAGACAGGGTATTTAGGACAAATTATAAAACTGATTATTTCGGCAGTTACAGCACCCAGAACTAAAAGAGCCACCTTGTCAGAATGCAGCATTACTGCTGCACAAGGTGGCTCTTTTAGTTAAAAACGCCTGGGGGGGGGGGGGGGTGACAGGTTCCCTTTAATACAGAACTTAGGCTAGATTATTCTTTAAATACAAACTCCAGACCATCCCCAAAGTTCAGACTGTGGACCAAGGAGGAGAAGACTCCTTATCTAGAAGACAGGCAGCGGGCGGATCACCAGTCCATGGAGAGGGGTCCCCGGTCCACTTGGCCCCAAACCTTTTCCATAGAGCTGTAAGAACAAATCCCCCACACCACAGGCAGCACAATTGTGGGGGCTCTGACTTGTGTCATGTGCACCTAGGGTATGAAGATGCAGCGCTGGTCGTTGCAGTAATGTCATTCTTCCACCAGGGGGAGTGATATTACGTCTGAAGGCAATAAAGGAGATCTCTTTACCAGGTATCACAAACCACACAACACACTTCACACTCCCGGCCGCCAGGGGAAGCTATGCTCCTATCTATTAGGGCACTCCTCACAGTTAGGTAAAACTGGTGGTCTGGATAGGAAGTTAGGCAGAAGCTTGCTGTAGAGAGAGGGAGCCAGATGCAGACTGCGGTCTGCGTAGGACGAGGGTCCACGGAGCTGCGCCTGCCCCACGTGCGGCAGCATCCTAAGGAAGAGACATCTGAGTGAGAAATGAAGTCGTAGCAAGAGGAGACGAAACCAGTAGGAGTTCTGCCCTGTAAAAGGCTGCCTCCTTTCTGAGGCGCAGGAATTCGGTAGCCAGAACACCGAGGGATTAAGGATCTCTATGCTTTACTTCAGAGACTGGCAGGGCAGTTAATTCCACCTTAGCTGCCCGACCTTATACCCAGGAGGCACGGTGGCAACTTGTGGGGGCCGGGGCGTGATAGAGTCCCTGTAAAAAGCCTCAGGCCATCAGTCATACGGGTTTGTCCTATCCTATCCATCAGGGGGACAGAGATAAAGGGACATTACATCTACAATAGTTGTGAGGACCTTACCGTGAAGCTTAGAAGGGAGGTACTACAACACCCAGGCGCTAGAGGAAGGCTATTGAATTCCATCTGGATAAGGGGTACTCCGGATTTGCCTTCAGACCGGCCGGACTCTGCCTGCCCTGTGATCTGTGCCCTGGACTATGGACGCTGAAGCCTTCAGTAAAGGTAAAGAGACTGCAACCTGGTGTCCCCATTATTCACTGCGCCTCACACCATTCACCATCTACACTCTGGGAAGCCCTGGGGATACACTTCACCTGTGGGAAGGTATACCATCTAGCTGCCATCACATCATCCCTAGCGGACCCCTAAGCAGCATCGGTCACCCTGACCAAATACCACAGGTGGCGTCACGAACATTATCCCTTTAAAGACCTTTCCCCTATTTATAACGGACGTCCCTAGGGCCACAGACTGGGTCAGCCACCGTGACATCCCCACCAAGAACCGAAAGGCACGACTCCGAGTACCCCATTGCCCTACTGGGGGCGCTCCAAAGACAGGGCATCTCTGTGCTCCGAGGAGAGGCCGGCCCCCGAGGGACCCTTTATATCTCATCCTCATGGACGTTCTCATCATCTGTTACATTGTTTACAATTTTATATTATTGTTACTTTCAATGTTTTGTGTTGTTACATTTTGTTACATTTTCTTCTAAACACCAGCCTACAGAATTTACCCCAAAACCAAAAATAAAACCCCGGCTGGAGCATCTCCATCACATTCTTGTCCTTCCTGCTTCATTTGTTTTCCAGATGGCAAAATGAAAGTCAATAACCCGGGGCAGCTCGTGTGTCTGAAAGAAATGGGATTTCTGTAAGGGAAATCTGAAGAAATTGCAAGAGAAATAAATGAGAAGATAGAACGGGCGGACGAGGGGGATAAAGGGAAATATTCCATTATGGTTATCTTACTGATGGGGTGGGGGGAGGGGAGGATAAGAGCCAGCACTGGGACAATATTTACCTCATATGTGGAATCGCAAAGCAAACACCTCCCAGAAACGGTGAATTGTGCGCCCCCAACTCTGACAACGCACAGCAATGGCTTCAGGGCCGACAATAGGTAGTTTTATAGCACTTCAGTTCAGCTTTATAGGTTTTTAACTCATTTATTTATTTTATTCTAATTTTACCCAATTAACCCCTTAGTGACAGAGCCAATTTTTTACTTATTGACCAGGCCAATTTTTACAATTCTGACCACTGTCATTTTATGAGGTTATAACTCTGGAACGCTGCAATGTATCCCACTGATTCGGAGACTGATTTTTCATGACATATTGTACTTCATGATAGTGGTAAAAATTCTTTGATATGACTTGTGTTTATTTATGAAAAAAAAAGGAAATTTGGCAAAAATTTAGAAAATTTTGCAATTTTCAAACTTTTAATTTTTGTACCCTTAAATCAGAGACTGATGTCACACAAATTAGTTAATAAATAACATTTCCCACATGTCTACTTTACATCAGCACAATTTTGGAAACATAATTTTATTTTTATTAGGACGTTATAAGGGTTAAAAATTGACCAGCGATTTCTCATTTTTCCAACAAAGTCTACAAAACCATTTTTTGGGGACCACCTCACATTTGAAGTGAGTTTGGGGGTCAATATAACAGAAAAAGTGACACCATTCTAAAAACTGCACCCCTCAAGGTGCGCAAAACCACATTAAAGAAGTTTATTAACCCTTCAGGTGCTTCACGAGAGCTAAAGCAATGTAGAAGGAAAAAATTAACATTTTACTTTTTTCACAAAAAACTTACCGTATTTTCCGGCGTACAAGACGACTTTTTAACCCCTGAAAATCTTCTTAAAAGTCGGGGGTCGTCTTGTACGCCGGGAATCGCCTTGTACGCCGGGTGTATATGGTGGGTGGGGGGGGGAGTGATCCTGATGACGACGAGGGGGCGTCTCACAGGAAAGTGAGTATCCCCCATTACCTTATCATAGCGCTGCAGCGTGGGGTCTCTGTGCTGGGAGCGGCGGCTGCTGTGCTGTGCTGTGCTGTGGCGGCTCCTCTTCTGCAGTGTGGGGCCTCTGGTGCTGTGGGGCGGTGGCGGCGGTGGCGTATCTTCATGCAGTCGGGGCTCCTCCGGCATCTCAAAGCCTAGAAGCCCCGCCGGCAACTCCATCGGTGTAATGCGCTGGCCTCCGGGAAAATGGCCGCTGCTTAGATTCAGATCTCGTGTCCCGAGATTTCGGGACGAGATCTGAATCTGAGCATGCACAGCCCCCAGCGGCCGGGCCACCGCATCGCACCTATTGAGCTGCCTCCGGGAAAATGGCCGCTGCTCAGATTCAGATCTCGTCTCCCGAGATCTCGGGACGAGATCTGAATCTGAGCAGCGGCCATTTTCCCGGAGGCCACCTGACCGCATTGTACCGATGGAGTTGCCGGCGGGGCTTCCAGGCTGAGATGCCGGAGGAGCCCCGACTGCATGAAGATACGCCGCCGCCACTGCCCCACAGCACCAGAGGCCCCACACTGCAGAAGAGGAGCCGCCACAGCACAGCAGCCGCCGCTCCCAGCACAGAGACCCCACGCTGCAGCGCTATGATAAGGTAATGGGGGATACTCACTTTCCTGTGAGACGCCCCCTCGTCCTCATCAGGATCACTCCCCCCCCCCCCAAAAGGCACATATTCACCGGCCCTATAAGACGACATACGGTGTATAAGAAGACCCCCAACTTTTAAGAAGATTTTATTTTTTAACTGGTAAAGTTGGGGGGTCGTCTTATACGCCCAGTCGTCTTATACGCCGGAAAATACGGTACTTTAAAACCCAAATTTTTTTATTTTCACTAGGGTATCAGGAGAAAAGGGACCATAAAATTTGATGTGCAATTTCTCCTGAGTAAGCCAATACCCTGTATGTGGGGGAAAACCACTGTTTGGGTGCATGGCAGGGCTCAGAAGGGAGGGAGCACTGTTTGACTTTTTGAACACAAAATTGGCTGGAATCAATGGTGGCGCCATGTCACGTTTGGAGACCCCCTGATGTACCTAAACAGTGGAAAAAAAACAATTCTAACTCCAACCCTAACCCCAACACACCCCTAACCCTAATCCCAACCCTAACCCCTACACACCCCTAACCCTAATGCCAAACCTAACCATAACCCTAACCACAAGCCTAACCCTAATACACCCCTAATCCCTAATCCCAACCCTAACCATAATCTCAATCATAACCACAACCCTAGCTTTACCCCAACTCTAGCTTTACGCCAACCCTAACTTTAGCCCAACCCTAACTTTAGCCCAACCCTAACTGTAGCCCAACTCTTTTAGCCCAACTCTAACCCTAATGGAAAAATGAAAATAAATACATTATTTTATTATTTTTACCTAAGGGGGTAATAAAGGGGGATTTGATTTACTGTTTTTTATTTTGATCACTGTGATATGGTCTATCACATTGATCAAAATGAACCAGTAGGAAAAATGTCCTATTGTAGCTGGGTGCTGGTCAGCAGATCTCGGTGGGCGCACTGTGCAATCACATCAGAGGAGAGAGAAATTAAATGGGAAATCAGACTTTTTTTATTGCATTTGCTGTTATTTCGTTAATAATGGCGACTGCAACACTGGGGTTGGTAAAAACCGTCCCGCGTCATGTTCTCTGAGGTCTCTGCTATCCCCGGTAGCCGAAACCCCGGAGAAATTCTAACTCTGGGGGGCGCTATACACTTGCTTCTCAGCGCCATTAAAAAGCGATGCTAAGGCATCAGTACCCTTAACTGCCGCCATTAAAAGGCATATGGGCAGTTGTTAAGGGGTTAATAACCTTTCAAAAATGCATGAATCTCCCTGTCTGCACAGAATTTACCTGGTCAGCGCTGAAGGTACAGTACTTTGTTCAGAATCTTATCATGTATCTCTGTGTTTACAGGGAGCTCCAGCTAGTGGTGACTGCAGACAGAATCTTATCATGTATCTCTGTATACAGGGAGCTCCCCCTAGTGGTGACTGCAGACAATCTTATCATGTTTCTCTGTATACAGGGAGCTCCCCCTAGTGGTGACTGCAGACAGGATCTTATCATGTATCTCTGTATACAGGGAGCTCCCCCTAGTGGTGACTGCAGACAGAATCTTATGTATATCTGTATACAGGAAGCTCCCCCTAGTGGTGGTTGCAGACAGAATCTTATCATGTATCTCTGTATACAGGAAGCTCCCCTAGTGGTGGCTACAAACAGGAACTTATCATGTATCTCTGCATACAGGGAGCTCCCCCTAGTGGTGGCTGCAAACAGGATCTTATCATGTATCTCTATGTATACAGGGAGCTTCCCCTAGTGGTGGCTGCAGACAGGATCTTATCATGTATCTCTGTATACAGGGAGCTCCCCCCTAGTGGTGACTGCAGACAGAATCTGATCATGAATAAAAATACCCAGAAAGGTTAATAAAAACCAACACTGTCAACAACAAGCACAAAACATACTCCAAAAAGGATATAGACACAAGAAAGAAAGGAGTACCAAACCACCAATGAATAAAATCTAATATGTATTAGTAATAAATATAAAATATAAAAGCATATAGCATAGAGGTACAAATGATCTCAATAAGAAAATATACCATGGACAAACAATCAAAATGTAAAGGACACAGACAGAGATCAACCAAGTTGCATAGTGTAAATAGGACCATATAAGTATAACATTATATATATTCCACCCCTAACACCGGTCACAAAGACAGATCCAGGGTAAAAACCACATAGATCACCACAATTGTGGCCCAAAACTAGGTATCCAACACTCAGTGTAGTATGTATCAATATAAGTAGTGGTGTCTTACCCAAATAGGTCCGTGCACGTGGTTGAACGTAGCCCCAACGCGCGTTTCGCGTAGGCTTCCTCAGGGGGCCATGCCATGGCAGGGGTGGAATATATATAATGTTATACTTATATGGTCCTATTTACACTATTCAACTTGGTTGATCTCTGTCTGTGTCCTTCACATTTTAACTTGTTTGTCCATGATATATTTTTTTATTGAGATCATTTGTACCTCTATGCTATATGCTTTTATATTTTATATTTATTACTAATAAATATTAGATTTTATTCATTGGTGGTTTGGTACTCCTTTCTTTCTAGAATCTGATCATGTATCTCTATGTATACAGGGAACTCCCCCTAGTGGTGACTACAGACAGGATCTTATCATGTATCTCTGTATACAGAGAGCTCCCCCTAGTGGTGGCTGCAGACATAATCTTGTCATGAATGTCTCTTTGGGATATCACCCCTTACACATTGACCTCCCCTGTGCCAAAAATGGATCATTAGGAGATATTAGGGGAATTTAGTTAATACTATTATTCTAGTGAATGCATTAACGCTTCATATTCCATGGGTCAATCATTGTTGCTGGTTTGCTGATCTCCATTTTTCACCCCCGGGGCATCTCTCCTCTCACTTCTGCCATGATCCTGGGCTTTACGCTGATTCCCGCCAACAGCTATTTTGGGATGCAGAATAATATGCGCTGAATATGGAGATATCATTAAGAAAAATACATATTTAAATAGTCTCAAAACCGCCAAAATGGTCGTCAGAAGCCGCGGTGATTCGCCATTTGCATATTCTTCTGATCAGCTTTCCGCGGATTGTCATGCTGTTTGTCGCCCTCTCGGCGTCTCCGTGTCATCGCCGTATCTTTATTTTTCATCTTAATGAGTTCTGTGGTTCTCAGTGATGTCATCATCCCCGATGTCACCGCGATGAGGCGATGGCGCTGACAGAGGCCGTGAATAATGTGATGTTCAGGATCCTAAAAGGATGAAAACAGAAACTCTGCATTTATGATTATTTCCTGGGATATTCTGGATACAAGTGGAGACGAGGGGCGGCCAAGAAGCGTCCAGCCGACGAGCCTGCTAATAGGAGCGGACAGCAGCGCAGAGTATTTCAGCAAGGCACGGTGCTATTGTTGTGAGGGTAGCGACATGTCAGTAAGGACAGGGACATCATGTGACATTGGCTGACGTGGCCTTCACCCAACTTTCCTGACATCCTGAATGTCACTCCAGACCCTGAGCCGAGAATTATAAATCTCTGTATTGTAATGTAAGAAACCAAAAAGGATGAGAGATAAACCTGCCCCTCCCCCGGCTGCGGTGATGGAGCTGTAAGGACGCCAGTGCCCCCTACTGGTCACACCACAGACTGCGCACCTCTCATGCAGGTTTATTGCTGAGGAACTTACTTAATTCACACTTTGTATAAGATGGCCCCAGTGATAGTGACTGCTGGGGGCCCGAAGACAGTGACTGTAGAGGACCCCTGGTGATAGTGACTGTTGGGGGCCCCGATGATAGTGATTGCTGGGGGTCACAATGATTGTGATTTCTAAGGTGTTCTAGTGTTAGTGGCTGTTGGGGTCTCACTTGTGTTTCTGACTGCTGTGGCCCCTCATGTTAGTATAGTAGCTGCTGGGGCCCCTAGTTTCCGTGGCTGTTGGGGCTCTGCTGAGGGCCACAGAATTTTTCGTACATTTTCTGTGACTAGTCCCCTCTTCTTTTCCTTCTTATTCTCCACTTGTTCCTCAATTCCTGTACATCTTGTGGGGCCACCAGGTAACATACGAGGGACCGCAGATGTCAGTGGATTTGTGTTTGTGTCATGGCAATTTAGAGTTTTTAGGAGAGCAAGAAAAAGAACCATGCATATAGAGTGCACTCCCAAAATATAATCAAATTACAAAAATGCAAAATTTATTGAAAAAGACAGTGAACACAAAAAAAACATGTTAAAACACAAACAACAACACTGCTGGTCCCATAATAAATCAGCATATAAAGACGACCTTAAGGCACAATAATATATAAATGATACCACGTAGATGGACAAAAAATGGCTTTTTCTTATATGAATATACACAATAAGGCTATAGTATATAGTATAGTCTGGGCGTCCCCAGCAAACCATATAGTGAAGGGGTACCCCTGTATAGGTAAGGGAGCAAATGCTAGTTATAGGTACCCAATAGGCCCAAAAAAATTTAACCGCAGAAAATAAGCATAAACCATCTAAGAAGCGACTCCTATGTGTGAGGAAACAAGGCTACAGATTTAATAGAAATATCAGTCCAATAAATAGTTTGGAGACGCTTAGGGTTCACATGCCATCAAATGAAGAGATAGGGGAAAAAAAAAAACCTATGCCAAAGGGTTAAGCCGAGGGGCTGTATGTGGAAAAGAGATCACCATGTCAGGCGGTCCAGCACATGGCGTCAGCCGTCAAGAGATGGAGGGGGAAATAGTCCCGGGACCAAAACAGTGTGGGGGGAGCCCACGCGTATCGCTGCAGGATGCAGCTTCGTCAGGCGAAGTGGATAATTTAGAGTTTTTAGGGAATAAAGATGAAAAAATTGATTCATTCTCCTTGAATTTCACAAACAGTTCAGATTCGCTGGATTTTATTATTTTTTTTTTTGCTTCGCACAAATCCATTAAAATAGTGGCAGAAAGCGGAGGTTCGGGAGCGTTCAATGCAGAGAGCCCGGGGCACTGTGCATGGAGGAGCTGCAGAGAGTGTCTGCATCATAGCTAGCTAATAGTGGGGGTGAGTAACACTGATATGGTCCATTACCGCACTGTGTGTAGTATCTGCTTGTGTGTGACCCTCCCGTAGCGTGGAGAATCTCTCACTGAGGTCAGGACTAGATTACTTATCGGTTGTCGCCGCTGCATGACTGCGAAAGAAACGATGGTCCAATGTTTCACTGGTCGCGACTTGCATTCAAAACGTTTGTGTTCCAGATTTATAGAAAAAAAACAACAAGTTGGTCAGCTGAGAAACGGAGGCGCGTTCCCCGCCGCAGCCTCCGAGCGCGCGGATTCAATTACCCTGATCCCTTCATATCCTTCAGCTTTCTGCAAAATCAATTTCCATTCTGGCTCAGGGCGAGTTTTTGGGGAATGTGCGGAAACATCTGTCCGGCTGCTCGAGGTTTCAAGAAATTTTACTCTTTAGATTTCTCTCAGTAAATGTGGAGACGCCGCAAATATTCTACAATCACGTCTATTTCTCCGTGCGATCAATGAGTTATCACTGCCGAATATCAGAAAGTAAAACTGGGGATTTAAAGGAGAACTACTGTAAATGCAAACTACAGAATCAGCTCCTCACCCATTACTGCTGACAACCTGCCTGTATAACATGTGTGAGAGATTGTTAGCCCCGCTGTCACGCTCAGTGTAGGAAAGACTATGGCTACTTTCACACATCAGGTTTTTCCGTCAGGCTGGATCCGGCGTCGCGACGGATCCAGAGTAAAATGCAAAAAACTGATGAAACTGATCCGTTTTTCTGCCGGATCCGACTAGCTGAACTGGCAAAAAAAGGGATCCATTTCATCAGTTTTTCATCCTTTTTTTTATCCATTTTTTGACAAGTCTGGTTTTTAAATACGCCCATGGGAGGCTCCCAAACGTGATTGGCTACTGAAAACCTATATATACAGTGTTCCTACAGCCCATCTTTGACAGGTTGCAAGTGGCGAAGATGGAAGACGTGATGGCAAACATTCTGAAGATTAATGTGGATTTTACTGTGGAGGCGAACCGTTTGAAAGTGACTGTTCTGGAGAAGGAGGGAGAGAGACAGCAGTGCATCATGCGTCTGCGGCGATGCCGTTTGTGGATCCACCCCATCACTGCACAGAGAATGACGCGTGGGGTGTATTCTACACTGTACATGGAGCTACGTGGAGACCCTGAGAAGTTTTTCTCATATGTTCGGATGAAAGAGGAGAACTTCCACTTCTTGGTGGAACGGATTGGATACCTCACCAGAAGAAGTGACACATATTGCCGATTCTCCATTTCACCAGCGGAGCGTCTCATGGTGACTCTTCGGTAAGCCATTTTTATTGTATCGCCTCCTGTTAAAGCACACTTATAACTGTAATGATGTTGCTGGTAGTTTTTAATAATTATTTTATTGTATCTCCAACTGTTAAAGGTCACTAAGTTATAACTGTAATGTTATTGCTCGTATTTTGCACTCATTTTTCCCTTTTATTTTCACAGATTCCTTGCAACTGGAGAATCCCTTTTGTCACTCCATTTCCAGTTCAGACTTGGGATTTCTACAATATCGGGAATTGTGAAGCACACCTGCCGTGCATTGTGGGACTCTTTACATGGCGAGTTTATACCACATCCCACAACAGAGAGTTGGCTGGAAATAGCGGAAAAGTTTCATCAAATCTGTCAGTTTCCCAATTGCTTGGGTGCAGTGGATGGGAAACATATCCGCATCGTCAAACCTGGTGGATCTGGATCAGAATATTTTAACTATAAAAAATATTTCTCCATTGTGCTCATGGCCATCGCTGATGCTGAATACAAATTTATAGCAGTCGATATTGGGGCCTATGGCCGCTCCAATGATTCCCAAGTGTTTACAGTATCTGCAATGGGGTGTCATCTCTATGGAAACACAGTACAATTTCCACCCCCAAGACCGCTGCCTGAAACCTCTGGGCCACCAATGCTTTTTGTATGTGTTGGGAATGAAGCCTTCCAACTCTCGGAGCACCTGCTGAAACCATACTCCAGTAGTGGATTGACGCCAACTAAAAGAATTTTTAAGTACCGCCTAACACGAGCAAGACGAATGGTGGAGTGTGCTTTTGGGATTCTGACAGCCTAATGACGAGTTCTGTTAACCGCTATCAACCTGAAGACTGACACTGTTGACGAGGTGGTGAAAGCTTGTGAGGTTCTTCACAATTTTGTTATATGCAAGGAACAGATTTCCATTGATGACCACTCTGAAGAAACTACCTTGCCTGATTATCACAACTTTACGTATAGAAGTTCTGTGTCAGTTTCCAGAATGAGGGACAAATTTGCTGAATACTTTATTTCACCTCAATGAAGAGGAGACTGGCAGGATGAGAGAGTTTGAAAAATTTGTCTTGGACTTTGTAACCCAAAGTCATTGACCTTCTTTACACAAAGTATTTTACCTTGTTTACCCAAAGTTGTGTATCTGGTTGGGTTTTCCCCAAAGTATTTTACCGTCTTTACCCACAGTATGTTACCTTGTTTTAACCAACGTATTAAACCTGATAAATAAATGAAAGACAATATTTTTAAACCAAAAAACAGTTTTTTTATTAACAAATTATGAACCAAATTTTTTTTTTAGTGTGGGGTGGAAATAAGACTGGAGGGGCTGTCAGATTGGGACACTTCGACATTGGGAGTGTGGAGAGAGGAATGTGGTGGTGGTGACGGATCAGTAGGTAAAACAGGTGAAGGGGTGGAGAAAGAAATAGATCGGGTGGACATGAAACCGGGAGTAGTGTTGGGAATTTGGAAGGTTGGAGGGGTGGAGTGGAGGGATTGGAAGGCAGAAGAGGTGGTGGGTGGAGAAGAGGGTTGTGTTTGGGGCATGATGAGTGTTGTAGGAGACTGGTGGTAGTGGCCAGTGAGTAGAGGTTGGGCAGGGAGTGGAGACGTGGATGATGTGGTTAGGAACTGGTACTGGGCAGGATGCTGGTATGGGGCAGGATGCTGGGACTGGGCAGGATGCTGGTGTTGTCAAGGAGGGGGAGGAGGGACAGTGGCTGGAGGGGGGGGCAGGTGGTGGAGGAATGGATCCCCCCAGAGTAGGGCAATGGGGTACCCGGCACCGGGTCCTACGGTTTGGGGAATGTCACAGTGGCTGACCCGGTCCGTGGCCCTCAGGGGTGTCCAGTAAAAGAGTTTATATATGGGCAAGGTGCAGTAAAGAACGAGGAGACAGGTTTGCAGTCTTTTACCTTGTTTACTGAAGACTTCAGATGGTCTCCTCAGCCCGGAGCGCCAGATGACAGGGCAGGCAGAGTCCGGCCGGTCTGAAGGCAATTCCAGAGTCCCCTTATCCAGGTGGAAATCAGTAGCCTTCCTTCTAGCGCCTGTGTGTTGTAGTACCTCCCTGCTGAGCTTCCCGGTAAGGTCCTCACAACTCTTGTAGATGTCCTAGATGTTATTTCTTCCTCTCTGTCCCCCAGATGGTATGGATAGGACAAACCCGTATGACTGATGGCCTGAGGCTTTTTATAGGGACCCTAGAGACGCCCCGGCCCCCGCAAGTTGCCACTGTGTCTTCTTAGGTATTAAGGTCGGGCAGCCAACTTGGAATTGACTGTCCTGCCGGTCTCTGGAGCAAGGCTTGGAGACAGTTACTCCCTCGGTGTTTCTGGCTACCGGCTTCTGCGCCTCAGAAAGGAGCAGCTTGTTCCTGGCTGATCTCCCTCTGGTATTCCTCTCCTGTGCTCTGCTTTCCTGCACACTCTCTGCAGTATGTTCACCTTTTAGTGTCTTTTCCCAGGAGTTGCAGCACTTCATGCCAGCAGAGCTCCTCTCCTTCTGTCTGCCTGATAGGAACTGAACTCTGAACCCCTCTTCCCTTCAGATCAGGATGTTAAGTAGGGGAGTTCACCTTAATCAGGCTTAGAGCTTTCCCTTCTGGTCTGGAGTGTGAACATGTTGCATGTGTGTGATACCTGAATGTGGTTGTCTTTCATTGCCTTCAGACATGACATCACTTCTCCCCTGAAAGGATAATGACATCACTGTGACGACCAGGACACTGGGGCGCCGCAGGAACTACCGGGGCAGGTGTAGGGACTTGGGAGCTAACATGCACTAGAGCAAACTGGCACGCTTGCATTACTTGCATCTGCTGATCAGGAGATAGCTTGTCCATGCGCTTGAGTACTGCCTGGAAAAAGGAGTGGTTTGGCGATTTACTTGCATCTGAACGCATCCTATCCAGACGTGTGTGCAACTCACGTTGTTGAGCAAATTAAATCCTGCAGTCATTTGCTCAGACGACAGTTTTAGACAGTTCTGGAGGGCTGCATTCAGATGCAGGAACTCAGGTGCATAGCTCTTTTTCTGACCCCTCTGGCGCTCCCGCCCAGAACCCACAGGTGTTCTAGAGGTGGCAGCATCAGAGGCGTGGGGTAAAGGAAAAGCTATATCCTCACCAGCAGCTTCATGTAACGCGGTTGGCCACGATGCTCCAGCGCTGGTGGATGGGACCGAGGGATCAGATTTGCGGTAAGGCTGGGAAGGTGCAGATGGGTCGGGTCTGTCGAAGTGTCCCTCGGTGGCAGACTCCTGAGGGATCGCCCCAGAAGGGTTCAACACTGCAGGCTCCTGAGTGCTGCAGACGGTGCTGTGGAATAAAGAAAAAAATATATAATTAATATATTAATATTGCATGGCCCTGGCTGAAACCCAAAAAAAGTGTTAGACATGTAAACATTTTTAATTAAATGGAGTGGGTAATATTTACCTTCTGCTCACCATTGTTGACCGAAGGAACAACAGGGCCCTTGCGTATTTGTATTTGCTCCTGCATCCTCCCGATCCACTCGGGGCCCGCATCCCCTTGTTAAACTCCTTGAAGCGATCCCTGATTGACCGCCACCGCTTGACAACTCTCTCGCCTGAAAAGTGAAAGCACAAATTGGTTAGTATACAATACATTACATCCAGCAACATAACTGAACTGTGAATACTTACGCTCTTGATTCTGGGCCCGAACATCGAGGTCCTCCCAGTTGTCCACCAGTTTGTGGCATACTTACTCCCAGAGTCGACGGGTCACAACTAGGGTTGAGCGAAACGGATCGGTCAATTTCATAAATCGCCGACTTTCGGCAAAGTCGGGTTTCGTGAAACCCGAGCCGATCCTAGTGTGGGATCGGCCTTGCGGTCGGCAATCTTCGCACCAAAGTTGCGTTTCATATGACGTGTTCAGCGCCATTTCTCAGCCAATGAAGGTGGACGCAGAGTGTGGGCAGCGTGATGACATAGGTCTCGGTCCCCACCATCTTAGAGAAGGGCATTAGTGATTGGCTTGCTTTCAGCGGCGTCACAGGGCTATAAAGGGGCGTGCACGCCGACCGCCATCTTACTTCTGCCGATCGTAGCATAGGGAGAGGTTGCTGCAGCTTCATCAGAAGCAAGGATATTGTTAGGGAGGAAATATAAACCCCCAAACCGCTTGTGCTGTAGCGATTTCCACTGTCCAACACCACCTTTTCTTTGCAGGGACAGTGGAGGCTAGATTTCTGTGCATCAGCTCTGTAGCTTATAAGGCTCCCTAATAGCTGCATTGCTGTTTGTACGCCGCTGTGCAAACCAACTGCTTTTTTCAAAGTAAAAATCCTGTTGCTTCTTTCTGCACAGTTCTCTTGTTTCTTTGTTTGTCCACACTTTTGTGTGCAACAGTCCTTTTTACTGCTGGCTGCCATACTTGTCCTGAGATCATTGTAGAGAGATTGTTATTGTAGCACAGTCACTTTTTTTTATATATATATCTGCTAGCCACTGTCTGCCACTGAAGCTGTGTAGTGTAATACAGTGGGCCTGATTTTCCCAGCAGTCTCCCACACCTATAAAGGGAAATTTCTATTGCTACTAAGGGCATCTGCATCAGTCCTGTTTGTGGCATATCTGTCAGCCACTTTCTGACACTGAAACTGTGTAGTGTAATACAGTGGGCCTGATTTTCCCAGCAGTCTCCCACACCTATAAAGGTAAATTTCTATTGCCACTAAGGGCATCTGCATCAGTCCTGTTTGTGGCATATCTGTCAGCCACTTTCTGACACTGAAACTGTGTATTGTAATACAGTGGGCCTGATTTTCCCAGCAGTCTCCCACCCACACCTATAAAGCGAAATTTCTAATGCCACTAAGAGCATCTGTGTCAGTCCTGTTTGTGGCATATCTGTCAGCCACTTTCTGACACTAAAACTGTGTAGTGTAATACAGTGGGCCTGATTTTCCCAGCAGTCTCCCACCCACACCTATAAAGGGAAATTTCTATTGCCACTAAGTGTGCAGCGCCCCAGAGTCCTGGTCGTTGCAGTACTGTGGCTCCGCCACTATGGGGAGCTATGGTGCGTCTGATGGCACTGAAGGAGTTCATCTGATCAGGTATCACAGACACCAATACATTTCACAGCCGGGCCTCCGGGGGGAGCTAAGGGTTCTATTCACTAGGCCACTCCCCACCATAGTGGGTAAACTGGGGGGCAGGCGGGAAGTTAGATGAGAAAGCTGACTGGGTTGGAACCAGGCAACACCTTGTGGCAGAGGGTGTTGTGGGGGAAGATACAGTAGGGTCTCTGTCAGGGGTGGGATCCTGACAGAGGCTTGGCAACTTGAAGGAACGTAACGGGACCGTGCCTGCTCAGGATAGCGGCGGTGCCCAAGGAAGGACCAGAAGCGAGATAGATTGTGCTGAGTGAGAAACGAGATCAAGCAATAGGAGAATACCAGTAGGGGTCGTGCTGTAAGACCGAAGCAACACCCTACTGAGGCGCACTACCGGTGGCCGGAACGCCGAGGGAGTATTACAACATCGAGCTTCAAGCGATACTCTAAACAGCGGCAGGACAGTCAGTCTAAGGCGGGCTGTCTAACTTAAATCACCTATGCAGTCTTGGGGGGCAACTTGTGGAGAGGGGCGACTCTAGGGTCCCGGAAGAGCTCCGAGCCTACCCGTCAAACGGGTGCCGTCCCAACCAGAACATCAGGGAGGGACGGAGGATTAGCAGAACATCACCTAATCGAGTTGTGAGGGAACTTAAGAAACAGACACAACAGTTGTGGGGACTTTCCGTAAGCACAGCAGGGAAGGACCGCAACACATAGCGCTAGAAGGAAGGCACAGATTTCCACCTGCTAAGAGAACTCTGGAGGTGTCATTGGACCGGCCGGACTTGCGCAGCCTGGTTATCCAGATTCTGGACTGAGGACCCAGAGATCTTCAGTAAAGAGGTAAAGAGACTGCAACCTGGTGTCCTCGTTATTTACTGCACCGCACCACTACCGCTTCACCACCATCATCCGTCATACTTATCTATCCACATCTATCACCGTACGCCCCTCGGCAGGGTCACGGACCGGGCCTAGCCACCGTGACAACCCCAGAGCAGAGACTCAGAGGCCCGGTACCGGGTACCCCTCGGCCCTGCGGCAGTGGGGGCGCTACAAGTGCATCTGCATCAGTCCTGTTTGTGGCATATCTGTCAGCCACTTTCTGACACTGAATCTGTGTAGTGTAATACAGTGGGCCTGATTTTCCCAGCACTCTCCCACACCTAAAAAGGGAAATTTCTATTGCCACTAAGTGCATCTGCGTCACTCCTGTTTGTAGCATATCTGTCAGCCACTTTCTGACACTGAAACTGTGTATTGTAATACAGTGGGCCTGATTTTCCCAGCAGTCTCCCACCCACACCTATAAAGGGAAATTTCTATTGCCACTAAGAGCATCTGTGTCAGTCCTGTTTGTGGCATATCTGTCAGCCACTTTCTGACACTAAAACTGTGTAGTGTAATACAGTGGGCCTGATTTTCCCAGCAGTCTCCCACCCACACCTATAAAGGGAAATTTCTATTGCCACTAAGTGCATCTGCGTCAGTCCTGTTTGTGGCATATCTGTCAGCCACTTTCTGACACTGAAACTGTGTAGTGTAATACAGTAGGCCTGATTTTTCCAGCAGTCTCCCACACCTATAAAGGGAAATTTCTATTGCCACTAAGGGCATCTGTGTCAGTCCTGTTTGTGGCATATCTGTCAGCCACTTTCTGACACTGAAACTGTGTAGTGTAATACAGTGGGCCTGATTTTCCCAGCAGTCTCCCACCCACACCTATAAAGGGAAATTTCTATTGCCACTAAGTGCATCTGCGTCAGTCCTGTTTGTGGCATATCTTTCAGCCACTTTCTGACACTGAAACTGTGTAGTGTAATACAGTGGGCCTGATTTTCCCAGCAGTCTCCCACCCACACCTATAAAGGGAAATTTCTATTGCCACTAAGAGCATCTGTGTCAGTCCTGTTTGTGGCATATCTGTCAGCCACTTTCTGACACTAAAACTGTGTAGTGTAATACAGTGGGCCTGATTTTCCCAGCAGTCTCCCACCCACACCTATAAAGGGAAATTTCTATTGCCACTAAGTGCATCTGCGTCAGTCCTGTTTGTGGCATATCTGTCAGCCACTTTCTGACACTGAAACTGTGTAGTGTAATACAGTAGGCCTGATTTTTCCAGCAGTCTCCCACACCTATAAAGGGAAATTTCTATTGCCACTAAGGGCATCTGTGTCAGTCCTGTTTGTGGCATATCTGTCAGCCACTTTCTGACACTGAAACTGTGTAGTGTAATACAGTGGGCCTGATTTTCCCAGCAGTCTCCCACCCACACCTATAAAGGGAAATTTCTATTGCCACTAAGTGCATCTGCGTCAGTCCTGTTTGTGGCATATCTTTCAGCCACTTTCTGACACTGAAACTGTGTAGTGTAATACAGTGGGCCTGATTTTCCCAGCAGTCTCCCACCCACACCTATAAAGGGAAATTTCTATTGCCACTAAGTGCATCTGCGTCAGTCCTGTTTGTGGCATATCTGTCAGCCACTTTCTGACACTGAAACTGTGTAGTGTAATACAGTAGGCCTGATTTTTCCAGCAGTCTCCCACACCTATAAAGGGAAATTTCTATTGCCACCAAGGGCATCTGTGTCAGTCCTGTTTGTGGCATATCTGTCAGCCACTTTCTGACACTGAAACTGTGTAGTGTAATACAGTAGGCCTGATTTTCCCAGCAGTCTCCCACACCTATAAAGGGAAATTTCTATTGCCACTAAGTGCATCTGCGTCAGTCCTGTTTGTGGCATATCTGTCAGCCACTTTCTGACACTAAAACTGTGTAGTGTAATACAGTGGGCCTGATTTTCCCAGCAGTCTCCCACACCTAAAAAGGGAAATTTCTATTGCCACTAAGTGCATCTGCGTCAGTCCTGTTTGTGGCATATCTGTCAGCCACTTTCTGACACTGAAACTGTGTAGTGTAATACAGTAGGCCTGATTTTCCCAGCAGTCTCCCACACCTATAAAGGGAAATTTCTATTGCCACTAAGTGCATCTGCGTCAGTCCTGTTTGTGGCATATCTGTCAGCCACTTTCTGACACTGAAACTGTGTAGTGTAATACAGTGGGCCTGATTTTCCCAGCAGTCTCCCACACCTAAAAAGGGAAATTTCTATTGCCATTAAGTGCATCTGCGTCAGTCCTGTTTGTGGCATATCTGTCAGCCACTTTCTGACACTAAAACTGTGTAGTGTAATACAGTGGGCCTGATTTTCCCAGCAGTCTCCCACACCTAAAAAGGGAAATTTCTATTGCCACTAAGTGCATCTGCGTCAGTCCTGTTTGTGGCATATCTGTCAGCCACTTTCTGACACTGAAACTGTGTAGTGTAATACAGTGGGCCTGATTTTCCAAGCAGTCTCCCACACCTGTAAAGGGTGATTTAAATTCACAACAAGTTTTTGTACACCTTCTACCTGGTTTTACAGTACCATATAACGGTTGTTAGTTTGGTTACATTTTTCCAAGAATGAGGAAGTCTGGTGGAAGAGGTCGTGGCCGTGGGCGGTCATTGCCAGCTGGTAATGATGGTAGTGGTGGTGGAGCATCAGGTGGTCGTGGGAAAAGCAAAATAGCACCTAAGTCTCGAGTTGTTGAGCCAGCGTCATCGTCTGGCTACACAAGGCCTCGAACGCTCCCTTTTCTGGGAGTAGGAAAACCGCTTTTAAAGCCGGAGCAGCAGGAAAAAGTTTTGGCTTTCCTTGCTGACTCTGCCTCTAGCTCTTTCGCCTCCTCTTCAGAAAGTGCAAAATTTAAAAGCAGCGCGTCGTCAGTGGATGCTCCCGGTCAGGAATAAGTCGCTTCCTTGTGTCCTTCACCCAGAACAGTGAAGGATGCGTCAGGCGACACAACAGGTTACTCCATGGAGCTCTTTACACATACCGTGCCGGGGTTAGAAAGGGAAATTGTTAACAGGCTATGTCCATTACAAGATGAATCGGACATGGAGTGCACAGATGCACAGCCACAGCTAGATTATTATGCTGTTCCATTGACTCAGGTCACAACATTGCCCTCACAGTGTACTGAGCCACAATCTGACCCTGATGAGACTATGGTGCCCCATCCCGAACACTATAGCACCGGCTTACACGGTGACACAGAGGAAGGCGCACAGGACATAGAAGAGGAGGTGATAGATGACCCAGTTGTTGACCCAGATTGGCAGCCATTGGGGAAACAGGGTGCCGCTGGCAGTAGCTCTGAAGCGGAGGAGGAGGAGCCGCAGCCGCAGCAGGCATCAACATCGCAACAGCTTTCATCTGACAGGCCCGTATCTGGCCAAAAACGTGTGTCAAAACGAAAAACAGTTGTAGGACAGCGTGGCCATCCGGTTAAAGTAGCACAGTGTGCAATGCCTGAAAAGGTATTCGATAGTAGGAAGAGTGCAGTCTGGCAATTTTTTAACCAAGATCCGAATGATCAGTGCAAAGTGATCTGTAAGAAATGCTCAAGGACCTTTAGCAGAGGTCAGAATGTCAAAAATTTAAATACAACTTGCATGCGTAGACATTTAACCACCATGCACTTGCAAGCCTGGACTAACTACCAAATGTCCCATAACATTGTTTCACCCGCTCACAATGAAGCTAGTCAGCAACGCTACATTCCTTCCCTCACTGTAAGCCCACCGTTTACGACACCACCTGCAGCAAATGTGGAGGTATCGTCGCAAGGCCAAAGCAGTCAGGGAATCACCAGGTTCTTGGTAGGAAACACTGTATGTAGGCCAACAGCAAGAATACCATCACCAACCCTCTCTCAGTCTGCCATGTCCACCACCACCACCGCTAGTTCCACCATATGCTGCTCTCCAGTCCAGCTCACCCTACAAGAGACTCTCGTTGGGAAAAGGAAGTACTCGTCCTCTCATCCGCGTACACAGGGTTTGAACGCTTACATTGCTAGACTAATCTCATTAGAGATGATTGTCCATGCACTCAGGCAATCTGTCAGTAGAAAGGTGCACCTCACAACAGATTCATGGACCAGTAGGCATGGCCAGGGACGTTACGTGTCCATCACGGCACACTGGGTTAATGTGGTGGATGCAGGGTCCACAGGGGACAGCCATATTGGGACAGTTCTGCCTAGCCCACGGTCTAGGAAACAGTTGGCTGTAGGCGTTCGCCACCCCTCCTCCTCATCCTCGTCCTCCAGCAGAAACGAGAGCTCGTCCACAGACCGCAGTCGCACGACCACTCCATCCGCAGCTGCCAGTGTTGCACACGAGGTGTCCCATTATGGAACAGCTAGTGGTAAGCGTCAGCAGGCTGTGTTGGAAATGAAGTGTTTGGGCGACAACAGACACACCGCAGAAGTTCTGTCCGAGTTCTTGCAGCAAGAAACTCAGTCATGGCTGGGCAGTGTACATCTTGAGGCAGGCAAGGTAGTCAGTGATAACGGAAGGAATTTTATGGCTGCCATAGCCCTTTCACAACTGAAACACATTCCTTGCCTGGCTCACACCTTGAACCTGGTGGTGCAGTGCTTCCTGAAAAGTTATCCGGGGTTACCCACCCTGCTCCTGAAGGTGCAAAGACTTTGCTCGCACATCCGCCGTTCGCCCGTACACTCCAGCCGTATGCAGAACCATCAGCGATCTTTGCAGCTTCCCCAGCACCGCTGTTGTGAACTATACTTCTTGGCTCCCTCTTGTGGTCACTAGTGATTTGGCACTTGGATTGTCTTTTACCAGGTTGGTACTCACCTGCTTCGTTAGGCCTGGGGTGTTGCTATTTAAACTTCCTGGATTCTCAGTCCAGTGCCTGGCATCGTTGTAATCAGTTCATTTCTGTTTGCTCCTGTCTTCAGGTCCTGGTTCTTTGCAAGATAAGCTAAGTCCTGCTTTCTTATTTTTTGTTATTTTGCTTGTTCATATTTTTGTCCAGCTTGTACAAAATGTGATTCCTGATATTGCTGGAAGCTCTAGGGGGCTGATATTCTCCCCCCTCACCGTTAGTCGGTTTGGGGGTTCTTGGATATTCAGCGTGGATATTTTGCAGGGTTTTTTGCTGACCATATAAGTCATCTTACTATTTTCTGCTATTAGTCAGTGGGCCTCTCTTTGCTAAAATCTAGTTCATTCTTACGTTTGTCTTTTCTTCTTACCTCACCGTTATTATTTGTTGGGGGCTTGTATTACTTTGGGGTCTTTTCTCTGGAGGCAAGAGAGGTCTTATTTTCCCTGATAGGGTTAGTTAGTTCTCCGGCTGGCGCGAGACGTCTAGGATCAACGTAGGCACGTTCCCCGGCTACTGTTAGTGTTTGTGCTAGGATCAGGTATATGGTCAGCCTAGTTACCACGTCCCTATGAGCTGGTATTTATGTTTGCAGACTTTGCTGTAATCTCTGAGATCCTTGTCATTGGGATCATAACAGTATGCCAGGCATGAATAGTTAATGCATTGCAGAAGTGGGATTAAAAGAAAAGGAGTTCTGAGTTTTTTTTTCTCCTCTTTCTTCCTTCCCCTTTTTCTCAGAGTGGCTGTAAGCTTTGCTGCAGACATGAATGTTCAAATAGCAAAAGATAGCGGCTGACAGCACTACCGTGATATATGGATGCACGTCCTAACTCCACAGGATCCAAAGGGAGAATTACATACCAATAGTTTCAAATTGAAGGACAGCATCCAATCCAGGTGAAGATCATAGATATCTTTATTGTGCCATAATGCAACGTTTCAACCCCTAAGGGTCTTTGTCAAGCATGAATGTTCAGACCTTGATTACTAGTGTGGATCAGCTTGCTGCACGAGTGCAGAGCATTCAGGATTTTGTTGTTAGCAGTCCTATGTCTGAGCCTAAGATACCTATTACTGAGCTGTTCTCTGGAGATCGATTTAAATTTAGGAATTTTAGGAATAATTGTAAATTGTTTCTATCTTTGAAACCTCGTTCGTCTGGAGATTCAGCTCAGCAAGTTAAAATTGTTATCTCCTTTTTGCGTGGCGACCCTCAGGATTGGGCTTTCTCGTTAGCGCCAGGAGATCCGGCATTGGCGGATGTTGATGCGTTTTTTCTGGCGCTCGGATTGCTTTATGAGGAGCCTAATCTTGAAATTCAGGCAGAAAAAGCTCTACTGGCTATCTCTCAGGGCCAGGATGAAGCCGAAGTGTATTGCCAAAAATTTCGGAAATGGTCCGTGCTTACTCAATGGAATGAATGTGCTCTGGCCGCAAATTTCAGAAATGGCCTTTCTGAAGCCATTAAGAATGTGATGGTGGGTTTCACAATTCCTACAAGTCTGAATGATTCTATGGCGCTGGCTATTCAGATTGATCGGCGTTTGCGGGAGCGCAAATCCGCTAATCCTCTGGCGGTGTTGTCTGAACAGACACCTGTTTCAATGCAATGTGATAGAAACCCCGATCCAGCAATGCAATGTGATAGAATCCTGACTAGAACCGAACGACAAAATCATAGACGACAGAATGGGCTGTGTTTTTACTGTGGTGATTCTACACATGTTATATCAGCATGCTCTAAACGCCTAACCAAGGTTGTCAGTCCTGTCTCCATTGGTAATTTGCAGCCTAAATTTATTTTGTCTGTGACTTTAATTTGTTCATTGTCTTCCTACCCTGTTATGGCGTTTGTGGATTCAGGTGCTGCCCTGAGTCTTATGGACTTGTCGTTTGCCAAGCGCTGCGGTTTTGTCCTGGAGCCTTTAAAAATTCCTATTCCTCTCAGAGGAATTGATGCTACGCCACTGGCGGAAAATAAACCGCAGTTTTGGACACAAGTGACCATGTGCATGACTCCTGAACATCGGGAGGTGATTCGTTTTCTTGTTCTGCAGAAAATGAATGATTTGGTCGTGTTAGGTCTGCCATGGTTACAGACCCATAATCCTGTTTTGGATTGGAAGGCTATGTCTGTGTCGAGTTGGGGTTGTCAGGGAATTCATTGCGATTCTCCGCCGGTGTCTATTGCTACTTCTACTCCTTCAGAGGTTCCTGAGTATTTGTGTGACTATCAGGATGTATTCAGTGAGTCCAGGTCCAGTGATCTTCCTCCTCATAGGGACTGTGACTGCGCTATAGATTTGATTCCTGGCAGTAAATTTCCTAAGGGACGATTATTTAATTTGTCTGTACCCGAGCATGCCGCGATGCGTTCTTATGTCAAGGAGTCTTTGGAGAAGGGGCATATTCGTCCATCCTCTTCCCCTCTTGGTGCGGGATTTTTTTTTGTGGCCAAGAAGGACGGGTCTTTGAGACCTTGTATAGACTATCGGCTTCTGAATAAAATCACTGTTAAGTTTCAGTATCCTTTGCCACTATTGTCTGACTTGTTTGCTCGGATTAAGGGTGCCAAGTGGTTCACCAAGATAGATCTTCGTGGTGCGTACAACCTTGTGCGCATTAGGCAGGGAGATGAATGGAAAACTGCATTCAATACGCCCGAAGGTCATTTTGAATACTTGGTGATGCCCTTTGGGCTCTCTAATGCTCCTTCAGTGTTTCAGTCCTTTATGCATGATATCTTCCGGAAGTATCTGGATAAATTTATGATTGTTTATCTGGATGATATTCTGGTTTTCTCGGATGATTGGGATTCTCATGTAAAGCAGGTCAGGATGGTGTTTCAGGTTTTGCATGATAATGCTTTGTTTGTGAAGGGCTCAAAGTGTCTCTTTGGAGTGCAGAAGGTTTCCTTTTTGGGTTTTATTTTCTCCCCTTCTGCTGTGGAGATGGACCCAGTCAAGGTCCGAGCTATTCATGATTGGACTCAGCCCACGTCTGTTAAGAGTCTTCAGAAGTTCTTGGGGTTTGCTAATTTCTACCGTCGCTTTATCGCTAATTTTTCTAGCGTTGTTAAACCTTTGACGGATATGACCAAGAAAGGTTCTGATGTGGCTAATTGGGCCCCTGCAGCCGTGGAGGCCTTCCAGGAGCTGAAGCGCCGGTTTACTGTTTTGTGCCAGCCTGATGTCTCACTTCCCTTTCAGGTTGAAGTGGATGCTTCTGAGATCGGTGCTGGGGCTGTTTTGTCGCAGAGAGGCTCTGGTTGCTCTGTGATGAGACCATGTGCCTTTTTCTCTAGGAAGTTTTCGCCTGCTGAGCGGAACTATGATGTTGGTAATCGGGAGTTGTTGGCCATGAAGTGGGCATTTGAGGAGTGGCGTCATTGGCTCGAGGGTGCTAAGCATCGTGTGGTGGTCTTGACTGATCACAAAAATCTGATGTATCTCGAGTCTGCTAAGCGCCTGAATCCTAGACAGGCTCGTTGGTCATTGTTTTTCTCTCGTTTTGACTTTGTGGTCTCGTACCTGCCTGGTTCGAAGAATGTTAAGGCTGATGCTCTTTCTAGGAGCTTTGTGCCTGACTCTCCTGGAGTCTCTGAGCCAGCTGGTATTCTTAAAGAGGGAGTAATCGTGTCGGCCATATCTCCTGATTTGCGACGTGTGTTGCAGAGATTTCAGGCTGGTAGACCTGACTCTTGTCCACCCGACAGACTGTTTGTTCCTGATAAATGGACCAGCAGAGTCATTTCCGAGGGTCATTCCTCGGTGTTGGCGGGGCATCCGGGAATTTTTGGTACCCGAGATTTGGTGGCTAGGTCCTTTTGGTGGCCTTCCTTGTCACGGGATGTGCGGTCATTTGTGCAGTCCTGTGGGACTTGTGCTCGGGCTAAGCCTTGTTGTTCTCGTGCTAGCGGGTTGCTTCTGCCCTTGCCCGTCCCGAAGAGGCCTTGGACACACATTTCCATGGATTTCATTTCTGATCTTCCGGTGTCTCAAGGAATGTCTGTCATCTGGGTGGTGTGTGATCGTTTTTCCAAGATGGTCCATTTGGTACCCTTGCCTAAGTTGCCTTCCTCTTCCGATCTGGTTCCTTTGTTTTTTCAGAATGTGGTTCGTTTACACGGCATTCCGGAGAATATCGTGTCCGACAGAGGATCCCAGTTTGTGTCCAGATTCTGGCGATCTTTTTGTGCTAAAATGGGCATTGATTTGTCGTTTTCATCTGCCTTCCATCCTCAGACTAATGGTCAAACGGGGCGAACTAAGCAGACACTGGAGGCTTATTTGAGATGTTTTGTTTCTGCGGACCAGGATGATTGGGTGACCTTCTTGCCATTGGCGGAGTTTGCCCTTAATAATCGGGCTAGTTCCGCTACTTTGGTTTCGCCATTCTTCTGCAACTCTGGTTTTCATCCTCGTTTCTCCTCGGGTCATGTTGAGTCTTCTGACTGTCCTGGGGTGGATTCCGTGGTGGATAGGTTGCAGCGGATTTGGAGTCATGTGGTGGACAACTTGAAGTTGTCACAGGAGAAGGCTCAGCGTTTTGCCAACCGCCGCCGCGGTGTGGGCCCCCGACTTCGTGTTGGGGATTTGGTTTGGTTGTCTTCTCGGTATGTCCCTCTGAAGGTTTCCTCTCCTAAGTTTAAGCCTCGCTTTATTGGTCCTTATAAAATTTTGGAAGTTCTTAACCCGGTTTCTTTTCGTTTGGATCTTCCGGTGTCGTTTGCCATTCACAACGTGTTCCATAGGTCTTTGTTGCGGCGGTACGTTGTGCCTGTGGTTCCTGCTGTTGAGCCTCCTGCTCCGGTGTTGTTTGAGGGCAAGTTGGAGTACGTGGTAGAGAAGATCTTGGATTCTCGTCTCTCTAGACGGAGGCTTCAGTATTTGGTCAAATGGAAGGGCTATGGTCAGGAGGATAATTCCTGGGTGGCCGCCTCTGATGTTCATGCGGCCGATTTGGTTCGTGCCTTCCACGCTGCTCATCCTGGTCGCCCTGGTGGTCTTGGTGAGGGTTCGGTGACCCCTCCTTAAAGGGGGGGTACTGTTGTGAACTATACTTCTTGGCTCCCTCTTGTGGTCACTAGTGATTTGGCACTTGGATTGTCTTTTACCAGGTTGGTACTCACCTGCTTCGTTAGGCCTGGGGTGTTGCTATTTAAACTTCCTGGATTCTCAGTCCAGTGCCTGGCATCGTTGTAATCAGTTCATTTCTGTTTGCTCCTGTCTTCAGGTCCTGGTTCTTTGCAAGATAAGCTAAGTCCTGCTTTCTTATTTTTTGTTATTTTGCTTGTTCATATTTTTGTCCAGCTTGTACAAAATGTGATTCCTATAAATAGAAACAAATGGATCCGCGCTAAAGTGATAAACAGATAATCAAGGATATAGATGATAGAATATAATATAGTCCCTAAAAAATACTAGGCTGTGTACCTATCCAATGTATGGATGAAAAACAAGACCACAAGGGTGTGGATGTAAGGCCCCCCAACACTACACACAAACCGCTTTAGGGCAACCTAAATGTGATGCAGAATTGGACCTGAATGCGATACAGAATGGGACCTGAAACAAAGCTGGAAATGTACCCAGAAAATCTGTACCGATGACACTGCAGACTCACCGTAATGTAGTGGCAACTCAGTGTAGAGTGAAGGATGCGGTCCGGATTGGGTGGCGAGATGGGTCCGGTAGGTGTGCAGGCAGGCGGGCAGGCGAGCAGGAAAGGAAACCGCAGAGTTGCATGTGCTGCGGAGGCTACGTAGAGCCAGGGACAGCTCCGGCCGGTAGCGTCCCTGGATACGAGCGCGAAAGAACAGGAGGGGAGGAGCTCGCTGGCGCAGGGCTCAGCGTGTGACGTCACTGAGCTGAAGAATGGTACGGGGAGCCACAGGGACCAAACGACCATTCTTCAGCTCAGTGACGTCACACGCTGAGCCCTGCGCCAGCGAGCTCCTCCCCTCCTGTTCTTTCGCGCTCGTATCCAGGGACGCTACCGGCCGGAGCTGTCCCTGGCTCTACGTAGCCTCCGCAGCACATGCAACTCTGCGGTTTCCTTTCCTGCTCGCCTGCCCGCCTGCCTGCACACCTACCGGACCCATCTCGCCACCCAATCCGGACCGCATCCTTCACTCTACACTGAGTTGCCACTACATTACGGTGAGTCTGCAGTGTCATCGGTACAGATTTTCTGGGTACATTTCCAGCTTTGTTTCAGGTCCCATTCTGTATCGCATTCAGGTCCAATTCTGCATCACATTTAGGTTGCCCTAAAGCGGTTTGTGTGTAGTGTTGGGGGGCCTTACATCCACACCCTTGTGGTCTTGTTTTTCATCCATACATTGGATAGGTACACAGCCTAGTATTTTTTAGGGACTATATTATATTCTATCATCTATATCCTTGATTATCTGTTTATCACTTTAGCGCGGATCCATTTGTTTCTATTTATTGTATTCCCCCACTGACAGCATCAGCCCCTTGCTGTCTTGGTTCCTGCAGCTCAGTGATTTTAGCCAGGCAGCGCTGGTGTATTTTTGTACACTATAAAATGTGATTCCTGATATTGCTGGAAGCTCTAGGGGGCTGATATTCTCCCCCCTCACCGTTAGTCGGTTTGGGGGTTCTTGGATATTCAGCGTGGATATTTTGCAGGGTTTTTTGCTGACCATATAAGTCATCTTACTATTTTCTGCTATTAGTCAGTGGGCCTCTCTTTGCTAAAATCTAGTTCATTCTTACGTTTGTCTTTTCTTCTTACCTCACCGTTATTATTTGTTGGGGGCTTGTATTACTTTGGGGTCTTTTCTCTGGAGGCAAGAGAGGTCTTATTTTCCCTGATAGGGTTAGTTAGTTCTCCGGCTGGCGCGAGACGTCTAGGATCAACGTAGGCACGTTCCCCGGCTACTGTTAGTGTTTGTGCTAGGATCAGGTATATGGTCAGCCTAGTTACCACGTCCCTATGAGCTGGTATTTATGTTTGCAGACTTTGCTGTAATCTCTGAGATCCTTGCCATTGGGATCATAACACACCGCCTAATAATCGACGTTCCAACAAGGTGGAACGCCACACTGCACATGCTTCAGAGGCTGTGCGAACAGAGGCATGCTGTTATGTATTTGTGGGAGGATACACATACACTGGCAGGCAGTTGGATGGCAGACATGGAGTTGTCAGGTGTGCAGTGGTCGAAGCTACAAGACCTGTGTCAAGTCCTTCAGTGTTTTGAGGAATGCACACGCCTGGTTAGTGCAGACGACGCCATCATAAGCATGAGCATCCCCCTAATGTGTCTGCTGATGCAAAGTTTGACATACATAAAGGAGCAGGCGTCTGCAGCCGAGGACGAGGGAAGCCTTGATGACAGTCAGCCATTGTCTGCTCAGGCAAGTCTCCTGGACGAGGTGGCGGACAAAGAGGAGGAGGACGAGGAGGATGATGGGGATGAATATTTATGGGAGGAGGAAGCTTCTCAGGGGGCAATAGAAACTGGTGACGTTACAAGGTCAGGTACAGGGTTTTTGAGGGAGACAAGTGATGTTGATTAGCTATAAAGTGCTCCTCAACCCAGCACAAGCAGTGAATTGACACCTGGAACATTGGCCCACATGGCGGATTATGCCTTGCGTATCCTAAAAAGGGACCCCCGCATTATCAAAATGATGACCAATGACGATTACTGGTTGGCCTGCCTCCTGGATCCTCGCTATAAAGGGAAATTGCAAAATATCATGCCACATGAGAACCTTGAGCAAATATTGGCTACCAAACAAGCATCTCTTGTAGACCGTTTGGTTCAGGCATTCCCAGCACACAGCGGCGGTGATGGTTCTCACACGAGCTGCAGGGGGCAACATGGCAGAGGTGTTAGAGGTGCACAAATCAGAAGTGGCGTTGGACAGAGGGGTTTTATGACCAGGTTGTGGAGTGATTTCACAATGACCGCAGACACGACAGGTACTGCAGCATCAATTCAAAGTGACAGGAGACAACATTTGTCTAGTATGGTTACGAACTATTTTTCCTCCCTTATCGATGTTCTCCCTCACAGGTCATTCCCATTTGATTACTGGGCATCCAAAATAGACATCTGGCCTGAATTGGCAGAATATGCATTACAGGAGCTTGCTTGCCCAGCTGCTAGTGTGCTATCAGAAAGAGTATTCAGTGCTGCTGGTTCAATACTGACCGAAAAAAGGACTCGTCTGGCTACCCAAAATGTTGATGATCTAACCTTCATTAAAATGAACCAATCAAGGATTTCTAATTATTTTGCCCCACCTTTCCCTGCTGACACCTAGCTTTCCTGTAAAAAGGTCTTGCTTTTGGACTCGTCTTACTGACTGCTCCAATTTCTCCATTTGCAGCTGCTGTATGTCCACCATAGGCCATTTTTACACCTCCCTAAATGGGCTGACTCCCCCCACGGGGCCGTGGTCACCACTTGGCGCAAGCACCCGTGCGAGTGCCGTTTGGCTGAACAGGTGGGTGTGCCCACTTTTGGGCGACGGCACTGGCACAGGGTCCCTCATAGTACAATGAAGTGTCTCTGGCGGTGGTGGTGCACACCCAACGTCAGACACACCGTCGTAACATGAGGGGCCCTGGGCCAGTACCGCCGCCCATGAGAGTGTTCCCCCCCCCGCAGCTCAAACAGTGCTCTACCACTTGCAAAATTACCTCTCACTGATCCATCACTGTTTAGTCTGTGCTGTTAAATCCTTCAATGGCACTGCCAATACCAATTTGTTGACATGATTGATGCTAGTAAAAATATTCAGGGGCCCTGTCCTACATTTACACCAGTTAATACTTTGCGCCAACTACCACTGTCTGCAAGTCAGCAGAGGAGCCCACCCCTGTACCTAGGTATGTGTTGTGAATTCTGCTCTTGGGCTCCCTCCGGTGGTTGTTGGTGGTAGTGCAGTTGTCTTGGGGTTGTAATCCAGGGCAGGTGTTTCTGCTGATTGCAGCTCTACTAGGTATTTAGGTTTGAAGGATCCATGAGTCCTTGCCAGTTGTCCATTGTTCTTGGAGGGATTGCATCTCTCTCTGGTTCCTCATGCCCTGCTGCCAATTCAGCTAAGATAAGTGTCTGTTTTTTTGTCTCTGTGCACACATGCAGTGTGCTTTGCAATTCAGTGCAATTCATTGTGTTTTTGTCCAGCTTAGACTTTGTTTGGATTTTTCAGTCATGCTGGATTCTCAGGAGATGCAGATATACTTTCTATGTCTTTAGTTACATGTAGAATATTTGTATTATCTGCTGTGGATATTTTTAGGATTTTAATACTGACCGCTTAGAATTCTGTCCTATCCTTTTCTATTTAGCTAGAAGTGCCTCTTTTGCTAAATCCTGTTTTTCTGCCTGCGTGTGTCTTTCCTCTTATACTCACAGTCAGTATTTGTGGGGGGCTGCCTATCCTTTGGGGTTCTGCTCTGAGGCAAGATAGAACTCCCATTTCCATCTATAGGGGTATTTAGTCCTCCGGCTGTGTCGAGGTGTCTAGGACGTGTTAGGTACATCCCGCGGCTACTTCTAGTTGCGGTGTTAGTTTAGGGTTTGCGGTCAGTACAGGTACCACCTACTCCTGAGAAAGTCTCTCATGCGGCTCCAAGGTCACCGGATCATAACAGTACAACTGGCCAACAATGAGTTAAATGCATCTCAGAAGAAGGGAAGAAAGAGACATTTTTTTTTCTGTAGCCTGCTTTGTCTTTTCTTCCCTCTTTTCCTCTGGGTGACTGAGGAGTCTTGTGCTAGCATAGATGTTCAGGGATTAGTTTCTCGTGTAGATCAGCTTGCTGCTAGGGTACAGGGTATTTCTGATTATATTTTTCAGACTCCGCTTTTAGAGCCTAGGATTCCTACTCCTGATTAGTTTTTTGGGGACAGGTCCAAATGTTTGAGTTTTAAAAACAACTGTAAACTTTTTTTGCTCTGGTGATCCCATTCAGCAGGTTAAAATTGTCATCTCCCTGCTGCGTGGCGACCCTCAGGAATCTGGGAATCCGGCCTTGCTTAATGTAGATGCCTTTTTTCAGGCTCTAGGATTATTATATGATGAACCAAATTCTGTGGATCAAGCAGAGAAGACCTTGTTGGCCCTGTCTCAGGGTCAAGAAGCGGCAGAATTGTATTGTCAGAAATTTAGAAAATGGTCTGTGCTGACTAAATGGAATGAGGATGCTTTGGCGGCAATTTTCAGAAAGGGTCTTTCTGAATCTGTTAAAGATGTTATGGTGGGGTTTCCCAAGCCTGTTGGTCTGAGTGATTCTATGTCTCTGGCCATTCAGATCGATCGGCGCTTGCGGGAGCGCAGAACTGTGCGCGCTGTGGCGTTGTCCTCAGAGCAGATGCCTGAGCCTATGCAGTGTGATAGGATTCTGTCTAGAACAGAACGACAAGGATTCAGACATCAGAATAGGTTGTGTTGTTATTGTGGCGATGCTTCTCATGTCATTTCAGTCTGCCCAAAGCGTACAAAGAGAATCGCTAGTTCAGTTACCATCGGAACTGTACAACCTAAATTTCTGTTATCTGTGACCTTGATCTGCTCATTGTCGTCATTTTCTGTCATGGCGTTTGTGGATTCAGGCGCCGCTTTGAACTTAATGGACTTTGAATTTGCCAGGCGTTGTGGTTTCCCTTTGCAGTCTTTGCAAAACCCTATTCCTTTAAGGGGCATTGATGCTACACCTTTGGCTATAAATAAACCCCAGTTTTGGACACAGGTGACCATGTGCATGGCGCCAGCCCATCAGGAAGATTGTCGTTTTCTGGTGTTGCATAATTTGCATGATGCTATTGTGCTGGGTTTTCCATGGTTGCAGATACATAATCCTGTGCTGGATTGGAAGTCTATGTCTGTGACTAGTTGGGGTTGTCAGGGGGTTCATAATGACGTTCCTGTGATGTCAATCTCCTCTTCCTCCTCTTCTGAAGTTCCAGAGTTTTGGTCTGATTTTCAGGATGTATTGATGAGCCCAAGTCCAGTTCCCTTCCACCGCATAGGGACTGTGATTGTGCTATTGACTTGATTCCAGGCTGTAAGTTTCCTAAGGGCCGACTTTTCAACCTGTCTGTGCCGGAACATACCGCCATGCGGAGTTATGTTAAGGAGTCTTTGGAGAAAGGGCATATTCGGCCATCTTCTTCACCGTTGGGAGCGGGATTTTTTTTTTGTTGCTAAGAAGGATGGCTCCTTGAGACCCTGTATTGATTATCGCCTCTTGAATAAGATCACGGTCAAGTTTCAATACCCTTTACCTTTGCTTTCCAATTTGTTTGCCAGGATTAAGGGGGCTAGTTGGTTTACTAAAATTGACCTTCGGGGGCATATAATCTTGTTCGTATTAAGCAGGGTGACGAATGGAAAACTGCGTTTAATACGCCCGAAGGCCATTTTGAATACCTTGTGATGCCATTCGGGCTCTCTAATGCTCCATCTGTTTTTCAGTCCTTCATGTATGATATCTTCCGGAATTATCTTGATAAATTCATGATTGTATATTTGGATGACATCTTAATTTTTTCCGATGATTGGGAGTCTCATGTGAAACAGGTCAGGATGGTATTCCAGATCCTTCGTGATAATGCTTTGTTTGTGAAGGGGTCTAAGTGTCTCTTTGGAGTGCAGAAGGTTTCTTTTTTGGGCTTCATTTTTTCTCCCTCATCTATAGAGATGGATCCGGTTAAGGTTCAGGCCATTCATGATTGGATTCAGCCCACATCCGTGAAGAGCCTTCAGAAATTTTTGGGCTTTGCTCATTTTTATCGCCGTTTCATTGCTAACTTCTCCAGTGTGGTTAAACCCCTGACCGATTTGACGAAGGAAGGCGCTGATGTAACGAATTGGTCCTCTGAGGCTGTTTCTGCCTTTCAGGAGCTTAAGTGCCGATTTACTTCTGCCCCTGTGTTGCGTCAGCCGGATGTTTCTCTTCCTTTTCAGGTGAGGTTGACGCTTCTGAGATTGGGGCAGGGGCCGTTTTGTCTCAGAGGAATTCTGATGGTTCCTCGATGAAACCGTGTGCCTTTTTTTCTCAAAAGTTTTCGCCTGCGGAACGCAATTATGATGTCGGCAATCGTGAGTTGTTGGCTATGAAGTGGGCGTTTGAGGAATGGCGACATTGGCTTGAGGGAGCCAAGCACCGTATTGTGGTCTTGACCGATCATAAAAATCTGATTTACCTCGAATCTGCCAAACGGCTGAATCCTAGACAGGCTCGATGGTCCCTGTTTTTCTCCCGTTTTGATTTCGTGGTTTCGTATCTTCCGGGTTCTAAGAATATTAAGGCTGATGCCCTCTCTAGGAGTTTTTTGCCTGATTCTCCTGAGGTACTTGAGCCGGTCGGCATTCTGAAGGAAGGGGTGGTCCTTTCTGCCATTTCCCCTGATTTGCGACGGGTTCTGCAGGAATTTCAGGCTGACAAACCTGACCGCTGTCCAGTGGGGAAACTGTTTGTTCCTGATAGATGGACTAGTAGAGTGATTTCTGAGGTTCATTGTTCTGTGTTGGCTGGCCATCCTGGTATTTTTGGTACCAGAGATTTGGTTGGTAGGTCCTTTTGGTGGCCTTCTTTGTCGCGTGATGTGCGTTCTTTTGTGCAGTCCTGTGGGACTTGTGCGCGGGCCAAGCCTTGTTGTTCCTGTGCTAGTGGGTTGCTTTTGCCTTTGCCGGTCCCTGAGAGGCCCTGGACGCATATTTCTATGGATTTTATTTCAGATCTTCCGGTTTCCCAGAGGATGTCGGTTATCTGGGTGGTTTGTGACCGGTTTTCTAAGATGGTTCATTTGGTGCCTTTGACTAAATTGCCTTCCTCTTCTGATTTGGTTCCGCTGTTTTTTCAGCATGTGGTTCGTTTGCATGGTATTCCGGAGAATATTGTGTCTGACAGAGGTTCCCAGTTTGTTTCTAGGTTTTGGCGGGCCTTTTGTGCTAGGCTGGGCATTGATTTGTCTTTTTCTTCCGCATTTCATCCTCAGACAAATGGCCAGAGCGAGCGAACTAATCAGACTTTGGAAACTTATTTGAGATGCTTTGTGTCTGCTGATCAGGATGATTGGGTGGCTTTCTTGCCATTGGCCGAGTTTGCCCTTAATAATCGGGCTAGTTCGGCTACCTTGGTTTCGCCCTTCTTTTGTAATTTTGGTTTTCATCCTCGTTTTTCTTCGGGGCAAGTTGAACCTTCTGATTGTCCTGGTGTGGATTCTGTGGTTGACAGGTTGCAGCAGATTTGGGCTCATGTGGTGGACAATTTGGTGTTGTCTCAGGAGGAGGCTCAGCGTTTTGCTAACCGTCGTCGGTGTGTTGGTTCCCGGCTTCGGGTTGGGGATTTGGTTTGGTTGTCTTCTCGTCATGTTCCTATGAAGGTTTCTTCCTCTAAGTTTAAGCCTCGGTTTATTGGTCCTTATAGGATTTCTGAGATTATCAATCCGGTGTCTTTTCGTTTGGCCCTTCCGGCCTCTTTTGCCATCCATAATGTTTTCCATAGATCTTTATTGCGGAAATATGTGGTGCCCGTTGTTCCCTCTGTTGATCCTCCTGCTCCTGTGTTGGTTGATGGGGAGTTGGAGTATGTGATTGAGAAGATTTTGGATTCTCGCTTTTCGAGGCGGAGGCTTCAGTACCTTGTCAAATGGAAGGGTTATGGCCAGGAGGATAATTCTTGGGTTTTTGCCTCTGATGTCCATGCTGCTGATTTGGTCCGTGCCTTTCATCTGGCTCGTCCTGATCGGCCTGGGGGCTCTGGTGAGGGTTCGGTGACCCCTCTTCAAGGGGGGGCGGTACTGTTGTGAATTCTGCTCTTGGGCTCCATCCGGTGGTTGTTGGTGGTAGTGCAGTTGTCTTGGGGTTGTAATCTGGGCAGGTGTTTCTGCTGATTGCAGCTCTATTAGGTATTTAGGTGTGCAGGATCCATGAGTCTGTGCCAGTTGTCCATTGTACTTGGAGGGATTGCATCTCTCTCTGGCTCCTCATGCCCTGCTGCTAATTCATCTAAGATAAGTGTCTGTTTTTTTGTCTCTGTGCACACATGCAGTGTGCTTTGCAATTCAGTGCAATTTATTGTGTTTTTGTCCAGCTTAGACTTTGTTTGGATTTTTCAGTCATGCTGGATTCTCAGGAGATGCAGATATACTTTCTATGTCTTTAGTTAGATGTGGAATATTTGTATTATCTGCTGTGGATATTTTTAGGATTTTAATACTGACCGCTTAGAATTCTGTCCTATCCTTTTCTATTTAGCTAGAAGTGCCTCTTTTGCTAAATCCTGTTTTTCTGCCTGCGTGTGTCTTTCCTCTTATACTCACAGTCAATATTTGTGGGGGGCTGCCTATCCTTTGGGGTTCTGCTCTGAGGCAAGATAGAATTCTGTTATGATCCTAGTGGTAGAGGATCTCAGGAGTTCCAGCTAAGTCTGCAAACACAAAAACCAGCTCATAGGGAGGTGGTAACTTGGCTGACCGCATACCTGATCCTGGCACAACAACTAGAAGCAGCTGGGGAACGTACCTACGTTGATTCTAGATGTCTCGCGCCAGCCGGAGAACTAACTAACCCTTTCAGAGAAACTAAGACCTCACTTGCCTCCAGAGAAAAGACCCCAAAGTTTAAATACAAGCCTCCAACAAATAATAACGGTGAGGTAATAAGAAAAGACAAACGTAAGAATGAACTAGATTTAGCAAAGAGAGGCCCACTAATTAATAGCAGAAAATAGGAAGCGGACTTATGCGGTCAGCAAAAACCCTACAAAAATATCCACGCTGAATATCCAAGAACCCCCGCACCGACTAACGGTGTGGGAGGAGAATATCAGCCCCCTAGAGCTTCCAGCAAAACAGAGATCACATATTGAACAAGCTGGAACAAGATAAGAGCAAATGCAAATGAACAAAAATAAGAAAGCAGAACTTAGCTTATCTTGCAAAAATCAGGAGACCAGGAGTCAGGAGAAAACAGGCATAGACTGATTACATCGATTCCAGGCACAAGACTGAGTTTCCAGGAAGTCTAAATAGGAACACCCAAGGCCTAACGAACCAGGTGGGTACCAACCTGGGGAAAGACAATCCAAGTGCCATACCGCTAATGACCACAAGAGGGAGCCAAAAATATAGTTCACAACAGAATTCCCAATTCCATCTATAGGGGTATTTAGTCCTCCGGCTGTGTCGAGATGTCTAGGACGTGTTAGGTACATCCCACGGCTACTTCTAGTTGCGGTGTTAGTTCAGGATTTGCGTGTTAGTTTAGGGTTTGCGGTCAGTACAGGTACCACCTACTCCTGAGAAAGTCTCTCATGCGGCTCCAAGGTTACCAGATCATAACAGCTAAACCTACAACTTATGGGCAGGTAGAGTTGATTACCGCCACCTGCAAGGTCAATGGGAGGAGTGCAAGATAAGTCTGGATGCTGCCACATCATATAAATAGAGGAAAAAAAAACAATCAGCACTCCCAATGTGAACACGTGCATGCTGCAAACTGCATCACACAGATAAAAAAGAAAAGAACACAGCAGCACATGTACATGAATCGGCCATGTGAAAACACAGACAAATATACATTTCTCAAAAATATTTTTTCATAAATTTTTTTTTAAAAAAATGTTTTTCCTAAAACTTACAGTTAAAGATGAAATGGAGATTCTTAGCGCATAAATTGGCCAATTCATGTATGCCCATCAACCACGGCAAGGTGATCTCCCCCTGATGGGTCCTACTCTACCATAGATGCCACTCTTGGGCCACCAGCCTACAACTCTGGACAAAATATGTCACTCTGGGCTAAACCTACAACTTGCAGGTGGCGGTAATCAACTCTACCTGCCCATAAGTTGTAGGTTTAGCTGTTATGATCTGGTAACCTTGTTTTTTTTTCCTATATATATATATATATATATATATATATATATATATATATATATATATATATATATATATATATATATATATATATATATTGCGTGAACATCACCAATAAGAAGAAAAATTATTTACCTCACAGCGCTGACGATGCGGGCGAGGGCTCCCAGAAGACATGGCTAGACTTGCTGATGGCAAGCTGTGGCTGGCTGGCTCTGTGGCTGGTTGGCTGGTCTGGCTCTGTGGTTGTCTGGCTTCCGATGGTTGGCTGGCCTGGCTCTGTGGCTGGTTGTCTGGCCTGGCTCTGTGGCTGGCTGGCTTCCTCTGGCTGCCTGGCCTGGCTCTGTGGCTGGCTGGCTTCCGCTAGCTGGCTGGCCTGGCTCTGTGGCTGGCTGGCTTTCACTGGCTGGCTGGCCTGGCTCTGTGGCTGGCCTGGCTCTGTGGCTGGCTGGCTTACGCTGGCTGGCCTGGCACTGTGGCTGACTGGCTTACGCTGCTTGGCTGGCCTGGCTCTGTGGCTGGCTGGCTTCCTCTGGCTGGCTGGCCTGACTCTGTGGCTGACAGGTTTTAGCTCTGTGGCTGGCAGGTTTAGCTCTGTGGCTGGCTTGCTGGCTGGTAACTGGATGAGTGAAGGCTTCACTGGCAGTGTTTATATCTGTTTCTTGGGGGCTAACCAATTGTATCGGAGCATGCTCAGTTAAAAAAAACTGATCCGGCGCGCTGGATCTGTCATTTTCCGGATCCGGTGCCTTCCGGCACCCATAGGCTTCCTGTCATGGTTCCCAATGGCAAGGGAACGTAAAAAACACATAAGTAACGAACGAGCTCTCGGGTGATGGAAACTCGAGTTGACCGTGAGCTAAATCTACCACACAACTAACAGTAGCCAGGGAGCATACCTACGGCTTCCTATATGCCACGCGCCAGCCGGAGGACTAACTACGCCTGGTAGAGGAAGAAACAGACCAGGCTTACCTTTAGGGAAATACCCCAAAAGATGATAGCAGCCCCCCACATGTAATAACGGTGAATTAAGAGGAAAAGACATACACAGTATGAAAGTAGATTTAGCAAAGAGAGGTCCACTTTCTAGATAGCAGAAGGATACAAAAGAGGACTTCACGGTCAACTGAAAACCCTTTCAAAAAAAACCATCCTGAAATTACTTTAAGACTCCTGTGTCAACTCATGACACAGGAGTGGCAATTTCAGCCCGCAAGAGCTTCCAGCTACAGAGAATCACAAAAACTGCAAACTGGACAAAAGGTACAAAACAAAAGGACAAAGTCCACTTAGCTGATCAGCAGACTAGTAGCAGGAACATGCAACCGAAGGCTCTGGTTACAATGATGACCGGCAAGGAAATGACTGGAGAGCAAGGCTAAATAGGAAACTCCCAAACACTGATGGAAGCAGGTGAACAGAAGAAGCAAAGTGCAAACAAGTCACCAGTACCACCAGCAACCACCAGGGGAGCCCAAAAAGCGGATACACAACAGTACCCTCCCCTTAAGGAGGGGGCACCGAACCCTCACAAGAACCGCCAGGGCGATCTGGATGAGCCCTATGAAAGGCACGAACCAAATCCGAGGCATGAACATCAGAGGCAGTTACCCAAGAATTATCTTCCTGACCATAGCCTTTCCATTTAACCAGATATTGAAGTCTCCGTCTGGAAATACGGGAGTCCAAGATCTTCTCCACGACGTACTCCAATTCACCCTCCACCAGCACAGGAGCAGGAGTGTTGTGATTTTGCTTTTTGCTCCCTCTAGTGGTCATTAGTGATTTGACTCTGGAGCGTCTGTCTTTTCCTATATCCTCACCTGGGTCGTTAGTTCAGGGGCGTTGCTATATAAGCTCCCTGGACCTTCAGTTCAATGCCTGGCATCGTTGAAATCAGAGCTAATCTGTTGTGCTCTTGTCCTCTGATCCTGGTTCCTGTTTTTCAAGCTAAGTCTGCTTCCTTGCTTTTTGCTTTTGTTTTGTTTGGTATTTTTGTCCAGCTTGTTCCTATCTGTATCCTGACCTTTGCTGGAAGCTCTAGGGGGCTGGTGTTCTCCCCCCGGACCGTTAGACGGTTCGGGGGTTATTGAATCTCCAGCGTGGATTTTTATAGGGTTTTTGTTGACCAGATAAGTTATCTTGCTATATTCTGCTATTAGTAAGCTGGCCTCTCTTTGCTGAACCTGGTTCATTTCTGTGTTTGTCATTTCCTCTTACCTCACCGTTATTATTTGTGGGGGGCTTGTATCTTGCTTTGGGGTCCCTTTCTCTGGAGGCAAGAGAGGTCTTTGTTTTCTTCTCCTAGGGGTAGTTAGATTCTCCGGCTGGCGCGAGTCATCTAGCGATCACCGTAGGCATGATCCCCGGCTACTTCTAGTGTTGGCGTTAGGAGTAGCTATTTGGTCAACCCAGTTACCACAGCCCTATGAGCTGGATTTTTGTATCTTGCAGACTTACACGTTCCTCTGAGACCCTGTCCACTGGGGTCATAACAGTATGCCAGGCCAGTATTAAATGTTTAATGCATTGCAGAAGTGGGATTATAAGAAAGAAAATTTTGAGTTTTTTTTTTCCCTCTCTCATTTTTTTTTTTTCTTTTCCCCTTTACCTCAGAGTGGCTTAAGCTTGCTGCAGACATGAATGTCCAGACCTTGATTACAAGTGTGGACCAGCTTGCCGCTCGTGTGCAGGGTATACAAGATTATGTTATCAGAAGTCCTATGTCAGAACCTAAGATACCGATTCCTGAACTGTTTTCAGGAGACCGATTTAAGTTTAGGAATTTCAGGAATAATTGTAAATTATTTTTGTCCCTGAAACCTTGTTCGTCTGGAGACTCTGCTCAACAAGTAAAAATTGTTATTTCATTCTTACGGGGTGACCCTCAGGATTGGGCTTTTTCGTTGGCACCAGGAGATCCGGCATTGGCTGATATTGATGGTTTTTTTCTGGCGCTCGGTTTACTTTATGAGGAACCCAATCTTGAGATTCAGGCAGAGAAAGCCTTGCTGGCTATGTCTCAGGGCCAGGACGAGGCTGAGGTGTATTGCCAAAAATTTCGGAAATGGTCCGTGCTGACACATTGGAACGAGTGTGCACTGGCCGCTAATTTTAGAAATGGCCTTTCTGAGGCCATTAAGAATGTTATGGTGGGTTTTCCCATTCCCACAGGTCTGAATGATACCATGTCCCTGGCTATTCAAATTGACCGGCGGTTGCGGGAGCGCAAAACCGCAAATTCCCTCATGTTGTTGTCTGAACAGACACCTGATGTGATGCAATGTGATAGAAAAACCGCAAATTCCCTCATGGTGTTGTCTGAACGGACACCTGATTTGATGCAATGTGATAGAATCCTGACTAGAAATGAGAGGAAAATTCATAGACGCCGGAATGGCTTGTGCTACTACTGTGGTGATTCTACACATGTTATCTCAGCATGCTCTAAACGTATATCTAAGGTTGTTAGTCCTGTCACCGTTGGTAATTTGCATCCTAAGTTTATTCTGTCTGTAACTTTGATTTGCTCACTGTCATCTTATCCTGTCATGGCGTTTGTAGATTCAGGTGCTGCCCTGAGTCTTATGGATCTCTCGTTTGCTAAGCGCTGTGGTTTTATTCTTGAACCATTAGAAAATCCTATCCCTCTTAGGGGTATTGATGCTACGCCATTGGCAGAAAATAAGCCGCAGTATTGGACACAGGTTACCATGTGCATGACTCCTGAACACCGCGAGGTGATGCGTTTTCTCGTTCTACATAAAATGCATGATTTGGTTGTTTTGGGGCTGCCATGGTTACAGACCCATAATCCAGTCCTTGACTGGAAGGCTATGTCAGTGTCTAGTTGGGGCTGTCGTGGTATTCATGAGGATTCCCTGCCTGTGTCTATTGCTTCTTCTACGCCTTCGGAAGTTCCGGAGTACTTGTCTGATTATCAGGATGTCTTTAGCGAGTCCAGGTCCAGTGCATTGCCTCCTCATAGGGAATGTGACTGTGCAATAGATTTGATTCCAGGCAGTAAATTTCCTAAGGGAAGACTGTTTAATCTGTCGATACCTGAACATACCGCTATGCGTTCATATATCAAGGAGTCTCTGGAGAAAGGACACATCCGTCCGTCTTCTTCCCCTCTTGGTGCGGGATTCTTTTTTGTGGCTAAAAAGGACGGATCTTTGAGGCCTTGTATTGACTATCGGCTTTTAAATAAGATCACTGTCAAATTTCAGTATCCTTTGCCGCTGTTGTCTGACTTGTTTGCCCGGATTAAAGGTGCCAAGTGGTTTACCAAGATAGACCTTCGTGGTGCGTACAACCTTGTGCGCATTAAGCAAGGGGATGAATGGAAAACCGCATTCAATACGCCCGAAGGTCATTTTGAGTACTTGGTGATGCCTTTTGGGCTCTCTAATGCCCCTTCAGTTTTTCAGTCCTTTATGCATGACATTTTCCGGAACTATCTGGATAAATTTCTGATCGTTTATCTGGATGATATTCTGTTTTTTTCTGATAATTGGGACTCGCATGTGGAGCAGGTCAGGATGGTCTTTAAAATTTTGCGTGAAAATTCTTTGTTTGTCAAGGGCTCAAAGTGTCTTTTTGGTGTACAGAAGGTTCCCTTTTTGGGGTTCATTTTTTCCCCTTCTGCTGTGGAGATGGACCCAGTCAAGGTCCGAGCTATTCTTGATTGGACTCAGCCCTCGTCAGTTAAGAGTCTTCAGAAGTTCTTGGGTTTCGCTAACTTCTACCGTCGTTTTATCGCTAACTTTTCTAGCATTGTGAAACCTTTGACGGATATGACCAAGAAGGGCTCCGATGTGGTTAATTGGGCTCCTGCTGCCGTGGAGGCTTTCCAGGAGTTGAAACGTCGGTTTACTTCGGCGCCTGTTTTGTGCCAGCCTGATGTCTCGCTTCCCTTTCAAGTTGAGGTGGATGCTTCAGAGATTGGAGCAGGGGCCGTTTTGTCGCAGAGAGGCCCTGGTTGCTCTGTTATGAGACCTTGCGCCTTTTTCTCTAGGAAGTTTTCGCCTGCGGAGCGAAATTATGATGTGGGCAATCGGGAGTTGTTGGCCATGAAATGGGCATTTGAGGAGTGGCGTCATTGGCTCGAGGGTGCTAAGCATCGTGTGGTGGTCTTGACTGATCACAAAAATCTGATGTATCTCGAGTCTGCTAAACGCCTGAATCCTAGACAGGCCCGCTGGTCATTGTTTTTCTCCCGTTTTGACTTTGTTGTCTCGTATTTACCAGGTTCAAAGAATGTGAAGGCCGATGCTCTTTCCAGGAGCTTTGTGCCTGATGCTCCTGGAGTCGCTGAACCTGTTGGTATTCTTAAGGATGGTATTATCTTGTCAGCTATTTCTCCAGATCTGCGACGTGTGTTGCAGAGATTTCAGGCTGATAGGCCTGAGTCTTGTCCACCTGACAGACTGTTTGTGCCTGATAAGTGGACCAGCAGAGTCATTTCCGAGGTTCATTCCTCGGTGTTGGCAGGTCACCCAGGAATTTTTGGCACCAGAGATCTGGTGGCCAGATCCTTTTGGTGGCCTTCCTTGTCTAGGGATGTGCGGTCATTTGTACAGTCCTGTGGGACTTGTGCTCGAGCTAAGCCTTGCTGTTCTCGTGCCAGCGGGTTGCTCTTGCCTATGCCTGTCCCTAAGAGACCTTGGACACATATCTCCATGGATTTCATTTCTGATCTTCCGGTGTCTCAGGGCATGTCTGTTATCTGGGTGATATGTGATCGCTTCTCCAAGATGGTCCATTTGGTTCCTTTGCCTAAACTGCCTTCCTCTTCCGATCTGGTTCCTGTGTTTTTCCAGAACGTGGTTCGTTTGCACGGCATCCCTGAGAATATTGTGTCAGACAGAGGATCCCAGTTCGTTTCCAGATTCTGGCGATCCTTTTGTAGTAGGATGGGCATTGACTTGTCGTTTTCGTCTGCTTTCCATCCTCAGACTAATGGACAGACGGAGCGAACTAATCAGACTTTGGAGGCTTATTTGAGGTGTTTTGTCTCTGCTGATCAGGACGATTGGGTGACCTTCTTGCCGTTAGCTGAGTTTGCCCTTAATAATCGGGCTAGTTCCGCCACCTTGGTTTCGCCGTTTTTCTGCAACTCTGGTTTCCACCCTCGTTTTTCTTCGGGTCATGTGGAACCTTCTGACTGCCCTGGGGTGGATTCTGTGGTGGATAGGTTGCAGCGGATCTGGAATCTTGTGGTGGACAACTTGAAGTTGTCACAGGAGAGGGCTCAGCGCTTTGCCAACCGCCGCCGCGGTGTGGGTCCCCGACTATGTGTTGGGGATTTGGTGTGGCTTTCTTCCCGCTTTGTTCCTATGAAGGTTTCCTCTCCCAAATTTAAACCTCATTTTATTGGTCCTTACAAGATATTGGAAATTCTTAATCCTGTATCCTTTCACTTGGATCTTCCTGTGTCGTTTGCTATCCACAACGTGTTTCATAGGTCCTTGTTGCGGCGGTACGTTGTGCCTGTGGTTCCTTCTGCTGAGCCTCCTGCTCCGGTGTTGGTTGAGGGCGAGTTGGAGTACGTGGTGGAGAAGATCTTGGATTCTCGTCTCTCCAGGCGGAGGCTTCAGTACCTGGTCAAGTGGAAGGGCTATGGTCAGGAAGATAATTCCTGGGTGGTCGCCTCTGATGTTCATGCGGCCGATTTAGTTCGTGCCTTTCACGCCGCTCATCCTGATCGTCCTGGTGGTCGTGGTGAGGGTTCGGTGACCCCTCACTAAGGGGGGGGTACTGTTGTGATTTTGCTTTTTGCTCCCTCTAGTGGTCATTAGTGATTTGACTCTGGAGCGTCTGTCTTTTCCTATATCCTCACCTGGGTCGTTAGTTCAGGGGCGTTGCTATATAAGCTCCCTGGACCTTCAGTTCAATGCCTGGCATTGTTGAAATCAGAGCTAATCTGTTGTGCTCTTGTCCTCTGATCCTGGTTCCTGTTTTTCAAGCTAAGTCTGCTTCCTTGCTTTTTGCTTTTGTTTTGTTTGGTATTTTTGTCCAGCTTGTTCCTATCTGTATCCTGACCTTTGCTGGAAGCTCTAGGGGGCTGGTGTTTTCCCCCCGGACCGTTAGACGGTTCGGGGGTTCTTGAATCTCCAGCGTGGATTTTTATAGGGTTTTTGTTGACCAGATAAGTTATCTTGCTATATTCTGCTATTAGTAAGCTGGCCTCTCTTTGCTGAACCTGGTTCATTTCTGTGTTTGTCATTTCCTCTTACCTCACCGTTATTATTTGTGGGGGGCTTGTATCTTGCTTTGGGGTCCCTTTCTCTGGAGGCAAGAGAGGTCTTTGTTTTCTTCTCCTAGGGGTAGTTAGATTCTCCGGCTGGCGCGAGTCATCTAGCGATCACCGTAGGCATGATCCCCGGCTACTTCTAGTGTTGGCGTTAGGAGTAGCTATTTGGTCAACCCAGTTACTACAGCCCTATGAGCTGGATTTTTGTATCTTGCAGACTTACACGTTCCTCTGAGACCCTGTCCACTGGGGTCATAACACAGGAGGTTCAGTAGAAGGAACCACCGGTACCTCATATCTCCGCAACAACGACCGATGGAACACATTATGGATAGCGAAAGATGCCGGGAGGTCCAAACGAAAGGAAACAGGGTTAAGAATCTCCAAAATCCTATAAGGACCGATGAACCGAGGCTTAAATTTGGGAGAAGAAACCCTCATAGGGACAAAACGGGAAGACAACCACACCAAGTCCCCAACGTGAAGGTGGGGACCAACACGACGACGACGGTTAGCAAACTGCTGAGTCCTCTCCTGGGACAATTCCAAATTATCCACCACTTGTCCCCAAATCCGATGCAACCGATCCACCACCGCTTCCACTCCAGGACAATCCGAAGATTCAACCTGACCAGATGAAAAACGCGGATGAAACCCTGAATTGCAAAAGAAAGGAGAAACCAAAGTGGCAGAACTAGCCCGATTATTAAGAGCAAACCCCGCCAACGGCAGAAAGGCAACCCAATCATCCTGATCCGCAGACACAAAACACCTCAAATAAGTCTCCAAGGTTTGATTAGTTCGCTCCGTCTGGCCATTGGTCTGAGGATGGAATGCAGACGAAAAGGACAAATCAATGCCCAACCTGGCACAGACTGCCCGCCAAAATCTAGACACGAACTGGGTACCCCTGTCAGAAACGATGTTTTCCGGAATACCATGCAAGCGAACCACATTTTGAAAAAACAGAGGGACCAACTCAGATGAGGAAGGCAACTTAGGCAATGGCACCAAATGAACCATTTTAGAAAAACGGTCACACACCACCCAGATGACAGACATCTTCTGAGAAACAGGGAGATCCGAGATAAAGTCCATAGAGATGTGCGTCCAAGGCCTCTTCGGAATAGGCAAGGGCAACAACAACCCACTAGCCCTAGAACAACAAGGCTTGGCCCGAGCACACACATCGCAAGACTGCACAAAAACACGCACATCTCGAGACAGGGAAGGCCACCAGAAGGATCTAGCCACCAAATCTCTGGTGCCAAAAATTCCCGGATGACCTGCCAGAGTAGAAGAATGAACTTCCGAGATGACTCTAGTGGTCCACTCGTCAGGAACAAACAGTCTACCAGACGGACAACGATCAGGTCTATCCGCCTGAAATTCTTGCAAAGCACGTCGCAAATCTGGAGAGACAGCAGACAAAACCACTCCATCCTTAAGGACACCAGCAGGTTCAGAATTCCCAGGAGAGTCAGGCTCAAAACTCCTAGAAAGAGCATCTGCTTTCACATTCCTAGAACCCGGTAAGTACGAGACCACAAAATTAAACCGGGAAAAGAACAACGACCAACGTGCCTGTCTAGGATTCAGGCGCCTGGCAGACTCCAAATAAATTAAATTCTTGTGATCAGTCAAAACTACCACCTGATGTCTGGCACCCTCAAGCCAATGACACCACTCCTCAAATGCCCACTTCATGGCCAAAAGCTCCCGATTACCAACATCATAGTTTCGCTCGGCGGCCGAAAATTTTCGCGAAAAGAACGCACAAGGTCTCATCACTGAGCAGTCGGAACTTTTCTGCGACAAAACCGCCCCCGCTCCGATCTCGGAAGCATCGACCTCAACCTGAAAGGGAAGAGAAACATCAGGCTGGCGCAACACAGGGGCAGACAAAAAGCGGCGCTTAAGCTCCCGAAAGGCCTCCACGGCAGCAGGGGACCAATTGGCAACATCAGCACCCTTTTTAGTCAAATCCGTCAGAGGTTTAGCAACGCCAGAAAAACCAGCTATAAATCGACGATAAAAATTAGCAAAGCCCAAGAATTTCTGGAGACTCTTCAGAGAAGTAGGCTGCGTCCAGTCGTAAATAGCCCGAACCTTGACAGGGTCCATCTCAATAGAAGAAGGGGAAAAAATATACCCCAAAAATGAAATTTTTGGAACCCCAAAAACACACTTTGAACCCTTTACACACAAAGAATTCTCCCGCAAAACCCTCCTGACCTGCTGAACATGAGACTCCCAGTCATCAGAAAAAATCAAAATATCATCCAAGTACACAATCATAAATTTATCCAAATATTCCCGGAAAATATCATGCATTAAGGACTGAAAGACAGAAGGTGCACTAGAAAGGCCGAAAGGCATTACCAAATACTCAAAATGGCCCTCAGGCGTATTAAATGCGGTCTTCCACTCATCCCCCTGCTTAATTCGCACCAAATTATACGCCCCACGAAGATCAATCTTAGAGAACCACTTAGCCCCCCTTATGCGAGCAAACAAATCAGTCAGCAAAGGCAACGGATACTGATATTTGACTGTAATTTTATTCAGGAGACGATAATCAATACAAGGCCTCAGAGAGCCATCCTTTTTAGAGACAAAGAAAAAACCGGCTCCTAAAGGTGATGAAGAAGGACGAATATGTCCCTTTTCCAGGGACTCCTTAATATACTCGCGCATAGCAGCATGTTCAGGTACAGATAGGTTAAACAAACGACCCTTTGGAAATTTACTGCCAGGAATCAGATCTATGGCGCAATCACAATCCCTGTGAGAAGGGAGTGAACCAATCTTAGGCTCTTCAAAAATATCACGATAATCCGACAAAAATGCCGGAATCTCAGATGGAATAGATGACGAAATGGACACCATAGGAGTGTCCCCATGAGCCCCCCGACATCCCCAGCTTAATACAGACATAGCCTTCCAGTCAAGGACTGGGTTATGAGACTGTAACCATGGTAATCCAAGCACCAAAACATCATGTAAATTGTACAACACAAGGAAGCGAATCACCTCCTGATGGTCTGGAGTCATACGCATAGTCACTTGCGTCCAGAACTGTGGTTTATTACAAGCCAAAGGTGTAGAATCAATACCCTTCAGAGGTATAGGGACTTCCAGAGGCTCTAAATCAAACCCACAGCGCCTGGCAAAGGACCAGTCCATAAGACTCAGAGCGGCGCCCGAGTCCACATAGGCATCCACGGTAATAACTGATAATGAACAAATCAAGGTTACAGACAAAATAAATTTGGACTGTAAAGTGCCAATTGAAATGGACTTGTCAACCTTCCTAGTACGCTTAGAGCATGCCGATATAACATGAGCAGAATCACCACAATAGAAGCTGTAAGGTTTCTCTTACTGAGAGTGTTGGGGGACACTCACTTGGCCGCGATATTCAAGCACACGGGCACGGGTTTATAAAACAAAGCAGTCCATGCGGTTTATTAAGCGTCATAAACCGGGTTACGCACAGTTCATAACATGGAACACAACAGGTACCAACTGGTGATATTAACTTGCATCTTCAAACACTTCAGTGTACGGCTTTGCCTCACGGACACTAACGTGCTGGGCCTCTCACTTCGCCCAGTTACCAGGGTGTCCGTACGCCGTACACTTCACCAACGTCCCAAGTCACAGACAGCACAAGTGACTCCGGGTTGTCGTCTCTAAACACGCTGGTACTCCCTTAACCAGCTCCCAAGGGAGACCACACAGTTCATAGAACTCACAAGCACTACCGGCCTGTACGGTACCTGACGGGAGCTCCGGCTCCACCTGCTGACTCCTTGCCAGTCCACACCTCCGGGTAAGCTGCCTTACAGGGATCACCAACTTGCCTGGCCGGCACACACTAGTCAGTCCAGAGCCACTGAAGGATTGTAGCTTCCCCAGTTCCACTGTGCACTGCTCCGGGATCCGGTCCTCCTACTAGGACCTCCCACGCCAGCAGGTGCTTTCCAGGAAGCCTCCTCTCAGGCTTCCAACACAGGAACACACCGAGCCCTCAGGAACTCCCTCAGGGATTTTGCACTTGGACCCTTCAGGTCCAAACACTGGAACCACACAGGAACATGTGACCCACACTCTGGTCACGTTATGTACCTGTAACCACACCCACAGTAATGGATCACATGGACTGGTCACGTGATCCTGACATCACTGCAGGTCAATTCTCACGGCTTCAATACAACTCCGTGCACATCCCGGGGAGACCATGCAGCGCCCCCTACCTGTTACAGGGGTTACTGCATCACATATATCACATATCCCCCCCCTCTGTTCACACCTGTAGGGTTGAACACCTGTCATACACGTGGGATCACGGGATATGTCATGCACGTTGCCTTGCCCTACCTGTCGAGAGAACCGTCTCAGTCGGTTTTGAGCATCACACAGACCCATCCAGTTGTTGAGTTTACCCCGCCCCCAGCGGTCAACATGTAGGTCTTGAGCTTTGGCCCTTAAGTTACAGTCTGTCCGTGACACCAAACCTTTAGTCAAGTTTGTCTCTTTACTCGACCTCTCTCTCCAGGGTCGCCACCCACGGTTGGTACGGACATTGGTCCCACTTACAGTCGAGACTAGCAACTGATCAGAGTCTGACCCTCCATCACTACGTCTACTACTGTACATGTCCTTTTTGTTTCCTTTTCGTTGGGAAGAAGGCGGCTGCCACCTTGTGTTCTGCAGCTGTTTATTGACCTGCCGTCTGTACAGTCTCAGCTGCTCTATTTCTCTCAGGTAGGCCACGCGATACTTCAGGAGCATCCGGATATTCGCTAGACTCTCCTTGGACCCGACAACCAGGAATGACACCATTCCATCTTCACCCACCTGGGCCTCGTCTTCAGCCGGAATCCTCAGTCTCTTCACACCTGACACATCCACCATCTCCTGCATCGCTTTTCCAAATCGGCCAATGAGCTTCGCTACCAGAGCTCTGGGCACTTGGACTGTGTCCTCTACCAAGCCCAGACGACTTTGAGCTTTCCTGGCTTGCTCCAAACAACGAGTGGCCTCACCATTCTCCCACAGGACCCTCTGCTTCGTGCGGAGGCACCGTAGGTGCATGTCCCTCAGGACAGCCACCCTCTTCACTGTGACTTCCTTAGTAGACAGTACCACCAACTGTTTCGTCTCCAGTGCCCAGTGCACACTAGACGCTTCCACTGCCTTTTTAAAGGCCTCATGCACACCCTCGCGGGTACATGCATCTTGCGCCTCTACGGGTACATCTATCACGCACTTGAAGAGCGGAGTCTCACTTCCTTCAAGAACAGATGGCTCCTGCCTTGCCATAGACCTTTCCATCAAGACACCTGTCACAACCAGGTGACCATCTTGTTCTGCTTTTAGCGCCAACTCCTCTTCAGCTTTACTCTCATTACCACTCTGGTACTGGCACGAGAAGTCTGCGACCACCACCTCTTTTCCTTGTAGAGGGCCTTTCAGTGCTTCTCTAAGCACTACAATGTCTTCCTTTAGGGTCTGATACACACTTTGCCACCTGAACAGGTGGCCTCTGAGCTCCGAGACTTCCTTCTCCAGCTCATCCACTCTGCGCTCAGCCGCTTGATTCAGGACCCTTTCTTGTTCGACATGGTCGTTCACCGTCTCTATAACCAATTCCATCTCGCTTCTCCCATCCTCCGGGTTGGTGAAACATCCATCACTTGAGGAGGTATTCACTTCCGGCACCATCTCCTTGGTGGCCTCCTCCACTTCCGCACCCTCCGACTCTGCACTGTCAGGGTCGGCCCTCTCTTGGGTCTCAGCGGTGACGTCATTAGGTTCGTCCCTTTTCCCTGGGACTACAGAGTACTTCATACACCCCAGGTCCTCAGCATCTTCCGTCAATTCCCCACATGGAGCAACGGGTTCAGCCCCTTTGGCTCTTTTACGTCTCCGTCGACGGGAGGAAGAATTGCCTGAGTCAACCTTATTACACTCTTTTCCACTGGCGTCACCGTCTGAATGGGAGTCACCACCAATCGTCACCACAGGTCCTGGACCCCGTCCTCCACCCGTCAGCACAGGTCCTGGACCCCGTCCTCCACCTGTCACCATAGGTCCTGGACCCCGTCCTCCACCCGTCAGCACAGGTCCTGGACGCCGTCCTCCACCTATCACCATAGGTCCTGGACCCCGTCCTCCACCCGTCACCACAGGTCCTGGACCCCGTCCTCCACCCGTTACCACAGGTCCTGGACCCCGTCCTCCACCCGTTACCACAGGTCCTGGACCCCGTCCTCCACCTGTCACCAGGGCATATGCGCTTGTTACTGGCCATGACTTGTCACAGTCACCCCCAGAATCTGTGTCACACCCCACAGTCTGATGACTCTGCAAGTCACTCTCTGTCTGGGTGTCAGCTCCACGTGTTTTATCCAGCAGACCACTACCAGTCGTATTGTGGCACAGTTCACGTGACGTCAGGTCAGTTAGTTGGGCAATCGCACCTTTTCCCTTGGTCAGGCCTACCTTAGGACTGTCACCTCTAGGGGGCGCATTCTCAACATTACTACCACCCATCCACATTATATCCACAAACACGTCACCCTTTTCCCAGAATGCTTCCAAATCTTGTCCTATTACCATAGGACACGGCAAGTCCGGGATTACAGCCACCTCATGGTATGTGGAAACCCCAGCTGCGACAACGTAGAGAGTGGCTACCTGAAGACGTTTAGTGTCGCCAGGTGACACAGAATCTCCTGGACGGGTTCTCAGCACAGACGCTTCTCTCCCCGGGTCTATCAACCCTTGCACACACTTTCCATCCAGCCAAAAAGGACACAGTCGTGACACCTCACTGATTGCCGCCCCTTTTTTGGCTCCACCCCCTTTCTGGGCAAGTGCTCCGCTTTTTGATACCACCCCGGTTCGAGATTCAGCCCCCCTTCGGGATTCCACCCCTTTTTGGGCCATTACCCCTATTCGGGTTACCGCCCCTTTTTGGGTCTCCGCCCCATTTTGGGCAACCATCCCCGTTTGGGCCACCGCTCACTATTAGGGATACTCCCCTCCCTGGGATACACCCGGTGGACTCCCCCACGGCACTCAGGCCCCAGTTCACACAGTACACCCCAATGTCTCTGGGCTTGTACTGGCCCTTTAAGAGTCTGCACAAAAAGAGAATTTTTTTTTTTTTTTTTTCTCTATGTCACTTCACCAGCTCCTGCTGGTACAGCCACAGCTCCCGCTGCAGTCACACACAACCGGCACCTCCAGGTGCTGCCAACCACAAGTCACTGCAGCTCCGCCTGCTGTGGAACCTCTCGCTGCAACCACGGCTACTCTCCACACGGCTCTGCACGACTCCACCGCTGCCGCTTGTCACCTTCGTGACCCCGCCGAGTCACAGCAGACGCTTGTCACTTTCATAACCCCGCCGAGTTACAGCTAGACGCTTGTCACCTTCGGGGCTCTGCCACAGCAATTAACTCCACGTGTGCTAGCGGGATTGTTGCCAAAATTCTCCACCAATTGTAAGGTTTCTCTTACTGAGAGTGTTGGGGGACACTCACTTGGCCGCGATATTCAAGCACACGGGCACGGGTTTATAAAACAAAGCAGTCCATGCGGTTTATTAAGCGTCATAAACCGGGTTACGCACAGTTCATAACATGGAACACAACAGGTACCAACTGGTGATATTAACTTGCATCTTCAAACACTTCAGTGTACGGCTTTGCCTCACGGACACTAACGTGCTGGGCCTCTCACTTCGCCCAGTTACCAGGGTGTCCGTACGCCGTACACTTCACCAACGTCCCAAGTCACAGACAGCACAAGTGACTCCGGGTTGTCGTCTCTAAACACGCTGGTACTCCCTTAACCAGCTCCCAAGGGAGACCACACAGTTCATAGAACTCACAAGCACTACCGGCCTGTACGGTACCTGACGGGAGCTCCGGCTCCACCTGCTGACTCCTTGCCAGTCCACACCTCCGGGTAAGCTGCCTTACAGGGATCACCAACTTGCCTGGCCGGCACACACTAGTCAGTCCAGAGCCACTGAAGGATTGTAGCTTCCCCAGTTCCACTGTGCACTGCTCCGGGATCCGGTCCTCCTACTAGGACCTCCCACGCCAGCAGGTGCTTTCCAGGAAGCCTCCTCTCAGGCTTCCAACACAGGAACACACCGAGCCCTCAGGAACTCCCTCAGGGATTTTGCACTTGGACCCTTCAGGTCCAAACACTGGAACCACACAGGAACATGTGACCCACACCCTAGTCACGTTATGTACCTGTAACCACACCCACAGTAATGGATCACATGGACTGGTCACGTGATCCTGACATCACTGCAGGTCAATTCTCACGGCTTCAATACAACTCCGTGCACATCCCGGGGAGACCATGCAGCGCCCCCTACCTGTTACAGGGGTTACTGCATCACATATATCACAAAGCATAACCCATTTTTACGCCTATAATTCTGCCGCTCGCTTCTGGACATAACTCTGTCACATTGCATTTTCTCTGGCGTCTCTTCAGAAGATACCGCCAAATGGTGCACGGGTTTGCGCTCCCGCAAACGCCGATCAATCTGAATTGCCATTGTCATGGACTCATTCAGACCTGTAGGCGCAGGGAACCCGACCATAACATCTTTAACGGCATCAGAAAGGCCCTCTCTGAAATTTGCCGCTAAGGCGCACTCATTCCACTGAGTAAGCACAGACCACCTACGAAATTTTTGGCAGTATATCTCCGCTTCATCTTGCCCTTGAGATAGGGCTATCAAAGCTTTTTCAGCTTGAATCTCCAAATTAGGTTCCTCATAAAGCAACCCTAAAGCCAGGAAAAACGCATCCACATTGAGCAACGCAGGATCCCCTGGTGCCAATGAAAATGCCCAATTTTGAGGGTCACCTCGCAGCAAAGAGATTACAATCTTAACCTGCTGGACAGGATCTCCTGAGGAGTGAGGTCTGAGAGAAAGGAATAATTTACAATTATATTTGAAATTCAAAAACCGAGATCTATCTCCGGAAAACACCTCTGGTGTAGGGATTTTAGGTTCAGAAATAGGAGCATGTATAACAAAATCTTGTAAATTTTGAACCTTCGTAGCAAGATTATTTAAACCTGCAGCCAAACTCTGGACATCCATGTTAAACAGCTAAGGTCAGAGCCATTCAAGGGTTAAGAGGAGGTAAGAAGCAGCTAGACAGCAATTAAGGGCTAGGCAGCAAAACTCTGAGGGAAAGAAAAAAAAAAAAATTTCCCTTCAACACTTCTTTTTCTCCTGCTTCAGCCCAAACAATTAACACTTTGTTGGCCGGTCATACTGTCATGGTTCCCAATGGCAAGGGAACGTAAAAAACACATAAGTAACGAACGAGCTCTCGGGTGATGGAAACTCGAGTTGACCGTGAGCTAAATCTACCACACAACTAACAGTAGCCAGGGAGCATACCTACGGCTTCCTATATGCCACGCGCCAGCCGGAGGACTAACTACGCCTGGTAGAGGAAGAAACAGACCTGGCTTACCTCTAGGGAAATACCCCAAAAGATGATAGCAGCCCCCCACATGTAATAACGGTGAATTAAGAGGAAAAGACATACACAGTATGAAAGTAGATTTAGCAAAGAGAGGTCCACTTTCTAGATAGCAGAAGGATACAAAAGAGGACTTCACGGTCAACTGAAAACCCTTTAAAAAAAAACCATCCTGAAATTACTTTAAGACTCCTGTGTCAACTCATGACACAGGAGTGGCAATTTCAGCCCGCAAGAGCTTCCAGCTACAGAGAATCACAAAAACTGCAAACTGGACAAAAGGTACAAAACAAAAGGACAAAGTCCACTTAGCTGATCAGCAGACTAGTAGCAGGAACATGCAACCGAAGGCTCTGGTTACAATGATGACCGGCAAGGAAATGACTGGAGAGCAAGGCTAAATAGGAAACTCCCAAACACTGATGGAAGCAGGTGAACAGAAGAAGCAAAGTGCAAACAAGTCACCAGTACCACCAGCAACCACCAGGGGAGCCCAAAAAGCGGATACACAACAGCTTCCATTGTAGCAAAAAGCTGGAAGCGCCGGAACCGGTGCTGTCCGGTTTTTCACCACAGACGAAAAACGTTACTGTCAACGTTTTTTCCAGACGCCGGAAACACAATTTTTGCCGAATCCGGCGGAAACCGGACGCAACGGGAGGCAATCCGGCGCTAATACAAGTCTATGAGAAAATTAACGGATCTGGCGGCAGATTTCGCCAGTTCCGCTTTTTTCAAAATTCACCGGATTTGGCCTGGCGGCAAAAACCTGATTTGTGTAAGTAGCCTAAGTGCAACACAATGGCATAATCGGAAGGGAATCCAAAATTAGGGAAGGGGGAGTGGAGACCTCTAGGCAGATCTAACGTCTCCCTGTCTGCCCTAAGCGTCCCTACATAGGTTCAGCACCTATCACCAAGCAGGATACCTAATGCCTGCCTGACCCTAGCAGTAAGCCCTTCTTAGGGAAGGACGGGATTAACGCTGGTCAATCCCGACTATAACTAAAGACAGATGGGACACACAAATGTGGCACCCCAGGAGTCCGGTTGCCACAGTGGCATTGCCTCCCTCACAGGGAGTAATGTCATGCCTGGAAGCAAGGAGGGGTCCCCTTACCAGGTGTCAGTAGGAGAAAAGTCGAGTAGAACCTGGGAAGTGGAGCTGTGATTAAACTCGCCCCAGAGCTGAGCACTAGGAACCGGATACCGGAGTCCGTGGTTGCGTGGGTACTGAAGTCCCAGCAGCTAAATCCAGAGGGCAGGGGACTGCAGGTCTCCGGGCCCAATCTAATACCCGGCGGCACAGCAGCATGCTAGAGCCTGGAGCCGACACAAAGGAAGATGCTGGACACAGGGGGCAGAATGCTGGACACAGGGGGCAGAATGCTGGACACAGGGGGCAGAATGCTGGACACAGGGGGCAGAGATGCTGGACACAGGGGGCAGAGATGCTGGACACAGGAGGCAGAGATGCTGGACACAGGGGGCAGAGATGCTGGACACAGGGGGCAGAGATGCTGGACACAGGGGGCAGAGATGCTGGACACGGGGCAGAGATGCTGGACACGGGCAGAGATGCTGGACACAGGGGGCAGTATGCTGGACAAGGGGGCAGAGATGCTGGACACAGGGGGCAGAGATGCTGGACACAGGGGGCAGAGATGCTGGACACGGGCAGAGATGCTGGACACAGGGGGCAGTATGCTGGACAAGGGGGAAGAGATGCTGGACACGGGGCAGAATGCTGGACACGGGGCAGAATGCTGGACACAGGGGGCAGAATGCTGGACACGGGGCAGAATGCTGGACACAGGGGGCAGAATGCTGGACAAAGGGGCAGAGATGCTGGACACGGGGGGCAGAGATGCTGGACACGGGGCAGAATGCTGGACACAGGGGGCAGAATGCTGGACACAGGGGGCAGAATGCTGGACACGGGCAGTATGCTAGACAAAGGGGCAGTATGCTGGACAAAGGGGCAGAGATGCTGGACAAAGGGGCAGAATGCTGGACAAAGGGGCAGTATGCTGGACAAAGGGGCAGAGATGCTGGACACGGGCAGTATGCTGGACACGGGCAGTATGCTGGACACAGGGGCAGAGATGCTGGACACAGGGGCAGAGATGCTGGACACAGGGGCAGAGATGCTGGACATGGGCAGTATGCTGGACAAAGGGGCAGTATGCTGGACACAGGGGGCAGTATGCTGGACACGGGGCAGAATGCTGGACACAGGGGGCAGAATGCTGGACAAAGGGGCAGTATGCTGGACAAAGGGGCAGGATGCTGGACAAAGGGGCAGGATGCTGGACACAGGGGGCAGTATGCTGGACACAGGGGCAGAGATGCTGGACACAGGGGCAGAGATGCTGGACACAGGGGCAGAGATGCTGGACACGGGCAGAGATGCTGGACACAGGGGCAGAGATGCTGGACACGGGGCAGAGATGCTGGACACGGGGCAGAATGCTGGACAAAGGGGCAGTATGCTGGACACAGGGGGCAGTATGCTGGACACAGGGGGCAGAATGCTGGACACAGGGGGCAGAATGCTGGACACGGGGCAGAATGCTGGACACAGGGGGCAGAATGCTGGACACAGGGGGCAGAATGCTGGACACGGGGCAGAATGCTGGACACAGGGGCAGTATGCTGGACACAGGGGCAGAGATGCTGGACACAGGGGCAGAGATGCTGGACACAGGGGCAGAGATGCTGGACACAGGGGCAGAGATGCTGGACACAGGGGCTATGAATGATGCTGGACACGGGCAGAATGGAGATATGGGGTATGATGAAAGACATGGGGGCATGACTGGAGACAGATGGGGAAGGATTGGAGACACAGGAGGCATGATTGGAGACAGATGGGGAAGGATTGGAGACACAGGAGGCATGATTGGAGACACTGGGGGCAGAATTGGAGACAGATTGTGCAGGATCATGGGGCAGGATGGATACGATGGAGACAGATGGGGCAGGATGGGGAGATCATATGGGGCAGGATGGATACTCATGAGGGCAGGATGGGAGAACATATGGCTGACGCCAGGAATGAGACACACGGGGGCCAGGATGGGGAATATTATTACCATAGGGACTAATTAAGGGATATTATTACTGCAGTGATGTATTTATTTTTTGAGGACACTGTTTTAAATGAGGGGGCGGTCCTGTTACTGTGTAGAGTGACACTATGTCGCCTCTTTTTCTTTATGCGGTGCAATGTAGAAGTTGGGAAACATTAAGTAATGTGTTCTACAAGCGGAGCTCGAGATAACTGTGTTATTTCCTGCAGAAACGAGTCCTGGCTGGAAGACATGATGGCGGTCTGTGCTGGATGAAAGATGAAGGACTTCACCTAGAGACGTCACTGGTAAGTCAGTGTTACCTATACACTGACACTATACACTGTATACTATATACAGAGCTCCTGTGTATAATTTCACTAGTGATCACTGTATTATCTGTACACAGACACTGCATACTAAGTACAGATCTCCTGTGTATAATGGCACTTATGGTGATAGTGTGGTGCTTTTTTTTTTTATTACTGATCAGAATTGTAGTATTCAGTAACTATGTGGTGGTAATATGTGGTCTGGACATGGTGTTGCGGTATTTGTTCCTTGTATGTGATATTATTCGATCACTGTGGTGGTAATATGCGGTCTGATCATGGTGTAGCGGTATTTGTCCCTTGTATGTGATATTATTCGATCACTGTGGTGGTAATATGTCATCTGGTCATGGTGTAGCGGTATTTGTTCTTTTTATGTGATATTATTGGTCATTTTAAAAATTGAAAAATAAATAAAAATATACCTAAATTGTATTGCATATTTTAACAAAATATTTAATAGGTTACAGCAGAGTAGGGCCTGGCCAAAAGAGTCTACCGTGTTATGGTGGCGGCTTACAAAATCTTTTGGCCAAAACAAAAGCTGCCGGCTATATGTGTGATCTGGTGATGGGAACTGTTAGGGTATGTGTCCACGTTAAGTAAACGCTGCGTGTTTGACGCTGCGTGGGGCCACAGCGTCAAACACGCAGCGTTCAGATGTTCCAGCATAGTGAAGGGGATTTTATGAAATCCCGTCTCCACTATGCGTGGTAACACGCACCCGGAGGCCCTGCGACTCCGGACATGCGGAGCTTCTTTTAAGATCGCAGCATGTCAGTGTTCCTTCAGCTGCGCCGCCGCAAGCTATAACACAGGGCCCTATGCGAGGAGTGCGATGATCCCGGATGTGTGCAATGAACACATCCGGCATCATCGCGTCACAGTAGGGGGCGGGGCTTAGCACCGAGCGGGTTTGCCGCTCCGACGCAACCGCCGGCCATCCTGAAGGTGGACACGTACCCTCAATGTGTGATTGGTGAGAAGTGGAGTTTTTCCAAGAGAGAGCGGTGGGACTGTGGACAGTTTGAGGGGTGGAGCGTGGAGGCGGGGCTGGGGTGGAGCCTGGGCGGAGTCTCAAGGGGGCCCCGAAAATTTTGCCAGTATGGGGCCCCGAAATTTCCAGTGGCAGCCCTGGCCCTGGTGGGCATGTCACAGACAAGGGGAACACTTATCTTGAGAAGACTCAGAGAGAAACACAGACATTCTCCAAACATCAGCGAGGAAGATAGCCAACTGCTATAGTTCCCAGCCACAACAGGGAAATGGAAATATCACCGGCAACTCCCAGCAGCAAGCTGGAAGTTATAAACACCTCGGTCCAGTCAACTAGAGCCTGGGAAAGGTCAGAAGGACAAGGAAGAAGTCTGGAAAGCAAACTGCTGAGACCTTCTGCAGCAAGATGCAGTGCGACGGTTTGCAGCCTCTGACACACCTGTGACAGTACCCCCATTCTACAAGTGGCCTCCAGACACTCAGGACCTGGTTTCTCAGAATAAGAGGTGTGGAACAAACGAACCAGCCTGGGGGCATTCACCTCTGATGCTGAGACCCACATCCTTTCCACTTGACCATACCCCTTCCAGTGCACCAAGTATTGTAGGGAACGACATCGGAGGCGAGAATCTACAATCATCTAAATCTGAAACACTAGATTACCATCAACCATTATTGGGGGCAGCGGTAGGGGTGAAGGCTCAAGAGGCTCCAAATATCTCTTGAGCAACGACCTGTGAAAAATGTAGATCTTAAGAGCCTGAGGAAGTTCAAGAGGAAATGCTGCTGGAACAATGACGGCGGTTATCTTATAGGAACCAATGAATCTAGGTCCCAACTTCCAAGAAGCACCCTCAACCTGAAATTCCCGGTAGACAACCACACAGAATCATTCACATTCAGGTCCAGGCCTGGCACGCATTTACTGACAGTTATACGTTTATACCTGTCTCCCCTAACCCGGTAAGGAACAGGTAGTGGCGAAACAGGACCAGATGTACCGGTATGCGGTACTTTAGAACGTGTGCAAACGCTGCAAGCAGACACCTGTTCAACCACATCCCGATGCAACTACGGTCACCAAAACTATGAGAAATGAGGACCGCGGTTGCCTTACGACCTTGGTGACCAGGAAGTACAGAGTCATGATATTCTCTAGTTACTTTGTGGCACAATTTAGATGGCACAAACAACCTCCCCGAAGGGCAGGAGTCAGGGCGTCACCTGAGCTTCCAACACCTCACCCTCCAGGTCAGTGTACAAGGCCGAAATGCCCATCTCCGTCTGCAAAATTGGGGCAGGGCCCTCAAAGCCAGACAAAAATGCCGACAAGATGCCTGCAGATACAGCAGAAAGGGAGTAAGTTAATGCAGTTACCATGACAATAATCTCCCCACTTCACAATCTCTCTGGATTACCAATCCACAGTTGGATTATGCTTCACCAACCAGGGCAAACCCAGAACCATTGGAGTGTGGAGACCCTTCAGGACATAAGAAGGGATTATTTCATAATGCGACCCCACCAATCTGTGTCACTGTTCTCTGTGCTAGTGGTGCTGAGTTGATGGCGCAAATAAGAATAGCTTCGGCCAAGTTAGAGCAGACAAAACCATGAGTTCTACCAAACTCAACATCCACCATATTGACTCCAGCTCCACTGTCCACAAACACAGACATTTTTTCAGACCTGCTCTCTAGCACCACCTCTGCTGACAGGACAAAACGAGAATTGAAGGTTGAAGACGAACACACCACTTGATTATCAAGTTTAGGCTCCCAAGGGTTAATCAAGTTTCTTTTTGCTTTGGAATTACAGGATGCCCCAATAAAATGTCCCTTCCTCCCACGAAAAAAACATACACCCTTTTTCTTGCCAATGTAGGAGGAAAGATATGGCGTGAACGCACCACCCAACTGCATGGGTTCCTCTAACTCTGCAAGTATAGGTTTACCGCTGGACCTTCTCTCCAACACCGGGGTATTGTCCTGGAAAGAGGGCTCAGAAGCAGGTGGTCTTACCTGTCTGTCCCGCAGGCGTCTATCCACATGAACAGCCAAGGACATGGCAGCCTCCAGTGACACAGGAGTATCATACACTGATAATGTGTCCTTTAACCTTTCAGTGAGACCCTGAAGGAATTGGCTTCTGAGAGCCGGGTTATTCCATTTGGTATGTCGCCCACCTGCGGAATTCAGAACTATAAGTCTCCACTGAACGATTCCCTTGCTGAAGGCAACGGAGATGGATTCAGCCAAGGAAATATGGTCAGGATCATCATTGATAAGGGCAAAAGCCCAGAAAAATTTCTCCACAGACTGGAGACACATACAGGTGTTTCTGACAAAATTAGAATATCATCAAAAAGTGAATTTATTTCAGTTCTTCAATACAAAAATTGAAACTCATATATTATATAGAGTCATCACACACAGAGTGATCTATTTCAGGACTTCCTTATTCTTCACTAGGATCCCAAAATCTCACTAGTTAAATGTGCAAATTGCCTCTTCTGAGAAAAAGAGGACTTAAACTCTACAGCGCCACCTATTGGAAGTAGCGATCCTACAAGTCACAATCAACCCTTTAACGAGTCGTACAATATGACTTAGGATAAAAGCCAAATCAGTATCTCAATTCGCAGACACGGTGTTTCGGGCTGTTGGCCCTCGTCAGTGCGAAGCATGAGAACTGATTTGGCTAGGTGAGAGGCTCTGGACATGGGGTCTAAGGGGTATCGTTTCTCCTTATGGAGAGTGACATACCATCTCTGGCTTGTCAAGGTAAGGAGGCTTATTTGCCGTACAATGCTCCTCTGGGAATTTAAATATGCAAATTGCCTCTTCTGAGAAAAAGAGGACTTAAACTCTACAGCGCCACCTATTGGAAGTAGCGATCCTACAAGTCACAATCAACCCTTTAACGAGTCGTACAATATGACTTAGGATAAAAGCCAAATCAGTATCTCAATTCGCAGACACGGTGTTTCGGGCTGTTGGCCCTCGTCAGTGCGAAGCATGAGAACTGATTTGGCTAGGTGAGAGGCTCTGGACATGGGGTCTAAGGGGTATCGTTTCTCCTTATGGAGAGTGACATACCATCTCTGGCTTGTCAAGGTAAGGAGGCTTATTTGCCGTACAATGCTCCTCTGGGAATTTAAATATGCAAATTGCCTCTTCTGAGAAAAAGAGGACTTAAACTCTACAGCGCCACCTATTGGAAGTAGCGATCCTACAAGTCACAATCAACCCTTTAACGAGTCGTACAATATGACTTAGGATAAAAGCCAAATCAGTATCTCAATTCGCAGACACGGTGTTTCGGGCTGTTGGCCCTCGTCAGTGCGAAGCATGAGAACTGATTTGGCTAGGTGAGAGGCTCTGGACATGGGGTCTAAGGGGTATCGTTTCTCCTTATGGAGAGTGACATACCATCTCTGGCTTGTCAAGGTAAGGAGGCTTATTTGCCGTACAATGCTCCTCTGGGAATTTAAATATGCAAATTGCCTCTTCTGAGAAAAAGAGGACTTAAACTCTACAGCGCCACCTATTGGAAGTAGCGATCCTACAAGTCACAATCAACCCTTTAACGAGTCGTACAATATGACTTAGGATAAAAGCCAAATCAGTATCTCAATTCGCAGACACGGTGTTTCGGGCTGTTGGCCCTCGTCAGTGCGAAGCATGAGAACTGATTTGGCTAGGTGAGAGGCTCTGGACATGGGGTCTAAGGGGTATCGTTTCTCCTTATGGAGAGTGACATACCATCTCTGGCTTGTCAAGGTAAGGAGGCTTATTTGCCGTACAATGCTCCTCTGGGAATTTAAATATGCAAATTGCCTCTTCTGAGAAAAAGAGGACTTAAACTCTACAGCGCCACCTATTGGAAGTAGCGATCCTACAAGTCACAATCAACCCTTTAACGAGTCGTACAATATGACTTAGGATAAAAGCCAAATCAGTATCTCAATTCGCAGACACGGTGTTTCGGGCTGTTGGCCCTCGTCAGTGCGAAGCATGAGAACTGATTTGGCTAGGTGAGAGGCTCTGGACATGGGGTCTAAGGGGTATCGTTTCTCCTTATGGAGAGTGACATACCATCTCTGGCTTGTCAAGGTAAGGAGGCTTATTTGCCGTACAATGCTCCTCTGGGAATTTAAATATGCAAATTGCCTCTTCTGAGAAAAAGAGGACTTAAACTCTACAGCGCCACCTATTGGAAGTAGCGATCCTACAAGTCACAATCAACCCTTTAACGAGTCGTACAATATGACTTAGGATAAAAGCCAAATCAGTATCTCAATTCGCAGACACGGTGTTTCGGGCTGTTGGCCCTCGTCAGTGCGAAGCATGAGAACTGATTTGGCTAGGTGAGAGGCTCTGGACATGGGGTCTAAGGGGTATCGTTTCTCCTTATGGAGAGTGACATACCATCTCTGGCTTGTCAAGGTAAGGAGGCTTATTTGCCGTACAATGCTCCTCTGGGAATTTAAATATGCAAATTGCCTCTTCTGAGAAAAAGAGGACTAGTTAAATGCTCATCTAATAAATATGCCGTAAAAGTCAATAGCAACCCTTCCTTATTATTAATCTCCTCCCGCACAGTGTCTACAGTTCCTATACTAAACCGTGTTTCCATGGTAACAGACTACAATATACCTCCATGTAGTCTGACTCTGCAGTCGTGTGTTACTCCATCCATCTGCTCCCTACGTCTTGCTAACACACATTAGCCTTTCAAACTGCAGTGATCAGATAGCAACGAAAAGTCCTTGGTGCCGGCTATTCAGCGCTGTGTTTATAAATAAATAATAATAATAATCAGTGGGCGAGAAGGGGTTAAGTACATTTATATTTTTCCCATTGAAAGTTAATATCCACATAATGAAGTGCAGGATCTTCGGTTACAAACATAATTGTATTTACCATCGCCTGCTCCATCATGAACCTAATAGCAGACATCGCGAGTAATAAGTATCGCTCTGCCGTCTCCTGATCTACGGCTGCACATTCATTAAAACACATTAAGAATCAATTCACAACAAAATAATTAAAGAAAGAAAATGGCACTTAGTGCAAATAAAACCCCAGAATATTTACCCACAAGGACAGAACCATGCAGAGAAATAATATTGCAGTAATGAGGGGCACACCGGGTCGGCATTAGGGGCAGGCAAAGTAGGTATATGCCTAAGGCCTCCAATACCCTGGGGACCCCCAGCCAGTGGCGTGCCGCCAATTGTGGCTGACCATACAGCCTATATTGTGCCCGTGCGTCAAGGGGGCCCCGTGCCAGCGCTCCACCCCCGCTTTGCGCATTCAACGGTATCGGCATCATAGATGTCGATACAGTTGAAAGCAATGATGGAGGAGATGGTGTCAGGTGATGTCCCCTCTCACATCATCCCCTCTCTACCTCTGAATCAGAGAGTGCGATGACGTCACTTCATCACGCACCACGCTTCGCCGACCAGTGGAGCTGCTGAGGTGAGGAGACACACTGCAGAGACCGGAGCAGCGGGGGAATGGGGAGAGGTGAGTATGTATTTTTTTTTTTAATCAGTGAGTACGTGATGGCCATAATATTGGAGGACTATGGTGGCTGCATTATACTCTATGGGGTGACATTTTTCCTCTGTGGAGCTGCATTATACTCCTGTGGAGCCACATTATACTCTATCGAAGACTATAGGCTGTACATTATTCCGTATGTACTATATGGGGCTATACTATATAATATACTATTACACTATGTGGGGGCTGCATTATTCTGTCTCAAGGACTATAGGCTGCGTATTATACTGTATGTGCTATATGGGGACTGCATTATACTCTATCAAGGACTATGGGATGCATCATATTGTATTGTGGACTATGGGGAATGCATTATACTATACGAAGGACTATGGGGAGTGTATACTATGTGGAGGGCTATGGGCTGTGCACTATACTATATTGAGGACTATGGGGAGTACTATACTATATTAATGTTGTGAATTTGCTTTTTGCTCCCTCTAGTGGTTACTAGTTTTTTGACTCTGGTTTTTCTGTCATTCCTTTTATCCGCACCTGGGTCGTTAGTTAGGGGTGTTGCTATATAAGCTCCCTGGACCTTCAGTTCAATGCCTGGCAACGTAGTTATCAGAGCTAGTCTGCTGTGCTCTTGTCTACTGATCCTGGTTCCAGTTATATCAGCTAAGTCTGCCTTTTGCTTTTTGCTATTTGTTTTGGTTTTGTATTTTTGTCCAGCTTGTTCCAAATCTATATCCTGACCTTTGCTGGAAGCTCTAGGGGGCTGGTGTTCTCCCCCCGGACCGTTAGACGGTTCGGGGGTTCTTGAATTTCCAGTGTGGATTTTGATAGGGTTTTTGTTGACCATATAAGTTACCTTTCTTTATTCTGCTATCAGTAAGCGGGCCTCTCTGTGCTAAACCTGGTTCATTTCTGTGTTTGTCATTTCCTCTTACCTCACCGTCATTATTTGTGGGGGGCTTCTATCCAGCTTTGGGGTCCCCTTCTCTGGAGGCAAGAAAGGTCTTTGTTTTCCTCTACTAGGGGTAGCTAGATACTCCGGCTGGCGCGTGTCATCTAGAATCAACGTAGGAATGATCCCCGGCTACTTCTAGTGTTTGCGTTAGGAGTAGATATATGGTCAACCCAGTTACCACTGCCCTATGAGCTGGATTTTTGTATTCTGCAGACTTCCACGTTCCTCTGAGACCCTCGCCATTGGGGTCATAACAGTTTGCCAGGCCAGTATTAAATGTTTAATGCATTGCAGAAGAGGGATTATAAGAAAGAAGATTCTGAGTTTTTTTTTTTTTTTCTTCTTCCCCTTTACCTCAGAGTGGCTATGCTTGCTGCAGACATGAATGTCCAGACCTTGATTACAAGTGTGGACCAGCTGGCTACTCGTGTGCAGGACATACAAGACTATGTTATCAGAAATCCTAGGTCAGAACCTAAAATACCGATTCCTGAACTGTTTTCCGGAGACAGGTTTAAGTTTAGGAATTTCGTGAATAATTGTAAATTGTTTTTGTCCCTGAGACCCTGTTCATCTGGAGATTCTGCTCAGCAAGTAAAAATTGTGATTTCGTTCTTACGGGGCGACCCTCAGGATTGGGCTTTTTCGCTGGCGCCAGGAGATCCGGCATTGGCTGATCTTGATGCGTTTTTTCTGGCGCTCGGTTTACTTTATGAGGAACCCAATCTTGAGATTCAGGCAGAAAAGGCCTTGCTGGCTATGTCTCAGGGGCAGGACGAGGCTGAAGTGTATTGCCAAAAATTTCGGAAATGGTCCGTGCTGACACATTGGAACGAGTGTGCACTGGCCGCTAATTTTAGAAATGGCCTTTCTGAAGCCATTAAGAATGTTATGGTGGGTTTTCCCATTCCCACAGGTCTGAATGACACTATGGCATTGGCTATTCAAATTGACCGGCGGTTGCGGGAGCGCAAAACCGCAAATTCCCTCATGGTGGTGTCTGAACAGACACCTGATTTAATGCAATGTGATAGAATCCTGACTAGAAATGAGCGGAAAATTCATAGACGCCGGAATGGCTTGTGCTACTACTGTGGTGATTCTACACATGTTATCTCAGCATGCTCTAAACGTATAGCTAAGGTTGTTAGTCCTGTCACCGTTGGTAATTTGCAACCTAAATTTATTCTGTCTGTAACTTTGATTTGCTCACTGTCATCTTATCCTGTCATGGCGTTTGTAGATTCAGGTGCTGCCCTGAGTCTCATGGATCTCTCATTTGCTAAGCGCTGTGGTTTTACTCTTGAACCATTAGAAAATCCTATTCCTCTTAGGGGTATTGATGCTACACCATTGGCAGCAAATAAACCGCAGTATTGGACACAGGTTACCATGTGCATGACTCCTGAACACCGCGAGGTGATACGTTTCCTGGTTTTACATAAAATGCATGATTTGGTTGTTTTAGGGCTGCCATGGTTACAGACCCATAATCCAGTCCTGGACTGGAAGGCTATGTCAGTCTCAAGTTGGGGCTGTCGTGGTATTCATGGGGATTCCCTGCCTGTGTCTATTGCTTCTTCTACGCCTTCGGAAGTTCCGGAGTATTTGTCTGATTATCAGGATGTCTTCAATGAGTCTGAGTCCAGTGCACTGCCTCCTCATAGGGACTGTGACTGTGCTATAGATTTGATCCCAGGCAGTAAATTTCCTAAGGGAAGACTGTTTAATCTGTCGGTACCTGAACATACCGCTATGCGTTCATATATCAAGGAGTCTCTGGAGAAAGGACATATTCGTCCGTCTTCTTCCCCTCTTGGTGCGGGATTCTTTTTTGTGGCAAAAAAGGACGGATCTTTGAGACCTTGTATTGATTATCGGCTTTTAAATAAGATCACTGTCAAATTTCAGTATCCTTTACCGCTGTTGTCTGACTTGTTTGCCCGGATTAAGGGTGCCAAGTGGTTCACCAAGATAGACCTTCGTGGTGCGTACAACCTTGTGCGCATTAAGCAAGGTGATGAATGGAAAACCGCATTCAATACGCCCGAAGGTCATTTTGAGTACTTGGTGATGCCTTTTGGGCTCTCCAATGCGCCTTCAGTTTTTCAGTCCTTTATGCATGACATTTTCCGGAAGTATCTGGATACATTTTTGATTGTTTATCTGGATGATATTTTGGTTTTTTCTGATAATTGGGATTCGCATGTGGAGCAGGTCAGGTTGGTCTTTAAAATTTTGCGTGAAAATTCTTTGTTTGTCAAGGGCTCAAAGTGTCTCTTTGGTGTACAGAAGGTTCCCTTTTTGGGGTTCATTTTTTCCCCTTCTGCTGTGGAGATGGACCCAGTCAAGGTCCGAGCTATTCTTGATTGGACTCAGCCCTCGTCAGTTAAGAGTCTTCAGAAGTTCTTGGGCTTCGCTAACTTCTACCGTCGTTTTATCGCTAATTTTTCTAGCATTGTGAAACCTTTGACGGATATGACCAAGAAGGGCTCCGATGTAGCTAACTGGGCTCCTGCTGCCGTGGAGGCTTTCCAGGAGTTGAAACGCCGGTTTACTTCGGCGCCTGTTTTGTGCCAGCCTGACGTCTCACTTCCCTTTCAGGTTGAGGTGGATGCTTCGGAGATTGGGGCAGGGGCCGTTTTGTCGCAGAGAGGCCCTGGTTGCTCTGTTATGAAACCTTGTGCCTTTTTCTCTAGGAAGTTTTCGCCTGCCGAGCGAAATTATGATGTGGGCAATCGGGAGTTGTTGGCCATGAAATGGGCATTTGAGGAGTGGCGTCATTGGCTCGAGGGTGCTAAGCATCGTGTGGTGGTCTTGACTGATCACAAAAATCTGATGTATCTCGAGTCTGCTAAACGTCTTAATCCGAGACAGGCCCGCTGGTCATTGTTTTTCTCCCGCTTTGATTTTGTTGTCTCGTATTTACCAGGTTCAAAGAATGTGAAGGCCGATGCTCTTTCTAGGAGCTTTGTGCCTGATGCTCCTGGAGTCGCTGATCCTGTTGGTATTCTTAAAGATGGAGTTATCTTGTCAGCTATTTCTCCGGATCTGCGACGTGTGTTGCAGAGATTTCAGGCTGTTAGGCCTGAGTCTTGTCCACCCGACAGACTGTTTGTCCCGGATAAGTGGACCAGCAGAGTCATTTCCGAGGTTCATTCCTCGGTGTTGGCAGGTCACCCGGGAATTTTTGGCACCAGAGATCTGGTGGCCAGGTCCTTTTGGTGGCCTTCCTTGTCAAGGGATGTGCGGTCATTTGTGCAGTCCTGTGGGACTTGTGCTCGAGCTAAGCCTTGCTGTTCTCGTGCCAGCGGTTTGCTCTTGCCCTTGCCTGTCCCGAAGAGACCTTGGACACACATCTCCATGGATTTCATTTCTGATCTTCCGCTATCTCAGGGCATGTCCGTTATCTGGGTGATATGTGATCGCTTCTCCAAGATGGTCCATTTGGTTCCTTTGCCTAAGCTGCCTTCCTCTTCCGATCTGGTTCCTGTGTTTTTCCAGAACGTGGTTCGTTTGCACGGCATCCCTGAGAATATTGTGTCAGACAGAGGATCCCAGTTCGTTTCCAGGTTCTGGCGATCCTTTTGTAGTAGGATGGGCATTGATTTGTCGTTTTCGTCTGCTTTCCATCCTCAGACTAATGGACAGACGGAGCGAACCAATCAGACTTTGGAGGCTTATTTGAGGTGTTTTGTCTCTGCTGATCAGGACGATTGGGTGACATTCTTGCCGTTGGCTGAGTTTGCCCTTAATAATCGGGCTAGTTCCGCCACCTTGGTTTCGCCTTTTTTCTGCAACTCTGGTTTCCATCCTCGCTTTTCTTCGGGTCATGTGGAGCCTTCTGATTGTCCTGGGGTGGATTCTGTGGTGGATAGGTTGCAGCAGATCTGGAATCATGTGGTGGACAACTTGAAGTTGTCACAGGAGAAGGCTCAGCGCTTTGCCAACCGCCGCCGCGGTGTGGGTCCCCGACTACGCGTTGGGGATTTGGTATGGCTTTCTTCCCGCTTTGTTCCTATGAAGGTCTCCTCTCCCAAATTTAAACCTCGTTTTATTGGGCCTTACAAGATATTGGAAATCCTTAATCCTGTATCTTTTCGTCTGGATCTTCCTGTGTCGTTTGCTATTCACAATGTATTTCATAGGTCCTTGTTGCGGCGGTACATTGTGCCTGTAGTTCCTTCTGCTGAGCCTCCTGCTCCTGTGTTGGTTGAGGGCGAGTTGGAGTACGTGGTGGAGAAGATCTTGGATTCTCGCCTCTCCAGGCGGAGGCTTCAGTACCTGGTCAAGTGGAAGGGCTATGGTCAGGAGGATAATTCCTGGGTGGTCGCCTCTGATGTTCATGCGGCCGATTTAGTTCGTGCCTTTCATGCCGCTCATCCTGATCGCCCTGGTGGTCGTGGTGAGGGTTCGGTGACCCCTCACTAAGGGGGGGGTACTGTTGTGAATTTGCTTTTTGCTCCCTCTAGTGGTTACTAGTTTTTTGACTCTGGTTTTTCTGTCATTCCTTTTATCCGCACCTGGGTCGTTAGTTAGGGGTGTTGCTATATAAGCTCCCTGGACCTTCAGTTCAATGCCTGGCAACGTAGTTATCAGAGCTAGTCTGCTGTGCTCTTGTCTACTGATCCTGGTTCCAGTTATATCAGCTAAGTCTGCCTTTTGCTTTTTGCTATTTGTTTTGGTTTTGTATTTTTGTCCAGCTTGTTCCAAATCTATATCCTGACCTTTGCTGGAAGCTCTAGGGGGCTGGTGTTCTCCCCCCGGACCGTTAGACGGTTCGGGGGTTCTTGAATTTCCAGTGTGGATTTTGATAGGGTTTTTGTTGACCATATAAGTTACCTTTCTTTATTCTGCTATCAGTAAGCGGGCCTCTCTGTGCTAAACCTGGTTCATTTCTGTGTTTGTCATTTCCTCTTACCTCACCGTCATTATTTGTGGGGGGCTTCTATCCAGCTTTGGGGTCCCCTTCTCTGGAGGCAAGAAAGGTCTTTGTTTTCCTCTACTAGGGGTAGCTAGATTCTCCGGCTGGCGCGTGTCATCTAGAATCAACGTAGGAATGATCCCCGGCTACTTCTAGTGTTTGCGTTAGGAGTAGATATATGGTCAACCCAGTTACCACTGCCCTATGAGCTGGATTTTTGTATTCTGCAGACTTCCACGTTCCTCTGAGACCCTCGCCATTGGGGTCATAACAATTAAGGACTAGGACTGTGTATTATACTATATGGAGGACTTTGGGGAGTGCATTATACTATGTGGAGAACCATGGGGCATATTATACTATATGGAGAACTATGAGGTGTATTATACTGTATGAAGGACTATGGGGTGCATTATAGTATATGGAGGACTATGGGGTGTGCATTATACTATACGGGGACTATAGGGTGCATTATACTATGGGGAGGACTATGGGGTGTATTATACTATCTGGAGGACTATGGGGTACATTATACTATATGGAGGATTATGGGATGTATTATACTATCTGGAGGACTATGGGGTGCATTATACTATGTGGAGGATTATGGGGTGTATTATACTATCTTGGGGACTATGTGGTTCATTATACTATCTGCAGGACTATGGGATGCATTATACTATGTGGAGGATTATGGGGTGTATTATACTATCAGGAGGACTATGGGATGCATTATACTATGTGGAGGACTATGAGGTGTATTACGCTATATGGACGACTCTAGGGTGTATTATACTATCTGGAGGTCTATGGGATGTATTATACTACTATCTGGATGATTATTGGGTGTATTATACTGCTAACATGAGAATTATGGGGTGTATTATACTATCTGGATGACTATGGGGAGCACTATACTATGTGGAGGATTATGGGCTGTATGATACTATGTGGAGGACTATGCGGTGAATTATACTAAACGAGAAAAATGCTGCCTATTCATCGAGTGATTGGATTGTTTATGCCGGAACAGAAATCATTGTTCTCAGCAGCACATCGCCATCTACAAACTGCAGATGTGCTGCTGATAACGTGATACGTATGGGGACAGATTGATCTACTAGTGATTGTTCTGTGCCTGCCATTGTTCCTCAGTGGTGTAAAAAGCTGAATGACTTCAATATTGTCGATTGCGCTCATTTAACAACCTGAACTCAGCTCATGTTCACACAACAGAAATGTCTCTGTGTGATGGGGCAATATGTGAGTATTTGGGGCCCCACTTCAAACTTTTTCCCAGGGCCCCACTGTGCCTAACACCGCTCCTGGAGGCACATACAATGTTACAAAGTGATGGTGGCTCTATTGTAGCTCTGATCTCTTCCTGCAGCTTCTGACTCTGAAGGATCCAGGATGTCAGAAGAAGGAATGATTCCAGACAGAGGCAGTAGTGGAATACCCTTGTCTGACATCTTATCCATCGGCATAGATTATGGCCACACACCAATCCACGTCCATTTACCATTTCTTTCTCCCCTGGCAGGAGGAGTTGTCAGATAGGCGCTGGCAGTGACGGACATTCAGCAGACCCCCGAGACTGCAGGGCGCAAACCCAAATCCGGGACTGTCTGCTGGATCCAGGGGTTTCTCGCCCAGAGTCCAGGTCAGTGGTACCAGGCAGCTGGACAGGAAGCCACGAATATCTAACTTTCCGGGGTCCCCGATGTGGCTTTTGATCCCCCAGGGCCGGCCGGCAGGATTTCATCTGTGTGTCCAGCTCATCTCTAGTTGGGACCTGTGGATTATTTTTAGTTCCTTCATTCAGTCGAAGCCACCAGAACTTTCTCATCTTTACGTAGCGTCACTATACAACATCCTGCCTTTTGGTATCTGTAAGGCCGTGTTTACACGTAGCATAAATACTGTGTTTTTTTGTTTTCTGCAGAATCTGCATCAAACTACACAATAACAATCTTCTCCCCTTATTTGTGGCGTTTTTGGTGCAGATGTGAAGCCGTGTTTTTAATGTGTTGTTTTATAGTGCAGAAAAGCTTTGATTCTGAAGTTAATAAACTATCTGCAGTTTGTTACCGGTGGTTTTTTTTAGGCTCCACATAGAAGACAAGAGAAAAAAAAAGGACCAAAACTGCACAGATCAGAGGTGTCTTTAGACCACAAGGGGCGCAGGTCTCATCATGACATCACATCCCCTTTGCCTGGATAGTTAAACACAGCAGAATTTGTGTGCAAAAATAACAAAGGAGTGGCTTCAGAACAACCCTGTGATCATTCCTGAGCGGCCCAGCCAGAGCCCTGATCTAAACCCAATGGAGCATCTCTGGAGAGACCTGAAAATGGCATCCACCAACGCAGGGGTGTATCTAGCCTTTCCTGCACCCGGGGCAAAGGATCAGTTTGGCGCCAAACCCCCCCCCCCCCCTCCCTCAACCTCCCCCATTTGAACCTTAACTCTACTGAAACTGTATGACCAAGCCAATTCCTGAATCCTCATAATGTTAAAATAGATACCAATAAAAGTAAAATTAATTGAGACATCAGTAGATTAAGTGTTTTTGAATATCCATATTGAATCAGGAGCCCCATATAATCCTGCATAAAGGTTAATAATGGCCCCATAAGATTCTCCATAGACACATTTGCCCAATATAGTGCTGCAGAAACGTTGATTATGGCCCCATAAGATGTTCCATAAAGATATTTGCGCCATATAGTGCTGTAGAAACGTAGATTATGGCCCCATAAGATGCTCCATAGAGACATTTGCCCCGTATAGTGCTGCACAAACGCCCATAAGATACTCCATGCAGATACTTGCCCCATACAGTGCTGCACAAACGTTATGGCCCCATACAGACACTTGCCCCATACAGTGCTGCACAAACGTTATGGCCCCATAAGATGCTCTATACAGACACTTGCCCCATTATAGTGCTGCACAAACGTTCATTATGGCCCCATACAGACACTTGCCCCATATAGTGCTGCACAAACGTTATGGCCCCATAAGATGCTCTATACAGACACTTGCCCCATTATAGTGCTGCACAAACGTTCATTATGGCCCCATACAGACACTTGCCCCATATAGTGTTGCACAAACGTTCATTATGGCCCCATACAGACACTTGCCCCATATAGTGCTGCACAAACGTTATGGCCCCATAAGATGCTCCATACAGACACTTGCCCCATTATAGTGCTGCACAAACGTTATGGCCCCATAAGATGCTCTATACAGACACCTGCCCCATTATAGTGCTGCACAAACGTTATGGCCCCATAAGATGCTCTATACAGACACTTGCCCCATACAGTGCTGCACAAACGTTATGGCCCCATAAGATGCTCTATACAGACACTTGCCCCATTATAGTGCTGCACAAACGTTATGGCCCCATAAGATGCTCCATACAGACACTTGCCCCATTATAGTGCTGCACAAACGTTATGGCCCCATAAGATGCTCTATACAGACACCTGCCCCATTATAGTGCTGCACAAACGTTATGGCCCCATAAGATGCTCCATACAGACACTTGCCCCATTATAGTGCTGCACAAACGTTATGGCCCCATAAGATGCTCTATACAGACACTTGCCCCATTATAGTGCTGCACAAACGTTATGGCCCCATAAGATGCTCTATACAGACACTTGCCCCATTATAGTGCTGCACAAACGTTATGGCCCCATAAGATGCTCTATACAGACACTTGCCCCGTTACAGTGCTGCACAAACGTTATGGCCCCTTAAGATGCTCTATACAGACACTTGCCCCGTTATAGTGCTGCACAAACGTTATGGCCCCATAGGATGCCCCATACAGACACTTGCCCCGTTATAGTGCTGCACAAACGTTATGGCCCCATAAGATGCTCAATACAGACACTTGCCCCGTTATAGTGCTGCACAAACGTTATGGCCCCATAAGATGCCCCATACAGACACTTGCCCCATTTGCTGTTCCTGCGATAAAAAAAATCACATACTCACCTCTCTGTCGCTCAGGCCCCCGGCACTTTCAATATTCACCTGCTCCTCGTTCCAGCCGCCGCTCCATCTTCAGCACTGACGTTCAGGCAGAGGGCGCGCACTAACTACTGAAGACGGAGCGGCGCCGGAAAGGGGAGCAGGTGAATATCGCGCAGGGCTGTGCTGCACAAACGTTATGGCCCCATAGGATGCCCCATACAGACACTTGCCCCGTTATAGTGCTGCACAAACGTTATGGCCCCATAAGATACTCTATACAGACACTTGCCCCGTTACAGTGCTGCACAAACGTTATGGCCCCTTAAGATGCTCTATACAGACACTTGCCCCGTTATAGTGCTGCACAAACGTTATGGCCCCATAGGATGCCCCATACAGACACTTGCCCCGTTATAGTGCTGCACAAACGTTATGGCCCCATAAGATGCTCAATACAGACACTTGCCCCGTTATAGTGCTGCACAAACGTTATGGCCCCATAAGATGCCCCATACAGACACTTGCCCCATTTGCTGTTCCTGCGATAAAAAAAAATATCACATACTCACCTCTCCGTCGCTCAGGCCCCCGGCACTTTCAATATTCACCTGCTCCTCGTTCCAGCCGCCGCTCCATCTTCAGCACTGACGTTCAGGCAGAGGGCGCGCACTAACTACTGAAGACGGAGCGGCGCCGGAAAGGGGAGCAGGTGAATATCGCGCAGGGCTGTGCTCCCCGTTATACTCACCTGCTCCTGGCGCGGTGCAGTCCCTGCTTCCCCGGCGCCGGCAGCTTCTTCCTGTACTGAGCAGTCACCGTTACCGCTCATTACTGTAATGAATATGCAGCTCCACCCCTATGGGAGGTGGAGCCGCATATTCATTACTGTAATGAGCGGTACCATGTGATCGCTCAGTGCAGGACGAGGAGCCTCCTTGGACCACCGCATCATCAGGCGGCTCGCTGGCGCCCCACTGTCGGCTGCGCACAGGGCACATGCCCCGGCTGCCCCCCCTGGATACGCCACTGCACCAACGTTCACCATGCAACCTGACGGAACTGGAGAGGATCTGCAAGGAGGAATGTCAGAGGATCCCCAAATCCAGGGATGAAAAACTTGTTGTATCATTCCCAAGAAGACTCATGGCTGTACTAGCTCAAAAGGGGCTTCTACTCAATACTGAGCAAAGGGGCTGTAGACTTATGACCATGTGATATTTCAGGTTTTCTTTTTTAATAAATTTGCAAAAAATTTCTACATTTCTGGGGTTTTTTTCAGTCAAGATGGGGTGCAGAGTGTACATTAACCTCTTACTGACCTCGGACAGGATAGTACGTCTGAGGTCAGCTCCCCTGCTTTGATGCAGGGCTCCGCGGTGAGCCCGCATCAAAGCCGGGACATGTCAGCTGACATGTGCCCGCGATAGCAGCGGGTGAAATCGCGATTCACCCGCCGCTATTAACTAGTTAAATGCCGCTGTCAAATGCAGACAGCGGCATTTAACTACCGCATCCGGCCGGGCGGCCGGAAATGAGCGCATCGACGACCCCCGTCACATGATCGGAGGTCGGCTTCTCCATTGTAACCATAGAGGTCCTTGAGACCTCTATGGTTACTGATCCCCGGCAGCTGTGAGCGCCACCCTGTGGTCGGCGCTCACAGCACACCTGATTTTCTACTACATAGCCGCGAACAGCAGATCGCTGCTATGTAGCAGAGGCGATCGTGCTGTGCCTTCATCTAGCCTCCCATGGAGGCTATTGAAGCATGGCAAAAGTAAAAAAAAAAAAAGTTAAAAAAAATGTGAAAAAAATAAAAAAAATATAAAAGTTTAAATCACCCCCTTTCGCCCCAATCAAAATAAATCAATAAAAAAAAAAAAATCAAACCTACACATATTTGGTATCGCCGCGTTCAGAATCGCCCGATCTATCAATAAAATAAAAGCATTAACCTGATCGCTAAACAGCGTAGCGAGAAAAAAATTCGAAACGCCAGAATTACGTTTTTTTGGTCGCCGCGACATTGCATTAAAATGCAATAATGGGCGATCAAAAGAACGTATTTGCACCGAATTGGAATCATTAAAAACGCCAGCTCGGCACGCAAAAAAATAAGCCCTCAACCGACCCCAGATCATGAAAAATGGAAACGCTACGAGTATCGGAAAATGGCGCAATTTTTTATTTTTATTTTTTTTACAAAGTTTGGAATTTTTTTTCACCACTTAGGTAAAAAATAACCTAGTCATGTTAGGTGTCTATGAACTCGTAGTGACCTGGAGAATCATAATGGCAGGTCAGTTTTAGCATTTAGTGAACCTAGCAAAAAAGCCAAGCAAAAAACAAGTGTGGGATTGCACTTGGAATTTTTTTCCCGTTTTCTAGTACACGACATGGTAAAACCAATGATGTCGTTCAAAAGTACAACTCGTCCCGCAAAAAATAAGCCCTCACATGGCCAAATTGACGGAAAAATAAAAAGTTATGGCTCTGGAAAGGAGGGGAGTGAAAAACGAATACGGAAAAAACGAAAAATCCCAAGGTCATGAAGGGGTTAATGAGAAAAAATGAACTTTTTTGAATTTACCAAATGGCTGCAATGAAACAAAGAGTGAAAAATTTAAAGGGGTCTGAATACTTTCCGTACCCACTGTATATGCCGGTCATCATGTCTGGCGGGCGCCATCTCACTTATGACCTTGGCCAATGCCTTCTGAATGGTGCTTGATAATATCCAGGGCTCTGGAGAGCAGAATGGTTCATCCTCCACCAGGACAGTCACTCTCTGCGGATTTTAATGGGAATGAATACTTATGAAAATGTGAGATTTCATTTTACATTTTGAAGCTATAATTGTCTTTATTTTATTGGAAAACTGTAGCTTGATGACAAAAAATGAATATTTCCCATTGGCAACAGCACAAGGTGTGAATACTTTTGCAATGCTTTGTAGACTCACCAGGTCGAGCAATAATAAATGTTCCCCAGAGATTTAGAAACAATGAAGACCAAGAAGTCACTTCTTTTCTGACCCGGTTCCACATTTGTGTCCAAACTCCTTTCTGCATATTTTCCAATCATTGCGGCGATGGTGAAGAATATCTCAAGACAACAATGAGGCTGAAATTACCAGACAACGGGACAGTAACGAGCGGCCATTGCGAGGACTCGTGGACAATTATGGGAAATGGCCGAGCGCCCGCTCTCCGCACTTTAGGGCTTATTCTGCACAAGTAATGAGGCTCGTTGACCTCGGCGTCAGGGGTCGCAGCCTAATGCAGTTTTGTGGCCTCTGCAGCAATCAGGCGCCATTGTCAGCAAAAGCCGCGGCTTCGCTCTTGAGGTTTTGGGCAATCAGCAGCGTCGCCACTTATGTGAAGTGTTAATCAGAGAAATAAAGAAGACGGCGCTCCCCGGATTTCTTTATAAAGAGATTACTCCTTTCTTTAATGTCATATTTGTTAAAGATCCGAGGTGAAGATCAAGTATCGGCAATTTTCCAATCATCTCGTGAGACAACTGCGCTGAATGAGCGGAAACGTCACTGCACCCGTTGTATAAAGAGGATGTGGGACTACAAATAAAGTATGACACCAGGCACCAGGTATTATCCCGACTGCCGTCATACACATTGTGAGGCAGTGACAGGTGTTATATGTGAGGGGTGATATGTGTCCCCCAGGATGCGCACAGAAGCATATTAAGACCACTGGAGTGCATTGCAGTCACAGGCATAGCTGTGATTATAGTGCAAAATAAACGTAAGCTTGGTCTTGGGCAAGCTATTTGTCCAAGGCAGATTGAAGAAAACCTCGCATGGGCTTTTATTTTTGGAGAGAACTACAGGATGGTAGTGGGGCAGTCCGTTCCCTCCAGGCTGGGTCTCACAAGTGGCCCTTGGACACAGGTTTCATATAAAAACCCTGCAGCAGAGGGTTGGGTGCGTCAGATTTATTTTGCAAACTTGCAGAGCAGGTGGCTCTGCAAAACTCAGCCGGTGTGAGGTAACACGGAGCCAAGCATAGGCAAAAGGCCTGGCACCCCTCAGCGTGACACGGGGGTGCAGTCGTCCACGGCAACGAGTCTCGTAATAGTACTGTTTTGATGCCCGACTGCGATCCAGAGGACACCATGTGCTGTTTCTTTTGTGAGTTTTTGTGGACATTTTACGACTTTTTGTTTGAACTTTCCTGTGGTCACTGCCTGTCTGCCGATGCTGAAGTAGTATAGACTTGGCCAGGGAGACACAGTCAGGGTCATTGTATATGTGACCCAGCATCTGAAAAAATTCTTCAACCGTCTTTATCGACGGAGTCATCCGTGAGAGAAAATGGCCAGGCTTGAGGATCACCCTGAAGGAGTAAGAATACGATCCCCACCCGTTGCTCCTCAGTTCAAGAGGAGTCAGGAGGACGTAATTTAAAGTAAATCTTCCAAGCCTCCCTGAAAGCAACAAACTTGTCCTTTACCCCAGAAAACGAGTCAGGCAAAGCGGTCTTGGGCTCCACCAGGGGTTACCTGGGAGCCATGATCTCCAAACCAAACATCTTTGGGTGCTGTAAAACAACAGAGCGAAGATCTGCCACCTCCAGGCTGAGCTGCCGCAATTGCCGGATCTATTATGGGTCAAAAAATAGTATAGGATGGTGTCAATGTCCCGTTTCTGTTGTCAGATTACCTGGGGCTAGGGGCTCCTTCCCTGTCCCTAACGCTAGGGGCAGCCGAGCTATCCCTGGTCCACGGATTACTTCTGATGGTAAAAATGGGCCACATACCTTGCTGAACTCCTGAATCAGCCCTATATCTGTTCCTCTCTCCCACCCAGGAAAGTGGTGAGTAATAGCGTATGAATATACACAAACCAGACTACCAAGGGAGGAAGTACAGGGATAAAGTAAAAATGTATTATACCCCAGAGCTGCACTCACTATTCTGCTGGTGCAGTCACTGTGTACATACATTACATTACTGATCCTGAGTTACATCCTGTATTATACTCCAGAGCTGCACTCAGTATTCTGCTGGTGCAGTCATTGTGTACGTACATTATTGATCCTGAGTTACCCTCTGTATTATACTCCAGAGCTGCGCTCGTCCCGTACCGTTAGGTTCCGCATTCTGAGCTGACGTCAGACTCATTAGTTAAGAGCAACTTTTTCACGTTGACAGTTCACGATAATAGCGTTTAATTGTGAGAAGAGACGGGAACAATGGCGGCTGAATGTCACGCGCTCCGTTCACACTGGGAATCAGGGACATATGCTAACAAAGGTTTTGAAAGTTCTTTTGAAATGTGGCGGCTGCTGAGCGCAGATAAGGCGAAAGGTTTGAGGATTCGCTATCAGGAATTTCAAGGTTTTTTCCTCCATCTGCTTTTTCACATTAACTGGTAATTATCCAGAAAGGCGGATAATAGCGGCGCGGTGACAGACGCTGACAAAGGTTTCCCTAAGATATGGAAATTGTCAGTGATCGGAAGGTGCAGCCGAGCCCTTTCTACAGCACAATTATCTGTGTCACTTTCATTCTCTTTCTTCATGGTGGCGGTGCCGTCCCTCACACGCCACCGTCTTATCGGAGGCGCTGCACATTAGCTCCAGGACCACGGACTAAAAGAGTGTGAAAATCGCCACGTTTACACAGTGATCCCGAAGTAGGAGCTGCTGATTGCCGCTCTCCGGACGCCAGTTTTTCAGAAACTTGGCAAAAATAAAACATTAATACTCCTTATATACAGAGATGCGCTAAAGACGCACGCCATATACAAGATCTCTGCAGATTGGGTGGTGACTGGAGCAACTCTGGGTCACATAAAATAAAGTTTATGACTTCAGCCTGATAATTCAGGGCATGCAGACTGAACTTCCAGCTATGCAGGGCATATTGGCAAAGGGCCAATCTGCAGCACTTCAGCTGTGAAACTACAACTCCCAACATGTCCCAGCAGCTGAATAATGCTGACTCCTATCAGGAGATGAAGGCTGCAGTCAGTGCTCCTTCCAGTTGCCATTATACTACAGTCATGCATGGTTAATGTCCCAGAGGACCCTTGCACAGCTGCGGAAAGCTGCAAATATCCAGGGGACACCCCAATTTACCTGTTATGGGCGCATCTGGTGAGGTGGATTCTTTAAAGGGAACCTGTCACCTGAATTTGGCGGGACCAGTTTTGGGTCATATGGGCGGGGTTTTCGGGTGTTTGATTCACCCTTTCCTTACCCGCTGGCTGCATACTGGTCGCAATATTGGATTGAAGTTCATGATTCAAGGGTGAATCAAACACCCGAAAACCCCGCCCATATGACCCAAAACTGGTCCCGCCAAATTCAGGTGACAGGTTCCCTTTAAGCCATAAGTCGGAGTCAGCAGCGCGGCCCAGATGGGAAGATGCAGCAGAAATGGACTGCAAGAGGATCAGCAAGGACCAGAAGAGGATGGTGTGCAGGACAGTAGGTGAGGAAGCAAAGTTGGGAGCAGTAGATGCTGCTATAGAGCAATCACACACAGGAACAGCAGAGATGTATGCGCAATCAGTTTTCTTTCAGCAGAGACATAGTTAACCACAGGAATAACAGAGACATATAAATAGTGCAAGAAAACTGATTGCGTAAATACAACCCCTGGCAAAAATTATGGAATCACCGGCCTTGGAGGACGTTCATTCAGTTGTTTAATTTTGTAGAAAAAAAAGCAGATCACAGACATGCTACAAAACTACAGTCATTTCAAATGGCAACTTTCTGGCTTTAAGAAACACTAAAAGAAATCAAGAACAAAAAATGTGGTAGTCCGTAATGGTTACTTTTTTGTAACCAAGCATAGGGGAAAAATTATGGAATCACTCAATTCTGAGGAAAAAATTATGGAATCATGAAAAACAAACAAACAAAAACCCTCCAACACATCACCAGTATTTTGTTGCGCCACCTCTGGCTTTTATAACAGCTTGCAGTCTCTGAGGTCTGGACTTATTGAGGGTCACACAGGACTCTTCATCAATCTGGCTCCAACTTTCTCTGATTGCTGTTGCCAGATCAGCTTTGCAGGTTGGAGCCTTTTCATGGACCATTTTCTGCAACTTCCACCAAAGATTTTCAGTTGGATTGAGATCCGGACTATTTGCAGGCCATGACATTGACCTTATGTGTCTTTGTTAAAGGAATGTTTGCACAGTTTTTGCTCTATGGCAGGATGCATTATTATCATCTTGAAAATTATTTCATCATCCCCAAACATCCTTTCAATTGATGGGATAAGAAAAGTATCCAAAATATCAACATAAACTTGTGCATTTATTCAGGATGTAATGACAGCCATCTCCCCAGTGCCTTTACCTGACATGCAGTCCCATATCATCAATGACTGTGGAAATTTGCATGTTCTCTTCAGGCAGTCATCTTTATAAATATCATTGGAACGGCACCAGACACAAGCTCCAGCATCATCACCTTGCCCAATGCAGATTCGTGATTCATCACTGAATATGACTTTCATCCAGTCATCCACAGTCCACAATTGCTTTTCCTTAGCCCATTGTAACCTTGTTTTTTTCTGTTTAGGTGTTAATGATGGCTTTCGTTTAGCTTTTCTGTATGTAAATCCCATTTCCTTTAGGCGGTTTCTTACAGTTCGGTCACAGACGTTGACTCCAGTTTCTACCCATTCGTTCCTCATTTGTTTTGTTGTGCATTTCCTGTTTTGGAGACATATTGCTTTAAGTTTCCGGTCTTGACGCTTTGAAGTCTTCCTTGGTGTACCAGTATGTTTGCCTTTAACAACCTTCCCATGTTGTTTGCATTTGGTCCAGATTTTAGACACAGCTGACTGTGAACAACCAACATCTTTTGCAACATTGCGTGATGATTTACCCTCTTTTAAGAGTTTGATAGTCCTCTCCTTTGTTTCAATTGACATCTCTCGTGATGGAGCCATGATTCATGTCAGTCCACTTGGTGCAACAGCTCTCCAAGGTGTGATCACTCCTTTTTAGATGCAGACTAATGAGCAGATCTATTTTGATGCAGGTGTTATTTTTGGGTATGAAAATTTAGAGGGTGATTCCATAATTTTTTCCTCAGAATTGAGTGATTCCATTATTTTTTTCCCTATTCTTGGTTAAAAAAAAGTAACCATTACTGACTACCACATTTTTTGTTCTTGATTTCTTTTAGTGTTTCTTAAAGCCAGAAAGTTGCCATTTGAAATGACTTTAGTTTTGTGCCATGTCTGTGATCTGCTTTTTTTCTACAAAATTAAACAACTGAATGAACATCCTCCAAGGCCGGTGATTCCATAATTTTTGCCAGAGGTTGTAGTTAACCACAGGACTAACAGAGAGATATATGCAATCAGGTTTCTTGCAGTAGGGATACAGTTAAACACAGGAATAACAGAGACGTATATGCAATCAGAAACTTGAAGCAAACATATGGTTAACTAGAGGAAGAAAGAAATATATGCAATCAGGTTTCTTGCAGCAGAGATATAGTTAACCACAGGAATAATAAAGACATATATGCAATCAGGTTTCTTGCAGCAGAGACATAGCTAACCACAGAGATATCAGACACATATCCCTAGGGCAAGAAACCTGATTGCACATATAGCCAACCACAGAAATTACAGAAAGATATATACAGTCAGGATCTTGCAGCAAGGATACAGTTAACCACAGGAATAGCTGAGACTTCAATGCAATCAGGTACCCTGATAGCAGAAATTAGTTTGTATCTTCTAACTTTATTTTTCAGAGCTGAGAAAACTATAGCAACAGGATTAACTGTACTAAGCTAGGAAGTCGTAGCTGGATGCTCACAATCAGGTAAGAGTTGCAGAGAAGAAAATTAACTACCCAGCTGGAGAAAAGTCTAAAGTAAAACGAGGCTAACTCTTGCAAAACCATGGTGAAGTAAGGTCCTGCACTGTCCTGAATACTCAGGCACACATAGATACCGGAGACAGCTTTAAAAGTCATTGGGCTATCACAGCAAAGATTCTTTCTGGTTACAAGAGTAACCAGTGTGGACTAGTGCAGAGATTGTCATAGGAAAGGGGAGCAAGGCTCCGGGCAGGAATTGGGACAGGAGAATAGCACAAGCTCCTCTCCCTTCTGCCCACCCTTCACAGTGCTGCTCATGTCAGACTGTGAGATGTATTTTAAAGGGTCGCTAATTCCTGAATTGCAACCTTTGTTGGAGACTGAAGTTCCTGGTATTAGTGCCAGAGGAATCCGAAACCTAAGGTGGAGAAAATGAGACCCCAAAACGAGACCCACAATTATAGAGTGATCTGTGATGATGACCATGGAAGATGATGACGCTGGAAAAAGATGAGAGTGACAACTTAGGAGGAGGTTGATGGAGTGACACTGTTGTGAATTAGACTTTTTTGGCTCCCTCTTGTGGTCACTAGTGATATGACTCTGGGATTGTCTTTCCTCAGTTTGGCACCCACCTGGGTCGTTAGTCCAGGGGTGTTGCTATATGAACTTCCTGAATTCTCAGTCTGATGCCTGGCATCGTTGTAATCGGTCCTTTCTGTTTGCTCCTGTCTGCTGGTCCGGGTTCTTGCAAAATTAGCTAAGTCCTGCTTCCTTGTTTTTTGGTTATTTGCATTGCTCTTATTTTTTGTCCAGCTTGTACTAAATGCGATTCCTGATTTTGCTGGAAGCTCTAGGGGGCTGGTATTCTCCCCCCGGGCCGTTAGACAGTTCGGGGGTTCTTGAATATCCAGCGTGGAAATTTTGATAGGGTTTTTGCTGACCGTATAAGTCATCTTACTATATTCTGCTATTAGTCAGTGGGCCTCTCTTTGCTAAATACCTAGTTCATTCTTACGTTTGTCTTTTCTTCTTACCTCACCGTTATTATTTGTTGGGGGCTTGTATCCAACTTTTGGGGTCTTTTCTCTGGAGGCAAGAAAGGTCTATCTTTTCCCTTCTAGGGTTAGTTAGTTCTCCGGATGGCGCGAGACGTCTAGTACCAACGTAGGCACGTTCCCCGGCTGCTGCTGTTTGTGGTGCTAGGATTAGATATACGGTCAGCCCAGTTACCACTGCCCTATGAGCTGTTTTTTTTGTGTTTGCAGACTTGGTATTTATTTCTGAGACCCTCTGCCATTGGGGTCATAACATGACACAGCTATAGGGGTGCGGACATCATGCCCGGTGGTACCTGGGTCCTGACACCTGGATCTCCTGAAGTCCCTTGGCCACCAGAAATCCCCATGTATGTGCTGCTATGGACAGTAATGACAGAAGTAACAATGGTGATATTATCGGTAATAGACACAGTATTGATGGGTGACAGGAGTGACGTTACTGATGGTGGATACAAAGGTGACAATGGTGACCATAGTCGTGATAGTGGTGACCATAGTGGAGAAAGTGGTGTCCATAGTGGTGAATATAGTGGTGACAGTGGTGACCATAGTCGTGACAATGGTGACAATGGTGACCATAGTCATGATAGTAGTGACCATAGTGGAGACAGTGGTGTCCATAGTGGTGAATATAGTGGTGAATATAGTGGTGACAGTGGTGAACATAGTCGTGATAGTGGTGACCATAGTGGTGAATATAGTGGTGACCATAGTCGTGATAGTGGTGACCATAGTGGTGAATATAGTGGTGACAGTGGTGACCATAGTGGCGAATATAGTTTTGACAGTGGTGACCATAGTTGTGACAGTGGTGAGCATAGTCGTGATAGTGGTGACAGTGGTGACCATAGTCGTGATAGTGGTGACCATAGTGGTGAATATAGTGGTGACAGTGGTGACCATAGTCATGATAGTGATGACAGTGGTGACCATAGTCGTGATAGTGGTGACAGTGGTGACCATAGTCGTGACAGTGGATTTCTCGGAAATACAGCCATCCTCCTCTGACCTGACCTGGAGGAGGGTGAGGGGTGTGGATGAGACCCTTATAATATCTCATACAACAACTAGGATTGTAGATCTCTGTCACTTGCTGCGCCGAGTCCTGTGTAAACAGTCGCTCACAGATCTAATCTGTACGAGATTTCTTTTTTATCCCTTTTTGATTCATGCTGTTTTTTCCTTTTATGAGTTTTTGCCATTCATCTTCTTGTAGATTTTCAGCTCTGTACCGTTTTTCATATATTAAGTCTAAAATTGTATAAGTTTGTTTCTTGTGGCTCTAAATGTACCAACAACCTGGAAGAGGGAAAGTACACCCTGGCATTGTTACCCTGCATATGCCAGAGTGCAAGAAAAGTACCTGTCTGATGATTGGAAAAGCTGGGTGGCGGGTTTGCTGGTGTGTAACCCAGGGCAGGCGTCTCGCTGTCATATTAAATATGCAAATGGTGGCAGCAACAAGTGCGGAGTGGATGTGTGAACGGCCTGTGAGGGGCGCTGCGATCATTGTCAGCCTATTGGGAGGTGTGAATGGTCAAATGAGTGTGAGGAGCCGAGTCCTACAGCAGCAACCGAGGCAGCAGTGGTGGGCAATACCTATCAGACATGGTGGGATTGGATACACAGCTCAGCAGCCAGTATCACACAGAAGAGGATTAGATACACGGCTCAGCAGTCAGTATTAGGCTGGGATCACACATGCGAGCAATACGACCGAGTCTCGCATGTTAATACCCGGCACTCAGGAGCGGCGTGTGTGGCTCCATGTATTGCTATAAGGTTGGGTGCCGTGTTTTAACATGCGAGACTCGGCCGTATTTCTCGCATGTGTGATCCCAGCCTAACACAGGAGAGGATTAGATACAGTTCAGCAGCCAGTATCACACAGGATAGGATTAGATACACAGCTCAGCAGTCAGTATTACACAGTATAGTATTAGATAGACGGCTCAGCAGTCAGTATTACACAGGATAGGATTAGATACATGGCTCAGCAGTCAGTATCACACAGGAGAGGATTAGATACACAGCTCAGCAGACAGAATCACACAGGATAGGATTAGATACACGGCTCAGCAGTCAGTATTACACAGGATAGGATTAGATACATGGCTCAGCAGTCAGTATCACACAGGAGAGGATTAGATACACAGCTCAGCAGACAGAATCACACAGGATAGGATTAGATACACAGCTCAGCAGACAGAATCACACAGGAGAGGATTAGATACATGGCTCAGTAGTCAGTATCACACAGGATAGGATTAGATACAGCTCAGCAGACAGTATCACACAGGAAAGGATTAGATACAGTTCAGCAGCGAGTATCACACAGGATAGGATTAGATACACGGCTCAGCGGTCAGTATTAGGCTGCCATCACACTAGCAGTATTTGGTCAGTATTTTACATCAGTATTTGTAGCCAAAACCAGGAGTGGGTGATAAATACAGAAGTGGTGACGTGTTTCTATTATACTTTTCCTCTAATTGTTCCACTCCTGGTTTTGGCTAAAATACTGATGTAAAATACTGACCAAATACTAATAGTGTGATGGCAGCTTCACACAGGAGAGGATTAGATACACGGCTCAGCAGTCAGTATCACACAGGATAGGATTAGATACACGGCTCAGCAGTCAGTATCACACAGGAGAGGATTAGATACACAGCTCAGCAGTCAGTATCACACAGGACAGGATTAGATACACGGTTCAGCAGTCAGTATCACACAGGAAAGGATTAGATACACAGCTCAGCACTCAGTATTACACAGGAGAGGATTAGATACACAGCTCAGCAGTCAGTATCACACAGGACAGAATTAGATACACGGTTCAGCAGTCAGTATCACACAGGAGAGGATTAGATACACGGCTCAGCAGTCAGTATCACACAGGATAGGATTAGATACATGGCTCAGCAGTCAGTATCACACAGGATAGGATTAGATACAGGACCTCAGCAGACAGTATCACACAGGAGAGGATTAGATACACGGCTCAGCAGTCAGTATCACACAGGAGACGATTAGAAACACAGCTCAGCAGTCAGTATCACACAGGACAGGATTAGATACACGGTTCAGCAGTCAGTATCACACAAGATGGGATTAGATACACGGCTAAGCAGTATCACACAGGAGAGGATTAGATACATGGCTCAGCAGTCAGTATCACACAGGATAGGATTAGATACACGGTTCAGCAGTCAGTATCACACGAGATGGGATTAGATACACGGCTAAGCAGTATCACACAGGAGAGGATTAGATACATGGCTCAGCAGTCAGTATCACACAGGATAGGATTAGATACACAGCTCAGCAGACAGTATCACACAGGAGAGGATTAGATACACGGCTCAGTAGTCAGTGTCACACAGGATAGGATTAGATACACGGCTCAGCTGTCAGTATCACACAGGAGAGGATTACATACACGGCTCAACAGAAAGTATCACACAGGAGAGGATTAGATACACGGCTCAGCAGTCAGTATCACACAGGAGAGGATTAGATACACAGCTCAGCAGACAGTAACACACAGGATAGGATTAGATACATGGCTCAGCAGTCAGTATCACACAGGAGAGGATTAGATACACGGCTCAGCAGTCAGTATCACACAGGACAGGATTAGATACACGGCTCAGCAGTCAGTATCACACAGGAGAGGATTAGATACACGGCTCAGTAGTCAGTGTCACACAGGATAGGATTAGATACACGGCTCAGCTGTCAGTATCACACAGGAGAGGATTAGATACACGGCTCAGCAGACAGTATCACACAGGAGAGAATTAGATACACAGCTCAGCAGACAGTATTCGGGTTTGTTTCCACTGTCAGGATGGCCGGCGGTATCGCCGCAGCGGCGAAGCCGCTCGGCGCTAAGCCCCGCCCCCTTTCTGGGACGCGATCATGCCGGATGTGTTAACTCTTCACATCCGGGATGATCGCTCTCTCCCATAGCGCCCTGTGATATGCCTTGCGGGGACGCTGCGTCCCCGCAAGGTGTACGGACATGCTGCGATCTGAAAAGACGCGCAGCATGTCCGGAGTCGCAGGGCCGCCGCGTGCGGGTTTCCACGCATAGTGGAGACAGGATTTCATCAAATCCCCTCCACTATGCAGGAACATCTGGACGCTGCTTGTTTGACGCTGCAGCGTCAAACAAGCAGCGTTTACTTACCGTGGAAACATACCCTTCCACAGGATAGGATTAGATACACGGCTCAGCAGTCAGTATCACACAGGAGAGGATTAGATACACGGCTCAGCAGTCAGTATCACACAGGACAGGATTAGATACACGGCTCGGCAGAAAGTATCACAAAGGAGAGGATTAGATACACGGCTCAGCTGTCAGTATCACACAGGACAGGATTAGATACACGGCTCAGCAGTCAGTATCACACAGGAGAGGATTAGATACACATCTCAGCAGACAGTATCACACAGGAGAGGATTAGATACACGGCTCAGCAGTCAGTATCACACAGGACAGGATTAGATACACGGCTCGGCAGACAGTATCACACAGGATTGGATTAGATACAAATCTCAGCAGTCAGTATCACACAGGAGAGGATTAGATACACGGCTCAGCAGACAGTATCACACAGGATAGGATTAGATACACGGCTCAGCAGTCAGTATCACACAGGAGACGATTAGATACACGGCTCAGCAGTCAGTATCACACAGGACAGGATTAGATACACGGCTCGGCAGACAGTATCACACAGGAATGGATTAGATACAAATCTCAGCAGTCAGTATCACACAGGAGAGGATTAGATACACAGCTCAGCAGACAGTATCTCACAGGAGAGGATTAGATACACGGCTCAGCAGTCAGTATCACACAGGAGACGATTAGATACATGGCTCAGCAGTCAGTATCACACAGGATTGGATTAGATACAAATCTCAGCAGTCAGTATCACACAGGAGAGGATTAGATACACGGCTCAGCAGACAGTATCACACAGGATAGGATTAGATACACGGCTCAGCAGTCAGTATCACACAGGAGACGATTAGATACACGGCTCAGCAGTCAGTATCACACAGGACAGGATTAGATACACGGCTCGGCAGACAGTATCACAGGAATGGATTAGATACAAATCTCAGCAGTCAGTATCACACAGGAGAGGATTAGATACACAGCTCAGCAGACAGTATCTCACAGGAGAGGATTAGATACACGGCTCAGCAGTCAGTATCACACAGGAGACGATTAGATACATGGCTCAGCAGTCAGTATCACACAGGAGAGGATTAGATACACAGCTCAGCAGTCAGTATCACACAGGAGAGGATTAGATGCACAACTCAGCAGTCAGTATCACACAGGAGAGGATTAGATACACAGTTCAGCAGCCAGTATCACACAGGATAGGATTAGATACACGGCTCAGCAGACAGTATCACACAGGAGAGGATTAGATACACATCTCAGCAGACAGTATCACACAGGAGAGGATTAGATACACGGCTCAGCAGTCAGTATCACACAGGAGACGATTAGATACACGGCTCAGCAGTCAGTATCACACAGGAGAGGATTAGATGCACAACTCAGCAGTCAGTATCACACAGGAGAGGATTAGATACACGGCTCAGCAGTCAGTATCACACAGGAGACGATTAGATACACGGCTCAGCAGTCAGTATCACACAGGAGAGGATTAGATGCACAACTCAGCAGTCAGTATCACACAGGAGAGGATTAGATACACATCTCAGCAGACAGTATCACACAGGAGAGGATTAGAAACACGGCTCAGCAGTCAGTATCACACAGGAGAGGATTAGATACACGGCTCAGCAGTCAGTATCACACAGGAGACGATTAGATACACAGCTCAGCAGTCAGTATCACACAGGAGACGATTAGATACACAGCTCAGCAGTCAGTATCACACAGGAGAGGATTAGATACACAGCTCAGCAGCCAGTATCACAGGATAGGATTAGATACACGGCTCAGCAGACAGTATCACACAGGAGAGGATTAGAAACACAGCTCAGCAGTCAGTATCACACAGGAGAGGATTAGATACAGCTTAGATACATGACATGTCAGTGGTGCAGCCTCCGGCTCTGGGCCTATGGTCAGATCAGTGCCATGAGCCCCTTGTGTTCAGGGCAGGAGACCCTGTTCCTTCCCGCCTCGTGATGTATTTCTGGAGATCTCGTCAGTCACAATATTTCTCAGCAGATGATCGGCGGCTGCTCGCGGTGACACGGATCATTATAGACGCGTCTGATTGCTGAATTAACGGCTTTAATTAGCAATTACCGGGTGATAGATCTGATCTGCGATGTGACATCGAGGGGAAGTTCTTCTTCTTTAGTGACAATCGCTCCATTTGTGCAGAATCCGTCCCTGTAATAACAATGTGCGGGAAAATGAGGAAGCAGATTTAACCCCACAGATCCCTCTCCCCGAGGCCTCATCAGTAATGGCCGCCATAGGTGAGAACGTACAACTCTGTTCATCCTGATCCACCTGATTCAGTAATAGAATTCCACGACCACAATGAGGACTGACACAACCTACAGGGCCCGAGTCATTAGTGCATTTGAACCTATTTTGTTGTCCCGTTCTTCCTGCTTTGAGGCCGTTTTTTATTTTGTGCCAAATTCTTCTTTTAAGTTCCGCTAGTTCTGAACTTTGTTTTCTACTTGACCGTTTTTTTCGATTATTTGCAACTTTTTAAAAAGTCGCAAAACCAGACATTTTTGCACAAATGCGCGCCACATTTAAAAGGACTGTGCGACTATTTTGTTGTACACAGGTAAAAGACAAAGTAAAAAAAAAAAAATTCTGATTTTTATACAAAATTCATGAACCTGCGCGCCATAAGAAGAATATGGTGTAAAAATGTCAACGAATACTACAAGGCACACAAACAAAAGAAAGAAAAGTGACCTAGAAGAAAGCGCAGATGAGAAATCAAGGCTGTAACATATATATCATTTGTGGGTTCCTTAGTCCCTAGTTTGATATTTGTGGTTTGAGTCATTTTGCACAGACGGTAATCTTTTTTTCTTTTACCATCTTTTTTGTGCCTTTTTTAATAGCAAAAATTACATGAACTTTTAAAAAGTTGCAATTGTTAATAGTTGCCTGAAAGATCTGGAAACCCCAAATGGTGCCCAAAATGGTGACTTTAAAAACAAACACAGGTGGTCACATATCAAACAAACTTTAAATAAGGAATAAGGCACAAATGCAATAAGGAATTGCACCCCATGTTCCATTTTTTGCTCTGGACCCTCTTCCTTCATGCAAGGACCCCCGCTAACTATCATGGCACCCGATGTACTTTTTATCGTTCTCAGGTCAGATCTGATTTTACAACTTTTTATTGGAAGCATTTTCAGGAAAGTTGAGCAGCAGATGTCACACGCAGGAATATATCACAATGGAGCATGTGCGCCCCCAGCGGGGGAGGAGGGTCCCTTATTATTGCAGGCAGCGAAGACCACAAGATGAGGGTCTGCGGCTATATGTCCATCTCTATAGATTCTCCCCTCAATCTACTTCTCTTCTACATGGAGACTGCGGCTGATACAATGGAACAGGATCCCGGAGAGGAGCACCAGGGGGGCCCCAGCCACAACAAACATGAAGGACCACCCATAGTAGACGTGAAGGTGGGCATCCGGCGGGCAGCTCTGGCTTCTCTCCAATAAGATGTATTTCTCCAGGTCAGCAGCAAACTCCTTCCACAGGGCGAAGAGGGCAATGAGGAGGACGAGCAGCACCCCTGAAAGGAGAAGACAGGAGCATCAATGACCCCAATACAGATCTGTGCAGTTATCATCCTTGTAGTGCACCGCAGGAGTTGTAGGGATCAGAGAGTAGTCATCATCTGCCCAGGCACTTTATATACTGTATAATAATCACTTGTACTGCTGCTGCCTGGTGTCATGTCTTATACTCCATTCACCTCCAGAGCTGCACTCTTGATTCTTACAATGTTACAACACCTCAAGCCTACCCCTTCCCAAACTGAACTGTCACATCCAGACAAGGGGATAACCCCTGAAGTTCTGCTGTTCCCTCAGTTGTATTCTTTAGTCATATTCAGACACATTATGTCTTATACTCCATTCACCTTCAGAGCTTCATTGATAATTCTGCGTTTCACTAATTTAGAGTGAATTGAATGTAGTATGAATACTTTACCAACAGTGTAGTGCAGTCTTGGGCTTTAAAGGTCCTTACACAGGACAGAAATGTTTCCCTGGTCTAAATGTCACAGTTCTCCTGAATCCGGCATTGTTTTTCTTTTGATTCTGTGTCTCTCTGTTCTTGAGATACGGCCTCTTCCTCGCTGTATATAAATGTGGTCTTTGAAGCCATGGGGGTGTGATCATTAAGAAGATGCCAATAGAAAAGCGTTTAGGACCGCACCCCCTTGACTGCAACTTACTTACAGGGAAGTAGGGTCAATATGGTGGAGGTGAGCAGGAACAAATGAAACAAACAAAAAATGGAACACAACCTGTCATAGAAAAATTAAAATCCATAAGACATCTCCAGAAGGGAGAAAGAGCTGATACTTCAAACTCTATTTGAAGTAAGACCTGAAATTGAACATATGAGGAAGAGAGGAAACTAGTCATAGCCTAGGGTTGAGCGAAACGGGTCGTTCATTTTCATAAGTCGCCGACTTTTGACAAAGTCGGCGTCTCATGAAACCCGACCCGATCCCTGTGCGGGGTCGGCCATGCGGTACGCGATCTTGGCGCCAAAGTCGCGTTTCGTATGACGCGTTTAGCGCCATTTTTTCAGCCAATGAATGAGCGTGGGCAGAGTGATGACATAGGTCTTAGGGGAGTGAATGCCTTTCGTCATGTTATCGCTTGTGCACAGTAGGGATTTGGAATGTGCAATACGAAATTTTCTGTGCTGGGACGGAGGGGAGAGAGAGAGAGAGAGAGAGAGAGAGAGAGAGAAAAAAAAAAATTAATTTCCTTCATTGGGTTTCGTGTTTCGGCCGAAACCCGACTTTTCACAGTGGTCGGCCGATTTCACTCGACTCGACTTTTAAGACAGTCGGGTTTCACAAAACCCGACTCGACCCTAAAAAACTAAAGGTCGCTCAACCCTAGTCATAGCTAGGGAGAGAAAAACAAATTGAAACAACCTTTGAAACAGTGACCCCTATGCAGCTGAGCCCCTTCTATCCAAAAGGGTAATTAAGGAAAATCCTAATGGCTAGCAGATGTGAGGCCAATCTTAAGGTACCGTCACACTAAGCGACGCTGCAGCGATACAGACAACGATGCCGATTGCTGCAGCGTCGCTGTTTGGTCGCTGGAGAGCTGTCACACAGACCGCTCTCCAGCGACCAACGATGCCGAGGTCCCTGGGTAACCAGGGTAAACATCGGATTGCTAAGCGCAGGGCCACGCTTAGTAACCCGATGTTTACCCTGGTTACCAGTGTAAAATGTAAAAAAACAAACAGTACATACTCACCTTCGCGTCCCCCGGCGTCTGCTTCCTGCACTGACTGTGAGTGCCGGCCCTAACAGCAGAGCGGTGACGTCACCGCTGTGCTGTGCTTTCACTTTACGGCCGGCGCTCAGTCAGTGCAGGAAGCGGACGGCGGGGGACGCGAAGGTGAGTATGTACTGTTTGTTTTTTTACATTTTACACTGCGCTTAGTAACACGATATTTACCCTGGTTACCATTGTAAAACATCGCTGGTATCGTTGCTTTTGCTGTCAAACACAACGATACACGACGATCTGACGACCAAATAAAGTTCTGAACTTTAATCAACGACCAGCGATATCACAGCAGGATCCTGATCGCTGCTGCGTGTCAAACACAACGATATCGCTATCCAGGACGCTGCAACGTCACGGATCGCTAGCGATATCGTTTAGTGTGACGGTACCTTTAGCTTGACACACAAGAATGCAGAGAAGGGCAGATTTATGACTGGTAGAGATAAGGGCCCCAGCTAAAAATAAAACATAAAATTCCTTGTCCACCTTATAGAAATTATGAAGTGAAGTTTTATGAACTGCGTTGATATAATAGATTGGAAAGTCATATTTTCAGAAACTTGATGAAATAGTGAACGCAACGCATGGCTTCGTGTTTCTGGGCAATGGCTGGGGTTCCGCCAAAGGAATATTAGCCAGATAGATGACAATGTCTATGCGATGTCTCCTATCTATGATATCTCCCGCTAGGGACCTTTAGAGATGAAGATATTGTAAAAGTTGGGAATATCAAAATTTTTTAAGACTAAGACACATCCTATAGTTCTTTGAAGACCAGCCCTGTTTTGAGTCACCAGAGGGGATAAAAAGCTAAAGCCAATTATGATCCTTGTTCAATGCCTGGGAGATACATTGCTGTGTAGGACTGATCCACGGTTCACTGGAGTTCTTCCCTCCATAAATCTGAGCCATTTCAGTGACCAGGTTTAGTCATTTTCTTTTGTTATTCCTTTTTATTTAATATTGTTTATATTGTATTGTTTGTTCCAAATTTTTATCATCTTGTATTTTTTTTTATAAAAACTGCCTATCTTTCTGGATTAAAAATATAGAAGGTCTGTTCCTCTTGCTCTGTATACCGCAACCCTGATGCCATACAATCGGGCTGTATAAACGATTGGTGGTGGCAGCTAGTAGTTTTCCTTGGGTCATTGTGGAGTTGGCAGTGACTGTACAGGAGCATATATATATTTCATGTGCTGGAATCAGAGATGTATTTACAATACGGTCACTGAGTTTCCTAATAACCAACTTAGTAGTGAAAGCAGCTGTCGCCTCGTCCATCAACTGTTGGTCAATTGCGTATTGTCCTGACAATTGAAGGCAATGGAGTTGCGTTTCCACAACACAACCCCAGATTCAAGAGAAGAGCGACGTTCACATAAGGAACAATAGTTTACATTTATGGTAAGTGACCGGTGAACGCAGCTCTGGATGTAACTGGAGGATACGAAAAGACATGAAGAAACAGAAGAATTGTGAATACAGCTCATGAGTATAAAGCTAAATGTAACCCCGGATCAGTAATGCCTTGGTTAATGATTTACATTGTTGTCAGTTGTCAGGTCAGCAGAGAGGCTACATAAAGTTTGTGCCCCCTACATCTCGGCTACGGTACACTCAGAGCTTGTAGCCAGAATTCGTCCTCTGTAAACGTTTTATCTACAGAGCGGAAAATCAGTAAAGTGATGTCGTCTGGCCTCCGTCCAGCGGGACGCTGCCAAATTAAACCGTCCCCTCCTGCGATAAGGGACCGCTAATTCATTAGGACGCTGCTCATCTGATGGTTTTCCAATACCCGGAGATTGTTCATCACTTCGGACAAGGACTAATAGAAGCTTCTCATTTCCCTCTGGGCTCATTCTATTAAAGGGACGTCTGCTCCGGGGGATGTACAGAGGATAACGAATTCTGTTCACTGGGGGGGGGGGGTTACTATATATTGGGGTGTTCACTGCTATTCGGTAACGTTCCAACCTGAAGTCACATAATGACATCTCATATTTCATCCAGTAATAAAAGACTGTGCAATGTGTGACCAGTGATTGAGCATGTCGCCAGTATCATGGGGCATCACTAGGTGTCAGCATTGGACCTGGGAAGGGGACAACAGGTGTTATAATTTAGTTAAATCTCTGACAGCGGCATTTAACTTGCGCTTACTGGAAGCGCGTCGCTAATCCCGCCCATCAGTGACCCCATCACATGATCGCGGGTCACCGATAGGTCGGCATGACAACCAGAGGTTTCCAGCAGACCTCTATGGTTGTCATTGCCAGATTGCTATGAGCGCCGTCCGCTCATACCATGTGAGCATTTCTGCTACACACAGGCGATCTGATCATCGCCTCTATGTAGCAGAGCCGATTGGACAACTGCAGCTTCTAGTCTCCCATGGACACTATTGAAGCATGCAAAGATAAAAAAAAAAAGTTATTAAAAATATTTAAAAAAAGAAACAAAATATCAAAATCACCCCCCTTTCGCACCAATCAAACCTACACACATATACCTTATAGCAGCTGCAGAAACCTCTGCTACAATGTATCAGTCTGGGCAGGACAGAGCACAACACTGATACATTGTGTCCACTTCTCAGCCAGGACAGCTAAGGGCAGGATTACTGCCTCTGAAGGAAGCAAGAGTCTTCATTCACTGACAGCAAGGTGAGATCTTGAAAATGGGGAGGAATAGAAACAAAAATTCTAGTAGAAGTTGTAGAACTTTTTATTTCTACAGAGATTAATCTAATTGACCCTGATATTTCACGGCCGGGTTGTGTGTGCAGTGCGGGGGTCTATCTCTCTAGGTGCCGGAGTAGCAGACTGTTGGGATTAGATGGATTCCTGTAGCTCAATCCCACTCTGAACATGAAGGTCCTTTACTCTCATGCGCACATGGCGGCAGGGACAGTGCGGCGGCGGCTGGTTTGGGGCATTTCTTCCTGTGCTGATTTCTCGGTTTTGCACTTGGATTGTTCTTTCCCTTCAGACATGAGGTTTGGCAATCGTGGAATCATCGCCTCTAATTACCTGACTTGGCATCTTACCTGCAGTGATGAGGAATCCGCCTCCCACCCTATAGAGCCCAGCCGCAGCAAAGGGAACTGCACAGACCAGCAGAAGCCCCCCAACCACACTGGCGGCCACTGCGAGGATGATGAACGCCGTCCAGAAGCCTCTGTACACTGCAATGAAAACCGCACAGATTAATCCCTGGTCTACCTGTGAGCGTCAGCTACACATAATACACATTATACACACTACACACAATATATATGGTGCAAACTATACATAGTGCACACACTACACTCATAGTATACACATACTACACACTATGGTACAAACTATACATAGTGCACACACTACACTCAGTATACACATACTACACACAATATATGGTACAAACTATACATAGTACACACACTACACTCATAGTATACACATACTACACACAATATATGGTACAAACTATACATAGTGCACACAATACACATAATACACTCATTACACTCATAGTATACACATACTACACACAATATATGGTACAAACTATACATAGTGCACACACTACACTCATAGTATACACATACTACACACTATGGTACAAACTATACATAGTGCACACACTACACTCAGTATACACATACTACACACAATATATGGTACAAACTATACATAGTGCACACACTACACTCATAGTATACACATACTACACACAATATATGGTACAAACTATACATAGTGCACACAATACACATAATACACTCATTACACTCATAGTATACACATACTACACACAATATATGGTACAAACTATACATAGTGCACAAACTACACAATACACACATTACACTCATATTATACACACTACATAAATTACACACACAATAAATATAGCACACACTACACATAGTGCACACATACCACACACATAGTATATACACAACTCATAGTATATATAGTACATGTCACACATTGTGCAGTATGTGTGTAGTGTGTGCACTATGTGTAGCTTGTACTATTTATAATATGTGTAGTTTGTGTACTATGTGTGCACTATGGATATAGTGTACTATATATACTATGTGCAGTATGTGTGCACTTTGTGCACTTAGTATACAGTATATGGTACACACTACACATAGTGCACAAAGTACACATAGTATAAATAGAATAAGCTACACATTGTGCACACACTACACACAGTACACAAACACTAAACATAGTACACACTAGTACACAATGGTATACACATATTACACAAACTATACACATAGTATACACACTACACATAATACACACTAAACATTTATACACTAGACATAGCATAGAAACTACACATTGTATATACTACGATTACTACACACTCTGCGCGTACAACACACACTATAAATACCATACGCAGTGCACACACACTCCATACACTGCACACAATACACATATCACACACTGCAGATTCTGCACACATTACACATACTTCACATACTACCCACACTGCACACAATACACATTTTACACGCACTCCACATCAGACACTGCAGATTCTGCACACATTACACATACTCCACACTGTGGACTATAAACACTACACATCCTGCACATATTACACAGGTGATTGAGTGTTCTGCTGACAACTATCTGCTGTGTATGGCCAAGGGTGTAACTATAGTGGGTGCAGCCCGGGCCCTGGAGCGTAGGGGCCCACAAGGTCTCTTTGGTTCATACTAAGAACCAGTACTATTAAAGATTCATGATAGTTGGGGGCTTTTTTTGGCGATGTTACATTGGGGCCCACGAGCTTCCGGTTACTCTGCTGTCGCCTGCGCTAGAGCCATCCTCTGCCCAGCCTGGAAAAGCTGATAACAGAGAGCAATGCATCCTCTTACTTGTCCTACAGCCATCCTCTGCTTAGTGTGATGTGGCTGATAACAGGGGACAATAGATTGCATCCACCTGTCCTGCTGTCAGCCCCTTCTCTTTGTGATTCAGTGTATTGGGTGTCAGGTAGAGGGTCTCCCAACTTGTATCATGTGATCCAGAGTTTTGTGGGTGCCTGCACTGGGTGTAACTATGACCCTCAGGCACTGGACTGTACCGGGGTTGGTCCTGGAAATATTGCCTTTTGAGGAAAAAAATATTTTTATTTTTCTCAGTATGTTCTGAGATGTTGAGCGCCCCCTACTGGAAACATATGAAAGAAATTGATAGCTGATTCAACCAATCAGGATGCAGCAGACGGAGCACCCTACCCCCAGAGGTAATGACCTGAGCAGCACGACCCCGGCAATTACAGGGGTATCTCCAACACCAGCGCTTAAATAATTACTGCCATGTTCTGCACATAATTGTCTCATTAGGAGATGAAGAAAATTCATGTATGCGCTGGGAGAAGATGAGGGGTCAGCGGGAGTCAGTAATGCAGCAGATATAGGGAGGAGGGTGCTGCTGGGAAGACATTCAGGGGGGCAGGAGATTAGGATGAAGGAAACCCCCCCCCCCCCGTCCCGGAGAGAAGCCCACAGGCGATCACCTATGTGTGAGAATGAGAGACTATGAAGATCTAAGCCGGAAAGTGAAGGAGCTGGGAGCACAGGTCGTCTTCTCATCCATCCTCCCGGTGTACGGACATGGACCAAGGAGACTGAACAGGATTCTACAGGTGAACAACTGGCTATGTCGATGGTGGCGAGAGTAACGTTTTGAGTTTCTTGACCATGGAGTGAATTACCTGTACAATAGATTCCTTGCTAGAGATGGGTTGATCTTACGATAACAAGAAAACACATATTCGTAGACACCTCGCTACACTCATCAGCAGAGCTATAAACTACAGCAATATGGGATTGGAAAAATACCGCCGGGAAGAAATATGCAGCTTATGAATTCTCGAGAACCTGATATTAGAAGTGGAAATAAAGAACAAAACAACAAACTCTGAATGAAAATAGAGGAGCAAGAGAAACCGACCACAAACTAAAATGTGTCTACAAATGCACAGAGCAGCAGCGTAGCTACAAGAGGGGGCCCCGCTCTCTGAGGGTCCCACCTGGAGCTACGCTACTGTTACACTCTGCTGAAGAGCAGGGAAGCTGTCACCTGGCCACTATGGGGCCCATGATTGAGGGGGGCTGGTGCTAGCATCTGTCCCCGCACCCGTTATCGCAAGTTCAACTGAATCAAATGGATGCCGATACAGTTGAAAGCAATGATGAGAAAGGGAGCAACAAGCTCCCTCTCCCATCATTCACCGTCTGACGTCACTGATGCAGACGCTGACAGCAGGCGCGAAGACGTCACTAAATGGAGCCCGCTGTACTGAGACGTACGGGCGCTCTGAGCAATGAAGGAAAGAGAAGTAGAGGTGAGTAATGTACATTCATTTTTTTATGGGGAGTGCATTTTACTATATGGAGGACTATGGAGAATGCATTATACTATATGGAGGACTGTGGGGAGTGAATTTTACTTTATAAAGGCATATGAAGACTGCATTATACTATATGGAAGCCTTTGGGGAGAGCATTATACTAGAGAGGCTTATGAGGAGTGCATTATACTATATGGAGGACTTTGGGGGTGAATTATACTTTATATAGGCCTATGAAGAGTGCATTATGATATATGGAGGCTTTTGGGGAATGCATTATACTATAGAGTCTTATGAGGAATGCATTATACTATATGGAGGACTGTGGGGAGTGAATTATACTTTATATAGGCCTATGAAGAGTGCATTATACTATATAGAGTTTTTGGGAGTGCATTATACTATAGAGGCCTAAGAGGAGTGCATTATACTATATGGAGGACTGTGGGGGTGAATTATACTTTATATAGGCCTATGGGGAGTGCATTACACTATAGAGGCCTATGTGGAGTGCATTATACTATATGAATGACTATAGGGAATGCATCATATTATATGGAGGCATTTTATGGGGCCATCATACAGAGAGGTGATTACAGTGAGGGGCCATCATACAGTGTGGGAGCTAATGTGGGGCCTTTGGTCAGTTTGGGAGCCATTATACAGTGTTGGGGGCATCTAACAGTTTGTGGCTACTATGGGGTCAGTATACTGTATAGTACTCCCACAAAGGAGAGGGCATTATACTGTGTATAGGCGAGACTCAGGACATTATTAAATGTAAAGTGGGCACTTCTTATTATAGGGAAACAAAGGTTATTGTGACTGTCAAAGGGGCACACAGGCCATTATTACTTTTTAGGGGGCAAAATGTGGGCACTGTTTTCTAGGGCACTTGCAAAGTAGGTGCAGTAATAGGGGGCACATACAGCAGCAGCGGCTCAACATTGGGGTATCAGCAGGATGAGGAGGTTATGCAGGTTGGGAATAGATGGGGACAGTGCAGGAAATTTGATAAGTCACATGTGCCAAGTCCTGGCTGAAGAATTTGTCGTGTCAGTTTGGGCCAGATGGAAAAGACGGGAAAGGTCAATGAGTCCATCATAAAGAACGTCATCTGTAAGTTACTACATATAACTGTGCTGTAATCACCTATATGTTCTGCAGGACTGATATCTACCACTGTATGGCACCATATGGCAGAAACATCAATGTTGGAGATTATTTTCAGTAACAGTGACGTCATCTGCTGAGGTTTTGCTACAGTCACTATTAGGGTGTGCCACCATAGTTGTAATCAGTGTTACCTAGTTAGGAGCCACTCAGAAGGTTTGGCCGCCTTGAACCAAAACTCTAGCTATGCCTCTGGCACAGAGATTAGGAAACAAACAAGGGAAATTGGAAATGTTAGCACATGAAGAGACATATAATGTCATAGGCATCACTGAAACTTGGTGGGATGACACACATGATTGGAATACAAACCTTGAAGGCTGTAACTTATTAGAAACAGGATTAACAAGAAGGGAGGAGGTGTTGTATTGCATTTTAGGAAAACTTATATCTCCATAGAGATCCAAGCTTCAGAAACTGGTAGCTCTGCAGAAACTGTTTGGGTAAGAATACAAGGAGAGAAGAAAAGAAAGGACACTATTGTAGGTGTTTGCTATAGGCAACCTAGACAGACTGAGGAGATGGATAGACTCTTTTTACATCAGATGTCTCTGTTCTCAAAAAACTAGGACAAAGTGATCATGGGAGATTTTAACTATCCATATATTTGTTGGGAATCTCAGGCAAAAGTAATGGGTCCAGAAAATTCTTATCTTCTCTTGCTGATAATTTTATCTTTCAAAAGGTGAAAGAGAGAACAAGAGGATCTGCAATCTTGGACCTAATTCGAACCAACAAGGAGGACATGGTTGGGGAAGTAAAGGTGTCCGGGAATTTAGGAGGCAGTGATCATGCGATCCTCGAATTTTGGATTACAAGAGGAGGAAGACATCGCGGACTCAGATTTTAAAGTTGGACTTCAGAAAGGCAGATTTTAATGGACTCAGAAAGAGGGTAGGAAAGGTCCAATGGCCGGATGTTCTAAAGGTCAGAAATGTCCAAAAAGGATGAGAGATTTTACTAAATGAAATTCTCACCGCACAATCAGTAACAATCCCAAAAAGAAGGAAGAATTGGATGCATTTAAAGAGACCAGGATGAATGAACACAGAACTTAATCACTTATTAAAAGGAAAAAAAGAAATGTGTATTAAATGGAAAGAGAAGGCATATCTAAAGAAGAATATAATGTTGTCTGCAGGGAATGCAGGGCACGAGTTAGAAGAGCTAAAGCCAGTAATGAAGTGAGGCTTGCAAGGGAGAACAGAAGCAGCAAAAAGGATTTTGGTGGTATGTCAAAAGCAAAAGAAAAGTCAAAGATGTTATAGTATTTTTACAGGAAGAAAAGGGTGAAGTGGTCAAAAATGATGCTGAGAAGCCGAACTTTTAAATTCTTATTTTGCATCCATGTTCTCTAAGAAAGCAAATGTAACATCAACTGATCTTCACGGTGCCATCGAAGGAATAAAAGAATCCACTCTATCCATAAACAGAGAGATGGTGAGAGAACATTGAGCTAATTTACATGAATGTAAATCTCCTGATCCAGATGCATTACATCCTACGGTACTGAAAGAGCTAGCAGAGAAAATTGCAGAACCACTAGCCAGAATCTTTGAAACATCTTGTCCAACAGGAGAAGTCCCAGCAGATTGGAGAAGATCAAATATTTTCCCTACCTTCAAAAAACGAAAGAAGACAGAGCCAGGAAATTACAGGCCAGTGAGCCTGACTTCTATACCAGGAAAGATCTGTGAACAAATTATTAAACAGCATGTATGTAAGTACTTGGATAAGAATACAGTAATTAACCAGAGCCAGCATGGGTTTGTAGGAAACAAGTCATGCCAGACTCATCTGATGTCCTTTTATGATGGAATCACTGACTGGGTGGATCAAGGAAATCCTGTAGATATAGTATATCTCGACTTCAGCAAAGCATTTGATAAAGTATTTTATATGATCCTTATTGAAAAAATGACAAAGTATGGGATTGACAAGGCTACGGTTAGGTGGATTCCTAACTGGCTCAGAGATCGTGCTCAAAGAGTGGTAATAAATGGTTGCACATCCAATTGAAAGAGTGCTTCAAGTGGGCGCCACAAGGCTATGTCCTGGCCCCTGTGTTCAACATTTCTATAAATGATCTAGATAAGGAAACTGAAGGTAAACTGATCAAACTTACAGACGATGCAAAGCTTGGAGGGATAGCTAACACTAGAGAAGATAGAGAAATGATGCAGAAGGATCTAGAAAAGCTTTAACAATGGGCAGCAACTAATAGAATGGTATTTAACAGGGAGAAATGCAAAATTCTACATCTGGGCAAGAAAAACAAAAATTACACCTAAAGAATGGGATGAATAGAACTAAGCAACAGCACGTGTGAAAAGACTTGGGTATACTAATAGATCACAGACTGCACATGAGTCACCAGTGTGATGCAGCAGCAAAAAAGGCACAGTTCTACGATGTATTAAGAGAAGTATAGAGTCTAGATTACGTGAAGTCATTATCCCCCTCTACTCCTCCTTGGTCCGGCCTCATCTGGAATACTGTGTCCAGTTCTGGGCACATTTTTAAAAAGACATTGAAAAACTGGAGCAAGTTCAGGGAAGAGCTGCCAGGATGGTGAGCGGACTGCAAAGTATGTCCTACGGAACGGTTAAAGGGTCTGGGAATGTTTAGCTTGCAAAAAAGAAGGCTAAGAGGACTTAATAGCTGTCTACTAGTGTTGAGCGATACCGTCCGATACTTGAAAGTATCGGTATCGGAAAGTATCGGCCGATACCGGCAAAGTATCGGATCTAATCCGATACCGATACCCGATACCAATACAAGTCAATGGGACTCAAGTATCGGAAGGTATCCCTCATGGTTCCCAGGGTCTGAAGGAGAGGAAACTCTCCTTCAGGCCCTGGGAACCATATTAATGTGTAAAAGAAAGAATTAAAATAAAAAATATTGCTATACTCACCTCTCCGACGCAGCCTGGACCTCACCGAGTGAACCGGCAGCGTTGTTTGCTTAAAATGCGCGCTTTTCCTTCCTCCCGTGACGTCACGGCTTGTGATTGGTCGCGTCGCCCATGTGACCGCGACGCGACCAATCACATGCCGGAACGTAATTTTAAAATCCTGAATGCCTAGAATTCGGCATTCAGGACCTGAAAATTACGTCACGGCTTGCTGTGATTGGTCGCGTCGCGGCCACATGGGCGGCACGCGACCAATCACAAGCCGTGACGTCACGGGAGGAAGGAAAAGCGCGCATTTTAAGCAAACAACGCTGCCGGTTCCCTCGGTGAGGTCCAGGCTGCGTCGGAGAGGTGAGTATAGCAATATTTTTTATTTTAATTCTTTCTTTTACACATTAATGTTGTTTCGATACCGATACCACAAAAGTATCGGATCTCGGTATCGGAATTCCGATACCCGCAAGTATCGGCCGATACCTGATACTTGCGGTATCGGAATGCTCAACACTACTGTCTACAAACATCTGAAGGGCCGTCACCGTGTAGAGGGATCATCATTACTCTCATTTGCAAATGGAGACACGAGAAGCAATGGAATAAAACTGAAAGGGAGAAGATACAGATCAGATATTAGAAAAAACTTTTTGACAGTGAGGGTGATCAATGAGTGGAACAGGCAGCCACGGGAGGTGGTGAGTTCTCCTTCAATGAAAGTCTTCAAACAGAGGCCGGACAGACATCTGGCTGAGATGGTTTAGTGAATCCTGCATTGAGCAGGGGGGTGGACACGAGGACCATGGAGGTCCCTTCCAACTCTAACATTCTAGGATTCTATGATCGCAGAGGAGATCAATTTTACAATAGGATTGTACAGTAAATTCCTATATGAGGGTCCTATAGAGGGACAATCACTTTTTTTGGTGGGTGATGTTCTGGGCTTGTCTGCTACTTACCTGCTGTGGGGTCATAAGATGGATGAGGGACGGGTCCAGGTGCTATCGGCATGGGGAACAGGTACCCCTGGATGCAGTGTTTGGGGTGCGCTTGACTGGCTGGAGAGAAAGTTTAGAAAATTTGCATTAGGGGGGGACATTGGTGCCCTGGGAAACCAGAGAAGACACACCCCCCTCCCCAGGCCTGGAGGCGCACACCGTGTTACCCACATTACTGCAAATAATTGGAATGTTTTTTTGGAATTTTTTTAAATCATGTGATTTCCATCTAAGCAACAAATCACAAGTATTTAATGATGATCATGGCACAAACAGCTCTAAGTTCAGGCTCAGTTGGCTAATAAATCTGTCCCATAGCAGACAGGACGTTATTGTGGAGTAAAGGTGTAAAAAAAATGTATAAATGTGGGCGAGCTCTGCTATTAGTATAGTCACCGGGCCAACAGGGGTTAATAATAAAGCCCCGCGCCAACCAAATACAAACCAGGCAGCACCCTCCAGCCTCTGTATATGGTGACCCACACCTCCAGCCTCGGTTTAAAGTGACCCACCCCTCCAGCCTCTGTATATGGTGACCCACCCCTCCGGCCTCGGTATATAGTCACCCACCCCTCCAGCCTCTGTATATAGTCACCCACCCCTCCAGCCTCTGCATATGGTGACCCACCCTTCCAGCCTCTATATGGTGACCCTCCCCTCCAGCCTCTGTATATAGTAACCCACCCCTCCAGCCTCTGTATATAGTCACCCACCCCTCCAGCCTCTGCATATGGTCACCCACCCCTCCAGCCTCTGTATATGGTGACCCTCCCCTCCAGCCTCTGTACATAGTCACCCACCCCTCCAGCCTCTGCATATAGTCACCCACCCCTCCAGCCTCTGTATATAGTGACCCACCCCTCCAGCCTCTGTATATAGAGACTCACTCCTCCAGCCTCTGTATATAGAGACCCACTCCTCCATCCTCTGTACATAGTCACCCACCCCTCTGGCCTCTGTATATAGTCACCCACCTCTCCGGCCTCTGTATATAGTCACCCACCTATCCAGTCTCTGTATATAGTGACCCACTCCTCCAGCCTCTGTATATAGTCACCCACCCTCCAGCTTCTGTATATAGTCACCCAACCCTCCAGCCTCTGTATATGGTGACCCAACCCTCCAGCCTTGGTATAAAGTGACCCACCCCTCCAGCCTCTGTAAATAGATACCCACCCCTCCAGCTTCTGTATATAGTGACCCACCCCTCCAGCATCTGTATATAGAGACCCACCCATCCAGCCTCTGTTTATGGTGACCCACCCCTCCGACCTCTGTATATAGTGACCCACCTCTCCAGCCTCTGTATATAGTGACCCACCCCTCCAGCCTCTGTATATAGTGACCCACCCCTACAGCCTCTGTATGTAGAGACCCACCCCTCCAGCCTCTGTTTATGGTGACCCACCCCGCCGGCCTCTGTATATAGTGACCCACCCCTCCAGCCTCTGTATATAGTGACCCACCACTCCATCCTCTGTATATAGTGACCCACCCCTCCAGCCTCTGTATATAGTGATCCACCCCTCCAGCCTCTGTATATAGTGACCCACCCCTCCAGCCTCTGTATATAGTGACCCACCACTCCATCCTCTGTATATAGTGACCCACCCCTCCAGCCTCTGTATATAGTGATCCACCTCTCTGGCCTCTGTATATAGTGACTCACCCCTCCGGCCTCTGTATATAGTGACCCACCCCTCCAGCCTCTGTATATAGTGACCCAATCCTCCGGCCTCGGTATATGTGATCGTCCCCTCCTGCCTCTGTATAAGATGCCGACCCCTCCAGCTTCTATAAAGGCCAGAGCAGGGATATTACATGTTACCAGGTGCCAGGAGGGGGCGCTGATGACAATGAGAAGAACTTTTGTGAATGGACTGGATTACAGATGACAGAACTTTACTCACTGAACCAGAAGTTCCAGATTGTCTCCTGGAAATCTTCCCCATTGAACCAACATCTCCAAAAGAAACCCTCATGGTGAAAGTACAGGGGTGCGGCCGGGGTGGGGGGCACGTCTGTGCTGTTCTGCAATCAGAGATAGAGAGAGAGTCAGCTGCCATCATCCACCAGTGTTCCTCATCTGTCCTGGCTCCAGCGCCGGTCCATGTGCCCTTCTTCCCCTGCTGCCAGTTCTCTCTGCTACTATGTCCTTCCTGGAGCTAACCACTTGACCAACCCAGCTCTGCTATTACTCGGCTCTGCAGCAGCTATATCACGCATGCCTCATGACAAATCCCCCTCTGCCGCTCTACAGTGCTGTCTGCACACTCGGCTCTGCTATTCTGCTCTGCTATTCCAGTGAAGTGATGGCCGGGGGACCACCATGGTGCAGGAAGACTACTGTACACAAGATAAGGTGCAAACTACAAAGGGTAGATTTATTGGGAGGCAAGGAACGAAGTGAATGAGGAAGATGCAAACGGGTATACAATGGCAACAGACAATTTACAAGAGTAATAAACGTTATCTTTTCCGTAAAATAGCACGGTGCTCAAACTATTACAGACTCAAAATATGTCTAACCAGCAAATGTAAACAATAAACAAGTGATGATGCTACTCTACATATAACCTCCCTGGCATTTACTAAGCAGGCCACACGTAGTAGTACCCAGCGAGTCCCAGGAAGGCCTGGAGTTCTCTCACTGTTCGAGGGACTGGCCACTTCTGGATAGCAGCCACTTTTCCTGGCGAGGGTAGAACTCCATCTTGTGACACTATGTGGCCCAGGTACTCGATCTCTCTCTTGAAGAGGTGGCACTTCTTTGGCTTCACCTTCAGGTTATGAGCACACAGTCTTCCGAGTACCTGTCCAAGCCGGGCAAGGTGTTCTTCGAATGAGGCTGAAAACACAATGATGTCATCCAGATACATTTTGAGGCTACCCTGATCTAAGTCTCCCAAACACTTTTCCATCAGCCGCTGAAATGTGCCTGGAGCATTGGAGAGCCCGAAGGGCATCCGGTTAAACTCAAACAGCCCCATAGGGAGGATGAAGGCGGTTTTCTCTTTGTCTTTCTCTGCCACGGCTACTTGCCAGTATCCGCTTGCTAGGTCCAGGGTGGAGAAGTACTTGGCTTTCCCCAACGCTGTCAAGGATTCCTCAATGCGGGGCAACGGATACGAGTCTCGAACAGTGCAGGCATTGAGTTTCCTGTAATCTACACAGAACCGGATGGTCCCATCCTTTTTCTTGACGAGCACCACCTGGGCTGCCCAAGGGCTCTGACTACTCTGCACCACTCCTGAATCCAGCATCTGCCTCAGTAATGTTTTCACCTGTTGATACATCTTGGGCGGGATCTGCCGGTATCGTTCTCAAATTGGACGAGCTTCCCCAGTCGGTATCTCATGTGTGATGGCTTCAGTACAGCCGAAATCTTCGGCGAGACGGGCGAATGCGGCCTGATTTTCCCACAGCATAGTTTCTATTGCTTGCACACGCTCAGGGCCCAGAGCCTTCACATCCACTTCCATTTGATCAATGATGACCCGTCCACTCCGGGGATGGCTGTTGTGAATTTACTTTTTGCTCCCTCTAGTGGTTACTAGTTTTTTGACTCTGGTTTTTCTGTCATTCCTTTTATCCGCACCTGGGTCGTTAGTTAAGGGTGTTGCTATTTAAGCTCCCTGGACCTTCAGTTCAATGCCTGGCAACGTAGTTATCAGAGCTAGTCTGCTGTGCTCTTGTCTACTGATCCTGGTTCCAGTTATATCAGCTAAGTCCGCTTTTTGCTTTTTGCTATTTTGTTTTGGTTTTGTATTTTTGTCCAGCTTGTTCCAAATATATATCCTGACCTTTGCTGGAAGCTCTAGGGGGCTGGTGTTCTCCCCCCGGACCGTTAGACGGTTCGGGGGTTCTTGAATTTCCAGTGTGGATTTTGATAGGGTTTTTGTTGACCATATAAGTTACCTTTCTTTATTCTGCTATCAGTAAGCGGGCCTCTCTGTGCTAAACCTGGTTCATTTCTGTGTTTGTCATTTCCTCTTACCTCACCGTTATTATTTGTGGGGGGCTTCTATCCAGCTTTGGGGTCCCCTTCTCTGGAGGCAAGAAAGGTCTTTTGTTTTCCTCTACTAGGGGTAGCTAGATTCTCCGGCTGGAGCGTGTCATCTAGAATCAACGTAGGAATGATCCCCGGCTACTTCTAGTGTTGGCGTTAGGAGTAGATATATGGTCAACCCAGCTACCACTGCCCTATGAGCTGGATTTTTGTATTCTGCAGACTTCCACGTTCCTCTGAGACCCTCGCCATTGGGGTCATAACAGTTTGCCAGGCCAGTATTAAATGTTTAATGCATTGCAGAAGAGGGATTATAAGAAAGAAGATTCTGAGTTTTTTTTTTTTTTTTTTTTCTTCTTCCCCTTTACCTCAGAGTGGCTATGCTTGCTGCAGACATGAATGTCCAGACCTTGATTACAAGTGTGGACCAGCTGGCTACTCGTGTGCAGGGCATACAAGACTATGTTATCAGTAATCCTAGGTCAGAACCTAAAATACCGATTCCTGAACTGTTTTCCGGAGACAGGTTTAAGTTTAGGAATTTTGTGAATAATTGTAAATTGTTTTTGTCCCTGAGACCCTGTTCATCTGGAGACTCTGCTCAGCAAGTAAAAATTGTTATTTCGTTCTTACGGGGCGACCCTCAGGATTGGGCTTTTTCGCTGGCGCCAGGAGATCCGGCATTGGCTGATATTAATGCGTTTTTTCTGGCGCTCGGTTTACTTTATGAGGAACCCAATCTTGAGATTCAGGCAGAAAAGGCCTTGCTGGCTATGTCTCAGGGGCAGGACGAGGCTGAAGTGTACTGCCAAAAATTTCGGAAATGGTCCGTGCTGACACATTGGAACGAGTGTGCACTGGCCGCTAATTTTAGAAATGGCCTATCTGAAGCCATTAAGAATGTTATGGTGGGTTTTCCCATTCCCACAGGTCTGAATGATACTATGGCACTGGCTATTCAAATTGACCGGCGGTTGCGGGAGCGCAAAACCGCAAATTCCCTCATGGTGTTGTCTGAACAGACACCTAATTCGGTGCAATGTGATAGAAAAATCGCAAATTCCCTCATGGTGTTGTCTGAACAGACACCTGATTTAATGCAATGTGATAGAATCCTGACTAGAAATGAGCGGAAAATTCATAGACGCCGGAATGGCTTGTGCTACTACTGTGGTGATTCTACACATATTATCTCAGCATGCTCTAAACGTATAGCTAAGGTTGTTAGTCCTGTCACCGTTGGTAATTTGCAACCTAAATTTATTCTGTCTGTAACTTTGATTTGCTCACTGTCGTCTTTTCCTGTCATGGCGTTTGTAGATTCAGGTGCTGCCCTGAGTCTTATGGATCTGTCATTTGCTAAGCACTGTGGTTTTACTCTTGAACCATTAGAAAATCCTATTCCTCTTAGGGGTATTGATGCTACGCCATTGGCAGCAAATAAACCGCAGTATTGGACACAGGTTACCATGTGCATGACTCCTGAACACCGCGAGGTGATACGTTTCCTGGTTTTACATAAAATGCATGATTTGGTTGTTTTAGGGCTGCCATGGTTACAGACCCATAATCCAGTCCTGGACTGGAAGGCTATGTCAGTCTCAAGTTGGGGCTGTCGTGGTATTCATGGGGATTCCCTGCCTGTGTCTATTGCTTCTTCTACGCCTTCGGAAGTTCCGGAGTATTTGTCTGATTATCAGGATGTCTTCAGTGAGTCTGAGTCCAGTGCACTGCCTCCTCATAGGGACTGTGACTGTGCTATAGATTTGATCCCAGGCAGTAAATTTCCTAAGGGAAGACTGTTTAATCTGTCGGTACCTGAACATACCGCTATGCGTTCATATATCAAGGAGTCTCTAGAGAAAGGACATATTCGTCCGTCTTCTTCCCCTCTTGGTGCGGGATTCTTTTTTGTGGCAAAAAAGGACGGATCTTTGAGACCTTGTATTGATTATCGGCTTTTAAATAAGATCACTGTCAAATTTCAGTATCCTTTACCGCTGTTGTCTGACTTGTTTGCCCGGATTAAAGGTGCCAAGTGGTTCACCAAGATAGATCTTCGTGGTGCGTACAACCTTGTGCGCATTAAGCAAGGTGATGAATGGAAAACCGCATTCAATACGCCCGAAGGTCATTTTGAGTACTTGGTGATGCCTTTTGGGCTCTCCAATGCGCCTTCAGTTTTTCAGTCCTTTATGCATGACATTTTCCGGAAGTATCTGGATAAATTTTTGATTGTTTATCTGGATGATATTTTGGTTTTTTCTGATAATTGGGATTCGCATGTGGAGCAGGTCAGGTTGGTCTTTAAAATTTTGCGTGAAAATTCTTTGTTTGTCAAGGGCTCAAAGTGTCTCTTTGGTGTACAGAAGGTTCCCTTTTTGGGGTTCATTTTTTCCCCTTCTGCTGTGGAGATGGACCCAGTCAAGGTCCGAGCTATTCTTGATTGGACTCAGCCCTCGTCAGTTAAGAGTCTACAGAAGTTCTTGGGTTTCGCTAACTTCTACCGTCGTTTTATCGCTAATTTTTCTAGCATTGTGAAACCTTTGACGGATATGACCAAGAAGGGCTCCGATGTAGCTAACTGGGCTCCTGCTGCCGTGGAGGCTTTCCAGGAGTTGAAACGCCGGTTTACTTCAGCGCCTGTTTTGTGCCAGCCCGATGTCTCACTTCCCTTTCAGGTTGAGGTGGATGCTTCAGAGATTGGAGCAGGGGCCGTTTTGTCGCAGAGAGGCCCTGGTTGCTCTGTTATGAAACCTTGTGCCTTTTTCTCTAGGAAGTTTTCGCCTGCCGAGCGAAATTATGATATGGGCAATCGGGAGTTGTTGGCCATGAAATGGGCATTTGAGGAGTGGCGTCATTGGCTCGAGGGTGCTAAGCATCGTGTGGTGGTCTTGACTGATCACAAAAATCTGATGTATCTCGAGTCTGCTAAACGCCTTAATCCGAGACAGGCCCGCTGGTCATTGTTTTTCTCCCGCTTTGATTTTGTTGTCTCGTATTTACCAGGTTCAAAGAATGTGAAGGCCGATGCTCTTTCTAGGAGCTTTGTGCCTGATGCTCCTGGAGTCGCTGATCCTGTTGGTATTCTTAAAGATGGAGTTATCTTGTCAGCTATTTCTCCGGATCTGCGACGTGTGTTGCAGAGATTTCAGGCTGATAGGCCTGAGTCTTGTCCACCTGACAGACTGTTTGTCCCGGATAAGTGGACCAGCAGAGTCATTTCCGAGGTTCATTCCTCGGTGTTGGCAGGTCACCCGGGAATTTTTGGCACCAGAGATCTGGTGGCCAGGTCCTTTTGGTGGCCTTCCTTGTCAAGGGATGTGCGGTCATTTGTGCAGTCCTGTGGGACTTGTGCTCGAGCTAAGCCTTGCTGTTCTCGTGCCAGCGGTTTGCTCTTGCCCTTGCCTGTCCCGAAGAGACCTTGGACACATATCTCCATGGATTTCATTTCTGATCTTCCGCTATCCCAGGGCATGTCCGTTATCTGGGTGATATGTGATCGCTTCTCAAAGATGGTCCATTTGGTTCCTTTGCCTAAGCTGCCTTCCTCTTCCGATCTGGTTCCTGTGTTTTTCCAGAACGTGGTTCGTTTGCACGGCATCCCTGAGAATATTGTGTCAGACAGAGGATCCCAGTTCGTTTCCAGATTCTGGCGATCCTTTTGTAGTAGGATGGGCATTGATTTGTCGTTTTCGTCTGCTTTCCATCCTCAGACTAATGGACAGACGGAGCGAACCAATCAGACTTTGGAGGCTTATTTGAGGTGTTTTGTCTCTGCTGATCAGGACGATTGGGTGACATTCTTGCCGTTGGCTGAGTTTGCCCTTAATAATCGGGCTAGTTCCGCCACCTTGGTTTCGCCTTTTTTCTGCAACTCTGGTTTCCATCCTCGCTTTTCTTCGGGTCATGTGGAGCCTTCTGACTGTCCTGGGGTGGATTCTGTGGTGGATAGGTTGCAGCGGATCTGGAATCATGTGGTGGACAACTTGAAGTTGTCACAGGAGAGGGCTCAGCGCTTTGCCAACCGCCGCCGCGGTGTGGGTCCCCGACTACGCGTTGGGGATTTGGTATGGCTTTCTTCCCGCTTTGTTCCTATGAAGGTCTCCTCTCCCAAATTTAAACCTCGTTTTATTGGGCCTTACAAGATATTGGAAATCCTTAATCCTGTATCTTTTCGTCTGGATCTTCCTGTGTCGTTTGCTATTCACAATGTATTTCATAGGTCCTTGTTGCGGCGGTACATTGTGCCTATAGTTCCTTCTGCTGAGCCTCCTGCTCCGGTGTTGGTTGAGGGCGAGTTGGAGTACGTGGTGGAGAAGATCTTGGATTCTCGCCTCTCCAGGCGGAGGCTTCAGTACCTGGTCAAGTGGAAGGGCTATGGTCAGGAGGATAATTCCTGGGTGGTCGCCTCTGATGTTCATGCGGCCGATTTAGTTCGTGCCTTTCATGCCGCTCATCCTGATCGCCCTGGTGGTCGTGGTGAGGGTTCGGTGACCCCTCACTAAGGGGGGGGTACTGTTGTGAATTTACTTTTTGCTCCCTCTAGTGGTTACTAGTTTTTTGACTCTGGTTTTTCTGTCATTCCTTTTATCCGCACCTGGGTCGTTAGTTAAGGGTGTTGCTATTTAAGCTCCCTGGACCTTCAGTTCAATGCCTGGCAACGTAGTTATCAGAGCTAGTCTGCTGTGCTCTTGTCTACTGATCCTGGTTCCAGTTATATCAGCTAAGTCCGCTTTTTGCTTTTTGCTATTTTGTTTTGGTTTTGTATTTTTGTCCAGCTTGTTCCAAATATATATCCTGACCTTTGCTGGAAGCTCTAGGGGGCTGGTGTTCTCCCCCCGGACCGTTAGACGGTTCGGGGGTTCTTGAATTTCCAGTGTGGATTTTGATAGGGTTTTTGTTGACCATATAAGTTACCTTTCTTTATTCTGCTATCAGTAAGCGGGCCTCTCTGTGCTAAACCTGGTTCATTTCTGTGTTTGTCACTTCCTCTTACCTCACCGTTATTATTTGTGGGGGGCTTCTATCCAGCTTTGGGGTCCCCTTCTCTGGAGGCAAGAAAGGTCTTTTGTTTTCCTCTACTAGGGGTAGCTAGATTCTCCGGCTGGAGCGTGTCATCTAGAATCAACGTAGGAATGATCCCCGGCTACTTCTAGTGTTGGCGTTAGGAGTAGATATATGGTCAACCCAGCTACCACTGCCCTATGAGCTGGATTTTTGTATTCTGCAGACTTCCACGTTCCTCTGAGACCCTCGCCATTGGGGTCATAACAGATGGCATCTCTTCGTCCCCCACAGCAACTGCTAGGGTCCACCCCACGCCTTCTTTCGGTGATAAAGACATCTCCTTCTGACTCACCACTTCACCCTTATGTAGATACACCAGGGCCAGATCTGTCCCTCGTGGCAAGGTGACCTCCGCGGGGCCCACATTCAAAGCTCTTATTGGGACATGTCCTTGCTGGACCACAGCTATCGTACGAGCTATCAGATTCATGACTTATTGGTCCACTCCTCCGCCTACCACAGGCTGAACAACCACTTCCAACCCGTCAAGGTTGCGGTGAGTCCCCACTGGAAGGTATACTATAGTTTCTCGCTCGGGAGGTAGGATTACAGGTTCTTTACCAGGAGCCCTGATGACCCCTACCGTCTGATAAGATGGCACACTCTTCTTCTGCGTCCCACAGACGCGGATCAGTCGTTGAAGGGCTTCTTGAGTAGGCTTATGTGTAGTAGCCTTCTTCTAATATCCAGGTCCCCGTTTGGTAAACATAATCTGATCGAGTTCACGTAGGATGTTCATTCCCAGTACTACAGGCACATCTTCCTTGATAGGCTCAGGGACTAGCAGGATCCCTTTTCTCCCAACTTCTTGCCCACAGATTCGAATATTCATCCACACGACCCCTGTGACCGGGATCGGTTGTTGGCTGGCAGCAAACAACCGGATCAATGTCTCTTTTTCTGGCTTGGCCAGGTCCTGGAAATGCTGCTTGAAATACGCTTCTGGCATTGTTGTCACTTGTGACCCGGTATCTATCAGGCAATCCACTGGAACTCCTTCAAATTCAGCACAAAGGATGGGGCTCCCAGCAATCAAGTGTTCGTTATGATATGGAGCGGCCTCTCTCCTTGCCTCCCCCGCAGAGTGCCGCACTACTGCGTGAGTTGGTAGTTTAACGGCGGCTTCCGCTGGCCTTGAGTATACAGGTCCTTCTCAAAAAATTAGCATATAGTGTTAAATTTCATTATTTACCATAATGTAATGATTACAATTAAACTTTCATATATTATAGATTCATTATCCACCAACTGAAATTTGTCAGGTCTTTTATTGTTTTAATACTGATGATTTTGGCCTACAACTCCTGATAACCCAAAAAACCTGTCTCAATAAATTAGCATATTTCACCCGTCCAATCAAATAAAAGTGTTTTTTAATAACAAACAAAAAAAACATCAAATAATAATGTTCAGTTATGCACTCAATACTTTGTCGGGAATCCTTTGGCAGAAATGACTGCTTCAATGCGGCGTGGCATGGAGGCAATCAGCCTGTGACACTGCGGAGATGTTATGGAGGCCCAGGATGCTTCAATAGCGGCCTTAAGCTCATCCAGAGTGTTGGGTCTTGCGTCTCTCAACTTTCTCTTCACAATATCCCACAGATTCTCTATGGGGTTCAGGTCAGGAGAGTTGGCTGGCCAATTGAGCACAGTAATACCATGGTCAGTAAACCATTTACCAGTGGTTTTGGCACTGTGAGCAGGTGCCAGGTCGTGCTGAAAAATGAAATCTTCATCTCCATAAAGCATTTCAGCCGATGGAAGCATGAAGTGCTCCAAAATCTCCTGATAGCTAGCTGCATTGACCCTGCCCTTGATGAAACACAGTGGACCAACACCAGCAGCTGACATGGCACCCCACACCATCACTGACTGTGGGTACTTGACACTGGACTTCAGGCATTTTGGCATTTCCTTCTCCCCAGTCTTCCTCCAGACTCTGGCACCTTGATTTCCGAATGACATGCAAAATTTGCTTTCATCAGAAAAAAGTACTTGGGACCACTTAGCAACAGTCCAGTGCTGCTTCTCTGTAGCCCAGGTCAGGCGCTTCTGCCGCTGTTTATGGTTCAAAAGTGGCTTTACCTGGGGAATGCGGCACCTGTAGCCCATTTCCTGCACATGCCTTTCCACACCAGACTCAGTCCACTGCTTCCTCAGGTTCCCCAAGGTCTGGAATCGGTCCTTCTCCACAATCTTCCTCAGGGTCCGGTCACCTCTTCTCGTTGTACAGCGTTTTCTGCCACATTGTTTCCTTCCAACAGACTTACCATTGAGGTGCCTTGATACAGCACTCTGGGAACAGCCTATTTGTTGAGAAATTTCTTTCTGGGTCTTACCCTCTTGCTTGAGGGTGTCAATGATGGCCTTCTTGACATCTGTCAGGTCGCTAGTCTTACCCATGATGGGGGTTTTGAGTAATGAACCAGGCAGGGAGTTTTTAAAAGCCTCAGGTATCTTTTGCATGTGTTTAGAGTTAATTAGTTGATTCAGAAGATTAGGGTAATAGGTCATTTAGAGAACCTTTTCTTGATATGCTAATTTATTGAGACAGGTTTTTTGGGTTATCAGGAGTTGTATGCCAAAATCATCAGTATTAAAACAATAAAAGACCTGACAAATTTCAGTTGGTGGATAATGAATCTATAATATATGAAAGTTTAATTGTAATCATTACATTATGGTAAATAATGAAATTTAACACTATATGCTAATTTTTTGAGAAGGACCTGTAGTTCCGACAGTCTCTGGCAAGGTGCCCCCATCCTCCACATTCCCAGCATTGGATGCCTCCTCCTCGCCGGGGGGTACCTCGAGCCCGTCCTCATGCCTCCGATGCCTGACGGGAGGGGACTTGCTCCCACTGATCGCTTATCGGTCGGGCTGAAGTATGGTTGCATGAGTACGGTGGGTCAGTCTGTTGTAGTTCTCCCACTCTTCGCTGCATCTGGGTTTCTCTTGCACGTTGACAAGGGACCGCTGCAAGTCTTGCACCACCTGGAACAGCACCTCCTGATGGTTTGGGTCCCCTCTGGTATTGGTGCCCTGGACACGTATCACCCCAGACGCATAGCTCTCTTCTTTATTTCGGGCCACTGTTTCCGCCAGGATTTGACGAAACGTAAGAGCCGGATCTGCACGGACCCGTTCTGACAATGCTCGCCTCAAGGATGTGCTGTGCAGTCCCAGAATGAATTGCTCCCGGAGTATCCGGTCTTTAGAGCCCATGCCGCCAAATCCATCCACCTCCTTTCTCTGCACCTCTGCTAACACTTCTTGCAGTGCTGTTACATACTGAGAAATTCCTTCTTCTTCCCGCTGCAGCCTAGAGAAAAATTTGGTGCGAAGGTGTCTCGCCGTAGACAGGGCCGGCGTTAGGGGCAGGCAGACTAGGCAGCTGCCTGGGGCCCCCACTGTCCTAGGGGCCCCCAGCCAGGGGCAGACATACTGTTGATGGCACTGCTCCGGGGCCCAGAGGTGGAGGGGGCCCCTGCAGGCAGGCCCGGTATCATGCAGGGTCGGGCCCCCCTCACTCCCTCCTGTAATCATGTTACATCGGGTGCCGGGGAAGAGAGCGCGAAGTGCAGGAGATCAAAAAGGGGGCGTGTCATGGAGGGAGAGACGCTGGCCAATGAACACTTTCGTTACCTCACAGTGACTAGACTGAGGAGAGCGCTCACTGACTGCCGTCTGTCCCCCTGCATGGAGCGTCCCAATGGTGAGTGCTGCTCACCTACAGTCAGGGGCCCCAGCTGCACAGCACATAGAGACAGCAGTGGAGGAAGAGCAGGACTTACAGGACTTCTTCTGCTCCCTCCACTGTTCTGTTCAGAGCAGGCTGCAGCGTCTCCTCACAGAGAAGAGATGGGGGAGGAGGAGCTCACTGCACAGGACAGCACGGCAGCAGCAGGGGGCCGATATCAGTGCTGCTTGCTCTGTGCCCCATCCCCCACAGTGGGGTCTGCAGCCCTCTCCAGCTGAACTGACCTGCAGGGCTCATCTGATCACCTATAGAAGATTAGCATGTATGTATGTATGTATATGCTTGTATATGTATGTGTGCATCTGTGTGTATCTATGTGTATGTTTCTATCTGTGTGTGTGTATCTGTGTATGTACAGTATATGTGTGTATGTATGGTATAGTTGTATGGCTGTGTGTGTATACATGTACAGTATGTGTGTATCTGTGTATGTGCAATAATTTGTATGGATATATGGTATATATGTATGTTTATGTGCATGTACATACAGTATATGTGTATGTATATGTGTGTACGGTATGTGTATATACTGTATGTGTGTATGTACGGTACGTGTATGTGTATCTGTATGTTCGGTATATGTGTGTGTATGCATTACGGTATATGTATGTATGTACGGTATGTGCATTTGGGTGTATTTTATATGTATGTACGGTATGTGTGTACTATATGTACTGTATATAACTGTATCTGTGTATGTACGGTATATGTATGTGTATCTGTGTGTATGTACGGCATTTGTGTGAATGTACGGTATATGCATGTGTGTATGTACGGTATGTGTATGTATGATGGTATATGTATGTGTATCTGTTTGTATGTATGATATATGTATGTGTTTGCATATACTGTATTTGTATGTGTATCTGTGTGTACTTACGGTGTATGTATGTGTATTTGTGTGTATGTATGGTATATGTATGTACGGTATGTGTATACTATATGTGTATATAACTGTATTTGTGTATGCATGTAATGTGTATGTCTGTGTGTGTATGTACGGTATGTGTATCTGTGTGTATGTACGGTGTATGTATGTACAGTATATGCCGGAACAAAAATCATTGTTCTCATCAGCACATCGCCCAGTTAAAACTGCAGATATTCTGCTAAGATGATACTGTATGGGGACAGATTGATTTACTAGTGATCATTCTGTCCCCAGCCAGTGTAAAGAGGCTGGAAACAAGTGGTGAATGACTTCAATATTGTTGATCACGCTCGTTTAGTGGCCTGAAATCAGCGCATGTAGCTACAACCAAAATGTTTCTGTTGGTGCAATATGTTAGCATTTGGGGCCCCATTTTAAACTTTTGCCTAGGGCCCCACTTTGCCTAAAACCGGCCCTGGCCGTAGATCTTTTCCAGGAACTTCACTAGTTCCTTCAGGGTACTGCGGGTGAGTTCTGGTTGTAGGCAGACGTTTCTATGGGCTTCTCCCTCTAGGGCAGTTAACGCAATGTCCACTTCAAAATCTGAGCTGATGTTATAAATCTTCAGGGTGCTTTGCAGCCGGGACACCCAGTCGGACAGTGGCATATTCTTGCCGTCAATCTTTGGTAGCACACTAAATATGGTGCCCACAGGGAGTGTCCTTGCAGGGGTTCCACCAATGCCCACAGCATCTCCATTAACATTAGCATTCCCGCCATTGCTGTCTGCTGCCTCCATCTTGGTGACAGTACCCTGCTCGCAGCGCCACTTGAAGCGATGGCCGGGGGACCACCACGGTGCAGGAAGACTACTGTACACAAGATGAGGTGCAAACAACAAATGGTAGATTTATTGGGAGGCAAGGAACGAAGTGAATGAGGAAGATGCAAACGGGTATACAATGGTAACAGACAATTTACAAGAGTAATAAACTTTATCTTTTCCGTAAAATAGCACGGTGCTCCAACTATTACAGACTCAAAATATGTCTAACCAGCAAATGTAAACAATAAACAAGTGATGATGCTACTCTACATATAACCTCCCTGGCCTTTACTAAGCAGGCCACACGGCTCACGTGTACTGACTATTGAAGCCTACACTAAGCCCTAACAGGTGCACCAAACAGGAACAAACTGGTGATGTTGGAGAATCAGCTCCAGTCCCAGGGGGGCCCCCAGCAGTCTAATATGGTGGTGCGCACAGCTTTCTGTCAGCTCTGTGAAGCGTGGTCTTCTCCTTGCTTCTGGATCCTAGGGATGCTCCTGGAAACTGTTAATCCCTTTCTCTGTATCTTTGTGGCTCTCTTGCAGCTATATCAGGACACAGTTCTTCTCTCTTTCAGCTATCAGCACAAAATGTCCTCTCTACAGCAGCCTCAGCTCACACACGCTGCTCCAGCTCCACACCTGCACTCTACACAGACTAGTTCATTACAACGATTATTGCAGGGGAGAAGCAGAACATTCCATCACGCCAGACAAGGGGGTGCAGCCTCTTAAAGTGACAGCATGTTCCTACTGTCCATAACAGCACCACCCTCTTACACCAGCTCTGCTCATCCACGTACCATCCGGCACCTCCACCTGATGCATCACCATCTCCGCTCTGCGCTGCTCACCCTGACCTATGACTTACCCAATCCACATCGTCAGGTGCGACCATAACACCAACATCATCACCATCAGTTATGGGCTCCTGCATTTTTCATAGAAGCTCTGCTTTGTTATAAAGTGTGGAGACATCAGATCCCAATGATTGAAATAGACATTGACACCAGCTTTATAACAGAATGGCAACATCTGCACCATGGGGGTGATACATACAGTGGGTACGAAAAGTATTCAGACCCCTTTACATTTTTTACTCTTTGTTTCATTACAGCCATTTGGTAAATTCAAAAAAGTTCATTTTTTTCTCATTAATGTACACTCTGCACCCCAACTTGACTGAAAAAAACAGAAATGTAGAAATTTTTGCAAATTTAATAAAAAAGAAAAACTGAAGTATCACCTGGTCATAAGTCTTCAGCCCCTTTGCTCAGTAATGAGTAGAAGCACCTTTTGAGCTACTACAGTCATATGAATGATGCAACAAGTTTTTCACCCCTGGATTTGGAGATCCTTGGCCATTCTTCCTTGCAGATCCTCTCCAGTTCCGTCAGGTTGGATGGTGAACGTTGGTGGACGCCATTGTCAGGTCTCTCCAGAGATGTTCAGTTGGATTAGGTCAGGGCTGTGGCTGGGCCAGTCAAGAATGGTCACAGAGTTGTTCTGAAGCCGCTCCTTTGTTATTTTAGCTGTGTGCTTAGGGCAATAGCCTTGTTGGAAGGTGTTTTGTCCCCACATGAGGTGAATGGAGGTGTTGTTGATTAATAAGCGTTGTGAGAGAGATAATCGTACCTTCAGTATTTTCCTCGCTATAGGGCAGACAGGACCGATGCTGCTCAGCGTCCGAAGAGATGATGCACACCAGGGATTGTGCAGTCCAGACTTGTTTATTTGGAAACCTGGACATACAGCGTATAACTGGTAATACAGTACTTTCTCCAGAAATGCAGGTGTAGACCAGGTACAGTAAGATGTAGCACCAAGTATGACTGCAAGTGTGAGCAGCAAGAGAGGTCGAAAGACTGATGCCTTCCTAAGCCCGGTTCAAGAGCGTCCTCTCACAACAGCAAGAAACTGAAACTGAAATGGCTGCCAGAGGAAGAGAAGACTTGACCCCTGAACCGGAAGTGAAAGACATGCCCAAGAATAAATGAATAACAAGCTGCCATACGGAAAAAGGCCATTGGGTGGCAGCAGAGTAAAATATAACAACATACATGGAAACTGAAGAACATACATGAAACAGCACAGAAGGTGACCCTTCGGCCAAGTCTGAGGTCCAGAGCACTCTGGAAGAGGTTTTCATCCAGGATATCTCTGTACTTGGCGGCATTCATGTTTCCTTCAATGACAACCAGTTGTCCTGTCCCTGCAGCTGAAAAACACCCCCATAGCATGATGCTGCCACCACCATGTTTCACTGTTGGGATTGTATTGGGCAGGTGATGAGCAGTGCCTGGTTTTCTCCACACATACCGCTTAGAATTATCACCATAAAGGTCTATCTTCATCTCATCAGACCAGAGAATCTTATTTCTCATAGTCTGGGAGTTCTTCATGTGCTTTTAGCAAACTCTATGTGGCTTCCATATGTCTTGCACTGAGGATAGGCTTCCGTCGGGCCACTCTGCCATAAAGGCCCGAATGGTGGAGGCTGCAGTGAAAGCTGACTTTATGGAACTTTCTCCCATCTCCCTACTGCATCTCTGGAGCTCAACCACAGTGATCTTGGGGTTCTTCTTTACCTCTCTCACCAAGGCTCTTGTCCCACGATTGCTCAGTTTGGCTGGACGGCCAGGTCTAGGAAGACTTCTGGTGGTCCCAAACTTCTTCCAGTTAAAGCTTTTGGAGGTCACTGTGCTCTTAGGAACCTCGAGTACTGCAGAAATTCTGTTGTAACCTTGCTACAATTCTGTCTCTGAGCTCCTTGTCCAGTCCCTTTGACCTCATGATTCTCATTTGGTCTGACATGCACTGTGAGCTGTGAGGTCTTATATAGACAGGTGTGTGCCTTTCCAAATCAAGTCCTATCAGTTTAATTACACAGCTGGACTCCAATGAAGGAGTAGAACCATCTCAAGGAGGATCACAAGGAAATGGACAGCATGTGACTTAACTATGAGTGTGCAGCACCCCCAGGTGACCGGTTGCTGTAGTGATGTTGCTTTCCTTTCGGGGAGGGTAATGTCATGCTCAGAGGCAATGGAGTTCTCTTCATCAGGTAAGGCACCCACACACAACACATTCTGAATCCAGGCCAGGAGGGGGAGCTCAGGACCCGGATTCAGGTGAGCTTCCCTGGGCTACATGTATCCTGACCTGGAGTAGGAGCTAGGCAGTTGGTCCAGGGAGACCAAGGAGAGCAGACGTCTAGGTGAGACGCAGAGCAGACAGAGAGGCCTGGCAGCCACGAGGGAGCTGCGGCCTCTGGAAAGGACAGATAACCTGAGGCGTTGTATGTGGAGGAGCCGGAAGGGAAGGAGCAAAGGAGAGGAACAGAGCTCAGAGGGGAACAGCGATAGGACACCCTCAGAGCCATAGCGCAGAAGCCGGGTACCGGGAGCCCGAGGCCTTAGTGGAACTGTGTGATACTTGGCAGAACCGGAGGACTAAGAACTTTATATGATTGGCCCACACCACACCTGAGACGCAGCATCACCTGAGGAGCCCAGGGCATGATAGAGTCCCTGTAAAAAGGCTCAAGCTGCCCGTCATGCAGGTACCTGTCCCAGGACAGGGGGAAACTGGAGAACCATGTAGGAAGCTTCAGGCAGCAGGGACCTCACCTTGAAAGGCGCTAGTTGGAAAGGCTCACGGACCTCTACTGGAAAAAGGGAATCCTCCATTGCCTCCGACCCGGCCGGACCACCATCATCTGTGCCTGGTACCCTGGACTGTGGCCTGCCAACTACAGTAAACCCGGTAAAGACTTACAACTTGTGTCCTTTACTCATTGCCCGGCGCACACCATCATCGCCACACACCTTAGGACCCCTGGGGACCCCGCTTCACCTGTGGGAAGCGTTACCATCATTGCTGTGACAACATCCCCCAGAGAACCCCATTAAAGCAGCGTCGGTCCCCCTATTGACCGAACACCACAGGTGGCATCACGACAGACTCAAACACTTTTCCCTTAAAAGACCGTTCCCTTTAATTGGACGCCCAGGGCCACAGACTGGGTCGCAGCCACTGTGACATCCCCTTTAAGTCCAGACCCGGTACCAAGTACCCCACGGCCCTGGTGTGGGCTCTCCAAGTGTCTGAACAAAGGGTCTGAATACTTACGACCATGTGATATTTCAGTTTTTCTTTTCTAATAAATTTGCAAAAATTTCTACATTTCTGTTTTTTTCAGTCAAGATGTGGTGCAGAGTGTACAGTACATTAATGAGAAAAAATGAACTTTTTTGAGTTTACCAAAAGGCTGCAATGAAACAAAGAGTGAAAAATTTAAAGGGGTCTGAATACTTTTCGTACCCACTATAACTGAAAACAGAGAAGCCCCTGGAGGTGGAAGTGGGAGGCACATACTTTCTCCATATTAATGTCTATGGATGTAGATGAGGAGAGAGAAGCCCCCGGAGGAGGATGTGGGAGGCACATACTTTCTCCATATTAATATCTATGGATGTAGATGGTGACAGAGAAGCCCCCGGAGGTGGATGTGGGGGGCATATACTTTCTCCATATTAATGTCTATGGATGTAGATGAGGACAGAGAAGTCCCTGGAGGAGGATGTGGGGGGCACATACTTTCTTCATATTAATGTCTATGGATGTAGATGAGGACAGAGAAGCCCCCGGAGGTGGATGTGGGGGGCACATACTTTCTCCATATTAATGTCTATGGATGTAGATGAGGACAGAGAAGCCCCCGGAGATGGATGTGGGGGGCACATACTTTCTCCATATTAATGTCTATGGATGTAGATGAGGACAGAGAAGCCCCCGGAGGTGGATGTGGGGGGCACATACTTTCTACATATTAATGTCTATGGATGTAGATGAGGACAGAGAAGCCCCCGGAGGTGGATGTGGGGGGCACATACTTTCTCCATATTAATATCTATGGATGTAGAGGAGGACAGACAAGCCCCCGGAGGTGGATGTGTGTATATTATACTATATATTGTATATTGCATGGATATTGTATATTTCATTTATGTTGTATAGTATTCTGTATGTTGTATATTCCATGTTGCATATTATTCTGTATGTTGTTTATTGTATGTTGTATATTATTCTGTACGTTTAATGTATGTTGTATATTGCGTGTTGTATATTATTCTGTAGTTCATTGTATGTTGTATATTACATGTTATATATAATACAGTATGTTGTTTATTGTATGTTGTATATTATTCTGTATGTTGTATGTTGTATATTACATGTTATATATTATACAGGCTTTGATTATTGTATGTTGTATATTGCGTGTTGTATATTATTCTGTATGTTGTTTATTGTATGTTGTATATTACATGTTATATATTATACAGTATGTTGATTATTGTATGTTGCATATTCCGTGTACATTGTATATTATTCTACATGTTGCATACTCCATGTTGTGTGTTGCGGCACTGGTATCATCTTCATCTGAGCACAATGTGGCCTCCTGCAGTCGTCATAAACATTGACATGAAGGTGGAGTCACTACATGACTGCTGAAGACAACAAGCCCCATTATGTCCGCACCTGTTACCCCCTGATGCCGACACTGAGAAGGTGGAAGCCCCCAGCGATCTACCCGGCATCGCCTTCCCATACACAACTTTCCTCTGGATCTGACACTTGACACCATTTGTACAACTTTGTGGACAGATTTATAAAGTGTAAAAGTGCCGGAGTCACGAGAGTCGCAAATGCTCCAGATTCTTATTTATACAGAATATTGATGTAAAGAGTGCAGCCAAGGAGTCAGTGAGGAGCAGGGAGCCGTCCTTCATGTCTGATCAGATGTATCAACACCTGTACCACCCGGGATCTGCAACATTGTTACCTGCGCTAGAGACGAGAGGCCGCCGCTCACACCGCAGTTCTCCGTCGCTAGGAGCCAATAGTCCGATGCGAATGCGACAAGGAACAGAAGGACCCCGATGCCTCCAACCAAGCCTGCAACCAGGGAAGCGGCTCCGACCCTCATCCTGACCAGCCCTGCTCCAACTGTGCACAGAGCAGCTGAGCGGCGGGATTCTCAGGGCGGTGCGGGCCCACCAGGGATATTTTAGGATGGGACGCTACAGCCCTTAAACACTGGTTTGGGTTTCACTGAGAAGCGGCGTAGAATCCTATTTAAAGCTGATGACCTTACAGCACAGAACAGTTGTGGTCTGGAGAGGACACATAGCTGCAGGAAGGAGGGTGGAAGGCACAGAACAGGCCCACCCATCCACAGACTACAGGAGACATGCTGCAGAGTCCTGCACCGCGCGGGAGGAGACATGCTGCAGAGTCCTGCACCGCACAGGAGGAGACATGCTGCAGAGTCTGCACAACGCGGGAGGGGACATGCTGCAGAGTCCTGCACCGCGCGGGAGGAGACATGCTGCAGAGTCCTGCACCGCGCCGGAGAAGACATGCTGCAGAGTCTGCACAACACGGGAGGGGACATGCTGCAGAGTCCTGCACCGCACGGGAGGAGACATGCTGCAGAGTCCTGCACCGCACCGGAGAAGACCCCAAGGCAGAGAAGAAACAGGATGAGCAACTGCAACACAAAAACAGACACCAAGACTAACAACCAAAACATGACACAGAAAGTCACAGGAGGACCAGGAAAAAAAAGAGATGACACTAAAATATTCTCATCATCTATAAATAAGGGATTTATCAAGAAAAGGACAAAGCACCAGAAGCACAATAACCTGCCCTGGAAGCATTCCCTTATAGTAAGGTGGCCCCCCCACATATGTAAGTGTGTAAGGTAGACAGGTGAAGTACTCCTACACATAATATACACTAGAGAAATTGGAGTAAACCATGATCACCAGAGAAGGATTGTTAAAAATTAAAAAATATTTATTAATATAAAAACACAATTCTAAAATATACATCAGGTAAAAAAAGATGAAATACAAGATGAGATGAGCAGATTAGCAAGCTGAAAGCCAAATAAGGATCAATATATCGCCCAATGTTTGACCAAAAGTGGAATTTCAATAATTCCCAATAGTTTAACAACTTGTGATAATGAAGCCCATATAGAGAGGTAATACAGTATATATTCAATAGTAGCAATAATGCAATCACATAGTAGGACGAAGGCCAGTAAGGAACATTTATAGATAGTGTGTTCGTGCAAAAGACAATTTTTTAATCTCCCTTATTCCCTAGTCCCTTTACTATTGAACAATTCATAGGGGACAGTCTACAGTATATAAGACTTCTTCTGCATTTATAGCATAACGTGACCAATAGCACCTATGTAATAAGACTAAAGCAAGGGAAAGCAGTATATGATAAAGTACAAATGCACAGGGAGATAGTTTATAATCTCTTTTAGCCCCGTCATTTAGATAATTTATTTGTGATAGTCTGTCTGAGCTCTTAGCACTAACAAGCCATACTAGCTAAAGTAAGTCATAATGAAATGCAGAAAAGTTGCTAAAACAGCTTACCCACGTGTGTAGAAAGAAAGCTTGCCACCAATAGCCCCGACGCGCGTTTCGCTATTGCTTTTTCGCACAATGTGAGCGGTGATGTTAGTAAGGTGACCGGGGTTCATCAGCTATGAACTCCAGTGACCTTACATCAGCGATACACACTGCAGGAACGTAATCACACTCCTGTAATCACACTCCTATAATCACACTCCTGTCTCAGTGTGTTCTGGCTGGCTGGCTGAGCAGTCGAATAATGTCACCACTCAGCAAACCATCCGGATGTAGCAGAGCTGGAGTTCTTCGTGGGACATCATCACATACGGATTATCTGCGGAGAGGTGAAGACTATGGTGTTTTATTATTTTTTTTATACATTAATAAATGAGTAAAAGTTTTATTTCAAATGAATAAATTTGTGTTTCTTTCAAATAAAGGACCTTACTCAGTCTGTCTTTATTACATTTGACTATGAGGTTAGTGATGGGGGTGTCTTATAGACATCTCTCCATTACTAACCCCTCACCTTCATGTCAGCTGACATTAGAAAGCTGTTATCAACCCCAATACTATAACCACACTTGCCACCTCACCAGGGCAAGTGAGAAGAGTCAAGGCCAAGCGTGAAGAGTCGAGGCCAAGCGTCAGAATTGGCACGTCAAATGGATGCGCAATTTCTGGGCGGCTGAGGGCTGATGTTTTTAGTATGGGAGGAGGCCAATATCCATGGTTCTTTCCTAGGCTATCAATATCAGCCTGCATCTGTCTGCTTATCGCTTACTGGTTATTAATTATAGGGGGACCCCAAGTCATTTTTTTTGGGGGGGGGTCAACTCTTGTTAATAACCATTAAAGGATAAGTACACAGCTGTCAATGGCATGGGAAGCTCCATGGGTATTACCCCCTTCCCAAACTATAAACATCAGCTATCGGCTTTTCCTCAGCTGGTTAGAAATAATTAGGGGAACCCCACGCCATTTTTTAAATTTAATTATTAGCTAAATACATGTACAGACAGCTACACCAGCACTGCACTGATTATATATCTCAATTACATCATCTAGATCTGTATTTAATATTGTTTTATTGGTTTGTAAACTAGTTTGAAATGACAGAATTACTGTATGTAAAAGCTGATGTTAACAATGGATTGCATACAGATTTCATATGCATGTCATATGGATGCTAAGCGAGAAATATCACATTGTACTCGCATGACACTCATCCTACTTTTCAAGAACAACATTGGACCGATTATATTTACGCTGATGAGTGTGAGCCCTAAAAGGAAGTAAAAGGACAAGACCTCCCGTAAACATGAGGAGGAGTATGACACTGGTCAAAGTGCCAGGAAGAAGGTCCAGACTTATGGAGGTGTTTATTTTTAATCTTTACCACCTACAGGTACCAACTCGTTAAGGGGGTTGTCCACTACTAGGACAAACCCTACTTGATCAAAATATTTGGCCACGAAAAAATAATAAGGCCTACACTCACCTCCCCTGCCGGCGTCATTCCTGTGATTTCGGTACTCATGGTCATTGGGCTTGCTTGTGGTTGTTGTAACACGTGACTTCGGCGCCCAATCAGTGCCAGCGTCACTGTCTCCACTTTCTGAAAAATCAACAATGAAGAAGTCTGGGCTGCAACTGATTTCGGACTTTCTCTTACTGCAGCGTTGATTGGGCGCCCGCATCACGTGTCACAACAACCACATGGAAGCCCCAGGAGATGAATTACTGACATCGCAGGAAGGAAGCCAGCACAGGAGATGAGTATAAGCTCATATGTACAGGAATATAACTGCTATAATACTGCCCTCTACCTACAAGATATAATCACTATAATACAGCCCCTATGTACAAGAATATAACTACTATATTACTGCCCCTATCTACAAGATATAATCACTATAATGCAGCCCCTATGTACAAGAATATAAATACTATAATACTGCTCCTATGTACAAGAATATAACTACTATAATACTGCTCCTATGTACAAGGATATACTATAATACTGCCCCTATGTACAAGAATATAACTACTATATTATTATATTACTGCCCCCTATCTACAAGATATAATCACTATAATACAGCCCCTATGTGCAAGAGTATAGCTACTATAATACTGCACCTATGTGCAAGAATATAACTACTATAAGAATGCCCCTATGTACAAGAATGTACTATAATACTGCCCCATATGTACAGGAATATAACTACTATAATACTGTCCCTATGTACAAGAATATAACTACTATAATACTGCCCCTATGTACAAGAATATAACTACTTTAATACTACTCCTATGTACAAGAATATAATTACTATAATACTGCCCCTATGTACAAGAATATAACTACTATAACACTGCCCCTATATACAAGAATATAACTACTATAATACTGCCTCTATATAAAAGAATATAACTATTATAATACTGCTCCTATGTACAAGAATATAACTACTATAATACTGCTCTTATGCACAAGAATATAACTACTATGATACTGCCCCATGTACAAGAACATAACTACTATAATACTGCTCCTATGTACAAGAATATAACTACTATAATACTGTCCCTATGTACAAAAATATAACTACTATAATACTGTCCCTATGTACAAGAATATAACTACTATTATACTGCCCCTATGTACAAGAATATAGCTACTATAATACTGCTCCTATGTACAAGAATATAACTACTATAATACTGCCCCTATGTACAAGAATATAACTACTATAATAATGCCCCTATGTACATAAATATAACTACTATAATACTGCTCCTATGTACAGGAATATAGCTACTATAATACTGCTCCAATGTACTAGAATATAACTACTATAATACTGCTCCTATGTACAAGAATATAACTATTATAATACTGCTCCTATGAACAAGAATATAACTACTATAATACTGTACTGCTCCTATGTACAAGAATATAACTACTATAATACTGCTCCTATGTACAAGAATATAACTACTATAATACTGCCCCTATGTACAAGAATATAGCTACTATAATACTGCTCCTATGTACAAGCATATAACTACTATAATACTGCCCCTATGTACAAGAATATAACTACTATAATTATGCCCCTATGTACGTGAATATAACTACTATAATACTGCTCCAATGTACAGGATTATAACTACTATAATACTGCCCCTATGTACAAGAATATATCTACTATAATAATGCCCCTATGTACATGAATATAACTACTATAATACTGCTCCAATGTACAAGGATATAGCTATTATAATACTGCTCCTATGTACAAGAATATAACTACTATAATACTGCCCCATGAACATGAATATAACTACTATAATACTGCTCCAATGTACAAGAATATAACTACTATAATACTGCCCCTATGTACATGAATATAACTACTATAATACTTCCCCTATGTACAAGAATATAACTACTATAATACTGCTCCAATGTACAAGAATATAGCTACTATAATACTGCTCCTATGTACAAGAATATAACTACTATAATACTGCCCCATGTACATGAATATAACTACTATAATACTGCTCCAATGTACAAGAATATAGCTACTATAATACTGCTCCTATGCACAAGAATATAACTACTATAATACTGCCCCTACGTACAAGAATATAACTACTATAATCCTGCCCCTATGTACAAGAATATAACTACTATAATACTGCCCCTATGTACAAGAATATAACTACTATAATACTGCTCCTATATGCAAGAATATTACTACTATAATACTGCCCTCTATGTACAGGAATATAACTACTAGAATACTGCTCCAATGTACAAGAATATAACTACTATAATCCTGCCTCGTAGCTGTGAGGACGTGTCTCAGCAGTTCTCCTCATGTCTGGAGCCCGGGGAGGGGCCACCCTGGGTGGGAAGCTCCCCAAACAAGGCCCAGGCTTCTCGGCCTCTACTGGGAGAAAGCTCCCAGGCTTCTTCTAATGGGGATACACATCCCAGAGTCACCATTAAGCAATGTAAAACAAGCCTAAGCTCTACTGCTGCCATGAAGGAAGAAAGCAGGGTGAATGTGAGTAAAGCTATGCATAGCTCCCAACCGTCCCTCATTGTGCGGGACTGTCCCGCATTTGATGCTTTTCCCCGCTGCCCTGCACGGGACACTCTGCTCCCGCAGACAACAGGAGAATTAGCCGTCACACACCCCCTTGTGTTAGGCCACGCCCCTTCCCCATGTTCCTGAGTTTTACTCTTAGGGCTTCCTGTGGCATGAAGGAGGCGCTGGCAGCGCTGGGCACGGGGTCATCCGCAGGACACGGACGTGGCGAGGAGGAGGAGGACGAGGAGCTGGATGTTGTGCAGGACGAGCAGGCACACCGACCCTCATGCCCTCGGTGTGTGCATTGCCCGGTAGGTGCCAGCAGGATAATGAGCTGGAGTGGGCGTGCTCGGTAGCTATGTGCTACAGCAGGCTGCTTGTTGCTCTGCTTGTAACAAAGGAAACTAGTTCTCACTGTGCAGAGAAATGTCTCCAGATTTACTGATCTGCACCTAATGAGGCTTTGTGCTGTCGCTGCCCCTCCATTACTGCCAGGGAAGCAACACATGCCCTGGTGAGGGCACCCGCAGGTGAGCGCCATGCAGCACTGGCACAGGGCTCACACACCCCCTTCTCTGGAGAGAAGCAAGTGCCCTGGTGATGCGCTGTCTGTTATGTGTGGGGTCAGGAGGTGTTTACAGTGTGGATGTAGCAGAGCCATGTGTGTACGAGGTGTAGGGAGCGGAGCCGTGTGTGTATGAGGTGTACCGAGTGGAGCCGTGTGTGTAGGAGTAGCTATGTGTGGCGGTACGGTACGGAGTATCATGTGCGGCCAATATACAGTATGGAGCATCATGTGTGGCCATTATACAGTATGGAGCACTGTGTGGTCATTATACAGTATGGAGCATCATGTGCGGTCATTATACAGTATGGAGCATCATGTGTGGCCATTATACAGTATGGAGCATCATGTGTGGTCATTATACAGTATGAGCATCATGTGCGGCCATTATACAGTATGGAGCATCATGTGCGGCCATTATACAGTATGGAGCATCATGTGCGGCCATTATACAGTATGGAGCATCATGTGTGGCCATTATACAATATGGAGCATCATCATCTACAGTATGGAGCATCATGTGGAGCCATTATAAAGTATGGATCATCATGTGGGCCCATTATACTGTATGGAGCATTACGTGGGGCCAATATACTGTTCACAGCATCATTTGGGGCCATCATACAGTACAGAGCATCATGTGGGGCCATTATACAGTATGGAGCATCATGAGTGGCCATTATACAGTATGGAGCACTGTGTGGCCATATTTTTTTGTTTATAATTATTCTTTATGAAACAGTGTGATCAGCAGTGTTAAATGGGTGTGGTTGGAACGTGGATATGGGTGTGACTAGTTATGAATGGGTGTGGTCAGAGGCGTGGCCTAAAATTTGCCACGGCACGCGTTGCGCGCCGCAAACTTTGGCCCTCTTTCCCATCTTCAAAAGTTGGGAGGTATGAGCTATGGAAGACACACCAGCACCAGTAACAAGGAAACCTGAGGTAAAAGTGTCAGTAAGTAAATAAATGCAGCAAAGCACAAGGTTCAGTAATTCCCCAAAGGAATTTTCTGTCAGTAAACAGCCCCAGCCTGGTGCAGAGAAGGTGAAGCAGACGCCATTACTGACCTCAGATGTGCAGCTCACTCCTCCACACAGGCAGAGCCAGACATCTCTGGAGATGCAGACATGACAGGAAAGCCTGCACTCAGGACACACAAGGTCGCAGGTGGGTGGCAGCAGTAAAAGTGCTGTGGAGCCCGGAGCCAGTGGTGACACTGTCATCTGAGGTAAAACCAAAGGAGACTTCTGCATTCAAACACCCAGAGCCATTATCCAAGCCAAAACCTGAGAGGGAGATGGTGTGTGCACCATAGCTGCAGCTGGCGGAGGAGATACCGGCCCTGGTGAAGAAGAAGTTACAGCAGCACAAACAAATGCTGCAAATGGAGACTGAGGTGATCTATAAACTAAAGGCCGCTCATCCTGACAGGAAAGCCGTGTGTGACCAGAGACTTTACTCACTGGGTGTGGAGCCGGCAAATGTGGTCAGGGACATAGACTGTATCCTGGGGAGGATGGGGCTCCTGGCAGAGACCTACAGGGACACAGACTATCCTGGGGAGGATGGGGCCCCTGGCAGAAACCTACAGGGACACAGACTATATCCTGGAGAGGATGGGGCCCCTGGCAGAAACCTACGGGGACATAGACTGTATCCTGTGGAGGATGGGGCCCCTGGCAGAAACCTACGGGGACACAGACTGTATCCTGGGGAGGATGGGGCCCCTGACAGAGACTTACAGGGACAGACTGTATCCTGGGGAGGATGGGGCTCCTGGCAGAAACCTACAGAAACCAGGAACAGTTCACATCTCATATCGCCCGTGTTACAATCTGCACGTTTCTGTTTCCAGGAGGGACAAATACTGCAGCAGCAACATGCACATCAGATTCTTGCAGCAGAGGCACCACAAGTCCCAAAATGTGCCTCACAAGAGCAGGACATTGTATGTGTGACTGTGTGTATTGATGGTGCACAGCAGAGCCCTCATACTGACTCACAGACTGGGAATAACCACACTGTACCCATGAGGTTGGAGGCTGGAGGGGGCTCACAGTCTATAGTGGATGTCACATTGCCTGATGATAGTGATATTATTCATACCTCCCAACCGTCCCGGATCCAGCGGGACTGTCCTGATTTTGACAGTCAGCCCCGCGATCCCGGGCGGGACATTAGTTGTCCCGCACTGGTTGGGAGATGTGTAATATCACCCGGTTAGCTCCCTGAGTCCCTGCACCCGCAGAGCAGCATATTGGCTGCTCTGTGCACACAGGACCTGTGATGAAGTCACAGGATGGGAGGAGTCAGGGGGTCACATGATCAGGAGGACCTCCGTGTACAGGACTCTGCTGGTTGTCATGACGCTGGAGGAGGGTAAGCGTATGTGTGAGGTCAGGAGGTGTTTACAGTGTGGATGTAGCAGAGCTGTGTGTGTACGAGGTGTATGGAGCGGAGCAGCATGTGAAAAAATGTAGGCCACACCTCTGACCACACCCATTTCACAACTAGTCACGCCCCAACCACACCCATTTAGCACTTGTGATCACAATGTTTCGTAAACAATAATTATAAACAAAACAAAATATGGCCACACAGTGCTCCATGCTGTATAATGGCCACACATGACGCTCCATACTGTATAATGGCCACACATGACGCTCCATACTGTATAATGGCCAGAAATGATGCTCCATACTGTATAATGGCCAGACATGATGCTCCATACTGTATAATGGTCACACATGATGCTCCATACTGTATAATGGCCACACATGACGCTCCATATTGTATAATGGCCACACATGACGCTCCATACTGTATAATGGCCACACATGATGCTCCATACTGTATAATGGCCAAACATGATGCTCCATACTGTATAATGGCGTATGAGGTGTATGGGGAGGAGCCGTGTGTGTATGAGGTGTACGGAGCAGAGCCGTGTGTGTACGAGGTGTATGGAGCGGAGTCGCATGTGTACGGAGCGGATGCTGGCTGTGTTGGATCGGAGCAGATATTGCTCCTTGCTCTGACACTGACTGGCACAAGAGACACGGAGAGGTCTTTATCAGTGGCGTATCACAGCTGCAGCGACGTGAGCAGTCAGCAGTGCAGCTGGATGACACCATTCAGCGCCATGGGAGTGGAAGCTGCCGGCTGCTGCGAGGGTGCGCGGTGAAAGGTGTGTGTGTGTAGTGATGGAGAAGGCAATGATGGGGTTGGGGTAACCATATGTGGCCATTATACTGTACCCAGCATTGTGTGGGGCCATTATACTGTATGGAGCATTGTGAGGGGCCATTATACTGTACCCAGCATTATGTGTGGCCATTATACTGTACCCAGCATCGTGTGGGGCCATTATACTGTACAAAGCATCATGTGGGGCCATTATACTGTATGGACCATCACATGGGGCAAGTATACTGTACGCAGCATCATGTGGGGCCATTATACATTATGGAGCATAATGTGGCCACTATACAGTATGTAGCACTGTGTGGCCATTATACAGTATGAAGCATCATGTGGAGCCATTATGCAGTAAGGAGCATCATGTGTGGCCATTATACAGTATGGAGCATCATGTGTGGCCATTATACAGTACGCAGCATCATGTGTGGCCATTATACAGTACGAAGCATCATGTGGGGCTATTATACAGTATGGAGCATAATGTGGCCAATATGCAGTATGGAGAATCGTGTGTGGCCATTATACAGTATGGAGCGTCATGAGTGGCCATTATACAGTATGGAGCATCATGTGTGGCCATTATACAGTAAGGAGCGTCATGTGTGGCCATTATACAGTATGGAGCATCATGTGTGGCCATTGTACAGAATGGAGCATCATGTCTGGCCATTATACAGTATGGAGCATCATGTGTGGCCATTATACAGTAAGGAGCATCATGTGTGGCCATTATACAGTATGGAGCATCATGTGTGGCCATTATACAGTATGGAGCGTCATGTCTGGCCATTATACAGTATGTAGCATCATGTCTGGCCATTATACAGTATGGAGCGTCATGTGTGGCCATTATACAGTATGGAGCATCATGTGTGGCCATTATACAGTATGGAGCACTGTGTGGCCATTATACAGTATGGAGCATCATGTCGGGCCATTATACAATACTGGAGCGTCATGTGTGGCCATTATACAGTATGGAGCATCATGTGGGCCCATTATACTGTATGGAGCATCACGTGGGGCCAGTACACTGCACGCAGCATCATTTGGGGCCATTATACAGTATGGAGCATCATGTTTGGCCATTATACAGTATGGAGCATTATGTGTGGCCATTATACAGTATGGAGCGTCATGTGTGGCCATTATACAGTATGGAGCGTCATGTGTGGCCATTATACAGTATGGAGCATCATGTGTGGCCATTATACAGTATGGAGCATCATGTGGGCCCATTATACTGTATGGAGCATCACGTTGGGCCAGTACACTGTACGCAGCATCATTTGGGGCCATTATACAGTATGCAGCATCATGTTTGGCCATTATATAGTATGTAGCATCATGTGTGGCCATTATACAGTATGGAGCGTCATTTGTGGCCATTATACAGTATGGAGCGTCTTGTTTGGCCATTATACAGTATGGAGCATCATGTGTGGCCATTATACAGTATGGAGCATCATGTCTGGCCATTATACAGTATGGAGCGTCATGTCTGGCCATTATACAGTATGGAGCGTCATGTGTGGCCATTATACAGTATGGAGCATCATCTGTGGCCATTATACAGTATGGAGCATCATGTGTGGCCATTATTCAGTATGGAGCACTGTGTGGCCAATATACAGCATGGAGCATCATGTGGAGTCATGATACAGTATGGAGCATCATGTGTGGCCATTATACAGTATGGAGCATCATGTGTGGCCATTATACAGTATGGAGCGTCATGTGTGGCCATTATACAGTATGGAGCATTATGTGGGCCCATTATACTGTATGGAGCATCACGTTGGGCCAGTACACTGTATACAGCATCATTTGGGGCCATTATACAGTATGGAGCATCATGTTTGGCCATTATACCATATGGAGCATCATGTGTGGCCATTATACAGTATGGAGCGTCATGTGTGGCCATTATACAGTATGGAGCATCTTGTTTGGCCATTATACAGTATGGAGCGTCATGTGTGGCCATTATACAGTATGGAGCATCATGTCTGGCCATTATACAGTATGGAGCATCATGTGTGGTCATTATACAGTATGGAGCGTCATGTGTGGCCATTATACAGTATGGAGCATCATGTGTTGCCATTATACAGTATGGAGCATCATGTGTGGCCATTATACAGTATGGAGCACTGTGTGGCCAATATACAGTATGGAGCATCATGTGGAGCCATTATACAGTATGGAGCATCATGTGTGGCCATTATACAGTATGGAGCATCATGTGGGCCCATTATACTGTATGGAGCATCACGTGGGGCCAGTACACTGCACGCAGCATCATTTGGGGCCATTATACAGTATGGAGCATCATGTTTGGCCATTATACAGTATGGAGCATTATGTGTGGCCATTATACAGTATGGAGCGTCATGTGTGGCCATTATACAGTATGGAGCGTCATGTGTGGCCATTATACAGTATGGAGCATCATGTGGGCCCATTATACTGTATGGAGCATCCTGTTGGGCCAGTACACTGTACGCAGCATCATTTGGGGCCATTATACAGTATACAGCATCATGTTTGGCCATTATATAGTATGTAGCACCATGTGTGACCATTATACAGTATGGAGCGTCATGTGTGGCCATTATACAGTATGGAGCGTCTTGTTTGGCCATTATACAGTATGGAGCGTCATGTGTGGCCATTATACAGTATGGAGCATCATGTGTTGCCATTATACAGTATGGAGCATCATGTGTGGCCATTATACAGTATGGAGCACTGTGTGGCCAATATACAGTATGGAGCATCATGTGGAGCCATTATACAGTATGGAGCATCATATGTGGCCATTATACTGTATGGAGCATCACGTGGGGCCAGTACACTGTACGCAGCATCATTTGGGGCCATTATACAGTATGGAGCATCATGTGTGGCCATTATACAGTATTGAGCGTCATGTGTGGCCATTATACAGTATGGAGCATCATGTCTGGCCATTATACAGTATGGAGCGTCATGTGTGGCCATTATACAGTATGGAGCATCATGTGGGCCCATTATACTGTATGGAGCATCACGTGGGGCCAGTACACTACGCAGCATCATTTGGGGCCATTATACAGTATGGAGCATCATGTTTGGCCATTATACAGTATGGAGCATCATGTGTGGCCATTATACAGTATGGAGCGTCATGTGTGGCCATTATACAGTATGGAGCGTCATGTGTGGCCATTATACAGTATGGAGCGTCATGTGTGGCCATTATACAGTATGGAGCATCATGTCTGGCCATTATACAGTATGGAGCGTCATGTCTGGCCATTATACAGTATGGAGCGTCATGTGTGGCCATTATACAGTATGGAGCGTCATGTGTGGCCATTAAGGAACAGATGAATGACCTCGGGGAGACCAAAACATCCAACACTGCGGAGACACCATCACATGTTTCTCAACGCAGTGATCCAGAACACTGCCCCCATCCCTTATGGGAAATATGCAAACGCATGTAAAGTAAGCTGCGGAGACACCATCACGTGTTTCTCAACGCAAGCAATGAATAGCCAGGCCTTTCTCTGGGAAGGAACAACCACGGGAAGGGCAGCATCCAATAAAGGAAGACCACCTATGCCAAGCATGGTATCCATCCACAAACAGCTGTTTCGGGGTTTTTGCCCCTCATCAGTGTGGAGTAGGAAACTGGCTATTAGGAGCAGTGCCTGGTGAAAGGCTATGAAGGAACAGATGAATGACCTCAGGGAGACCAAAACATCCAACACTGCGGAGACACCATCACATGTTTCTCAACGCAGTGATCCAGAACACTGCCCCCATCCCTTATGGGAAATATGCAAACGCATGTAAAGTAAGCTGCGGAGACACCATCACGTGTTTCTCAACGCAAGCAATGAATAGCCAGGCCTTTCTCTGGGAAGGAACAACCACGGGAAGGGCAGCATCCAATAAAGGAAGACCACCTATGCCAAGCATGGTATCCATCCACAAACAGCTGTTTCGGGGTTTTTGCCCCTCATCAGTGTGGAGTAGGAAACTGGCTATTAGGAGCAGTGCCTGGTGAAAGGCTATGAAGGAACAGATGAATGACCTCGGGGAGACCAAAACATCCAACACTGCGGAGACACCATCACATGTTTCTCAACGCAGTGATCCAGAACACTGCCCCCATCCCTTATGGGAAATATGCAAACGCATGTAAAGTAAGCTGCGGAGACACCATCACGTGTTTCTCAACGCAAGCAATGAATAGCCAGGCCTTTCTCTGGGAAGGAACAACCACGGGAAGGGCAGCATCCAATAAAGGAAGACCACCTATGCCAAGCATGGTATCCATCCACAAACAGCTGTTTCGGGGTTTTTGCCCCTCATCAGTGTGGAGTAGGAAACTGGCTATTAGGAGCAGTGCCTGGTGAAAGGCTATGAAGGAACAGATGAATGACCTCGGGGAGACCAAAACATCCAACACTGCGGAGACACCATGTGTGGCCATTATACAGCATGGAGCACTGTGTGGCCATATTTTTTTTTGTTTATAACTATTGTTTACGAAACATTGTGATCAGAGGTGCTAAATGGGTGTGGTTGGGGCGTGACTAGTTGTGAAATGGGTGTGGTCAGAGGTGTGGCCTAAAATTTGCCGCGGCGCGCTACGCACGCCACTAACTTTGTCCCTCTTTCCCTTCCTCGAAAGTTGGGAGGTATGTATTATTGTTGATACCAATGTGCAGGATAATGTCTGTGATTTTCCCCCTTTAATACCTAATGCAATAGAGGTGACAGGTCCCCCTGCAGCAGACCCTCACCATATCAGTCATCCCAGTGTGACCCAGCAGGTGTCCCCCAGTAATGCCTGGAGCTGTGATGCTCCGACCTTCATCTCCAATGCCAACTACACCGGCCAGGCGTTCAAAAGAAGAGATTCTGCCAGACTGGAGGTTAGTGGTCAGGGAGCTCCTGTGCCGCCAGATGGGATTTGTGCCAGTCAGTATCTTGGCAGTGATTAATCTTCCAGACAGACAGGGCTATGACTGTTAGAATCTGTTTAGTTTGTTACTATCCGCCATTTTCTTGTGGAGTTCTGGCTGCTGGTCTTTTTCCTCTGGTGCTGGGTTTGTCTTGGGTCAGGTGATTGTATCACTCTATTAATCAGCACCTGCCTCCCAGTCCTTGCTGGACAACAGTGTTTATCTGCTTGAGCTCTAGCTTGGTGCTTTGCTTTGTGTTCTGTGTGTGTTATTTGTGCAGTACTGGTACTTCTGGTTCTGCTAGCCTTCGTTTCTATTGGTTTCTGCAGCCTTCTCTGTGTTTTCTACTAGGAGGTGATCCGTTTTTGTACCCAGTCCTTAGTTCTTTTAACCCCTTCACCCCCAAGGGTGGTTTGCACGTTAATGACCGGGCCAATTTTTACAATTCTGACCACTGTCCCTTTATGAGGCTATAACTCTGGAACGCTTTGACGGATCTTGGCGATTCTGACATTGTTTTCTCGTGACATATTGTACTTCATGTTAGTGGTAAAATTTATTCGATATAACTTGCATTTATTTGTGAAAAAAACGAATATTTGGCGAAAATTTTGAAAATTTCGCAATTTTCCAACTTTGAATTTTTATGCCCTTAAATCACAGACATATGTCACGCAAAATACTTAATAAGTAACATTTCCCACATGTCTACTTTACATCAGTACAATTTTGGAACCAAAATTTTTTTTTGTGACGGAGTTATAAGGGTTAAAAGTTGACCAGCAATTTCTCATTTTTACAACACCATTTTTTTTTAGGGACCACATCTCATTTGAAGTCATTTTGAGGGGTCTATATGATAGAAAATACTCAAGTGTGACACCATTCTAAAAACTGCACCCCTCAAGGTGCTCAAAACCACATTCAAGAAGTTTATTAACCCTTCAGGTGTTTCACAGGAATTTTTTGAATGTTTAAATAAAAATGAGCATTTAACTTTTTTTCACACACAATTTATTTCAGCTCCAATTTGTTTTATTTTACCAAGGGTAACAGGAGAAAATGGACCCCCAAAGTTGTTGTACAATTTGTCCTGAGTACGCTGATACCCCATATGTGAGGGTAAACCACTGTTTGGGCGTATGGCAGAGCTCGGAAGGAAAGGAGCGCCATTTGACTTTTCAATGCAAAATTGACTGGAATTGAGATGGGACGCCATGTTGCGTTTGGAGAGCCCCTGATGTGCCTAAACACTGAAACCCCCTACAAGTGACACCATTTTGGAAAGTAGACCCCCTAAGGAACTTATCTTGATGTGTGGTGAGCACTTTGACCCACCAAGTGCTTCACAGAAGTTTATAATGCAGAGCCGTAAAAATAAAAAATCATATTTTTTCACAAAAATGATCTTTTTGCCCCCAATTTTTTATTTTCCCAAGGGTAAGAGAAGAAATTGGACCCCAAAAAATGTTGTGCAATTTGTCCTGAGTACGATGATACCCCATATGTGGGTGTAAACCATTGTTTGGGCGCATGGCAGAGCTTGGAAGGGAAGGAGCGCCATTTGACTTTTCAATGCAAAATTGACTGGAATTGAGATGGGACGCCATGTTGTGTTTGGAGAGCCCCTGATGTGCCTAAACATTGAAACTCCCTACAAGTGACACCATTTTGGAAAGTAGACCCCCTAAGGAACTTATCTAGATGTGTGGTGAGCACTTTGACCCACCAAGTGCTTCACAGAAGTTTATAATGCAGAGCCGTAAAAATAAAAAATCATATTTTTTCACAAAAATGATCTTTTCGCCCCCAATTTTTTATTTTCCCAAGGGTAAGAGAAGAAATTGGACCCCAAAAAATGTTGTGCAATTTGTCCTGAGTACGCTGATACCCCATATGTGGGTGTAAACCATTGTTTGGGCGCATGGCAGAGCTTGGAAGGGAAGGAGCGCCATTTGACTTTTCAATGCAAAATTGACTGGAATTGAGATGGGACGCCATGTTGCGTTTGGAGAGCCCCTGATGTGCCTAAACATTGAAACTCCCTACAAGTGACACCATTTTGGAAAGTAGACCCCCTAAGGAACTTATCTAGATGTGTGGTGAGCACTTTGACCCACCAAGTGCTTCACAGAAGTTTATAATGCAGAGCCGTAAAAATAAAAAATCATATTTTTTCACAAAAATGATCTTTTTGCCCCCAATTTTTTATTTTCCCAAGGGTAAGAGAAGAAATTGGACCCCAAAAAATGTTGTGCAATTTGTCCTGAGTACGCTGATACCCCATATGTGGGTGTAAACCATTGTTTGGGCGCATGGCAGAGCTTGGAAGGGAAGGAGCGCCATTTGACTTTTCAATGCAAAATTGACTGGAATTGAGATGGGACGCCATGTTGCGTTTGGAGAGCCCCTGATGTGCCTAAACATTGAAACTCCCTACAAGTGACACCATTTTGGAAAGTAGACCCCCTAAGGAACTTATCTAGATGTGTGGTGAGCACTTTGACCCACCAAGTGCTTCACAGAAGTTTATAATGCAGAGCCGTAAAAATAAAAAATCATATTTTTTCACAAAAATGATCTTTTCGCCCCCAATTTTTTATTTTCCCAAGGGTAAAAGAAGAAATTGGACCCCAAAAAATGTTGTGCAATTTGTCCTGAGTACGCTGATACCCCATATGTGGGTGTAAACCATTGTTTGGGCGCATGGCAGAGCTTGGAAGGGAAGGAGCGCCATTTGACTTTTCAATGCAAAATTGACTGGAATTGAGATGGGACGCCATGTTGCGTTTGGAGAGCCCCTGATGTGCCTAAACATTGAAACTCCCTACAAGTGACACCATTTTGGAAAGTAGACCCCCTAAGGAACTTATCTAGATGTGTTTTGAGAGCTTTGAACCCCCAAGTGTTTCACTACAGATTATAACGCAGAGCCGTGAAAATAATTTTTATTTTTTTTCTCAAAAATGATTTTTTAGCACCCAGCTTTGTATTTTTACAAGGGTAACAGAATAAATTGGACCCCAAAATTTGTTTTCCAATTTGTCCTGAGTACGCTGATACCCCATATGTGGGGGGGAACCACTGTTTGGGCGCATGACAGAGCTCGGAAGGGAAGGAGCGCCATTTGGAATGCAGACTTAAATGGATTGGTCAGCAGCCGTCACGTTGCATTTGCAGAGCCCCTGATGTACCCAAACAGTACAAACCCCCCACAAGTGACCCCATATTGGAAACTAGACCTCCCAAAGAACTTATCTAGATGTGTTTTGAGAACTTTGAACCCCCAAGTGTTTCACTAAAGTTTATAGCGCAAAGCCGTGAAAATAAAAATTCTTTTTTTTTTTCACAAAAATGATTTTTTAGCCCCCAGTTTTGTATTTTCACAAGGGTAACAGGATAAATTAGACCCCAAAAGTTGTTGTCCAATTTGTCCTGAGTACGCTGATACCCCATATGTGGGGGGGAACCACTGTTTGGGTGCATGACAGAGCTCGGAAGGGAAGGAGCGCCATTTGGAATGCAGCCTTAAATGGATTGGTCTGCAGGCGTCACGTTGCATTTGCAGAGCCCCTGATGTACCCAAACAGTACAAACCCCCCACAAGTGACCCCATATTGGAAACTAGACCTCCCAAGGAACTTATCTAGATGTGTTGTGAGAACTTTGAACCCCCAAGTGTTTCACTACAGTTTATAACGCAGAGCCGTGAAAATAAAACATCTTTTTTTTCCCACAAAAATGATTTTTAGCCCCCCAAATTTTTATTTTCCTAAGGATAACAAGAGAACTTGGACCCCAGAAGTTGTTGTTCAATTTGTCCCGAGTACGCTGATAACACATATGTTGGGGTAAACCCCTTTTTGGGCGCACGGGAGAGCTCGGAAGGGAAGGAGCACTGTTTTACTTTTTCAACGCAGAATTGGCTGGAATTGAGATTGGACGCCATGTCGCGCTTGTAGAGCCCCTGATGTGCCTGGACAGTGGAAACTCCCCAATTCTACCTGAAACCCTAACCCAAACACACCCCTAACCCTAATCCCAACGGTAACCCTAACCACACCCCTAGCCCTGACACACCCATAATTCTAATCCCAACCCTAATCCAAACGTAAATGTAATCCAAACCCTAACCCTAACTTTAGCCCCAACCCTAACTTTAGCCCCAACCCTAACTTTACCTCCAACCCTAGCCCTAACCCTAACCCTAACCCTACCCCTAACCCTAACCCTAAACGTGACTGAAATACGTGGCACTGAAATACGTGGCACTGAAATACGTGGCACTGAAATACGTGGCACTGAAATACGTGGCACTGAAATACGTGATACGTGGCACTTAAATACGTGGCACTGAAACACGTGGCACTGAAATACGTGATACGTGGCACTGAAATACGTGGCACTGAAATACGTGGCACTGAAATACGTGGCACTGAAATACGTGGCACTGAAATACGTGGCACTGAAATACGTGGCACTGAAATATGTGATACGTGGCACTGAAATACGTGGCACTGAAATACGTGGCACTGAAATACGTGGCACTGAAATACGTGGCACTGAAATACGTGGCACTGAAATATGTGATACGTGGCACTGAAATACGTGGCACTGAAATACGTGATACGTGGCACTTAAATACGTGGCACTGAAACACGTGGCACTGAAATACGTGATACGTGGCACTGAAATACGTGGCACTGAAATACGTGGCACTGAAATACGTGGCACTGAAATACGTGGCACTGAAATACGTGGCACTGAAATACGTGGCACTGAAATACGTGGCACTGAAATACGTGGTACTAAAATATGTGGCACTGAAATACGTGATACGTGGCACTGAAATACGTGATACGTGGCACTGAAATATGTGATACGTGGCACTGAAATACGTGGCACTGAAACACGTGGCACTGAAATACGTGGCACTGAAATACGTGGCACTGAAATACGTGGCACTATGACTGTCAGAAAATGTTCATTAAACGGTTAGGGGTGAGGTTAGGGGTAGAGTTAGGGTTAGGGTTTGGATCCCTTTATCACCTTGATGGTGGTGGGTGGCTTTTCAGTGTGTTTAAATGCATGCGTTTTTAACGCAAACAAACGCATGTGCTTAAAAACGCAAGAAAATACTGCAGGTTGTATTTCTGAAAATGAACGCATGCAGAAAAAAAACGCATGCGTTTGAAAACGCGACCAAACGCGTACAAAAAAACCGCATGCGTTTTCAATGTTAAATATAGGGAAAAAACGCATGCGTTTTTTTGTGCAAAAAACGCTGCAGACAAAAACGCAAGTGTGAAACCAGCGACGCTTTTTATAGCAAAAAAGTTTTTGCGTCTCCACATTTTGAGACCTATAATTTTTCCACATTTTGCTCCACAGAGTCATGTGAGGTCTTGTTTTTTGCGGGACGAGTTGACGTTTTTATTGGTAACATTTTCGGACACGTGACCGTTTTTGATCGCTTTTTATTCCGATTTTTGTGAGGCAGAATGACCAAAAACCAGCTATTCATGAATTTCTTTTGGGGGAGGCGTTTATACCGTTCCGCGTTTGGTAAAATTGATAAAGCAGTTTTATTCTTCGGGTCAGTACGATTACAGCGATATCTCATTTATATCATTTTTTTATGTTTTGGCGCTTTTATACGATAAAAACTAAAATATAGAAAAAATAATTATTTTCGTATCGCTTTATTCTCAGGACTATAACTTTTTTATTTTTTTGCTGATAATGTTGTATGGCGGCTTGTTTTTTGCGGGACAAGATGACGTTTTCAGCGGTACCATGGATATTTATATCAGTCTTTTTGATCGCGTGTTATTCCACTTTTTGTTCGGCGGTATGGTAATAAAGCGTTGTTTTTTGCCTCGTTTTTTTTTTTTTTTTCTTACGGTGTTTACTGAAGGGGTTAACTAGTGGGGCAGTTTTATAGGTTGGGTCGTTACGGACGCGGCGATACTAAATATGTGTACTTTTATTGTTTTGTTTTTTTTATTTAGATAAAGAAATGTATTTATGGGAATAATATATATTTTTTTTTTTATTATTTATTTAGGATTTTTTTTTTTTTTTTTTTACACATGTGGAAAAAATTTTTTTTAACTTTTTTACTTTGTCCCAGGGGGGGACATCACAGATCATTGATCTGGCAGTGTGCACAGCACTCTGCCAGATCGACGATCTGCTGTGCAGGGCTGCAGGCTTACCAAGTGTCTGCTCTGAGCAGACACTCGGTAAGCCACCTCCTTCCCTGCAGGACCCGGATGCCGCGGCCATCTTGGATCCGGGACCTGCAGCCAGGAAGGAGGTAGGAGACCCTCGCAGCAACGCGATCACATCGCGTTGCTCCGGGGGTCTCAGGGAAGCCCGCAGGGAGCCCCCTCCCTGCGCGATGCTTCCCTATACCGCCGGTACACTGCGATCATGTTTGATCGCGGTGTGCCGGGGGTTAATGTGCCGGGGGCGGTCCGTGACCGCTCCTGGCACATAGTGCCGGATGTCAGCTGCGATATGCAGCTGACACCCGGCCGCGATCGGCCGCGCTCCCCCCGTGAGCGCCGCTGATCGGTGATGACGTACTATCCCGTCGGCGGTCATACGGGCCCACCCCACCTCGACGGGATAGTACGTCAAATGTCGGGAAGGGGTTAAGGAACCCCTTCCCCTTATCCTGTGTTGCAGATCCGTAACAGTTTGTCCAGCCAGAAAGAAATATTAAAAAAAAAAACACTCCTGGATTTCTGCAATATGAACAGCGTTCAAGATCTTGCTCAGCGTCTGCAAGGGTTAACGTTGGAAGTTGCCAGCTCACAACAGCACATGAGTAATTGCCCTGGAATCTGCTCCGAAGAACTTAAGGTGCATTTGCCTGAATGTTTTTCTGGTAAACGGCAGGAATTTTGTTTCATTTAAAAATGCATGTTTACTTTATTTTTGGCTTAGACCCAGGTCTTAAGGGGCTGAATTACAGCGTGTGGGGATTAGTATGTCGTTATTGCAAGGTGAGCCCCAAGTTTGGGCATTTTCAATGCGTCCGGATGACCCTTGTTTGATGTCTGTAGAAGCTTTTTTTTTTTGCTATGGGGGTAATTATATGATCCTGATTGGGTCACTACAGCCGAGGCAGAACTCAGGCGGCTGAAACAGGGTTCTGGCGACGCTGAGAGATATTGTACCCAGTTCACACGATGGTCTGCAGAGGCCAGCTGGAATGATCCAGCACTCAAGAGTCAGTTTTTAGCAGGTTTGAATGACAGGGTTAAAGATTTGCTCATTGCATATCTTGCACCTGCTATGCTTGAGGCTGCTATGCAATTAGCTATCCGGGTGGATAGAAGATTAAAAAGTAGAAAGAATAAGGAGAAGGTTTCAATTTTGCTGGAGAGCCCCGTTGACTGTGGGGAGCCGATGCAACTTGGGGCGATGTCCTCTCGTTCCCAGGAAAGGCAGAGAAGATTCTCTGAGGGGCTACGTCTTTATTGTGGTAAGGCTTACCATTTTATTAAAGGGAACCTGTCACCACTTTTTTGCTCTATCAGCTAAAAATATAATTTAATTGCTTGCCAGGTATGCATTCCATGTCTACATTTGAAACCCCCCGACACCCCATGCATCACCCATAAAAACCTTTTGTCCCGCGCTATATGTTTATCTGTTCAGTCCGGTCCAATGGGCGTTGCTTCTGTTCCCTCACTCCACCCCTCCTCGGCTTGCTGTACACATTCTTCTCCGTGAATCTCACAGAGCGCGTACAGATTTTCCGCGTGCGCATTGCAATGTGACCTTGCGCGTGCGCAGTATGCTTTGACCAATTGCAAGAAAAGCCGAAAAGCAGTATGGCGCAGTACTGGTGCATGCGCCATACTGCTTTTCAGCTTTGCCTGCAATTGGGCAAAGCATACTGCACACGCGCACCCTCCCTTTCGCAGTGCATTTTTACGGTCTGCAGGAGTTTCTTTTTCTGGTAGTTCTTCCTGTCATGGTCATTCGATTGATTTTCAAGTGATGGTGGACTGTGGTTTTGCACTTAATTTGATTCATCAACAATTTTTATCAACAATTTCTAAGTATAAGATTGATTCTGTACCTTTATCATGCCCTTTTCCTGTAGTGGCGATTGATAACACTCCTCTAGAGCATGGGTGCGTTTTTCGAAAGGTCACTGAGTTTCCACTCACTGTGAATATGGAACACCAGGAATCTTTAGATTTGTTTGTACTTGATAAATTGCCTTTTCCAGTTGTCCTGGGGTTACCCTGGTTAAAAATGCCCAATCCTGTACTGGACTGGTCGTCAAGTACGATGAGATCCTAGGGTCAGGGGTGTTATGGGAAATGTTGTGATGTACACATTGCTGCTGTTGTGAAAAATGAGCTACCTGAAGCCTTTCAGGAATTCTGAAAAGTATTTTCAGAAGTGGAGTCACAAGCTCTCCCACCTCATAGAGATTACGATTGTGCTATTGAGTTCGTCCCAGGTGCTACTCTCTCTAAGAGTCATTTATTTAATCTGATGATTCCCGAGAGGGAGGCTTTAAAGGAATACCTGCACACTAGTCTTGCTGCAGGTCATATAAGAACCTCTAAGTCCCCTGTGGCAGTGGGGTTCTTTTTTGTAAAAAAAAAAAAAAAAAGATGGGGGTCTTAAGCCATGTCTGGATTTCAGGGAGATTAATAAGATCACTGTGCACAATCCTTACCCCTTGCCGCTAATTCCGGATTTATTTAACCAATTAGTTGGAGCCAAATGGTTCTCTAAAATCGATCTCCGTGGGGCATATAATTTGCTGCCGGTTAAAGAAGGCCATGAATGGAAGACAGCCTTTAATACCCCAGAAGGTCATTTTGAGTGTCTAGTTATGGCTTTCGGCCTTACAAATGCTCCGGCGTTCTTTCAAAATTTCATTAACGACCTCCTGAGGCCGTTGATCAGTAGGAGTGTGATTGTTTATTTGGATGATATTTTGATCTATTTGCCCGATCTGGAGTCGCATTGGCAGAGAGTCCGTGAGGTTTTGCTGATTCTGAGAGAAAACACACTCTTTGCTAAATTGGAGAAATGCGAGTTTGCGATACAGAAAATTAGTTTTTTAGGGTACTTTGTTTCCAGTGATGGTTTTGAGATGGACCCAGTGAAGGTTCAGGCGGTATTGGAGTGGCCAAGATCTGAATGCTTGAAGTCGATTCAGAGATTTTTGGTGTTTGCTAATTATTATAGAAAATTCATAAAGAATTTTTCTGTTATCGCAAAACCCTTTACTGATCTTACTAAGAAGGGTTCCAATACTGTCCAATGGTCCCCTTGTTGGCATATGCAACAGATTAGGACTTATTATAAGTGAAAGGAGGACTTTATACTAACCAGACAGCAGATGGCGATAGTGTGTAAAGTTATATACTTGCTGTAATGTGGGGAGGGAAGCTCTCAATTGTTGGTTGTTTTTCTTACTTCCTGATTATTCTTTCTTCTTCTTGAATGTGTTATGTGTCAGTGCACGGACTGTGTGACACTGAATTGTATCTCATGTTTATCCAGTATGAAGTAAATACTGTTTACTCAAGATATCTTGCTGATTGAAGCTCTCCTAAGTACAGCGCTGACTGCAAGAAGACGCACTCTGCAACAGGTTATGAGCCCAGACACTACAGATCTGTACTACAAGCCCAGGGAGCAGGATTCTGGTTTATATCCCCAGATAACAGCACACAGATAAGCTCTGTAAACAGAAGGAAATAAATCCAGATACAGAGTGACAAAGGAATTCATGATCCCAAGAGCTGGATATAATTACAGAGAATTCACAGGACATACAGGAGAATATCTTCAGTACAACTCACTAAACAAGTAAGACTATATAAAGATGATGAGTAACACAGAACTGAAATTTACAGTAGCTAAACTGAATAGTGAAAATTATCAGTTATGGAAATTCAAAGTAGAGATGTTGTTATCTAAGGATGATATATGGGAAGTAATTGTTACAGCAAGACCAGATCAAGATAATCAGACATGGGATAAAAAGAATATGCAAGCTAAAGCCACCATTAGCTTATTAGTGGATGATGCTCAATTAATACATATAAGAAATGAAGAAACAGCTAAGGGAATGTGGGAAGCATTAAGAAAACTGTATGAAAGACCTAGCTTGAATCACAAGTTATTTTTATTAAGAAAGCTTTACAGTATGAGATTGAGTGCAAATGACAATATGCAGAAGCACATATTCTCAATTATGGAAGTGATATCACAGCTAAGATCTATTGGTGAAGATGTTAAAGAAAGTCATGTAGCAACTATATTGTTGTGCAGTTTACCAGATTCGTATACAGCCTTGATAAATGCCCTTGAGATGAGACCAGAAACTGACATTACATTAGATTTTGTGAAAACAAGACTAATAGATGAATATCAGAGAAGAAAAGAACAAAGAAATGATTCTTCTACTGAAAAGGACAGTGAAAACGCTCTTAAAGCTACAGAATTCAAAAAACCCTATAATAAAGAGACAAGAGAATGCTTCAGATGTAAGAAAAAAGGTCATTTAAAGACGGACTGTACCATATGGAAAGCAGAACAACAAAATTTACAACATAAACAGCATACACAGAAAGTAAAAAACACAATTTCCGATTCATGTGAGAATAATTGGAATGGCACATTTAAAGTAACAGACAAGAAATCATCACTTGGTTGGTTTATTGATTCAGGAGCAACGAGTCATATGACAAGTGACAAGAATTTCTTTACTGATCTTGATTTAGATAAGAAAGAAGCCATTTTCTTGCAGATGGAAGCAAAATAACCGCAGAAGGTATCGGACAAGGTATGCTAAATTGTTCAAACAAGTTTGGGCAAGATTCAAAGATACTTGTACAAGATGTGTTGTATGTTCCAAAATTGGAAGGCAGATTATTATCTGTGAAACGTTTAACAGCAAAAGGACTTACAGTGAAATTCAAAGACAATGAGTGTGCAATTATTGCAGGAAACAAGGTGATAACAAAAGTCAAGGCAGATGAACAATTATATCATTTTGACACACCAAAGGAACAGATGAAGGTATGTACACATGATCACAAAAACTGTATTCACATGTGGCATAGACATCTAGGACATAGACACCCTGACAGTATAAGGGAACTACAGAGAAAAGAATTGACAAAAGACTTAAAGATATCAGATTGCTCAATTACCATAAGATGTGAATGTTGTATAAAATCCAAAGCCACAAGGATATCTATTCCAAAAGAAAGTGAGATGAAAGCGAAAGACCACTTGATTTGGTGCATACTGACTCATGTGGACCCATGAAAGTGACTACATCAGGAGGCAATAGATACATGTTGACTTTTATAGACGATTACTCAAGATACACAGTCACATACTTAATTAAAAACAAAAGTGAAGTTTTTGATAAACTTGTACACTATGTAACAAGCTCAAGTAACAAATTTCAAAGGAAGCCAATTGTCATCAGAAGTGATAATGGAGGTGAATTTACAGGTCACAGAATAGAAGACTACTTAAGACAAAATGGAATAGAACACCAGAAAACGGTTCCATACACACATGAACAAAATGGAGTAGCAGAAAGAAAAAACAGAACTCTAACAGAAATGATAAGATGTATGCTGACGGATTCCAAACTACCAGAGAAATATTGGTGTGAGGCAGCAATGACAGCTACATATCTACATAACCAACTTTTTTCCAGAAAACTGACGAAAACCATATGAACTGTGGCAAGGTATGAAACCAAGTGTCAATCATTTAAAAGTTTTTGGATGTAAAGTTTTTATATTCATTCCAAACGAAAAACGTTCCAAACTTCAAAACAGATCCATGGAAGGAATATTTGTTGGATATAGTGAAAATTGCAAAGGATACAGAATCCTAGATCCCAAAACAGACAGAGTTATGGTGAGTAACAGTGTGACATTCATTGAAGATTTAAATGAAGACATTATGATTTCAGTTGAAACAAAAAATGAGAAAACCAATAGTGACACAACTGAAGAAATATCTGATGAGAAAGAAGCAGAAATTAATGAAGAACAAAATACTGAAAGTGAAGAATCACAACTACAAACAGACACAGAATCAAGACGTTCAATGAGAGAGAACAAAGGAAAACCACCAAAACGTCTCTCATACAAGACAAGCACAAGAAAAATCTATGAGCCTACCTCTTGGGAAGACATATCTAATCTTCCTGTAGAAAAAGCTAATAAATGGATAGAAGCAACAGAAACAGAAATTAAATCCATGCAAGATTCAAATACATGGACACTATCAGATTTACCAGAAGGAAGAAAAACCATAGGATGTTAATGGATTTTTAAAGTTAAATACCAAACAGATGGCACAGCTGAAAGATACCGAGCAAGACTCGTAGCTAAAGGGTATTCTCAAAAATATGGAGAAGACTATGATGAGACATTTGCTCCAGTTGTCAAACACACTACAATAAGAACTTTACTTACAGTTGCAGCAATGAAACAGATGCAACTGAGACATCTGGATGTAAAGACAGCTTTTCTGAATGGAGATTTAACAGAAGACATTTATATGGAACAACCTCCAGGATTCAAAGATGAAAGAAATCCAAACAAAGTTTGTAAAATACAGAAAAGCATATATGGTTTAAAGCAAGCAGCTAAAGCATGGACTGACAAAATCACGGAAGTACTTACAAATGAAAAATTTCAAAGAAGCAAAGCTGATCCATGCTTATACACAAAAAGGCTGATTAATAGATGGATTTATATACTCATATATGTAGACGACATTTTGATTTGTTTTGAACAAGAAAGCGATAACGAAAACATTCTAAAAATCCTGAAGCAACATTTCGAAATCAAAGACTTGGGAAATGTAAAACAATATCTAGGAATACAGGTAGAAAGAGAAGAAGATGGAAGTTTCCTACTGAATCAAAATCACATGATTCAAGACATAACAGAAAAATTTGGATTAAAGGATGCAAAGACAGTAAAGTCTCCAATGGAAACTAATTATCTCAAAGAGATGAACAGTGAAAAAAATATGGTACCAAATAATGAAGAATACAGAACAGCAATAGGAAAACTACTGTATCTAGCGACCGTTACAAGACCAGACATCGCAGCAGCAGTAGGAATCCTGAGTAGAAAGGTATCAAAACCAAATAAAGCTGATTAGAATGCCGTGAAGAGATTAATGCGTTATTTGAAAGGAACTAGCAATGTTAAGCTGAAATTACCCACAAGTGATGATTGCATTCTAATAGGATATGTTGATGCAGATTGGGCTGGAGATCCAACTGACAGAAGATCTACCAGTGGACATTTTTTTTGTTTCTCTCAGGTGGACCAATAAGTTGGACAAGTAAGAAACAGTCAATTGTGACACTATCTTCAACAGAAGCAGAATATGTTGCCGCAGCACATGCGAGTCAAGAAGTACTGTGGTTAAGACAATTGTTGACAGAATTAGGACAACCACAGTTGGCACCAACAAAACTGAAAGAGGACAATCAAGGATGTCTTGTTCTTGCTCAGATGGAAAGAGTCAATCCAAGAACCAAGCATATTGATGTGAAATATCATTTCTTGAGAGATCATCAGGAACAAGGAGTCTTGAAGTTAGAGTACTGTCCTACTGAAGAAATGACAGCAGACATCCTCACGAAGGCGTTGAATGCTGACAAACATCAGAGACTAATAAAAAAGTTGGGTTTGATTGAATAAGTTCTTACTGTTGAGAAAGGGTGTTGGCATATGCAACAGATTAGGACTTATTATAAGTCAAAGGAGGACTTTATACTAACCAGACAGCAGATGGCGATAGTGTGTAAAGTTATATACTTGCTGTAATGTGGGGAGGAAAGCTCTCAATTGTTGGTTGTTTTTCTTACTTCCTGATTATTCTTTCTTCTTCTTGAATGTGTTATGTGTCAGTGCACGGACTGTGTGACACTGAATTGTATCTCAAGTTTATCCAGTATGAAGTAAATACTGTTTACTCAAGATATCTTGCTGATTGAAGCTCTCCTAAGTACAGCGCTGACTGCAAGAAGACGCACTCTGCAACACCCCTGAGGCTGTTAAGGCTTTTGAGCATCTCAAGGAGAGGTTTAGCTCTGCCCCTGTTTTGATCCAGACAGATGAGACTTCGGCTACGTTCACATTTGCATTGTTGTGTGTTGCGTCGGCGACGCATCGGCCACGCAATGCACAACGCATGCAAAACGCATGCAAAACGCATTGTTTTGTGATGCATGCGTCCTTTTTTTGCATGATTTTGGACGCAAAAAAAATGCAACTTGCTGCGTCCTCTGCGCCCTGACGCGTGCGCCCAAAAAGACGCATGCGTCACAAAACGCAACACAACACATGTCCATGCGCCCCCATGTTGAATATAGGGGAGCATGACGCATGCGGCGATGCTGCAGCGCCCGATGCTGCGGCGCACAACGCAAATGTGAACGTAGCCTAAGCCATTTCTGGTAGAGGTGGATGCCTCATCAGTAGGAGTGGGGGCTGTTCTGTCCCAGGAGGGAGAGGATAGGGTGCATCCCTGTGCTTTCTTTTCTAAGAAATTTTCAGAGGCGGAGCTCAACTACGATGTTGGGAACCGAGAATTGCTGGCTATTAAGCTTGCGTTTGAGCATTGGCGACATTTTTTTGGAGGGCGCTAGACATCCTATACAAGTCTTTACTGATCACAAGAACCTGATCTATCTGGATGCTGCTAAACGTTTGAATGCCCGTCAAGCTAGTTAGGCAATGTTTTTTGGCCGATTCCATTTCTCTGTGACATATATCCCTGGGACAAAAAATGTTAAAGCTGATACTTTGTCTCGAAGTTTATCCCCAGCGATTAATACTGAAAAGGAAGAATATATTCTGCAGAGAGGGGTGGTGGTGGCAGCATTAGGTTCTGAGTTGGAAAATAGCATTTTTAAAGCCCAGGATGCGGCACCAACTAACACTCCGTATGGGAAGTTATTTGTGCCTAAAGCCCTGAGGAGAGCTTTCTTTACAGAAAGTCATGAGTCTTGTTTGGCAGGTCATCCAGGAATTGCCGAAACAAGAAAGTCGATCGGTCTGAGTTTCTGGTGGCTGGGGTGGCTAAGAGAAATTGTCAAGTGGGTGCGTCAGTGTACCATGTGCGCTAGGTCTAAGGCTTCTCATGTTTTGCGGCAGGATTGCTTTGCCTGTTAGAGGTTCCTAGTTCTCCATGGACGCATCTTGCAATGGATTTTATCACTGACCTGCCGGTCTTTGAGGGTTTTTCTGTTATCTGGGTTGTAGCGGACCGGTTTAGTAAGATGTGTCATCTGGTCCTGTTCAATAAATTACCCTGCGCTAAGACACTTGCCAGGGCATTTGTGAAAGAGATTGTCCGACTCCATGGTGTTCCCACGGACATTGTCTCTTATAGGGGACCACAGTTTGTGGCTCGCTTTTGGCGTGCCTTTTTTAGTTTCAATATGTTTATTTGAAAGTTTTTCTATACAACATAACAGAATATAAATGCTCCTCTAAACACAAGAGACAGCAGATTTTTGAAAAGTACAATATTTGTAAAGGGGAGGAGTCAATTTAACATAGGATGAAACAAATATAAAGACTTAATAGATACAATACAAAACGGACACGGTGTACTACAAAACAGACAGTACAGACAAGGGATAAAGACACGATGGCCACGAACTTCACTACTGTGTACATCGCTACATAAGTAACACATAGAGGGGGAGAGTGATATAGATCAAGACCCAGATGCACACAGGTTTCAGGCGGGCGAGAGCGTCTGGGGCAGTAGAGATTTTACACATAGAAGAGTGTCTCCAGGTCTCAGGAGGTCACCATATAGCAAGAATTAACAAGATTAATCTCTTATCCGTGCACTTATAAATATTTACGGAGATAGCGAGAGGGCACGAGCTAGAAGAGCGCCAGAGCCAAGGCTCATCCAAGGACCCCAGGTCTTAAAAAAAACATCCCACTCATCATTCCTGGTAGCCTGGATTCGTTCGCATAATAAGATCTCGTCTACTCTACCTCTGACTAGTGAGACAGACAATGATGGGGTTCTCCACTTGGTGGCAATATGAATTTTGGTAGCCATACATATAGTGGTCACCAATTTCTGTAGACATTTTGGAAACCCAGGGTGTTTCTTGCCCAACAAGAAAACAGTGGGATCCATGGGGATGGTTTTGCCCAAAATTTGTTCGATGATCAATTTGACTTCCCTCCATAGAGCCTCGACTGCTGGACACTTCCACCAGATGTGTAGAAAGTCACCCGGGACCGTACAACCCCTGAAGCAGTTTTCAGTGATGTGAGGAAATATGGCATGGAGTTTTGTTGGAACAAGATATGTTCTATGTAGAACTTTAAGTGATGTTTCGGCCAATGACGTCTGATGACTGCCTTTTGATAACGTGTCACAACAAGCGTGCCAAGTCTCTATGGGCATAGTGAGTCCCAGATCCTTCTCCCACTGTAACATGTATTTTAATTTGCCATCTACGTGTGGTTTGTTGAACATACAGGTCCTTCTCAAAAAATTAGCATATAGTGTTAAATTTCATTATTTACCATAATGTAATGATTACAATTAAACTTTCATATATTATAGATTCATTATCCACCAACTGAAATTTGTCAGGTCTTTTATTGTTTTAATACTGATGATTTTGGCATACAACTCCTGATAACCTAAAAAACCTGTCTCAATAAATTAGCATATCAAGAAAAGGTTCTCTAAACGACCTATTACCCTAATCTTCTGAATCAACTAATTAACTCTAAACACATGCAAAAGATACCTGAGGCTTTTAAAAACTCCCTGCCTGGTTCATTACTCAAAACCCCCATCATGGGTAAGACTAGCGACCTGACAGATGTCAAGAACGCCATCATTGACACCCTCAAGCAAGAGGGTAAGACCCAGAAAGAAATTTCTCAACAAATAGGCTGTTCCCAGAGTGCTGTATCAAGGCACCTCAATGGTAAGTCTGTTGGAAGGAAACAATGTGGCAGAAAACGCTGTACAACGAGAAGAGGTGACCGGACCCTGAGGAAGATTGTGGAGAAGGACCGATTCCAGACCTTGGGGAACCTGAGGAAGCAGTGGACTGAGTCTGGTGTGGAAACATCCAGAGCCACCGTGCACAGGCGTGTGCAGGAAATGGGCTACAGGTGCCGCATTCCCCAGGTAAAGCCACTTTTGAACCATAAACAGCGGCAGAAGCGCCTGACCTGGGCTACAGAGAAGCAGCACTGGACTGTTGCTAAGTGGTCCCAAGTACTTTTTTCTGATGAAAGCAAATTTTGCATGTCATTCGGAAATCAAGGTGCCAGAGTCTGGAGGAAGACTGGGGAGAAGGAAATGCCAAAATGCCTGAAGTCCAGTGTCAAGTACCCAGTCAGTGATGGTGTGGGGTGCCATGTCAGCTGCTGGTGTTGGTCCACTGTGTTTCATCAAGGGCAGGGTCAATGCAGCTAGCTATCAGGAGATTTTGGAGCACTTCATGCTTCCTGGCACCTGCTCACAGTGCCAAAACCACTGGTAAATGGTTTACTGACCATGGTATTACTGTGCTCAATTGGCCTGCCAACTCTCCTGACCTGAACCCCATAGAGAATCTGTGGGATATTGTGAAGAGAAAGTTGAGAGACGCAAGACCCAACACTCTGGATGAGCTTAAGGCCGCTATTGAAGCATCCTGGGCCTCCATAACATCTCAGCAGTGTCACAGGCTGATTGCCTCCATGCCACGCCGCATTGAAGCAGTCATTTCTGCCAAAGGATTCCCGACCAAGTATTGAGTGCATAAATGAACATTATTATTTGATGGTTTTTTTGTTTGTTATTAAAAAACACTTTTATTTGATTGGACGGTTGAAATATGCTAATTTATTGAGACAGGTTTTTTGGGTTATCAGGAGTTGTAGGCCAAAATCATCAGTATTAAAACAATAAAAGACCTGACAAATTTCAGTTGGTGGATAATAAATCTATAATATATGAAAGTTTAATTGTAATCATTACATTATGGTAAATAATGAAATTTAACACTATATGCTAATTTTTTGAGAAGGACCTGTAGAGTATAGGAGGGAAATCATTCCATTACCCATAGGATCGTCAATACACCTCTGTTCAAAATTAGTTGGACTGAACGGAATCCCACAAGGTGAATTCCGCCCGGCGAAGTGAAAAACCTGGTTTATGCGTAGGGTTTCTTTAGATGGTGGTTCATATTGCTGGACAAATTCCTGTCTGGTGAGTAATAGATTAAACGGAGAACAAAGATGTTTCAAAATGAAGATTCCTTTCTGGAACCACCAGGTAAAGTGTGCTGTCTCTAACCCCGGAGTGAACATAGGGTTATGAAATAGAGAAGTGAGGGGGGACAATTTGGACTGTAGACCGTATTTAAATCTCGCTTTTCTCCAAAGGATAAGGGAGAGGGCTGAAAAAGGGGCCATAATTAGAATATTTTGTGGTAGCTTTTCAGTAGACCATAAAAGGCCGCGAAGTGAGTAAGGCCGTAGAAAAAAGGATTCTAGTTGTACCCATCTGGGGCTATGACTATTAGAATTGAGCTTGGCCATTTGGGCTATTTGGGCAGACTTAAAGTATAGCTTAAAATTGGGTAGTGATAGGCCACCTATCTTCCTATGCAAGAACATGACATTTTGTTTAATGCGAGGTCTCTTACCGTTCCAAATAAACTTAGAGATGGAAGACTGGATATCTTGGAGGCATTTTGAGGGTACCATTATAGGAAGGGACCTAAATAGATAGAGAAATCTCGGGAGACAAATCATCTTAATGGTGTGTAGACGGCCCAGCCAAGATAATGTCATGCGTGACCACTTGGTAATATCTGCTTGAAAGTTTCTAATTAGGGGAGAATAGTTCCATTTAAAGAGAGATGACTTGTGGGTCGTAAGATTAATTCCCAGATAAGTTAGGAAGTGTTCTTTCTTTGTGAATCCAAATTGTGAGACTAATTTGTCCTGCTCTTCCCTGGGGGTATTGATAAACAGGGCCTCCGACTTATCTACATTAATTTTAAGGCCAGATATTTTTTCAAATGTATGAAGGAGAGAGAACAGGTTAGGGAGCGTGGAGTAGGGGTTAGACAGTGTGAGAAGAAGGTCATCGGCGAAAAGGCTAACTTTATATTGTTCACCTAATCCTGAGGGACCAGTATATCCAGATTATTTCTGATAGCTTCAGCTAACGGCTCCATAGCTAATGCAAATAATGCAGGGGATAGTGGGCATCCCTGTCGAATGCCGCGTTGTATAGCTATTGGGGTAGGTTTAGTCGAGGGGAGTTTAAGATAGGCAGTTGGTTTATTATATATGAGCTGTAGGCATGAAATTAGCTTTTGTGGAAAGCCAAATTTAGCTAATACTGTAAAAAGGTAAGGCCAAGTAACAGTATCAAACGCCTTTTCAATATCTAAGGGTACTGTCACACAGTACCATTTTGATCGCTACGACGGCACGATCCGTGACGTCGCAGCGATCGTATGATTATCGCTCCAGCGTCGTAGACTGCGGTCACACGTTGCAATCACGGCGCTGGAGCGATGCCGAAGTCCCCGGTAACCAGGGTAAACATCGGGTAACTAAGCGCAGGGCCGCGCTTAGTAACCCGATGTTTACCGTGGTTACCAGCGTAAACGTAAAAAAAACAAACAGTACATACTCACATTCCGGTGTTTGTCCCCGGCGTTCTGCTTCTCTCCACTGTGTAAGCGCCATAGCCGGCAAGCACACCGCTGTGCTCGCTTTCCGGCTGGCAGACGCTCACACAGTGGAGAGAAGCTGAGACGCCGGAGGACAGACACCGGAATGTGAGTATGTACTGTTTGTTTTTTTACGTTTACGCTGGTAACCACGGTAAACATCGGGTTACTAAGCGCGGCCCTGCGCTTAGTTACCCGATGTTTACCCTGGTTACAAGCGAACACATCGCTGGATCGCTGTCACACACAACGATCCAGCGATGTCAGCGGGTGATCAAGCGACGAAAGAAAGTTCCACACGATCTGCTACGACGTACGATTCTCAGCAGGATCCCTGATCGCTGCTGCGTGTCAGACACTGCGATATCGTAACGATATCGCTAGAACGTCACGAATCGTACCGTCGTAGCGATCAAAATGGTACTGTGTGACAGTACCCTAAGGCTAATACCATGAGTGGTTTTTGGGAGCAATTAGCTGAGTGGATGACATTAAGATTTCTACGTATATTATCAGGGCCCTGCCTCTTGGGAATGAAGCCTACCTGGTCTTGGTGAATTAGCATAGGGAGAATTTTATTAAGTCTATCGGTAATGAGTGAAGTAAATATTTTTAAGTCGACATTTAATAATGAGATGGGTCTATAATTTTTAACTAATAAGTGGTCTCGTTTTGGTTTGGGGATAACCGTCACATGAGCAACGTAAAACTCGGGCGGCATCTGGGAGCCCGTAAGGAGTGCATTACAAACATTTTTTATGTGAGGTAAAAGGAGGTTTCCAAATTTTTTATAATATAGAGCGGAGAGACCATCAGGTCCTGGCGCCCGGCCTGCTTTTAATTTTTTAATTATCGAATTAATCTCCTCAGGCGAAACCTCTGACTGGAGCTGCAATGCTATGGGGTCCGCAATTGTAGGGAGATTTATGCCCTGAAGGAAGGAATTCAAGAGATTAGTAGATGGCGCCGGGGGAGAAGAGTATAATTTCTGGTAATATTCTTGAAAGACTTTATAGATGGTCTCAGGGTGGGCGGATATATGTCCCATGTTATCCTTAATGGAGGGGATGGTATTTATAAATTCTCTCGCTCGTAGTTGGCGAGCTAGCATTCTGGAGGGTTTGTTTGCCTGCTTATAAAAAGTGGCTCTGGTCCAGGCTAGGACCTTCTCCATTCTATTAGTGAGAATAGCATCCAGTTGTTTTTTAACGTCGTGTATTTGTTTTATTATATAACGGGACGTGGATAGTTGATTTGCCTGTTCTAGCTTGAAGAGTTTGGTCCCCAATCTATTCTGGAGATCAGTTCTGCTTTTTTTGCGAAACGAAGCTATTTTAATTAATGAGCCTGTGATGAACTTTTTATGGGCCATCCAGATATTTCCGGGAGTAGAGTCGCCAGTCTCGTTAGTTTGGAAGAAAAGTTTTAATTCCTCAGCGATTTGGGATTTAATTGAGGGGTCTATGATTAGGGAATCATTGAGTCGCCATTTGAACAAGTTGGACGTAGTAATGTCGAATTTAAAGACTGACATGACGAGGTCATGATCTGACCATATCGAAGGGATGTGTCGCGAATATAAAACTGTTGTGAGCAAGCTCGCAGTTGTGATGTGTAGGTCGATACGCGAGTATGATTTATGGACTGGTGAGAAGAATGTGTAGCCTTTTGTAGACCCGTTTGCCTCCCTCCATATGTCCACCAATCTATTCTCTCCCATCATGTGCAGGATTTTTTTTCTATCAGTCTTGGTGAGATCGGATCTACGCGTTGCAGTACTATCTAGACTCGGATTCAAGGTTAAGTTGAAATCACCACACCACCAAGGGAAGAGGGGGAGAAGGGGGTAATGATGGGGGTTGGGGGGATGGGAGGGATAGAGGGGGAGAGGGTAAATGATAATTCGGGCTCATCATATTAAACATGGAACCGAAAGGATGCTCAAAAATAATGAAACGGTAGAACCATCTCAGCTTGATAAAGTCAGTACCAGGCTACGATGTGACAATAAAACTATAACATAGCATCATATGGCTTATAAGGGACAGTCAGGTAATTCTCGAACGTTGGCTCCTAGTTTTAGGAGCGGTCTGCCATTCTCTGATCGGGCGAGATTTTCTTTGAGGTTGTGGGGGGAGGGAGTCCTGATAAGGTATTCCAGCTTGCACAAGGGCCTTTTTGCCTTCCTCCATCGAGCGACATATGTGCAGTTCATTTCCATGGGTGAAGGATAGGGAGAATGGAAAGCCCCATCGGTATTTGACTTGAGCTGATTGCAGGGCCAAAGTGACTGGTCTTAGGGCTCTCCTGCAAAAAAGCGTGGCAGGTGCAATATCTGAAAATAGGCGTACGGCATCTGGAAGGCCAGGTAGAACGGAGAGTGATCTGGCAGCATTCAGAATGAGGTCTCTGGGATATCCGGAGACCGCTGCCTACCCAGAGATCTATGGACCCTGGTAATGTGTAGTAAGGAAGGGTCTGTAGCCGGTAGTAAAGCTGCAAAAAGCGTGGCGATTGTCTCCTTTAAGGCTATAAAAGATTCCGGTAGTCCACGTACCCTAATATTTCCCCTGCGGGACCTGTTTTCTAAGTCCTCGTTCCTCAGCTCCAGTTCCATGATGCGATCAGCGTGGAGTTTAAGGGTCTCTTGATCCTCCTCTATAGCTTCAGCCGTGACCTCCATCTTTTCCTCCAGGCTTGTAGTGCGCTGGGTTATGTCCTGCAGTTGGGTGGATATGGCTTGCATAGCGGTGGTGAGCTCAGTGCGGAAGGTGTCTTGGATGGTTTTAATGAGCGTTGCGGTGGAGATCACCGCTTCTTCTCCGCTGCTTAGGTCATCATCGCCTGCTCCCACATTGATCTGTGAGGACAGGGCGGGAGTGGAGATAGGCGCGGCGGCCATTTTGCTCACACCGCAGCCTGCCAGGAGCTCAGATATCGGGCGGCTCACCGGTTGTCCAGCTCCCCCTTTTTTGGGCATTTCAAGCCTCGGGACTCCCAGGTGTGAGGGGAGATCGACCGCTGCAAAATTCCCCCGGTTCCGGTGCTTGGTGAGGGTATATTAGGACGACGGGCTGCGGAGCTCAGCAGAGCACGTCCAGCCCCATCAAAGCCCGCGCATGCGCGCCTTGGCGTGCCTTTTTTAACAGACTTAAGGTTAATTTGTCATTTTCATCGGGCTATCATCTGCAGTCCAATGGACAGACCGAGAGGAAGAACCAGGACGTTGAGCAGTTTTTGAGATGTTTTGTAACGGACAATCAGGAGATGTGGTCGGAATATCTACCATTAGCTGACTTTGCTCTCAATAATCATACGTCTTCTTCGGCTGGGTGTTCTCCTTTCTTTTGTTGTACTGGGAAGAATCCATCTTTCGGTCCTTTTTCTAGGATTGGGGTGGCGGTGCCTGACGAGGAGAATTTTTCTGGAAATTTGGAAAGGGTTTGGACCAGTGTGCGCCATAATCTTAAACAGGCTAATTGGAGGTCTATGAAATATTTTGACAAGCAAAGAAGGGAGGCGAGGTTTGTTGTTGGGGACATAGTTTGGTTGTCCTCTAGGAATCTGCGTTTGAAGATCCCTTCTAAAAAGTTGGGGCTGAAGTTTGTAGGACCTTTCAAAGTGGTTCACATTGTCAACTTGGCTTCGGTGAGATTAGACATTCCTTCGTCCTGGAAAATTATTTTTCATGTAATGTTTTTCATTCATCTTTGCTGAAGAAGGTTGACACGCCAGATAAGGTGGCTATGCCGTCTGCTCCTCCAATTGATGAGGACTGCGAGTTTGAGATTTCACGCATTCTTGATTCCAGGTGGCATAGAGGAGGGTTACAGTATCTTGTGTCCTGGAAGGGTTTCGGTCCCGAGGACAATTCCTGGGTGAAAGCTGTGGATGTCTCAGCCTCAAGATTAATTAAGGCTCTTCACAGGAGACTTCCGAATAAGGCCCGGCCTAGAGGATTCGGGGGATCCTCGTTAAAGGGAGGTACTATTAGAATCTATTTAGTTTGTTACTATCTGCCATTTTCTTGTAGAGTTCTGGCTGCTGGTCTTTTTCCTCTGGTGCTGGGTTTGTCTTGGGTCAGGTGTTTGTTTCACTCTTTATTAACAAGCACCTGCCTCCCAGTCCTTGCTGGACAACAGTGTTAATCTGCTTGAGCTCTAGCTTGGTGCTTTGATATGTGTTCTGTATGTGTTATTTGTGCAGTACTGGTACCTCTGGCTCTGCTAGCCTTCGTTTCTATTTTCTATTGGTTTCTGCAGCCTTCTCTGTGTTTTCTACTAGGAGGTGACCTGTTTTTGTACCCAGTCCTTTGTTTTTTTAGGGAACCCTTTCCCCTTATCTATAGGTCTTCGCTTGAGATTAACCTAGGATCGTCGGTGGGTCTATTCGCAAGGAATGGGTCATCCACTCCATCGTAGGGTTTCAGCCTAGTCATAGTGCAGGGTCAGTTTTCCCCTTCTACCTTAGTCCTGTGTTGCAGATCCGTAACAATGATGTCAGCTTAAGCTCCTGCCTGATCTGGACAGAATCTGGCCCAATTTCCCCAAGTTCAGGGACACGGACGGATGGAACAAATGTATCTTTGTTCCCCATTTCCAGGCCAGATACAGTTACTGTAAATATCATCTTTTGGAATTAGACTGTTCCCCTGCAGGACATTGTGGTGTGGCTCCAGAGACATTGTGACCTTGTCTCTGATCTCACCAAGAATCAAGATGATGATGGTGTTTGGACGGGAGGGTGGAAAGTTCTGGTCAAGCTGCGGCAGAATAACAACATTACTGCCCACTTACCCAACTCCTTCATTGAGAGAGAGAAGGGCATTTGCTTCTATCCTGGGCAACCACGCAAGTGCTTTAAATGTGGCAAAGCAGGTCATCTGGCACATGCCTGTACTGTGGTCAAGTGCAGCCTGTGTGAGGAAGTAGGCCATGTAGCTGCAGACTGCCAAAATATAAGGTGTGGGAAGATTGGCCAGGAAAAAACTCAGCAACGGTGTTGCTGTGATGGTCGTGTCTATGGCTATGCGTTGGGCCGACGTACCGACGCACGTTGTGAAATTTGTGCACGACGTGGGCAGCGGATGCAGTTTTTCAATGCATCCGCTGCCCATTCTGAAGTCCGGGGGGCAGAGTTCCGGATGCGCATGCGAGGTAGAAAATGGCGGACGCGACAGACAAAAAAAGTTACATTGAACTTTTTTTGTGACGACGGTCCACCAAAACACGACGGATCAGTCGCATGACGGATGCGACGTGTGGCCATCCGTCGCGATCCGTCGCTAATACAAGTCTATGGGCAAAAAACGCATCCTGCAAGCACATTTGCAGGATCCGTTTTTTGCCCAAAACGACGGATTGCGACAGATTGCTAAAAACGCAAGTGTGAAAGTAGCCTAACAGATATGAAGTTCTGTCTGAGTCACATGGAAAATTTGAACAAGAACTGAAAAGAATAGAGGCAAAATGTGACAGGGATATAGAGGATCATCCACCTTCAAAGCCCTTACCCAGACACTAACGTAGCCTTAGACATGGAGACCTGTGGTGGGCAGAACAATTCTGAATTATGATGCCCCCTATGTTCAAGAATATGTCTGCTATAATACTGCCTTATATAGAGGTATAAAATGTGGTGTAGGTTTCTAGAACTTGTTAATAATGATGATATTTGTCTCATTTCTCTTGTCATTCACATACAGTACATACATCCTACTTATATAGATATTATGTATTGAATCTTTTTGTCTTTGTTTTTCAATCTTTATTTTATAGATTTTATTTTAATTAATATTATTATATTATTAATATTTTAACCTTTTTTAATAAATTTTAGTTTTTTGTCAAGTTTTGTTTTTCTCATTTTTTTTCTTGTAAGTTTTGTGCAGTTTTGTCCCTGGAGTCGGCGCTGTAGTCGGTAGTAAAACTATAAGAATATAAATAACGCTGCTGGAATTCTTGGGGGGACGGAGCATTAAGCAGCTCAGTTGATCTGTTTATTAATTGGGCCTCTGGCAGTTTGTTCTTGGTGTGAGTAATATCCTCGTAAAATCCGCACTCGGAGGGTGCAGTTGGCTGCAGTCAGGGCACCTGTGCTTGTCAGTAGAGTTGAGCGACTTTTACTTTTTTCGGATTGAGTCGGGTTTCGCGAAACCCGACTTTGTCAAAAGTCGGTTCGGGTGAAATCGGCCGATTATTGCGTAAAGTCGGGGGCCGACTGAAACACGAAACCCAATGCAAGTCAATGGGGAATCAAAGTCGGCAGTGAGTGGAGGACAGCAAAACACCTACAGTGCCCATTTTAATGCCAAAAACATCAATTCTTATTACTGAAGCTTGTCAATCTTAATTTACTTTATAATAATAGTTAGGCATTGAAAACTGGGGGTCATTTGGCTAAAGTTGTGGGGGGGTAGGGCTGGCTCAAGATTTTCGTGGGCCCAGGAAACGCAGAATACGTCACAGCGGTGGAGCAGGGAGAGGTAAGTATTTCAACTTTGCAAGTGCTGTGATCCTGAGCAAGCAAGGGGGCCCACTCGTTGGCACTGGCACAGGGCCCCTCATAGTACGGCGGTGTGTTTGACGGCGGGTGGCGCCTCCCACCGGTAGTGACACTTTTGCGTACTATGAGGGGCCCTGTGCCAGTGACGTCGCCAACGAATATGCCCCCCACCTGATAAAGGAACCTGCACTTTCATCTGCACCTTCCTCTTTGTCCCCGTGTAAGGTGGTATAGTATGCGGGAAGGGGAACCTGACTTTCACCAGGGTCAGATTCTGGCTGTGTAGAGTGCAAGGGGAATGTAGTGGTCTGGGTCAATGTACCAGCAGACTCATCTAGCAGTGGCTGAGCAATGGGCAGGATGAGGAGGGAACACAGATATAGGCCCAAATAATAAAGTGGGCTAAATGCAGTTCAAAATTGGTAACAGGACTAAACAGGCGGCATTGCTTTGTTCAGTGGAGGACAACTGTAATGAGTGGCAGACACAGTTAGTAGGCCCAAATAATAAAGTGGGCTAAATGCAGTTCAAAATTGGTAACAGGACTAAACTGGCGGCATTGCTTTGTTCAGCGGAGGACAACTGTAATGAGGGGCAGACACAGTAGGCCCAAATAATAAAGTGGGCTAAATGTCTGCCAAAAAATTGTTCATAAATAAACAGGTGGCATAGCTAGGTACAGGGGTGGGCTCCTCTGCTGAGTAGCAGACAGTGGTAGTAGGCGCAAAGTATTAACTGGTCTAAATGGAGGCCAGGGCCCCTGTATATTTTAACTATCATTTATCATTTCAACAAATTTGTATTGGCAGTGCCATTGAAGGATTTAACAGCCCAGACTACACAGTGGTGGAGCAGGGAGAGGTAAGTATTGCAAGTGGTAGAGCACTGTTCGAGCTGGGGGGGAACACTCTCTCGTGGGCGGCGGTACTGGCACAGGGCCCCTCATTACGACGGTGTGTCTGACGTTGGTTGTGCACCACCACCGTCAGAGACACTTCATTGTATTATGAGGGACCCTGTGCCAGTGCCGTCGCCCAAGAGTGGGCACACCCACTTGTCCAGGCAAACGGCACTCACACGGGTGCTTGCGCCAGGTGGTGACCACGGCCCTGTGGGGGGAGTCAGCCCATTTAGGGAGGTATAAAAATGGCCTATGGTGGACATTCAGCAGATGCAAATGGAGGAACTGGAGCAGTCAGTAAGAGGAGGCCAAAAGCAAGACATTTTTCAGGCAAGCAACGAGTCAGCAGGGGAAGGTGGGGCCAAATAATTTGAAATCCATGATTGGCTCATTTTAATGAAGGTTAGATCATCAACATTTCGGGTAGCCAGACGTGTCCTTTTTTCGGTCAGTATTGAACCAGCAGCACTGAAGACTCTTTCTGATAGCACACTAGCAGCAGGGCAAGCGAGCTCCTGTAATGCATATTCTGCCAATTAAGGCCAGGTGTCTATTTTAGATGCCCAGTAATCAAAGGGGAATGACCTGTGAGGGAGAACATCGATAAGAGAGGAAAAGTAGTTCGTAACCATACGGGAGAAATGCTGTCTCCTGTCACTTTGAATCGACGCAGCAGTACCTGTCGTGTCTGCGGTCATTGCGAAATCACTCCACAACCTGGTCATAAAACCCCTCTGTCCAACGCCACTTCGGATTTGTGCACCTCTAACACCTCTGCCATGTTGCCCCCTACGGCTCGTGTGAGAACCATCACCGCTGCTGTGTGCTGGGAATGCCTGAACCAAACGGTCTACAAGAGTTGCTTGTTTGGTAGCCAATATTTGATCAAGGTTCTCATGTGGCATGATATTTTGTAATTTCCCTTTATATCGTGGATCCAGGAGGCAGGCCAACCAGTAATCGTCATCGGTCATCATTTTGATAATGCGGGGGTCCCTTTTTAGGATACGCAAGGCATACTCAGCCATGTGGGCCAATGTTCCAGGTGTCAATTCACTGCTTGTGCTGGGTTGAGGAGCACTTTCTTGCAAATCAACATCACTTGTGTCCCGCAAAAACCCTGTACCTGACCTTGCAACGCCACCAGTTTCTATTGCCCCCTGAGAAGCATCCTCCTCCCATAAATATTCATCCCCATCATCATCCTCCTCTTCGTCCGCCACCTCGTCCAGGACAGTTCCCTGAGCAGACAATTGCTGACTGTCATCAAGGCTTCCCTCCTCCTTGGCTGCAGACGCCTGCTCCTTAATGTGCGTCAAACTATGCATCAGCAGACGCATTAGTGGGATGCTCATGCTTATGATGGCGTCGTCTGCACTTACCAGCCGTGTGCATTCCTCAGAACCCTGAAGGACTTGACAGAGGTCTTGTAGCTACGACCACTGCACAGCAGACAACTCCATGTCTGCCATCCAAGTGCCTGCCCGTGTATGTGTATCCTCCCACAAATAAATTACAGCACGCCTCTGTTCGCACAGCCTCTGAACCATGTGCAGTGTGGAGTTCCACCTTGTTGCAACGTTGATTATTAAGCGGTGCTGGGGAAGATTCAGCGATCGCTGATGGTTCAGCATATGGCTGGAGTGTACGGGCGACCGGCGGATGTGCGAGCAAAGTCTTCGCACCTTCAGGAGCAGGGCGGGTAACCCCGGATAATTTGTCAGGAAGCACTGCACCACCAGGTTCAAGGTGTGAGCCAGGCAAGGTATGTGTTTCAGTTCTGAAAGGGCTATGGCAGCCATAAAATTCCTTCCGTTATCACTGAATACCTTGCCTGCCTCAAGATGTACACTGCCCAGCCATGACTGAGTTTCTTGCTGCAAGTACTCAGCCAGTACTTCCGCGGTGTGTCTGTTGTCGCCCAAACACTTCATTTGTAACACAGCCTGCTGACGCTTACCACTAGCTGTTCGATAATGGGACACCTCGTGTGCAACACTGGCAACTGCGGATGGAGTGGTCGTGCGACTGCGCTCTGTGGATGAGCTTTCGCTTCTGGAGAAGGAGGAGGAGGGGTGGCGAATGCCTACAGCCAACAGTTTCCTAGACCGTGGACTAGGCAGAACTGTCCCACTATGGCTGTCCCCCCGTGGACCTTGCATCCACCACATTAACCCAGTGCGCCATGATGGACATGTAATGTCCCTGGCCATGCCTACTGGTCCATGCATCTATATTAACAAGATTCCCGAAGTCATAGCAATAGTCTGGGCCAGAGCACATAGACATTAAGTGCCCCCAGACGAAAATGAGCTCCAAAAGATACACATATAAGCAGGAGAAATAAGGAGCATATAGTATTCATTTATATAAACGAGTGTCTTTTATTGGTACAAAATATTAAAACAGTAATACATTTCAAATAGTGGGCATTCCCCAATCAAGCACAAGAAGGGGAGTTCCCCCCTATATTGCCCCCATATATAAATATATAATCAATCACAAGAGGGACAAAACCGCCCCACATGAAGAGTAAAGATGGAAGATAAGCAAACCCAGGGTCTGGCTAAGCCGGTGCAAATAGCCAGAAACAAAGCTAAAGTAACGATGATAAATAGTACGTGATAAAGATATGAATACCACAGGTAAGCTTACCAGTCAAGAGGGCAAAAGAGGGGGGGTCCCGCTGGAAGAATAAAGCGCCCCGACGCGCGTTTCGCGGCTCTACCACGCCGCTTTCTCAAGGGGATAGTGTCTGGCAGTGCAGGACCTTCTGATAACCCCCCCCGACCCTGGTCACCTGTGCAGTCCCAGCCAATCCGAGTGGCGCCAGCGGCGCATGCGCACTGCGACGGACGGGTCAGGAATGGGGGACGGGCGTCAGACCTAGTGCGCAAGCGCCAGGCAAAGACCTGGGGATCGCGCACGGGGCACTAAGATGCCCGCCCACAAGCCGGAGCCGTCCATTCACAGTGCGATGCGCACGGCCGTGCGGGTAAGCATATAAAGGGAATACTGCAGCGGCTAGTAGAGCAAAAAATCTAGCCATATGAGGGATGCATGAGTGGTGATAAAGGTCTTCACAATAAAGCGTATTAAGGTGCCATATCATAGCGCAAAGGTGCCGTACCACATACAAATGGATGCCCTAACCCCTAGTAAATCCCCAGTATTGTAATACATTAAAGTTAAAAAAAGGGGAGAAGGGAAAAAGATAATACATAACGTAAAAATCACATAAACAGCACCAACGTAGCTACATATAGCTCTATATTTTATAAAGATATACATAATGCGAACATAATAAGCTATACACATGCATACGACATATATATATATAAGCATATTCCATTGCATATCCCATAGACAAGGGCAGCTGGCTCGGAACCATAAGGAGTCCATAATTTCACACACCGGAATGTAGGTGGGATTTTTTTACTCCATACGAAACAGGAATCAAGGGAGGGCCCATGGATGAAAAAGTGTTACTGATGATAAAAGAGAAGAAAACAATTTTTAATTAAAACCATGGACAAAAAAATAATAAAAATAAAAACAAAGGATCCGGAGGGACAAAGATGAGACAAAACAAAGGCTAATCCCAAGATATACTAAAGATAAGAAGCGAAGCTCAAGGATTCGTTTAGACCCCTAGGGGTAAGAGTGTCAAGTAAAACAATCCACTTGGATTCAATCTGTGCTAGGCGTTTTTTATAGTCACCACCTCTGATACCGAGGTGAACTACATCAATCCCCCTGACCAAAAGCAATTTATCATTGCAGTTGTGGTGTAACCTAAAATGGCGTGGGATTGTTTTTAGGTCAGTTATTGTGGGCGCCGTCTTGGCCGCACCAATGTCCCGCACATGCTCACGCACGCGAACCCTAAATTCACGAGTGGTGAGTCCAACATATATTCTTGGACATGGACAGGTCGCATAATAGATAACATTGGTGGTACTGCAAGTAATGCGCTGTCTAATTTGAAATGTTCTCAAACCATCGCTCGAGGTAAAATCAGAGCAGCGGAGGACATTGGCACAGGCAAGACAGCGCCCACATGGAACACAACCCGGACGGGGGCCCCCGGTACCAAAAGGGTTTATTGGAGCCGGGATGTAATGGCTCCTAACCAGCATATCATTAAGACTCCTACATCTTTTAGGAGTCATAAGGGGAAAATTACCCAGGGCAGCACGCAGGGAGGGCTCAGTGTGTAGGACAGACCAGTGTTTAGCAAAAATAGAGCGCATGTTCTCCCACTCGTGATTATAGGTGGAAATGAATCTTATCGGTCCACCCTTATTCGCAGCACGACGTCGAGAAGTACAGTGCAAAAGATCACTCCGTGGGGTTGCCCTGGAGCGGTCATAACCGGTTTTAATAGATCTATGGCTATAGCCATGGGCCTTAAACCTCTGAGGTCCCCTGCCTGTAGTTCAAATTTGGTCTCAGAGGAGCAGATTCGCCGCATCCTGAGAAACTGTCTGACCGGGATGGCCCTCACAGTGGCTGGATGGTGAGCAGAGGTAGCGTGTAACAAAGAATTGACAGAGGTCGGCTTCCTGAAGACGTCAGTCTGGATGCGCCGATCGGAATCAATCTCCAGACGGACATCCAGGAAGTCGACCGTAACCGTACTAAAAGCAAATGTTAGACGTATATTCGATGTATTGTTGTTCAAACATCTCATGAAATCCTCGAGCTGGCGGACAGATCCCCCCCACAGAAACAGAATGTCATCGATGTAGCGATGCCAGCACAGCACATGGGCAGCGGATGGTGGGCCCCCATCGCCAAAGACATCCCTCTCCCAGGCGCCAAGGAAGAGGTTTGCGTACGAGGGCGCACATGCCGCGCCCATGGCCGTGCCTCGTTTCTGTAGATAAAACTTATCCTTGAAAGATTGTGGGTCAGGATGTACTCCACCAGCTCGAGGATTAACTCACACAGAGGGCCGTCCAGGTCGGAGGCATCCAGGAAATGGTGAACGGCATCTAAACCATGGGAGTGGTCAATGCACGTGTATAGACTCTCGACGTCGGCTGTTACTAGAATTGTATCATAGTCCACAAGGATGCCGTCGACAGGACGTCCGAGGTGTCTTTCACATACGATGGTAAGGTTTCCACCAAAGGTTTGAGATAGTAGTCAATAAATTTGCAGACGGGATTACACATTATTTGAAATGTATTACTGTTTTAATATTTTGTACCAATAAAAGACACTCGTTTATATAAATGAATACTATATGCTGCTTATTTCTCCTGCTTATATGTGGTCCATGCATCTGTTGTGAGGTGCACCTTTCCACTGATTGATTGCCTCAGTGCATGGAAAATGCGGTCTTTGACATGCTGGTGGAGGGCTGGGATGGCTTTTCTCGCAAAGAAGTGCCGACTGGGTAGGTCATAGCATGGTACTGCGTAGGCCATCAGATCTTTGAAAGCTTCGCTTTCAACCAACCGGTAGGGCATCATCTCTAACGAGATTAGTCTAGCAATGTGGGCGTTCAAACCCTGTGTATGCAGATGAAAGGATGAGTACTTTCTTTTCCTAACGAGAGTCTCTTGTAGGGTGAGCTGGACTGGAGAGCTGCATATGGTGGAACTAGCGGTGGTGGTGGACATGGCGGATTGAGAGAGGGTTGGTGATGGTATTCTTAATGTTGGCCTACATACAGTGTTTCCTACCAATAACCTTGTGATTCCCTGACTGCTTTGGCCTTGCGACGATACCTCCACATTTGCTGCTGGTGGTGTCCTAACCGGTGGGCTTACAGTGAGGGAAGCAATGTAGCGTTGCTGACTACCTTCATTCTGAGCAGGTGCACCAACGGTACGTGACGTTTGGTAGTTAGTCCAGGCTTGCAAGTGCATGCTGTTTAAATGTCTATGCATGCACGTTGTATTTAAATTTTTGAAGATTCTTCCCTTTGCTAAAGGTTTTAACCAAGGTCCGAATGATCAGTCAAAAGTTATCGGTAAGAAATGCTCAAAGCATTTCTTACCGATAACTTTTGACTGATCATTCGGACCTTGGTTAAAAAATTGCCACACTGCACTCTTCCTACTATCGAATACCTTTTCAGGCATTGCACGCTGTGCTACTTTCACCAGATGGCCACGCTGTCCTAAAACTGTTTTTGTTTTTGACACACGTTTTTGGCCTGATACGGGGCTGCCAGATGACAGCTGTTGTGATGGAGATGGCTGCTGCGGATCATCCTCCTCAGCTTCTGAGCTACTGGCAGCGGCACCCTCTTCCCCCAATGGCTGCCAATCTGGGTCAACAACTGGGTCATCTTTCACCTCCTCTTCAATGTCATGTGCACCTTCCTCTGTGTCACCGTGTAAGGTGCTATAGCGTTCGGGACGGGGCACCATAGTCTCCTCAGGGTCAGATTCTGGCTCAGTACACTGCGAGGGCAATGTAGTGTTCTGAGTCAATGGAACAGCATAATAATCTAGCTGTGGCTGTGCATCAGTGCACTCCATGTCCGATTCATCTTGTAATGGGCAGTTAACAATTTCCCTTTCTAACCCAGGCACTTTATGTGTAAAGAGCTCCATGGAGTAACCTGTGGTGTCGCCTGCCGCATCCTTCACTTTTGGTTTGGGTGAAGGACACAAGGAAACATCTTGTTCCTGACCGGGAGCATCCACTGACGACTCGCTGCTTTCATATTTTGAACTTTCTGAAGAGGAGGCGAAAGAGCTAGAGGCTGAGTCAGCAAGGAAAGCCAAAACTTTTTCCTGCTGCTCCGGCTTTAAAAGCGGTTTTCCTACTCCAAGATAAGGAAGCCTTCAAGGCCTTGTGTAGCCAGACGATGACGCTGGCTCAACACCTCCAGCCTTAGGTGCTATTTTGCTTTTCCCACTACCACCAGATGCTCCACCAGCACCACCACCATCATTACCAGCTGGCAACGACCGCCCACGGCCTCTTCTACCAGACTTCCTCATTTTTGGGAAAATCTAACCAAAATAACAACCGTTATATGGTACTGTAAAACAAGGTAGAAGGTGTATATAAACTTGTTGAGAATTTAATTCTCCCTTTTTTGGGGGGGAGACTGAACCAAAACTCAGGCCCAGTGTATAACACAACACAATGTAAGTGGCAGAACGTGGCTGGCTGATATACGACAAACTAACAGGACTGAAGTATATCCACTTTGTGACAATTTGAATCTCCCTTTTTTTGGGGGGAGACTGCACCAAAACTCAGGCCCAGTGTATAACACAACACAATGTAAGTGGCAGAAAGTGGCTGGAAGATATATGAAAAAATACAAGGACTGTAGTACAATTTCAATCTCCCTACAATGATCTCAGGACAAGTATGGCAGCAATACAAAGGACTGCTGCACACAAAAGTGTGGACAAATATACTAGATAACTGTGCAGAACGGAGCAACAGGATTTTTGCTTTTAAAAAAGCAGTTGGTTTGCACAGCAGCGGTGCAAACAGCAATGCAGTTATCAGGGAGCCTTATGAGGCAGCCTAATAAGCTACAGAGCTGATGCACAAAGATATAGCCTCCACTGTCCCTGCAAAACAAAGGTGGTGTTGGACAGTGGAAATCGCTACAGCACAAGCGGTTTGGGGGTTAATCTTCCCTCCCTAACTATGTCCCTTCTTCTGACGAAGCTGCAGCAATCTCTCCCTATGCTAAGATCTGCAGAAGTAAGATGGCGGTCGGCGTGCACGCCCCTTTATACCCCCTGTGACGCCGAAGAAAGCAAGCCAATCACTGTCATGCCCTTCTCTAAGATGGTGGGGACCGAGACCTATGTAATCACGCTGCCCACACTCTGCGTCCTCCTTCATGGGCTGAAAAATGGCACTGAACGCGTCATACGAAACGCGACTTTGGCGCGAAGATCGCCGACCTCATGGCCGATCCCACACTAGGATCGGGTCGGGTTTCATGAAACCCGACTTTGCCGAAAGTCGGCGATTTTTTAATTTGTCCGATCCGTTTCGCTCAACCCTACTTGTCAGTGATCCAGAAAGATCTCAGCACATAAGATTCAGAAATCCATAATCTTTTCAAATTGTTTTCAATATGTATCATTCTGATTTTAGTTTTTGTGTTTTTTTATTTTTTTCAAAGAAAATACTGTACAAAATGTGAACTATTTACTTACGGTAGTTCATAAAGCGGTTAAATGGGTTGTCCAGCACTTTTATACTGACCCCCTTTGTATGCGTCATCATTGTGATATCGGTGGTCTTACGACATCTGACATCACCACCGATCAATTGTTACCGGCAGCGGCCAGATGTGATCACTTGTAGAGCGCCATCACCTATATAGTGGCCACAGTCGGGTACTGCAGATCCACCCATATTTATTCCAAGGACACATTATAATATTTTAAATAAAAGTGGCAGTATAAAATTGGAGATGTAAGAAAATTATGCCCCCATTTTCTATAAAACCTTCCACTATATTTTTGCATTTTTTAAATAAAAAATCTGAAACCACAGAATGTTTCCAGAACATTATTTTTACTGTAAGACGTAAGTGCCCTTTAAGTAGCGGAGTTCTGCCCACACCCTGGACAATTATAGAGTAAAACCGCAGCAGACTCTGTGTGTGATGCTATCATTATATCGGCATGACACGTAACGCCGGCTGCCAGCGATCGCCCTCACTGGGCAGATGCCACTCATACTGGGAATGTTCTGCACTGTGCACAGACATTACTGGGAAAAACTTGCACAGGTGGCGCCACCTAGTGGCCAAGTGTTAATGCAAAATTGCAGGACAGATGTAGGCTGTAATTTGTCAGTTCCTGTTTTTCTCACTTTTGTTTTTTTACATTTTTATTTTACCCTTTTGTTGCAGGTCCACATCCTTCGATCACTGCACCTTATGTCTGCGCAGAATTTATATACAGGTCCTTCTCAAAAAATTAGCATATAGTGTTAAATTTCATTATTTACCATAATGTAATGATTACAATTAAACTTTCATATATTATAGATTCATTACACTGGTCAACAGCATTTTTGGTGCCAAAGATATTTCATCGAATTTAGGGTATTTTTGGGGTGCTGATTCTGAATATGTCATCAGTTTTGCCAGATTGGCTCAAGTTTTTGAGATTTTTGGTATCTTATTTATAGCACTTGTTGGTAAATGCGACGCATCATCTCATTAATTTCTTTGGATTAGTACTTGAACTGAGCAGTTCTCAATATAGTTTTGTGTTAATTAGTGTTCTAAAAGTTTGTTCATAGCTTGATTTTTGCACTAACTTTATGTTGTCTGTTTTCCAGTGAAAAGCATGAACTCATCAAGAAGAAGTTGTCTTAACGATCCAGACTCATTCTGTTACATTTGTGGTGAATACACACTGCCAAAACATAGAAGAAACATAACAGACTTCGTAAAAAAAGTGTATTTTGCCTATTTTGGGGTTATGCTTGGGGACCAAGACAAGTTTTGGGCACCACACATAGTGTGCAAAGCATGTATCGAATTATTACGAAAATGGAGCAAAGGACAAAGAAAAAGCTTCAAATTTGGTGTTCCAATGGTGTGGAGAGAGCCAAAAAATCATCATGATGACTGTTATTTATGGTAAACACAGGTACAGGCACATCTTCACAATGAGGGACAGGCCTTCTTGCAGATTCCATGTTACTCCCATTTTCGTTTCTTATGCTTATTGAATCCTTGCACTTGCACTGCACAGAAATAACAGTCATCATGATGATTTTTTGGCTCTCTCCACACCATTGGAACACCAAATTTGAAGCTTTTTCTTTGTCCTTTGCTCCATTTTCATAATAATTCGATACATGCTTTGCACACTATGTGTGGTGCCCAAAACTTGTCTTGGTCCCCAAGCATAACCCCAAAATAGGCAAAATACACTTTTTTTACGAAGTCTGTTATGTTTCTTCTATGTTTTGGCAGTGTGTATTCACCACAAATGTAACAGAATGAGTCTGGATCGTTAAGACAACTTCTTCTTGATGAGTTCATGCTTTTCACTGGAAAACAGACAACAACATAAAGTTAGTGCAAAAATCAAGCTATGAACAAACTTTTAGAACACTAATTAACACAAAACTATATTGAGAACTGCTCAGTTCAAGTACTAATCCAAAGAAATTAATGAGATGATGCGTCGCATTTACCAACAAGTGCTATAAATAAGATACCAAAAATCTCAAAAACTTGAGCCAATCTGGCAAAACTGATAGCATATTCAGAATCAGCACCCCAAAAATACCCCAAATTCATTAAAATATTTTGGACACCAGAAAAAAATTTTTTTTTTGTTGACCTGTGTTATCCACCAACTGAAATTTGTCAGGTCTTTTATTGTTTTAATACTGATGATTTTGGCATACAACTCCTGATAACCCAAAAAACCTGTCTCAATAAATTAGCATATCAAGAAAAGGTTCTCTAAACGACCTATTACCCTAATCTTCTGAATCAACTAATTAACTCTAAACACATGCAAAAGATACCTGAGGCTTTTAAAAACTCCCTGCCTGGTTCATTACTCAAAACCCCCATCATGGGTAAGACTAGCGACCTGACAGATGTCAAGAAGGCCATCATTGACACCCTCAAGCAAGAGGGTAAGACCCAGAAAGAAATTTCTCAACAAATAGGCTGTTCCCAGAGTGCTGTATCAAGGCACCTCAATGGTAAGTCTGTTGGAAGGAAACAATGTGGCAGAAAACGCTGTACAACGAGAAGAGGTGACCGGACCCTGAGGAAGATTGTGGAGAAGGACCGATTCCAGACCTTGGGGAACCTGAGGAAGCAGTGGACTGAGTCTGGCGTGTGCAGGAAATGGGCTACAGGTGCCGCATTCCCCAGGTAAAGCCACTTTTGAACCATAAACAGCGGCAGAAGCGCCTGACCTGGGCTACAGAGAAGCAGCACTGGACTGTTGCTAAGTGGTCCCAAGTACTTTTTTCTGATGAAAGCAAATTTTGCATGTCATTCGGAAATCAAGGTGCCAGAGTCTGGAGGAAGACTGGGGAGAAGGAAAAGCCAAAATGCCTGAAGTCCAGTGTCAAGTACCCAGTCAGTGATGGTGTGGGGTGCCATGTCAGCTGCTGGTGTTGGTCCACTGTGTTTCATCAAGGGCAGGGTCAATGCAGCTAGCTATCAGGAGATTTTGGAGCACTTCATGCTTCCTGGCACCTGCTCACAGTGCCAAAACCACTGGTAAATGGTTTACTGACCATGGTATTACTGTGCTCAATTGGCCTGCCAACTCTCCTGACCTGAACCCCATAGAGAATCTGTGGGATATTGTGAAGAGAAAGTTGAGAGACGCAAGACCCAACACTCTGGATGAGCTTAAGGCCGCTATTGAAGCATCCTGGGCCTCCATAACATCTCAGCAGTGTCACAGGCTGATTGCCTCCATGCCACGCCGCATTGAAGCAGTCATTTCTGCCAAAGGATTCCCGACCAAGTATTGAGTGCATAAATGAACATTATTATTTGATGTTTTTTTTGTTTGTTATTAAAAAACACTTTTATTTGATTGGACGGTTGAAATATGCTAATTTATTGAGACAGGTTTTTTGGGTTATCAGGAGTTGTAGGCCAAAATCATCAGTATTAAAACAATAAAAGACCTGACAAATTTCAGTTGGTGGATAATGAATCTATAATATATGAAAGTTTAATTGTAATCATTACATTATGGTAAATAATGAAATTTAACACTATATGCTAATTTTTTGAGAAGGACCTGTATTTATGTAATATGTATTTGTTCAGACCATTCAGCCAACAACCCCCATCATCTTCGTCTAGTGTCAGACTGATTAACATAGTATTCCGCCATCATTCTGAGATCCCCTCTCACCACTGGGTCTATAACCAGTACTATCCTCTTCTATCCTACGGGTGACCCGTCCTCGGTGTGTGGCGGTTACAGCAGAGACTGAGACCTGAGTATTGGGGGCACGTTGTGTACAGATGGAGGGGTCCCAGAATCATCTCCTCTCATGAACCCTATGAAGAGTAAAAAAAATCCCTAGTTTTGGGTGGTCGCGTGCGCGGACCGAGCTCCGCAGATAGGAGTCCACCAGATTTGGGAATTGCAACTTTTTGAACCCGGACTTCTCTCTACAGGGAGGGGACGGCATAAAAACTTCAGGGGAAAAATGTAAAAAAAAAAAAACATTCTGGGCCACAATGAAGTTTTACTAAAGCTTATTTAGTATAGGTTGAGTTGAGCGGAGTTTGCACAATAAATCTCTTCTGGTTTCTTCGGTCAAGATACAGCAGAGCTGTGTTTGTTACATTGTCTCTCGTCTCCTGGTTCCCTCTGTTATGATGCTGCAGAGCTGTGATTGTTACAATGTATTTCTGACTTTGTTATATCTCTTATGGTTCGTTCTGCACAGTATGTTGTGATGTAGAAGAGCTGTGTTTGTAACAATGTATCTGTTTCCTTGGTTCATTCCATTGTGAGGCAGCAGTGCTGACTTTGTTATATTATATCTCTTATGGTTCGTTCTGCACAGTATGTTGTGATGTAGCAGGGCTGACTTTGTTACAATATATTTCTTCTCTTGGTTCCCTCTGTTATGATGATGCAGAGCTGACTTTGTTACAATATATTTCTTCTCTTTTCTCCCTCTGTTATGATGCTGCAGGGCTGTGTTTGTTACAATGTATCTCTTTTCTTGGTTCTTTCCATTGTGAGGCAGCAGAGCTGACTTTGTTATATTATATCTCTTATGGTTCGTTCTGCACAGTATCTTATGATATAGCAGAGCTGAGTTTGTTAAAATGTATTTCTTCTCATTTCCTCCAGTGTAGGCTCCTAGCAGCCGCATCCACTGATCTAACGCCTGGCACCGCATAATGTCGCACACATGGATCTCATCATCAGTGGAAAACCAGCAGAGTGGCCAGGAATGCGGCAGCGTCCGTGTACCGCCCTGCGAAGCGGCGTCTGAGGCTTCCGCGTCTGATCAGCGTCTTTTCCGGTTGTGTCAGGCACATGTGCGCCGCACTGTTTGCCGGATCTCACATACTTCACATTTTTGCCATTCGGGATCACTTTGGCGCATTAATCCCCCTCCCCCGGCGCTATTTATAGAGGATCCAGAATGTAATAATGCGATTAGATGAATCGTTTACAAATGGAAAATTCCAGACCAGATGAAATAGGTGACGAGCACTCTCCCTTTTCATGTCTGGTCTGTGAATCAGCAGAGTTGTCAGCGCTGTCGTACGGTGCGGAAGTCCTCAGACCGTGCCAGATTTATTCACCAGGCTCCAAGATTTGCTTTGAAAGGAAAAAAAAAAACAGCAAATGATGAGATACTTCCAAAAATCGTGAGAATGAAGAAGTTGGGGGCCATTCGTGTCAGCGGTAAATCCAGATAATCCGCCATTAATGGGACCGGACAGCTGCCGGATTGGCGTGTGTTCTGGATTATCAGATGCCGGATTAAAGGATTGTTATAGACTATATGAAATGACAGCGATTCTCCATTTAATGCAAAATAATCCAACAGAACAGCCACCTAGTGGCTAATTATTACTGAAGCTGATCAGCAGCAAAGCATCATGGGAGTGGTACAGCCCCAGTGTTACCACGTTACTCATTACTCACAATTTGAGGCAGTTATTATTATTTGTCATTTTTTCACCTTGGCTCTAAAATATGTGACCCCCGCAGAGGTTTGTGCTACTGTTCAAGAGTGAATGTGCGGAACACCCAGGCATCTGCCACGGGGCCCAATAAAAGTGGGGCGCCGGCTCAGGGTGTAAGTTACTGAGTCTCCTTACTTCCCCGTAACCAGTGTATGATCTCAAGGTGGGAATATAAAGTGCTCACCCGCCACTAGACCTTAGAGCTGACATTCCAGCGCTCCACCATGCTTTACACACCCATCATGCTTTCTTCAGGATTGACGCTTTCTGTGGAAATGACAGAATCGTGTTTCCAGCTCTGTCCCATCAAAAACGATAAGTGAAGATTTTGCTGAAAGGCGACATTTTTATGCAGAATATTTACAGGATAACGCCCATCATCCTCCTCATCTGACCCCCTAAAATACATTCGAGTCACGTGGCCAAAAATATACAAAACGTGACCCTGTGTCCTGAATCTGTGGCTTCTCACAGCTGAGGGGGTTGTTACAATGTGTCAGTGCAGGGAAGATGGGAATGCAGGAGAGGATAGGGGTGCGCTGCTGTGTACAAGTCATAGACAGTCATTGTCTAGACTGAGTACAAAGTAACAAACCCCCAGCTGTGCGGATCTGCCGAGGTCTATGGCGTCGGCTTCTGCATTGTGGGATCAGGATCTGCAGCCTCGGTGCTAATGGCAGATAAGTCTCAGGAGATGGCGGAGATTTCATCTAGTTCTTCTGTGTCGTCCTCGCCGTCGGGCAGATTCTTCTTGTATCGTTCTGAGGTGTCTGTTTCCCCGACTGTCAAGAAAAGGGAAACACAAATCACAGCACGAAGTCCCCCACAACCAATGCACGTGACCGATGAGGGCGATGTGCACCCTAAAAGCTGCCCCCCACCCCACTCAGAGAATCGCCCCAAGTGGATTTACTACTACTGACCTCACAAGCCGAACCCCACTACCCCGGGCACCGCCAGCCGAACCCCACTACCCCAAACACCACTAGCCGAACCCCACTACCCCAAACACCGCCAGCCGAACCCCATTACCCAAACACTGCTAGCCGAACCCCACTACCCCAAACACCGCCAGCCAAACCCCACTACCCCGAGCACCGCCAGCCGAACCCCACTACCCCAAGCACCGCCAGCCGAACCCCACTACCCCGAGCACCGCCAGCCGAACCCCACTACCCCAAACACCACTAGCCGAACCCCACTAACCCAAACACCGCCAGCCGAACCCCACTACCCCGAGCACCGCCAGCCGAACCCCACTACCCCAAACACCACTAGCCGAACCCCACTAACCCAAACACCGCCAGCCGAACCCCACTAACCCAAACACCGCCAGCCGAACCCCACTACCCCAAACACTGCCAGCCGAACCCCACTAACCCAAACACCACTAGCCGAACCCCACTAACCCAAACAACGCCAGCTGAACCCCACTAACCCAAACACCGCCAGCCGAACCCCACTAACCCAAACACCGCCAGCCGAACCCCACTACCCCAAACACTGCCAGCCGAACCCCACTAACCCAAACACCACTAGCCGAACCCCACTAACCCAAACGCCAGCTGAACCCCACTAACCCAAACACCGCCAGCCGAACCCCACTACCCCGAGCACCGCCAGCCGAACCCCACTACCCCAAACACCACTAGCCGAACCCCACTAACCCAAACACCGCCAGCCGAACCCCACTACACCGAGCACCGCCAGCCGAACCCCACTACCCCAAACACCACTAGCCGAACCCCACTAACCCAAACACCGCCAGCCGAACCCCACTAACCCAAACACCGCCAGCCGAACCCCACTACCCCAAACACTGCCAGCCGAACCCCACTAACCCAAACACCACTAGCCGAACCCCACTAACCCAAACACCGCCAGCCGAACCCCACTAACCCAAACACCACTAGCCGAACCCCACTAACCCAAACACCGCCAGCTGAACCCCACTAACCCAAACACCGCCAGCCGAACCCCACTAACCCAAACACCGCCAGCCGAACCCCACTAACCCAAACACCGCCAGCCGAACCCCACTAACTCAAACACCGCCAGCCGAACCCCACTAACCCAAACACCGCCAGCCGAACCCCACTAACCCAAACACCGCCAGCCGAACCCCACTAACCCAAACACCACTAGCCGAACCCCACTAACCCAAACACCACTAGCCGAACCCCACTAACCCAAACACCGCCAGCCGAACCCCACTAACCCAAACACCGCCAGCCGAACCCCACTAACCCAAACACCGCCAGCCGAACCCCACTAACCCAAACACCGCCAGCCAAACCCCACTAACCCATACACCTCCAGCCATACCCCAATAACCCACGCCTGCCAAACCCCACTAACCCAAACACTGCCAGCCGAACCCCACTAACCCTAACGTTACAAGCCGAACCCCACTAACCCAAACACCGCTAGCCAAGCCCTGCTAACCCAAACACTGCTAGCCGAGCCCTGCTAACCTAAACACTGCCAGCCGAACCCCACTAACCCGATCACTGCTAGCCGAACCCCACTAACCCACGCTAGCCGATCCCCACTAACCCAAACACTGCTAGCCGAACCCCACTAACCCAATCACTGCTAGCCGAACCCCACTAACTCAAACACTACTAGCCGGATCCCCACTAACCCAAACACTACTAGCTGAACCCCACTAACCCAATCACTGCTAGCTGGATCCCCACTAACCCAAACACCGCCAGCCAAACCCCACTAACCCAATCACTGCTAGCCGAACCCCACTAACTCAAACACTACTAGCCGGATCTCCACTAACCCAATCACTGCTAGCCGAACCCCACTAACTCAAACACTACTAGATGAACCCCACTAACCCAATCACTGCTAACTGGATCCCCACCAACCCAAACACCACTAGCCAAACCCCATTAACACAAACACTGCTAGCCGAACCCCATTGACCTAATCATATTTGTACAAACCTAACAATGATAAGCCCTAGCTCTAATACCCTAACCCTGATTCTACTGACTTCATCTACTACGAAAACCGCCACCATGTGGATTTACCAACCCTCCTAACGTAACCCCACCTCTAATCCCCTGACCCACACTTTACTAACCCGACTCCGGCTCCTCCATGTCTTTACTTTCTCACTCACCAGTTAGTGATCGAAATAATTTCGGCTTCGGCTTCCCTCCTCTTTGTATCAGCGAGGCACTCTGAGGGACAAAGAAAAATAACAGCTTGTGTTACAGGATAATCAGTATATAATATACACATGGTTGTAATAACTTCCCCTCTTCCCCCATAATAGGATTAGTTCAATCACCAGCTGCCGAGACCCTCATTTCCGACCCGTTCCATTCACCAAGGACTAAGGTGTGACAGCCACATCTTTTCATCCAGGGAGTCAGGCTATGTGATGTGGGATTCCTCCCAAATATTGGAGGGTTACTTTGGGGTTCCTGACATCAGCTGACAGCGCCACCTGCAGGACACTACTGCTGCCTCACTAGTCTATAGCAGACACTGCAAATCTGTGCTACTCTGTCGCCATCTAGTAGCTGAAGTACAAACTGCAGGTAGAAGGTTCAGTATCACTAATTATTACCTAATTAAAGGGGTGTTCCTGCTTAATGTAAATTTACTTAATCAGTGCATAATGAAAAAAACTCTGCAATTTCTTCATTGATTTTTCTTTTTATAATCTCTTCAGATCTTTGCTCTCGTTTAGTAAATGTAAACATTCTTGTTCACATCCAAGTCATCCTTCTCGCATCTGAGGGTTTGTGACAATTGTATCCAGACTGGATACATATAACAGACTGTTGCTGTTGGCTGCACTGATACATTGTAGCAGACTATCAGCCCAGTAGCCTCCTGGCAGTGCCATGTGTGTCACCTGCTTCCAACGTGGCCGCTCATACGCAGTGGCATTGATAGTCAGGCTCTGCTTCCGGCGGATCAGGATTTCCTTGGCTTGTTCGGCTCCGGGACCCCCAGTCAGCGTGTGTCTGCTGTAGGCCGTGGTCTGTAGTGATGAGAAAATGTCTTCATTAGTTTCATTCTTATCATTGAAAATTGCCAGAGCTGCATTCACAATAATGGAGGCCGCTGTCACTGGGGACCCCTCAGACCGATCAGAAATCCTAGAGGATTAGTACTATGGGTGGTCTGCAGATGGCAGCAGTGAGATGTGAAGACCTACAGCCTGAGAGGTTAAAACCAGTGACTGCAGCTCTGGAGGTGACTGGAGGACAGGTGCCCACAATCAGTCACACCCTGCTAGAAGCAGCACCTGTCTTGTGAGCTCCAGCACTTCCAGCAGGAGGCCCAGAGTCTGCCTCTCTTCTCCCCAGGGAGAGGCAGGCTTCCTGGGAGGCCGGCATGGCTTCCCAGGCTTCTGTTCCCCGGTCTGTGTCGGCGGGGGACAGAGAGCAGCAGCAGCAACCGGCCCAAGAGGGACTGAGGAGGTCGGGACGGGTGAAGAAAACCATACCCACCTACTCCAACCCTGAGACGGCTCATCGTCCGCCCCCAGAGAGGGAGACAGGGGCACCCCAGGCCCCAGGAACGAGAGCCCAGGAACATCCTGGGGGGAGAGGAGCTCCGGCGAGTCCACGAGTACCTTCTCCTCCCGAGTGGTCGCCATGCTACGTGAGTACGAGGACGCCGGCAAAGCACTGACCAGGCTGAAGGAGAAGCTGCGGGAGGCTCGAATCCTGAACACCCGTGCCTCTAACAAGGAGAAACCCGCGACCTCCCAGAGGTTCAGAGCCCTCAGAGATGAGGTGGTCCAGTTAGTGCTCCTCCGGGAGGGGATTGAGAAAAGCGCAGGTCCCTTCCTGGAGAGGTTTAAGAACCAGCGGCGGTTCTCAGAAATGAAGGGGTTAAATACCTCAGGAGAGCCGCCAGCCGGCGTCCTAAGCGACGAGGAGGAGGACGACGTGGCTGTAACTGGAGTCCTACAAGCTGGAACCAGCCGGGAGAGTGAGTCGCAGAGCCGACAACAGGGAAGCGGCCTCCCGGCACGGCAGAGGACTCCGACAGCACAGGCTGGAGTGTCAGCGGAGGAAGAGGAGGAGGGCGGTCTGCTACAGGAGATCCGACAGCTGGAGTCTCCAGTGAACCTGGACCGCTTCTCCTTTGGTGAGGACGAGCCAGCAGAGGAAACAAAGAAGAGGAAGAAGACAACGAAGGAGACCGCACGGGAGGTGGTGAGTTACAGATATGTACTGATGGATGATGTTACACCTACCACCTCCTGTGTAAACCCCACCAAACCTAAAGGCACGGGCTCTGCAGTGGGTCCGGGGCATAGGCAAGGTGGGGAGAGGAGGAGGACATCCGGCGGTGCTGCCGTCTGTGCGGGGAACAGTGCAGGGGGCGAGGCTGTGGAGGTACTCACGGCGCCGGACATAGGGGACCCCAAGGAGTTTCCCTCTCTGCCCTCTGCGGCTAAGCCGGTTATTACCGGGGCTGAGGGGAGCGAGGGGGATGTCCACGCCGTTGCGAAAGGGGGACGGTGTGGGCAGACTCCATCCCTGCTCACTACGGCTGAGCCGGCCGACGCCGGGGCTGTGGGGGGCAGGTCCGAGAAACTTGGTGCGGCGAAAGGGGGGCGCACTGTTGTGACAGGGGCACAGTGCACCTCAACAGAGAAGAGGTGCAGCGCCCCAGAGTCCTGGTCGTTGCAGTACTGTGGCTCCGCCGCTAAGGGGGGCTATGGTACGTCTGATGGCACTGAAGGAGTTCATCTGACCAGGTATCACATACACCAATACATTTCACAGTCGGACCTCCAGGGGGAGCTAAGGGTACTATTCATTAGGCCACTCCTCACATACTGGTAAAACTGGGGGTCAGGCAGGAAGTTAGGGAGAAAGCTGACTGGGTTGGAACCAGGCAACACCTTGTGGCAGAGGGTGTTGTGGGGGAAGATTCGGTAGGGTCCCTGTCAGGTTTGGGACCCTGACAGAGGCCTGGCAACGAGAGAGAACGTCACGGGACCGTGCCTGCTCAGCATAGCGGCGGTGCCCTAAGAAAGGACAAGAAGCGAGATTTATTGTGCTGAGTGAGAAACGAGATCAAAGCAAGAAGGAGAATACCAGTAGGAGTCGTGCTGTAAGACCGAGGCAACATCCTACTGAGGCGCACAACCGGCGGCCGGAACGTAGAGGAAGTATTTCTATATATATAGCTTCAGGCAATACTTCAAACCAACGGCAGGACAGTCAGTCACAGGCGGGCTGTCTCACCTAAATCACCTAAGAAGACATAGGGGGCAACCTGTGGAGAGGGGCGACTCTAGGGTCCCGGAAGAGCTCCGAGCCTACCCGTCATACGGGTGCGTCCCAACCATAACACCGGGAGGGACGGATTAGCAGAACATCATCTAATCGAGTTGTGAGGGAACACGAGAAACAGACACAACAGTTGTGGGGACTTTCCGTAAGCACAGCAGGGGAGGACCACAACACATAGCGCTAGCAGGAAGGCACAGATTTCCACCTGCAAAGGGAACTCTGGAGGTGCCATCGGACCGGCCGGACTTGCGCAGCCTGGTGAACCGTATTCCGGACCGAGGACCCAGAGACCTTCAGTAAAGAGGTAAAGAGACTGCAACCTGGTGTCCTCGTTATTTACTGCACCGCACCACCACCACTATCCACATCTATTACTGTACGCCCCTCAGCAGGGTCACGGACCGGGTCTAGCCACCGTGACAACCTGTGGCAGTGGGGGCGCTACAGAGGCATGCGGCTGCGATAGGGGAGCAGCGAGTCCAAAATGAAAAAAAAAAAAGCAGGAAAAATCAGCTGCAGGGAACACTGGGCGCCCTGCTGCGACGGGAGGACAGAGTGCTCCAGCACCCAAATGTGACACCAGGACCCCGAAGTCTGTGGGTGCGGGGCAGGCGGTGCCCCCCAACATGCAGCGGGCCCAGAATAATAAAATACAAACTGCTGCAGTAGGGGGGCAAGGAGCTCCAGAGAAACAACAAAACACCAATGAAGGGAAAACGGGTGTGGTGCTGCACCCCTCCCCCGGTCCAGCAGATGTGAGTGCAGATAAGCCAGACACAAGTGAGGAAGGAATGGATGTTACTGTGGAAGGTGCAGAGAACACTGGGACAAATGGTGGTGAGAATACTGGTAATAAAGTGATGGGAAGTGGTGAGGGGAATGATGGGAGTAGTGGTGGAGTGAATGGTGGGAGTAGTGGTGGAGTGAATGATGGGAGTAGTGACGTTGCCAATGATGGGAGTAGTGGCGGAGTGAATGAGGAGAGCTTTACTGGTGTTGGTGGAGGGGAAGCAGGTAGTGGTCCCGCTGCCCCCCCAGCGGAGCCGGGGTCTTCAGCCCCAAGCTATTCAGGGGCTGTCACTGCTGGGGGTAGTAGTGCGCCCTTGTCTGGTGACCCTGAGGATGGTGACTTGCAGCAGCGCTTCCTGGACGCCCTGAGGAGAGGGGAGAGTTCTATCAATGTAGAGGGGAGGGAGGTTGATCTGTCTTTCTGGATAGAGAGACACGGTCTTTCCGCCTTCCGAGATAGAGGGGCAGAGACTGTCTGGTCTCTGCCGACACCGGGGCAGAGGAGTAACCATAGGAACGTGGCCCGTCTCCAGTGGGTAAGCAAGGATGCCTGTCCTGATCGGTCAAAGGTTGCTGAGCTCCTGCTGGGGATGGGCTTCGTGGCATATGACATCTTCGCCTTGATCCATCCCTATGGGACCTCCTACTTCGCCTTGAGCTTTTCTGGTCTCGCCATGAGCTGGCTCGGGGCCGCCCCGAATGGCAGGGTTTCCACACTGTAGCAATATCCCGCCAGAATTCGGTCAGGAAGGTGACCGTTTTGACCAGTAACGAGTCACTTTCCTGTGTCGACATCTCCACATGGGTTGGACGATACGGCGACATCGTCGGTATTCCTGAAAAGACCCTCGACGAGCATGGTATATGGTCAGGAGCCTGGACCTTCATGGTGAAATTGAAGGTTTCAGGAAACACCGTTACCCATATCCCTTCCTCAACATTTTTGGGGAGGGACAGGATCTTGATTTTCTACCGGGGGCAGCCTAAGGTCTGTCACAGGTGCGGCAGCCCCACACACTTCAGTGCGCAGTGTACCACCCAGAAATGCGCACTGTGTGGGGACCTCGGCCATCTTGCTGCTACCTGTGGCAGGATTAGGTGTAACTTGTGTGGTGACCTCGGTCACCCGTTCAGTCGCTGTCCGCGTTCCTTTGCCAATGCGGTCCTGAAAGCGGCGAGTGCGGGACAGGCGAAAGCCGGGACTAATCTCGCCGGTGAAGGGACCAGAAGAGGCAGAGAACCGGTGAGGAGCAGGCTGCCGCCATCCAATATCAGGCAGCAGGAGCAGCGCCATGGGAACAGGGGGCAGGGAGTAATGACCATAAACTCTGACCCGGGTGCTTCACTTGCAGCTGAGGATCCTAAAGACGGCGAATTGAATGAGGAAGTCAAGAGACTTGAAAGGGAGGAGCAAAAGGATGCCATGTCTGCCCAGGAACCTTCATCCGGCGACAGTCTGGATGAGGGAGAGGGGGAGTGGTCACAGCAAAAGAAAAAGGGTAACAAGAAAACCACTAAGGATAAGAGGGAGTCCGGGCCTCGAGCCTCCTCATTGGAGTGCGACCCCTCTGACTCCGTAGCCCTGATCCAGGTGCCATTGGAAGGTCCAGCCGCCCCCCCTCTGGTGGATCTCTCTAACCGGTTCCGGGCCCTCCAGGACTCCCCTCCAGAGGGGGGCGATGGGGACCCGGGGCCGGAGGTTGCAGACAACGTTGTTGGGGCTCAGAAGGTCGCTGGGTCTTCTTCTCAGGGGGCAAATACAAAGCCTTCTGGGGAGGGACTAACTCAGGACCACCAGACAAGTGCCAGAGTGTATGTAAGGAGAGAATGGACGAGTCTGTTTGTCTTAAGCGCACTAAAAACTCATCATTGTCAGAGGAAGAGGGTGAAACTGTTGGGGGTGGGAAGAAAAAGGCTATCTAATTCAATCAATCATGATGGCGGCACCCACCCCGTTGACGCTGGCAACCATTAATGTTGCCAGCATAAAGTCAGAAGCGGCAAGGTACACGGCCTTTAATTTTCTCGGCCAACTTGACGCCGACATTTTGTTTTTGCAGGAGACCAGGTTGACCGACCTATCAACTATGCATAAAGCAAGGCGGGAGTGGAGGCACGGGCCCTCCTACTGGTCTCTTGCGGCCGAGCCGTATAGCGGGGTGGCGGTCCTTTTTAAGACCACAGCGGTTGAATGCAGACAATTGATCGAGTTAGAAATGGGGAGATGCTTGATCCTAGATGTCTCCATGGGGGGACAGGAGCTTCGGCTCATTAACATCTACGGTCCCCAGTCCAAGTGGGACCGCAAGTGTCTCTTCATGAAGATCAAACCTTACTTATTTTCGAGTCGGCAGGTGGTCTTTGGAGGGGATTTCAACAACGTCACGAGACCCTGTGATAGAGGAGGTTCCGGAGACCGGCTGGCTTACGATTGTGTCGCACTAAATAGGATAGTAAGTGAGGCACGCCTGGTGGATGTCCACATCCGGCACAACACAGGCCACGTGGGGTTCACCTTTTTTAGAGGTAGTCAGTGCAGGTCTAGATTAGACAGGTTTTATTTGAAGGAGGAGGCAGTTTCCTCGCCGTTGTCGGTTGTGGAGGTGGAATTCTCCGATCACTGTTTGATTATGTTTTCTCTGAGCGTTACAGAGACTCCTCGGATGGGAAGAGGTTATTGGAAGCTGAATTCGTCACTCCTTGAGGAAGAAGCTGTAAGACGGTCCTTTGAGGAATTTCTTCAGAGCCAGGTACCACTGCTGGGCCTAAGTAACACTAAGTCTGAGTGGTGGGAGATGTTCAAACATCGGGTGGCGAGATTCTTCCGGCAACTCTCGAACCTCAGAAGCCTGAACCAAGATCGCCTGTATCAGCGCCTGAGGAGGAAACTCGAGCATCTTGTCTCGACTGGGGGTAGCCGCGAGGCGATCTCCAGTGTGAAATCCTTGCTAAAGAGGTGTCAGTACGATAGGCACGCATCTTTGGTTTTTGAGAGGGACTACGGGAAGTACTACTCGCCCGACCCTTACAGAAGCTGCAAGATGTCAGTGAATAGTAAGATAGTGACAGGGCTGATGGACAGTACGGGGTCCCTGAGAAGGTCCAGATCAGGGATCTTGGAGGTCGTCAGTTCATACTACTCGCACCTCTTGGGAAGGAAGGAACTGGATCGTGACAGGATGTCGGCTTTCCTGGCTGAAGCTGTTCCTGAGCCAGGGGCTGACCTCTCGCTGGGCGGTTTGGCAGAAGCGATCAAAGAAGAGGAAGTGAGACTGGCGATCGATGGGCTCCGGCCCAAAAAATCGCCAGGTCTGGATGGCTTAACATCCGAGTTCTTTAAGACCTTTAGGGACTCTTTGGTCCCCTTCTTGACTCAGGTGTTTAATGAGTGTCTCTCCTCGGGCACTCTGCCGAGATCATTAAGGAGGTCGGCTTTGATCATTTTGTCAAAGGGTAAGGACCCGTCACGCATTGAGAATTGGCGTCCCATATCACTTCTCAATGTGGACAGGAAGGTTTTGGCTAAGATACTCTTCAATAGGCTGGTGAAGTTTGCACCGCGGCTCCTTTCGGAGGCCCAGCACTGTTGCGGTCCTGGCCGTAGCACTTTCAGTGCTGTTCTGGGTGTCCGAGAGGCCGTGGAGCGGGGCAGGGCGGGCCTTTGGAAGGGGTTCTTGCTGACCCTGGATCAGGCAAAAGCCTTTGATCGGGTCGACCATGAGTACCTCTGGTCCACTCTTTTGAGGTATGGTCTGCCTGGAGGGTTTGTGGACTGGCTTAAGACCTTGTATGCAGGGTCTGAGACTTTCACTCTGGTAAACGGGTGGATTGGACAACCTTTCGGGGTGGGATTTGGTGTCCGCCAGGGCTGCCCTCTTAGTCCTTTGCTTTACGCGTTTGCGATCGATCCCTTCCTCAGAAGGGTTGATTGTGGACCGTTGGCGGGGGTGAGGATGGGCGGGTTGGCGCCAGAGGCTATCCTGAGGGTAGTGGCCTACGCGGACGACGTTACTGTCTTTGTTTCTTCGCAAGAGGAGGCGATGGTGGTGATGTCAGAAGTGGAGAGCTACTCGGAGGCATCCGGGTCCAAGGTCAACCAGGACAAGTGTGAGAGTCTCTGGCTGGGAGGCGGGGATCCCACGTTTGATCTTCCGGACACCCTCCCCGAACCCCAAGAACATGCCAAAGTCCTAGGCATCGAATTTGGCCAGGGTGATTACCCCACGAAAAACTGGGAAGGCAGAATCAAGGGTGTCGCCCAAAAAGTGGACCAATGGAAGGGTTGGTCTTTGACCCTGAGGGAAAGGGTTGACCTGTGCAAAGCTTTCCTGCTCCCCTTGTTAATCTACCTGGGCAGCGTCTGTGTCTTGCCGGAGCCTCTCTGGACACGGGTCTACAGTCTGTTCTTCCAGATGTTATGGGGGAATAGACTAAACCTAGTCAAACGGGAGGTCACTTATCGCACGAGGAGACTAGGGGGGTTGAATATGGTAAACCCCGTGGTGTTCCTAGTGAACACCTTTTTGAAAGTTACTGTGGCAAACCTCTGGAAAGAGAGGGCTCCTCCGTGGGTATTCTCCTGCAAGGGATGGCTTCAGCCTTTCTTCCAGGAATGGGAGACAGGGGGAAGATTGAAGGATCTTCGCACACCGCACGGGCATCTCCCGGCTTATGTTACCCCGGTTCTGAAGATGATGCGCTGGTGGGGTCTGGGAATGTGGGAAGTGAGGTCCCTCCCGAGGAAACTCCTTGACATGCGGGTCTTGCTTTCGCATTTTCAGAGACCATTGGTCCTCAAGGACTGCCCGAGTCGGGATCTAGAGGTTGGGTTAAGTTTGTTAAATTCTAGCAGGATCCCCAAGAAGTATTGGGACTTGACTTGGCGCTGCTTCCAAGGTAAGTTGTATGTGAGGGACAATTTGAAGCACAGGAGCTCCGTGGACAGGAATTTTCCCCGTGAGGCTTGTGCTACCATGCTGGAAAGCATGGAGCACTTCCTGCTTCATTGTCCCTTTAATACAGAGGTGTACAACAGGGTGGGCGCTTCCATTGGTTGGCCGCGGCTGGCCACTCTGTCCTATGCCGAGTGGGCCTATGGAGTGTTCAGAGACCTCGGGAGAAGGGACCGAGTTACTTTATTCTTAGTCAGCGCAGTGGTCAGGTACTTCACGTGGAACGCACGAGTTTTAGTTACGACGCAGCGTAAAATCCTCCGTGTAGATGAAGTTTGTAGCAGCATCCTAGGTGCCCTGGTGAAGGTGCGTTCTCTGGAGTGCGAAAGACTGGGTGCCCGGAGGGCGGCCCATCTCTGGAGGGGTTTCTCCTTCGGGGTGCCTTAGTCCGTTAGCGCTCCTATATCCTGGTGGTGGGCTGATATCTTTACACCCTAGGTTTTTGTTTTGTATTTCTGTTCTCTGAATAGAAGGTTTGCAGGCATCGAACTTGAGCCTTGGGTGGTGAGTATGTAGGTTGTGTTCTGTGAAGTTGGTTTATGTATATGTTGTATATAGTGTATTGTATATATTGTATATAGTGTGTATAATAGAGGGTCTTAGTTAGGTTGGGTGGGGGGATTGGGGGGTTCAACGGCGGTGATAAGAGACTGATCTGGCCTGGCCCAGGCTCCGCCTGGGGAAAAACTTTGGGGCCTGATCCTAGCTCGGATAATTCCTGAACTTTGTGGCCAGAGCTGGATCAGGGGTGGCGGGATAGTTAGAGTAGGTGTGTGTGTGTGTATATATATATATATATATATATATATATATATTTAAAAAAAAATAAATAAATAAAAAAAATAAATGAAAATATAATTAAAAAAAAAAAAAATATATATATATATATATATATATATATATATATATATATATATATATATATATACATATAAAAATAATAATAATAATTTGTACTCTGTATTGTATTTAGGTTTGTTGTGGGGTGAATGTGGTGGTGTAAGGGGGTGGCTGTGAGGTAAGGCAGTGGGACCAGTAGGGTTTTGTTGTGTTTGCGGTGTTGTATAATATTTGGTTTAGTATAATGTGTTTATAGTGTATATATTGTATATAATATTGTATATAGGACGGTGTGAATGTAGTTGGGGTTGTATATAGTAGTATGAATGAAGCTGGGCCGGGGGTCTTATATGATTTTATACTATTTATTATGTAACATTTTTACAGGGGTATTCATGTAGTTATGAGTATTTTGTTTGTTGTCTTTTAGTTTTGCTTTATTTTTATTGGAATTTTTCTTTCTCGTCCCTGATTTGTAGGTCATGAACTTTCTCCATTTTGGTTCCATTTCTGGTTTATTTCTTTGTGATTTTTGTCGTTTGTTGTCGTCTGATTGGAGCTTTGTTCTTATGTTTTGTTCTGTGGTGTTTTATTTGTAATGTATCTTGGTTATTGTCATGTAAAGTATTTTTATTTTATTTAATAAAAGACCTGGAGGATAAGACATGATGTAAAAGTAGAATAGTGACTGCAGCTCTGGAGGTGACTGGAGGATAAGACATCATGTAACAGTAGAATAGTGAATACAGCTCTGGAGGATAAGGCATGATGTAACAGCAGAATAGTGATTGCAGCTCTGGAGGAGGAGACATTTTGCGCTCACCCTGTTCCTTATCTGATACAGACTGGCGCCCAGTATTTTCTGGATGTCGTCCTTCTCTTTCTCGGTAAATCTCACTCTGGTCGGTGATTGGTTGTAGCTTTCACTAAAAGGGATTGGAAATATAAATGTATTAAAGGGCCGGTACATTCCATGTAATGAGGAAATATAGAGTTGTACTAATAACTTGTCAGTCCACTTTAACATCTGTGGATAGCGAGCGCGGGGCGGTCGCTCACTGGTTACAAGGGATCACCGCTCACCATGAAGACGCAGCGGGTGACATGTATGATGACATGTATGACAACTGCCCGGCCTCGGCGAGCTCGATGGCGTGCTTCTTCTCCAGCTTCTCATACAGGAGGACGATGCTGGACTTTGGCTGATGATCTCGTAGCAAAATTCTCCTCAGACATCGATTATCAAATTGCTCAAACCTGTAAAATGATGGATGATATCTGTACAATCTGTATACAATCCATAGACGATATCTGTACAATCTGTATACAATCCATAGACGATATCTGTACAATCTGTATACAATCCATAGATATCTGTACAATCAGTATACAATCCATAGACGATATCTGTACAATCTGTATAGGAGCCATAGACGATATCTGTACAATCAGTATACAATCCATAGATGAAATCTATACAATCCATAGACGATATCTGTACAATTTGTATATAATCCATAGACAATATACAATCTATACATTATCTGTAATATCCAATCAACATTTATTCCTATCTATGAACAATATCCACTCAACATTGAGATCAGAACACCCAGAAGGAAAAGTTATGGAAGTCACAGGACGGAGACATCACTGATCTGCAGAAGATGGAAACAACATAATCACAACCTCTAGATCCATCCAGTCTGGAGGCTGAGCATCATGCAGAAATCCCAGCACCTCCGGCCTCGTGCAGAAATCCCGGCATCTCCGGTCCTCGGCTGCTGTCACTGAGGTCATTAATGGTCATTTGAGGAAGGTTCTGCAGCTGATTGTACAAATCATCAGGATCCACTGCTGTGTGGTCACCGCACTGGAGAAGGGGCCGCACCGCTGGTTCTACCACCTCAGAATGTAACGCTGAGCTGTTAGTGCCCCTGGAGCGGAGACTGGAGGGGTCCGGGTACTGGTCTTTATGCCCCCACACATAATCACAGGAGTAGGACCGGTGTTACATTTCCTCGTCAAGGCGTCTTCATGGTGTCACCCACGTGGTCTCTAGACTAATATCCGGATATCAGTGCATCCAACAGAAAAGCGTGACTCCTCATTGAAGAGGACAGCCTCCATTTCTGTCTTACTCTACACCGTGATCACCTGTGAGAGTGGTGGTGTGAGGTTAGTGTTGCACCTTTAAAAGGGAACATCACACCGGTCCTACTCCTGGGATTATGGTGTGGGGGGTTATAATGTCCAGTAACTGGACCCTCCAGTCTTCATTTCAAGTCCACTAACAGCTCTACTTTACAATGATTTGTTGGTGTCCTTAATTGTGCGGCCATTTGTACAGTGTCACAGGAGCCATTTTTCCACATGACACCCCAGGCCACATTTTTCTGGAGTTTCTGTGAATGTTCTGTGTGGCCTCAATTTACTCCGGTGGCCGCAGCGTCTCCCGACTCGTCTGCATGGTGGCAGCATCTCCGGACTTGTCTCCTGTGGCCGCAGCATCTCTGCACTTGTTTCTCGTGGCCGCAGCATCTCTGGACTTGTCTCCCGAGGCCGCAGCGTCTCCAGACTTGTTTCCCATGGCCGCAACATCTCTGGACTTGTCTCCTGTGGCCGCAGCATCTCTGGACTTGTTTCTCGTGGCCACAGCATCTCTGGCTTGTTTCCCGTGGTCGCAGCGTCTCTGGACTTGTCTCTCGAGGCCGCAGCATCTCCAGACTTGTTTCCCATGGCCGCAACATCTCCGGACTTGTCTCCTGTGGCCGCAGCATCTCTGGACTTGTCTCCCGTGGCCGCAGCGTCTCCGGACTTGCCTCCATCAAGCACATTGGGGACATCATTGGTCGGGGATTACACAGGAGCTGCCGGCAGCGGATCCTGGTGATTTATACGACCAACAGCAGAACCTTCCTCAGACGACCATTACTAACCTCAGTGATGGCAGCCGAGGCCGGAGGTGTCAAGATTTCTGCACGAGGCTCAGATTTCAGACTGGATGAATCCAGAGGCTGTGATCATGTTTCATTCTCTTCATCATTAATAAGTATAGACATAAGGCAGCACCATGACAAGACACAAAAAGGATGAACAATAAGGGGCACATAAAAAGTCTCATATTGAAAAAGAGAAGTATCCACTCATAACAGTCCGGGCACATCGGCACCATGACACTATGGTGTAATAATACATCTCCGTTTATTGTGTTCTGTCGCACTACTTCATATTGTGCTCTAAACTGTACAGAGCTGATGGTTACAGTAGAATCGTCCAATATCATGTTGTTACATTACAATTACTGTATATTGGTTAGTAGTATATTGTGTCATTACTTAGTGTCTCCGTATATTGTGTCATTACTTAGTGTCTCCGTATATTATGCCATTACATTGTCTCCGTATATTGTGCCGTTCCTTTGTGTCTCTGTATATTGTGCCGTTACTTAGTGTCTCCGTATATTGTGCAGTTACTTTGTGTCTCCGTATATTGTACCGTTACTTTGTGTCTCAGTAACAGCACAATATACGTTGTCTCCGTATATTATGCCGTTACATTGTCTCCGTATATTGTGCCGTTACTTTGTGTCTCCGTATATTGTGCCGATACTTTGTGTCTCCGTATATTGTGCAGTTACTTTGTGTCTCCGTATATTGTGCCGTTACTTTGTGTCTCCGTATATTGTGCCATTACTTTGTGTCTCCGTATATTGTGCCGTTACTTTGTGTCTCTGTATATTGTGCCGTTACTTTGTGTCTCAGTAACAGCACAATATACGTTGTCTCCGTATATTATGCCGTTACATTGTCTCCGTATATTATGCCGTTACGTTGTCTCCGTATATTGTGCCATTACTTTGTGTCCCCGTATATTATGCCATTACTTTGTGTCTCCGTATATTGTGCCATTACTTTGTGTCCCCGTATATTGTGCCATTACTTTGTGTCTCTGTATATTGTGCAGTTACTTTGTGTCTCAGTAACAGCACAATATACGTTGTCTCCGTATATTATGCGGTTACATTGTCTCCGTATATTATGCCATTACATTGTCTCCGTATATTGTGCCGTTACTTTGTGTCTCCGTATATTGTGCCGTTATTTTGTGTCTCCGTATATTGTGCCGTTACTTTGTGTCTCTATATTGTGCCGTTACTTTGTGTCTCCGTATATTGTGCCGATACTTTGTGTCTCCGTATATTGTGCAGTTACTTTGTGTCTCCGTATATTGTGCCGTTACTTTGTGTCTCCGTATATTGTGCCGTTACTTTGTGTCTCCGTATATTGTGCCGTTACTTTGTGTCTCTGTATATTGTGCCGTTACTTTGTGTCTCAGTAACAGCACAATATACGTTGTCTCCGTATATTATGCCGTTACATTGTCTCCGTATATTATGCCGTTACGTTGTCTCCGTATATTGTGCCATTACTTTGTGTCCCCGTATATTATGCCATTACTTTGTGTCTCCGTATATTGTGCCATTACTTTGTGTCCCCGTATATTGTGCCATTACTTTGTGTCTCTGTATATTGTGCAGTTACTTTGTGTCTCAGTAACAGCACAATATACGTTGTCTCCGTATATTATGCGGTTACATTGTCTCCGTATATTATGCCATTACATTGTCTCCGTATATTGTGCCGTTACTTTGTGTCTCCGTATATTGTGCCGTTATTTTGTGTCTCCGTATATTGTGCCGTTACTTTGTGTCTCTATATTGTGCCGTTACTTTGTGTCTCCATATATTTTGCCGTTACTTTATGTCTCCGTATATTGTGCCGTTACTTTGTGTCTCCGTATATTGTGCCATTACTTTGTGTCTCTGTATATTGTGCAGTTACTTTGTGTCTCAGTAACAGCACAATATACGTTGTCTCCGTATATTATGCCGTTACATTGTCTCCGTATATTATGCCGTTACATTGTCTCCGTATATTGTGTTGTTACTTTGTCTCTCCGTATATTGTGCCGTTACTTTGTGTCTCTATATTGTGCCGTTACTTTGTGTCTCCGTATATTGGGCCGTTACTTTGTGTCTCCGTATATTGTGCAGTTACTTTGTGTCTCCGTATATTGTGCAGTTACTTTGTGTCTCCATATATTGTGCCGTTACTTTGTGTTCCCGTATATTGTGCAGTTACTTTGTGTCTTCGTATATTGTGCCGTTACTATGTGTCTCCGTGGATTGGGCTGTTACTTTGTGTCTCCATATATTGTGCCGTTACTTTGTGTCTCCGTATATTGTGCCGTTACTTTGTGTCTCTGTATATTGTGCCTTTACTTCGTGTCTCCGTATATTGTGCCGTTACTTTATGTTGTGCTTTGCTTGTTATGTTGTTGTGTTGTCTCATGATCTTGGCTGATTGCTATTTTCCATGTTAGGCCGGGGTCACACCTGCATGTGCAATGCGAGAAACTCGCGCATCAATACCCGGCACTACCGCCGGCACACGGGACTGGAGTGTGCGGCTGTACTGTATGTATTTCTATGCAGCGGCACACTCTTGTGACGAGTGTCGGGGATTGATGCGAGAGTTTCTCGTATTGCACACGCAGGTGTGACCCCGACCTTAATGTCTGAATCATCCTTACTTGTCTTTCCAGTAAAGCTGCCCCCCGCGGCCGCACACGTCCTCCATCCCAACGATCAGATGATCCATCAGCTGTGGACATGACACAGGCTATTGTGAACACATCGGACAATCACTACAAGTCTCAGAAAAGTAAAAACAAACAAAAAAAAGAAGAGAGAACAGCAGTACAACAACAGGAGGGAGCATAGTGGGAGTAGTAGTTGTGTGAAAACTGTAGACATAGTGAGAGTCAGCTGTTGAAGGTCTGAAACCTGAACACTGGGTGGGAGTTGTAGTTTTAGTGGAAGCAGAAGTCCTAGTGCTATTCAAGAACATGTACCAGGTGATAGGACCATGATGAGAGTTGTGGTTTCACAATAGCTATACTGTCACAGGCTGGTGGAGCGCCCCCACTGCCGCAGGGCCGAGGGGTACCCGGTACCGGGCCTCTCTGTCTCGGTTCTGGGGTTGTCACGGTGGCTAGACCCGCTCCGTGACCCTGCTGAGGGGTGTCCAGTGAAGATGGAGAGTGATGATGTTATGGTGTGGTGCAGGTCGCAGTGAATAACGAGGACACAGAGTTGCAGTCTCTTTACCTCTTTACTGAAGGCTTCGGGATCCTCAGTCCGGAATACGGTTAACCGGGCTGCTTGAGTCCGGCCGGTCTGATGGCACCTCCAGAGTTCCCTTTGCAGGTGGAAATCTGTGCCTACCTTCTAGCGCTTGTGTGTTGCAGTCCTTCCCTGCTGAGCTTACGGGATAGTCCTCACAACTGTTGTGTCTGTTTCTGAAGTTCCCTCACAACTCGATTATGATGTTCTGTTTCGTCCCCCAGATGATATGGCTAGGACGCACCCGTATGACGGGTGGGCTTGGAGTTCTTCCGGGACCCTAGAGTCGCCCCTCTCCAAATGTTGCCCCCTGTGTCTGCTTAGGTGATTTGGGGTGAGACAGCCCGCCTAGAACTGACTGTCCTGCCATAGGTTTGAAGTAAGGCCTGGAGCTCAATACTTCCTCGGCGTTTTCGGCCACCGGCTGCGCGCCTCAGTAGGATGTTGCCTCGTCTTACAGCACGACTCCTACTGGTGATTCTCCTTGTTGCGTTGATCTCGTTTCTCACTCAGCACAATAAACCTCGCTTCTTGTCCTTTCTTGGGGTACCGCCGCAATGAAGTGCAGGCGCGGTCCCGTAAAGTTCTTTCTGTTCGCTAGGCCTCTGTCAGGATCCCACCCCTGACAGGGACCCCCCTGAATCTTCCCCTGCAACACCCTCTGCCACAGGATGTTGCCTGGTTCCAACCCAGTCAGCTTTCTCTCTAACTTCCTATCTAACCCCCAGTTTTACCAGATTGTGAGGAGTGGCCTAATACATAGCACCCTTAGCTCCCCCTGGAGGCCAGATTGTGAAGTGTATTGGTGTCTGTGATACCTGGTCAGGTGAACTCCTTCAGTGCCATCAGACGTACCAATGCCCCCCTTAGCGGCGGAGCATCAATACTGCAACGACCAGGACTCTGGGGCGCTGCACTCCCCCCCGGTTAAATCCAGTACTCCTGGACTTGGAAGAAAACAACAATACATGTCAGCAAAAAGACATACAATTTTTGAAATGCAATAACAAGTAAATTTGAACAAAGCTTCCCTTTATGGGAGGTGAGGACACTTGAACATTACAAACATGGTTAAATATTTTAAATAACATACTATAAATAACTTCTCTTACCCAACCGGGTATTCTACTTCTACTCGCTTTATTGGTCCTTATAAAATTTTGGAAGTTCTTAACCCGGTTTCTTTTCGTTTGGATCTTCCTGTGTCGTTTGCCATTCACAACGTGTTCCATAGGTCTTTGTTGCGGCGGTACGTTGTGCCTGTGGTTCCTGCTGTTGAGCCTCCTGCTCCGGTGTTGGTTGAGGGCGAGTTGGAGTACATGGTGGAGAAGATCTTGGATTCTCGTCTCTCTAGACGGAGGCTTCAGTATTTGGTCAAATGGAAGGGCTATGGTCAGGAGGATAATTCCTGGGTGGTCGCTTCGGATGTTCATGCGGCCGTTTTGGTTCGTGCCTTCCACGCTGCTCATCCTGATCGCCTTGGTGGTCTTGGTGAGGGTTCGGTGACCCCTCCTTAAAGGGGGGGTACTGTTGTGAACTATACTTCTTGGCTCCCTCTTGTGGTCACTAGTGGTTTGGCACTTTGATTGTCCTTTCCCAGGTTGGTACTCACCTGCTTCGTTAGGCCTGGGGTGTTGCTATTTAAACTTCCTATTTAAACAGTATGCCAGGCCAATAAATAGTTAATGCATTGCTGAAGTGGGATTAAAAGAAAAGAAGTTCTGAGTTTTTTGTTGTTTTTTTTTGGAATTTTTTTTTTCTTCCTCCCCTTTATCTCTGAGTGGCTTGAAGCTTGCTGCAGACATGAATGTTCAGACCTTGATTACTAGTGTGGATCAGCTTGCTGCACGTGTGCAGGGCATACTGTTATGATCCCAATGGCAGGGGACCTCAGAGATTACAGCAATGTCTGCAAAACATAAATACCAGCTCATAGGGAAGTGGTAACTAGGCTGACCATATCAAAAACCAAACTGCAATATTGCGGAATCCTAGAAACACTTACTAACCTAAACCAAACAAGGATCCCTAAAATATAACCTTTATTAGGGTAATTAAAAAATAGACTTTATTATTCAATAGTTATTAAAAGTAAGAAGGCATACAATGTACCTAAACCACCCTGTATAATACACTGATTCAACCTACCTAGCTGTGGAGGTAGGCACCCTACTTTACCGCGCCCCCACTCGTCGAAGACTAGCCCTGTTGTTGCCCTAGGGCTCCCTATAATACAGGAAACCTGATAAGCACTGCAACAGATCACTATGGTGACACCTACCTAACAGTGGAGGTAGGCACCCTAAGTTGTCGCGGTAGGCGCCCCCACTCCGCGGCGGCTAGCCCTGGGGTCCCTTACTCGCCCTACAATCAGATGAAAGATATATGTCCCAATACACCACACGAACCCGTGAAAAGACAAAAACAGAAAAAAATGACCAACATAACCAGAAAAAATCATCAAAACTGAACCAAAAAATGTAGATACATTTCAGACCACTGTAACCCAGAAGGATGATTTATAAAAAATGCTGGTTAAATAAACAGTAGACTGATACGTCCCATACGGGATCACAGGTCACTAGAGTGTAACAATATACCTTAATCCGAATAAATATTTATATACAGTTATAGCATCTGAATACCTTCCACAATGCAAGTATAAAAAATGCTATCAGCATTCCTCTATTGTCTTAGAGAGGTATGGCCTTATCCTGCCATATAGTGCCCAAAAAGTACAAGGCTGAGAATTATATAACACTTGAGACTCTAATAATCTGATAGGTTACTGGCTCAGTGGCCAGAATCCAAACTGTCAGCACTGGACAAGGGTAAACATAAATAATATTAAGAGAGAAAGATTTATAGGCAGCAGGGACATATTAATAACCACCAGTGACTCATTGTTGAAACTTAACATTACAGGTTCAGTTCTAAATGTTAAAGCGCTCAACAATCCTACTGATGTATGCAAATAGGTGCAATTGCACAAAATATACTTATCAGCGTTTTGGAAGTTCCCATTTTGTTCGTCCCGCTTCTGCCCAAGATGCAATGATCAACTCTCTCAAGTAGTCCCCATACAATGTCCAGAAGCTGATTGTCTCAATGGTCAACTCTCACAAGTAGTCCCCGTCCAATGTCCGACGCGTTTCCCCCCCTTTTTCTTTGGGGTATAACGGGGGTTCATCAGGGATAGCACAGCCACATATGCCGATAAGGAGATAGAGGAGCTGTAAAGATAGGATCCACTCACCATGTGCCCCTTTTAAAAAGAGCCGTGAGTTAGCATCCCCGGCGTCCATGCCACATGGAGTGTGCGTCATCAATATGCGGCTGGGTATTCATTTAGTGCAGTGGCGAGCCGGAAGTGAAAAGTACCGAACCCGCAGTGTACCATCGGCTCTATAGGCTACTTAAAAATGGCCAACTGCACCGCTTCTCAGCCGCATGAAGTGCGCGCCATCAGCACGCACAGAGACCTGCACAAAAACTGGCGACGGGCCGGAAATCACATACTAAACGCTAGCAAAATGCACTGAGTTCGATTGACTACAAAAAAATGGCCGACAGCGCCGCTCTTGCGCATGCGCTCGGCTGTCTTGGGGAACTCACACAGTCTCAAACCGATCGCTCCGGAGAGAGATAATACCGGATACTTTTGATAGTTCCTCCAGCGTAATAGACATTAAAGAGATCATTATATAAAGGGGTAAATATCACATGGAAAGTAAATAATGACCTAAACATTCGGAAAAATGGAACAATCAATGAAAAATAAAGTCAAATATACAGAGATAATATACAATGGGTCATATTTAATGACCCTAAAGAATATACGCATATCAATATACATGGCTTTAACAGACCAATAGAACTAGGGCTAGATGAAACTACCAAAGGACAATTGTTCATTGAGGCCTACTGGACTCATAGATTTCAATAGATAAATCCATCTACATTCACGTTGCAGGATCCTTCTGTCCCAATCCCCCAACCTGACTGATGGTGCAATCACCTCGATAACCTTAAAAGATAGTGAGCTCAAATCCCCCCCATGCACCGTATTGATATGGCGTGCAACTGGTGTATCTCGACCATGTCTGATATCTCCCAGATGTTCGCTAATGCGAACTCGAAGTTCACGTTTGGTTTTCCCTATGTAGTCCTTATGACAAGAACATGTACATAGGTATACCAGACCAGTCGTTCTACAATTAGCAAACTGCCTCATTGAGAAAGTCCTGCCTGTGGCCGAGCTCTTAAAGGTTTTTGACACTTCAACGAATTTGCAAAAGGAACAGTGTCCACATTTGTAAGTCCCCGTCGATCTATTCATCAGCCAGGTGTTCTGTCTTTTTGGGGGGATAAAGTGACTATGGACTATACTGTCCTTGATAGATCTCCCCCTACGGTATGTGATCGACGGGTGTGGAGACACATAGTTACCTATCTCAGGGTCAGATTTTAAAATTTGCCAGTGTCGCTTAAAGATATCATATACCCTCCTGGACTGGTCATCAAAGGTCCCAATGAGCCTTGTAATTCCTGAGCCATCCACATGGGGTCTAGGTACCAATAGCGATGTTCTGCTTGAGCCTAAAGCAGCAAAATATGCGGAATCTACTACATCACCTGGGTATCCCCTATCACAGAACCGATGTTTGAGTTCTTGTGATTTGGCTTTAAAGTCACTCAAGGAGGAACAGTTCCTGCGAAGTCTCAGGAACTGTCCTTTCGGGATACCTCTTTTTTGCGGGAAAGGGTGGTGGCTCTCCCATCTTAGAAGGCTATTTGTGAGAGTTGACCATTGAGACAATCAGCTTCTGGACATTGTATGGGGACTACTTGAGAGAGTTGATCATTGCATCTTGGGCAGAAGCGGGACGAACAAAATGGGAACTTCCAAAACGCTGATAAGTATATTTTGTGCAATTGCACCTATTTGCATACATCAGTAGGATTGTTGAGCGCTTTAACATTTAGAACTGAACCTGTAATGTTAAGTTTCAACAATGAGTCACTGGTGGTTATTAATATGTCCCTGCTGCCTATAAATCTTTCTCTCTTAATATTATTTATGTTTACCCTTGTCCAGTGCTGACAGTTTGGATTCTGGCCACTGAGCCAGTAACCTATCAGATTATTAGGCCATGTTCACACGATCCTTTTTTTTATCCTTTTTTTTTCAGGTCCTGATTTGGAAAACCCGCTGTGCAGGGTACAGTACAATGTTACCCTATGGAAAACAAAAACCGCTGTGCCCACTATCCTTTTTTTCTCAGGCAAATCTGCGCGGATTTGCCTGCAGAAAAAAAGAAGTACCATGTCACTTCTTTCTGCGGATTCAGCTCCTGTTTTCAACAGGCACCAATAGGAAAGTGCTGTTGAAAACCCGCAGAGGAATCTGCAGAAGAAACTGCAGGAAAATCAGCAGTGCAGTTTTGCACTGCGGGTTTTCCAAATCAGGACCTGAAAAAAAAAGGATCAAAAAAAGGATCGTGTGAACATGGCCTTAGAGTCTCAAGTGTTATATAATTCTCAGCCTTGTACTTTTTGGGCACTATATGGCAGGATAAGGCCATACCTCTCTAAGACAATAGAGGAATGCTGATAGCATTTTTTATACTTGCATTGTGGAAGGTATCCAGGTGCTATAACTGTATATAAATATTTATTTGGATTAAGGTATATTGTTACACTCTAGTGACCTGTGATCCCGTATGGGACGTATCAGTCTACTGTTTATTTAACCAGCATTTTTTATAAATCATCCTTCTGGGTTACAGTGGTCTGAAATGTATCTACATTTTTTGGTTCAGTTTTGATGATTTTTTTCTGGTTATGTTGGTCATTTTTTTCTGTTTTTGTCTTTTCACGGGTTCGTGTGGTGTATTGGGACATATATCTTTCATCTTTCCTGATTGTAGGGCGAGTAAGGGACCCCAGGGCTAGCCGCCGCGGAGTGGGGGCGCCTACCGCGACAACTTAGGGTGCCTACCTCCACTGTTAGGTAGGTGTCACCATAGTGATCTGTTGCAGTGCTTATCAGGTTTCCTGTATTATAGGGAGCCCTAGGGCAACAACAGGGCTAGTCTGCGACGAGTGGGGGCGCCTACCGCGGTAAAGTAGGGTGCCTACCTCCACAGCTAGGTAGGTTGAATCAGTGTATTATACAGGGCGGTTTAGGTACATTGTATGCCTTCTTACTTTTAATAACTATTGAATAATAAAGTCTATTTTTAATTACCCTAATAAAGGTTATATTTTAGGGATCCTTGTTTGGTTTAGGTTAGTAGGCTGACCATATACCTGATCCTAGCACAAAACACTAACAGCAGCCGGGGAACGTGCCTACGTTGATCCTAGACTTCTCGCGCCAGCCGGAGAACTAACTAACCCTATCAGGGAAAATAAGACCTCTCTTGCCTCCAGAGAAAAGACCCCAAAGTAATACAAGCCCCCAACAAATAATAACGGTGAGGTAAGAAGAAAAGACAAACGTAAGAATGAACTAGATTTAGCAAAGAGAGGCCCACTGACTAATAGCAGAATATAGTAAGAAGACTTATATGGTCAGCAAAAAACCCTGCAAAATATCCACGCTGAATATCCAAGAACCCCCAAACCGACTAACGGCGTGGGGGGAGAATATCAGCCCCCTAAAGCTTCCAGCGATAACAGGAATCACATTTTGTACAAGCTGGACAAAAAATATGAACAATGCAAATGATCAAAAGTACGAAAGCAGGACTTAGCTTATCTTGCAAAGAACCAGGACCTGCAGACAGGAGCAAACAGAAGTGAACTGATTACAACGATGCCAGGCACTGGACTGAGAATCCAGGAAGTTTAAATAGCAACACCCCAGGCCTAACGAAGCAGGTGAGTACCAACCTGGGAAAGGACAATCAAAGTGCCAAACCACTAGTGACCACAAGAGGGAGCCAAGAAGTATAGTTCACAACAGTATCGCCTGAATCCTAGACAGGCTCGTTGGTCATTGTTTTTCTCTCGTTTTGACTTTGAGGTCTCATACCTGCCTGGTTCGAAGAATGTCAAGGCTGATGCTCTCTCTAGGAGCTTTGTGCCTGACTCTCCTGGAGTCTCGGAGCCAGCTGGTATTCTTAAAGAGGGAGTAATCGTGTTGGCCATATCTCCGGATTTGCGACGTGTGTTGCAGAGATTTCAGGCTGGTAGACCTGACTCGTGTCCACCCGACAGACTGTTTGTTCCTGATAAATGGACCAGCAGAGTCATTTCCGAGGTTCATTCCTCGGTGTTGGCAGGGCATCCGGGAATTTTTGGTACCCGAGATTTGGTGGCTAGGTCCTTTTGGTGGCCTTCCTTGTCACGGGATGTGTGGTCGTTTGTGCAGTCCTGTGGGACTTGTGCTCGGGCTAAGCCTTGTTGTTCTCGTGCTAGCGGGTTGCTTTTGCCCTTGCCCGTCCCGAAGAGGCCTTGGACACACATTTCCATGGATTTCATTTCTGATCTTCCGGTGTCTCAGGGAATGTCTGTCATCTGGGTGGTGTGTGATCATTTTTCCAAGATGGTCCATTTGGTACCCTTGCCTAAGTTGCCTTCCTCTTCCGATCTGGTTCCTTTGTTTTTTCAGAATGTGGTTCGTTTGCACGGCATTCCGGAGAATATCGTGTCCGACAGAGGATCCCAGTTTGTGTCCAGATTCTGGCGTTCTTTTTGTGCTAAAATGGGCATTGATTTGTCGTTTTCATCTGCCTTCCATCCTCAGACTAATGGTCAAACGGAGCAAACTAATCAGACACTGGAGGCTTATTTGAGATGTTTTGTTTCTGCGGACCAGGATGATTGGGTGACCTTCTTGCCGTTGGCTGAGTTTGCCCTTAATAATCGGGCTAGTTCCGCTACCTTGGTTTCGCCATTCTTCTGCAACTCTGGTTTTCATCCTCGTTTCTCCTCGGGTCATGTTGAGTCTTCTGACTGTCCTGGGGTGGATTCTGTGGTGGATAGGTTGCAGCGGATTTGGAATCATGTGGTGGACAACTTGAAGTTGTCACAGGAGAAGGCTCAGCGTTTTGCCAACCGCCGCCGCGGTGTGGGCCCCCGACTTCGTGTTGGGGAATTGGTTTGGTTGTCTTCTCGGTATGTCCCTCTGAAGGTTTCCTCTCCTAAGTTTAAGCCTCGCTTTATTGGTCCTTATAAAATTTTGGAAGTTCTTAACCCGGTTTCTTTTCGTTTGGACCTTCCTGTGTCGTTTGCCATTCACAACGTGTTCCATAGGTCTTTGTTGCGGCGGTACGTTGTGCCTGTGGTTCCTGCTGTTGAGCCTCCTGCTCCGGTGTTGGTTGAGGGCGAGTTGGAGTACGTGGTGGAGAAGATCTTGGATTCTCGTCTCTCTAGACGGAGGCTTCAGTATTTGGTCAAATGGAAGGGCTATGGTCAGGAGGATAATTCCTGGGTGGTCGCTTCGGATGTTCATGCGGCCGATTTGGTTCGTGCCTTCCACGCTGCTCATCCTGATCGCCCTGGTGGTCTTGGTGAGGGTTCGGTGACCCCTCCTTAAAGGGGGGGTACTGTTGTGAACTATACTTCTTGGCTCCCTCTTGTGGTCACTAGTGGTTTGGCACTTTGATTGTCCTTTCCCAGGTTGGTACTCACCTGCTTCGTTAGGCCTGGGGTGTTGCTATTTAAACTTCCTGGATTCTCAGTCCAGTGCCTGGCATCGTTGTAATCAGTTCACTTCTGTTTGCTCCTGTCTGCAGGTCCTGGTTCTTTGCAAGATAAGCTAAGTCCTGCTTTCGTACTTTTGATCATTTGCATTGTTCGTATTTTTTGTCCAGCTTGTACAAAATGTGATTCCTGTTATCGCTGGAAGCTCTAGGGGGCTGATATTCTCCCCCCACGCCGTTAGTCGGTTTGGGGGTTCTTGGATATTCAGCGTGGATATTTTGCAGGGTTTTTTGCTGACCATATATTTCTTCTTACTATATTCTGCTATTAGTCAGTGGGCCTCTCTTTGCTAAATCTAGTTCATTCTTACGTTTGTCTTTTCTTCTTACCTCACCGTTATTATTTGTTGGGGGCTTGTATTACTTTGGGGTCTTTTCTCTGGAGGCAAGAGAGGTCTTATTTTCCCTGATAGGGTTAGTTAGTTCTCCGGCTGGCGCGAGACGTCTAGGATCAACGTAGGCACGTTCCCCGGCTGCTGTTAGTGTTTTGTGCTAGGATCAGGTATATGGTCAGCCTAGTTACCACTTCCCTATGAGCTGGTATTTATGTTTTGCAGACTTTGCTGTAATCTCTGAGGTCCCCTGCCATTGGGATCATAACAGTATACGCTGAATCCACTAAAGACCTTCTTATAAAACGCTATAAGGCTAATCAACTTTTCTTCATTTTTCACCTTTACATCTGCAGGACCGCCTGTCTATCTGCCCCAGGCCTACCGCCTCTCGCTCTGTTGCAGGACCGCCCCATCTCTCATCCGGGTCTACTGCCTTTCTGCTACTATACACAGTATAGAACTTATCAACCTTCTCTCAGTTCAAGATCACCGAGCCATCTCTGTATGGCTCCTAGGAGGACCCACCGACTAACCCCATACGGGTTCACTTCCTGTCCTCATTCTCTAACACATCATTAAACATTTCTTATAATCAACTGACTGACTACATATAACTTTTACATGTAAGCATTATTCGACTTTAAGTGCTATTGGTGAACGTCCCCTTTAAGAGGGGACCAAGTCTCTTGGAGGTAGTGCAACTTCTCAAGCTGCAAGTTCGTATACAGCAAGGACTTCGGTACTGTCTCCAGGAACGGTTTCTTCGCAAAGAGTCCTTTTCTTTGTAAAACCAGTAGAGGGCACCTTTAAGAAGGTGCAAACTATTTACAATAAGTTTGTAATCATGCAGTGTTCATGATCCAGCAGTTCTTTTCAACAATGATGAACGAGAAACAAAAGCAAAAAAGGCAAAAATAGGGATCCCGGGTAAACTAAGGGATCCCTTTAAGAGTTAACCCTAGTCGGGTTGAAGCAGCAAGAAGACACATAGAAAGACGGACAGTTAACTATATACAAGTGATGAAGCATTCTTGCTTACTCAGTTTCTGGCTGAGCAGGAGGCGGCCTCCTTCCGGGCCTCGCCTGGCAGACGGGTCGTGGTGGCGTAACAAGGGCCGGTCCTGGCCTCAGCAACGACAGGATTCCTCTTTGGGACACCCTCCTCAATCGGGAGCGACCACGACTCATAAGCACGCGGTGGGTCTGGGTTTCCTGGGGCTCCGCGGGGGCAGGTTCCGTCACCTTTTCCGCAGGGGATTTGTCCTCCGGCGTCCCGGCAGCGGCTTGGAGTGCGACGCACCGCTGGACGCCCCGAGCCACCCAGCCGACCTCCCTCCTCCACCGAGTGTAGGTTACTGCATCCCCGGGCTCCAGGTCGCGGTCGTACCTTCCTCCGCAGGGCTCCACTTCTTTCCGGTCAACACGGACCTGCAGCGGCTCTCCAATCTCTTGGATGACTCCCCTTCCTTCCCGGGAGTTGAAGAACACCACCACACCCCAGTGTGACGGCGGAGCCTCCTCAACGCCCGTCAGGTCGACCTGGGCCGCAGGTTGGGGTCTGCTCCGCCACTCCGCCATCAGGCGCTGCAGGTGTTCTGCCTCCGGCAGGATCCTCAGGCCCTGTGCCTGCAGCTCACACTCTGTCGCGGCCGGGATGGAGGAAGCAGGGGACACCGAAGTTAGGCGGACCTCCGTAGGCTGACCCAGCCGAGCGGTCACACGAGCGTCGGCTTCGAGGCGGCGTGCTATCTGCCGGGCCTCAGCTGCAGCTACACACTCCTCAGACGGCCCGGCGGTAGCTCCGTAAGGGCCAGTCCCTGCAGCAATGGCGAGTCTGGGGCTGTGTCGGGTGGTGCAGCCTCATGCTGGGTCGGGTCGTCCCCGCGCGGTGCTCCCGGCGTCGCCATCTTTGCTTCATCTCCAGTGTCTTCTTCCCGCGGTCTCTTTCGTGGGCGGCCCCGTCTCCATGGTCTCCACCCTCCAAAGAGGATGAGAAGGCGGACCTCGGCTGCTGACGGACACGTCCTCAGGATGCAAAAATATTTAGACTGGGCGGCCATTGTCTTTCGCGCTCTTTAGCTGATCCACGCCTACTCCACGCCCCTCTTCTCCTCCTGCGCTCCCCTCAGCGCTGTAATGGCAGCGGTTTCTGGCGGGAACTTCGGGCGGCAATAACAATGCACAGTCTTTGCAATAAGTCACAGTCCAAGTACAATAAATCACAGTTCCAAGGCACACATGACTTGATTCTTCAGGCTTAAGTAGATCCTGTTCGTGACGCCAAGTTGGAGCGCCCCCACTGCCGCAGGGCCGAGGGGTACCCTGTACCGGGCCTCTCTGTCTCGGTTCTGGGGTTGTCACGGTGGCTAGACCCGCTCCGTGACCCTGCTGAGGGGCGTCCAGTGAAGATGGAGAGTGATGATGTTATGGTGTGGTGCAGGTCGCAGTGAATAACGAGGACACAGAGTTGCAGTCTCTTTACCTCTTTACTGAAGGCTTCGAGATCCTCAGTCCGGAATACGGTTAACCGGGCTGCTTGAGTCCGGCCGGTCCGATGGCACCTCCAGAGTTCCCTTTGCAGGTGGAAATCTGTGCCTACCTTCTAGCGCTTGTGTGTTGCAGTCCTTCCCTGCTGAGCTTACGGGATAGTCCTCACAACTGTTGTGTCTGTTTCTGAAGTTCCCTCACAACTCGATTATGATGTTCTGTTTCGTCCCCCAGATGATCTGGCTAGGACGCACCCGTATGACTGGTGGGCTTGGAGGTCTTCCGGGACCCTAGAGTCGCCCCTCTCCAAATGTTGCCCCCTGTGTCTGCTTAGGTGATTTTGGGTGAGACAGCCCGACTAGAACTGACTGTCCTGCCGTAGGTTTGAAGTAAGGCCTGGAGCTCAATACTTCCTCGGCGTTTCCGGCCACCGGCTGCGTGCCTCAGTAGGATGTTGCCTCATCTTACAGCACGACTCCTACTGGTGATTCTCCTTGTTGCGTTGATCTCGTTTCTCACTCAGCACAATAAACCTCGCTTCTTGTCCTTTCTTGGGGTACCGCCGCAATGAAGTGCAGGCGCGGTCCCGTAACGTTCTTTCTGTTCGCTAGGCCTCTGTCAGGATCCCACCCCTGACAAGGACCCCCCTGAATCTTCCCCTGCAACACTCTCTGCCACAGGATGTTGCCTGGTTCCAACCCAGTCAGCTTTCTCTCTAACTTCCTATCTAACCCCCAGTTTTACCAGATTGTGAGGAGTGGCCTAATACATAGCACCCTTAGCTCCCCCTGGAGGCCAGACTGTGAAGTGTATTGGTGTCTGTGATACCTGGTCAGGTGAACTCCTTCAGTGCCATCAGACGTACCAATGCCCCCCTTAGCGGCGGAGCATCAGTACTGCAACGACCTGGACTCTGGAGGGCTGCACTGGCACTGTGTGCAGTCTCTTCATCCTCTGCAGACACTGTGTGCAGTCTTTTCCTCCTCTGCAGATACTGTGTGCAGTCTTTTCCTCCTCTGCAGACACTGTGCAGTCTTTTCCTCCTCTGCAGACACTGTGTGCAGTCTTTTTCTCTGCAGACACTGTGTGCATTCTTTTCCTCCTCTGCAATCACTGTGTGCACTCTTTTCCTCCTCTGCAGACACTGTGTGCATTATTTCCTCCACTGCAATCACTGTGTGTATTCTTTTCCTCCTCTGCAGACACTGTGTGCAGTCTTTTCCTCCTCTGCAGACACTGTGTGCAGTCTTTTCCTCCTCTGCAGACACTGTGTGCAGTCTTTTCCTTCTCTGCAGACACTGTGTGCAGTCTTTTCCTCCTCTGCAGACACTGTGTGCAGTCTTTTCCTCCTCTGCAATCACTGTGTGTAGTCTTTTCCTCCTCTGCAGACACTGTGTGCAGCCTTTTCCTCCTCTGCAGACACTGTGTGCAGTCTTTCCCTCCTCTGCAGACACTGTGTGCAGTCTTTCCCTCCTCTGCAGACACTGTGTGCAGTCTTTTCCTCCTCTGCAGACACTGTGTGCAGTCTTTTCCTCCTCTGCAGACACTGTGTGCAGTCTTTTCCTCCTCTGCAGACACTGTGTGTAGTCTTTTCCTCCTCTGCAGACACTGTGTGCAGTCTTTTCCTCCTCTGCAGACACTGTGTGCAGTCTTTTCCTCCTCTGCAGACACTGTGTGCAGTCTTTTCCTCCTCTGCAGACACTGTGTGCAGTCTTTTCCTCCTCTGCAGACACTGTGTGCAGTCTTTTCCTCCCCTGCAGACACTGTGTGCAGTCTTTTCCTCCTCTGCAGACACTGTGTGCAGTCTTTTCCTCCTCTGCAGACACTGTGTGCAGTCTTTTCCTCCTCTGCATGCAATGTGTGCAGTCTTTTCCTCCTCTGCAGACACTGTGTGCAGTCTTTTCCTCCTCTGCAGACACTGTGTGCAGTCTTTTCCTCCTCTGCAGACACTGTGTGCAGTCTTTCCCTCCTCTGCAGACACTGTGTGCAGTATTTTCCTCCACTGGAGACACTGTGTGCAGTCTTTTCCTCCTCTGCAGACACTGTGTGCAGTCTCTTCCTCCTCTGCAGACACTGTGTGCAGTCTCTTCCTCCTCTGCAGACACTGTGTGCAGTCTCTTCCTCCTCTGCAGACAGTGTGTGCAGTCTCTTCCTCCTCTGCAGACAGTGTGTGCAGTCTCTTTCTCCTCTGCAGACAGTGTGTGCAGTCTCTTCCTCCTCTGCAGTGTGTGCAGTCTCTTCCTCCCCTGCAGACACTGTGTGCAGTCTTTTCCTCCTCTGCAGACAATGGGTGCAGTCTCTTCCTTCTCTGCAGACACTGTGTGCAGGCTCTTCCTCCTGTGCGTCACAGGTCTCCTGGCAGCCAGTTAAAGTGATGGACCCTTCACCCTCCTTACAGTTTGGACTGACACTCAGCCTGTAGAGTATCAGACATGTTTTTGGTCATCGGCAGCGGATTCTTGGACTTTGCTCGCCGCAGTGATTCTTCTCTGAATATACTGCAAGCCACTGGCACACATCCATCGATTTCCGCCGACACCTAGTGTAACACCAGTCATTAATATGGAGTTGGATCCCCAGGCCAATAGCCGCAGACGCCTGTCCGTCACCCATCACCGCAGGACTTCACACTCGGCTGATGGATCCTTCTGACCTTTAGTCTTTATAGTGAGATCAGCACAGATGGACGGATCCATTAATGGCAGCGGCGGTGAATAAACTGCTGGAGTCGCGGTTCGGCAGCGCACGTTCCACGCAGGAAATGAGCCGGATTTAATTGATTTCTCCCCGCGCTGCTGCTCCAGGGAGACTGATGGTTTCTGCCTTCTGGACCTTTTCACTTGCAGCAAATGAGGCATCGCTCACAATATATTGGGGAGAGTGATTCATCAGACATAAGGAAAGAGCAGAACTGTGAATACAGCTCCAGATGTGACTGTATATCAGAATGTTACTAACATAAGACATAAGGAAAGAGAAGAACTGTGAATACAGCTCCAGATGTGACTAGATCGGGATGTTACTGGAGTATAAGACATAAGGAAAGAGCAGAACTGTGAGTACAGCTCCAGATGTGAATGTAGATCGGGATGTTACTGGAGTATAAGATGCAGCGCCCCAGAGTCCTGGTCGTTGCAGTACTGATGCTCCGCCGCTAAGGGGAGTGATGGTACGTCTGATGGCACTTAAGGAGTTCACCTGACCAGGTATCACAGACACCAATGCACTTCATAGTCTGGCCTCCAGGGGGAGCTAAGGGTGCTATGTATTAGGCCACTCCTCACAATCTGGTAAAACTGGGGGTTGGATAGAAAGTTAGACAGAAGCTGACTGAGTTGGAACCAGGCAACATCCTGTGGCAGAGGGTGTTGCAGGGGAAGATTCAGGGGGGTCCCTGTCAGGGGTGGGATCCTGACAGAGGCCTAGCGAAAAGGACAGAACGTTAAGGAACCGCGCCTGCACTACATTGCGGCGGTATCTCAAGAAAGGACAAGAAGCGAGGTTTATTGTGGAGAGTGAGAAACGAGATCAAAGCAAAAAGGAGATAACACCAGTAGGAGTCGTGCTGTAAGATCGAGGCATCATCCTACTGAGGCGCGTAGCCGGTGGCTGGAACGCCGAGGAAGTATTGGGCTCCAAGCATTACTTCAAACCAACGGCAGGACAGTTAATGGTTGGCTGTCTCACCTAAATCACCTAAGCAGACATAAGGGGCAACTGTGGGAGAGGGGCGTCACTAGGGTCCCGGAAGAACTCCAGGCCTACCCGTCATACGGGTGCGTCCTATCCATATCATCTGGAGGACGGAGAAGAACATCAGAACATACATAAGTTGAGGGAAAGAACATCAGAAACAGACACAACAGTTGTGAGGACTATCCCGTGGTGCTCAGCAGGGAAGTACTACAACACACAGGCGCTAGAAGGTAGGCACAGATTTCCACCTGCAAAGGGAACTCTGGAGGTGCCATCGGACCGGCCGGTCTCAGACAGCCCTGTTAACCGTACTCTGGATTGAGGATCTTGAAGCCTTCAGTAAAGAGACTGCAACCCTGTGTCTTCGTTATTCACCGCGACCTACACCACGCACCACCACCTACAACTTTCATTGGACGCCCCTTAGCAGGGTCACGGACCGGGTCTAGCCACCGTGACGACCCCAGAACTGAGACAGAGAGGCCCGGTACCAAGTACCCCACGGCCCTGCATCTGCGGGCGCTCCAAACTTGGCGTCACGAACAGGATCTACTTAAGCCTGAAGAATCAGGTCATGTGTGCCTTGGAATTGTGATTTATTGTGCTTGGACTGTGACTTATTGCAAAGACTGTGGATTGCCACTTGCCGCCAGAAGTTCCCGCCAAAACCGCCGCCATTACAGCGCTAAGAGGAGCGCAGAAGAAGAAGAAGGGCGTGCCATGGGAGGAGACTATCCAAGCAGCGCCAAAAGTGGTGACCGCCCCCTCCGACTACAGCTGCGAGATGACGACCTGCCAAGAAGCAGAGGAGAACCGCCCCCTGATTTGCAACGGTGGGAACGAGAGGAAGAAGAAGCTACGCCCTCAGAAAATGGAGGAGCAGCGTGCATGTGCCACCGAAGATCCCGGAGCAGGGATGGCGACCAGCGAGTCCCAGAGCGACGGCAAAGTGATTCCGGCCTGTCCTCGACTACCGGAGATGGACCCGAACCCACCGCAGCTGGAGGATCCGGACCTCTCGGAGCCGCAGGCGGCGGAGCCGAGCCAGCCTATCCCGAATATGGAGCCAGCCGATGCGAAGCAATGGAAGTCAGAGCTGTGTCAGGAGACCGCCCTGGAAGAACCACGGTCCGGGCTGCAGCCGACTCCAGTGTCCTTGTCAACGGGACAGATCGACATCGGTGGAATCACATCAGACGCAGGTATGGAAAGCGTCCCTGCTCCCCTGACCGATCCTGCTCCCCCGACCGACCCCGCTCCCGTGACCGCTCCCCAGCCCGACAATAACCGAGTTTTCACCGCTGAGCTAGTAATACTGACCCCAGGCACCATGGAGAAGCTGGTGCCTCCGTTACCGACAATGATGGGGAAACCGCTAGATGTGAGCTCAGAGGGGGTGACCTTCCAATGGGATACCCCACGGATCGGGCCGGACGGGGCCAGGCAGGAGGGCCTCAGCATTGCTGCGCTCACCTGGGAACAGTATAAGCAATGCTTAATTCGACAATGGCAAAATCAAGAAGAGACAGAACCAAATGACCCACCGAGAGTACAGAGACCAAAGACTGAACACAACAGGAGGAACTCGGTCAGGCAAGGGACTGTACTAGCCTTCCACCCGAAGCGGGGTTGGGGCTCTATACAAGAACCGGGACTGCCGACAGAAATCTTCTTTACCAGCTACAATGTGAAAACCCCGACCCGCAATCAATATGACAATCAGCTACCATGTAAAGGGGACCAGGTGACCTACACTCGCCACCGGAGTGCGCAGGGGTGGTGCGCTCAAGACGTCCAATGATGCGAGCCGGCAGTAGCGCCACCTGCTGTCCCTACTATGACTAACCCAGATTTGACCAACCCCACTACTGTTGCCACGATGTGTATTATCGCCGCTACTGAACTTGCAACCACAGCTGACATTCGAATCCAGAAACCAGGTGATCTGACCGCGTCTGGGAGACCAACCAATGATACTGATTCTGCATCCGCCGAGGACAGAGGACCGCAGCCTTGCCGGACGGCGAGTGTCCGTCACCAATTGATGCAGTGTAACCTTCTGTGAGGACAAACCTCGGAACCACGAGTATGTATATAGTTAACTGTTCGTCTTCTGTGTTTTCTGCTGCTAGTACCCGACCAGGGTTGTTCTTAAAGGGGTCCCTTTGTTTACCCGGGATCCCTATTGCTTTTTATTTTTGCTTTTGGTTTTTCCTTTTACTCCTTATACCCCCTATCTCGAAAAGACTGCCGAATCATGGACGGTGAATGGTTCACAAACTGTGATGTAAATAGTTCGCACCCTATTATGGGTGCCTTCTGCTGGTTTTACAAGAAAGAGAACTCTTTGCGAAGACCTGGAAACAGTATAGGAGTTCCTGCCTTACACGGACTTGCAACTTGAGCAGTTGCACTACCTCGAAGAGACATGGTCCCTTCTTAAAGGGGAAGTTCACCAGTTGCACTTAATATACAATGTTGCCTTAAGAGAAAGTGAATAATGTTGTACATAACAAGTTATATGTCGCCAGCTAGTTAGTTATAAAAAATGTTTGATAATGTTGCTAGAAATTGAGGACAGGAAGTGAACCAGTAGGGGTTAGTGGGTGAGTCCTCCTAGGAGCCATAGGGAGATGGCTCAGTAGTCCTGTGCTAAGAAAAGAGGCAGTAGGCCTGGGCAGATAGACAGGCGGTCCTGCATAAAACAAATCAAGAAATGAAGAAAAGTTAATTTATATTTTTGGAGTTTTATAGTAAGCCTTTAGTGGATCCAGCTTATACGTCCTTAGAGGCAAAGTTAAATTATTGTTCAGAATTTGCACTTAGTAGAATACCCGGCTGGGTAGTAAAAGTTATTTATAGTGTGTCATTTAAAATATGTAACTATGTTTGTTTGTAACGTTTAAGAGTCCTCACCTCCCATTAAGGGAAGCACTGTTATTATTTCCTATTACTTGTTTATTGCATTCCAAAATTTGTATGTCTTTTGCTGACATGTATTGTTGTTTTCTTCCCAGTCCGGGAGTACTGGATTTGACCGGGGGGGGAGTGCAGCGCCCCAGAGTCCTGGTCGTTGCAGTACTGATGCTCCGCCGCTAAGGGGAGTGATGGTACGTCTGATGGCACTTAAGGAGTTCACCTGACCAGGTATCACAGACACCAATGCACTTCATAGTTTGGCCTCCAGGGGGAGCTAAGGGTGCTATGTATTAGGCCACTCCTCACAATCTGGTAAAACTGGGGGTTGGATAGAAAGTTAGATAGAAGCTGACTGGGTTGGAACCAGGCAACATCCTGTGGCAGAGGGTGTTGCAGGGGAAGATTCAGGGGGGTCCCTGTCAGGGGTGGGATCCTGACAGAGGCCTAGCGAAAAGAACAGAACGTTAAGGAACCGCGCCTGCACTACATTGCGGCGGTATCTCAAGAAAGGACAAGAAGCGAGGTTTATTGTGAAGAGTGAGAAACAAGATCAAAGCAAAAAGGAGATAACACCAGTAGGAGTCGTGCTGTAAGATCGAGGCAACATCCTACTGAGGCGCGTAGCCGGTGGCCGGAACGCCGAGGAAGTATTGGGCTCCAAGCATTACTTCAAACCAACGGCAGGACAGTTAATTATAGGTTGGCTGTCTCACCTAAATCACCTAAGCAGACATACACTGTGTTCCAAATTATTATGCAAATAATATTTCCTCATATTTTCTCTAAATTACCTATCTGAATTGCAGTCATTGTTATTTTCCAGTCATCTACTATTCTAGTATAATTGCAATGTTTTGGAACAAACTGCCTATGAAAACAGTATCTTTTTTAAAAAAATAAACTCTCAAAATGCATGTTCCAAATTATTATGCACAGCAGAGTTTTCAACCTTTTTTTTTTATTTTGAACAAAAAAATGGTCAATTGTGGAGTTATAAGCATTTCAGCTTATTACAAAATGAAATCAAACAGTTTTCAAGTGAAAACTTTATTCTAGGTGATGTTACATTTGCACATAGGACCCCTTGTTCGAAAGAAGCTTCTGAACTCTCTCGTCCATTGAATTTGTCAGTTTTTGGATGGTTTCTGCTTCAATTGTTTTGCATGTGGACAGAATCCCCTCCCAGAGCTGTTGCTTAGATGTGAACTGCCTCCCGCCATCATAGACACTCTTTTTGATGATGCTCCAGAGGTTCTCAATGGGGTTGAGGTCAGGGGAAGATGGTGGCCACCCCATAAGTTTGTCCTCTTTTATGCCCATAGCAGCCAGAGATGCAGATGTGTTTTTTGCAGCATGAAACGGTGCATTATCATGCATGAAAATGATCTTGCTGCGTAAAGCACGCTTCCTCTTGAACCATGGCAGGAAGCGTTGTTTTAGAAACTCCACATAGATTATGGAGTTCATCTTTACCCCTTCAGGGATCATAAAGGGGCCGACAATCTCTCTCCCCATGATTCCAGCCCAAAACATTACTCCTCCTCCTCCTTGTTGGCGCCTTAGCCGTGTTTTCTTGGGGTGTCCATCAACCAGGCATCCTCCACTCCAACCATCTGGCCATCGAGCGTTGCACGGCATTCATCGGTGAACAAAACAGTTTGGAAGTCAGTCTTCATGTATTGTTTGGCCCACTGCTTGTGTGCAGTGGATAGAGGTGGTCGACAGGATGGCTTACGCACAGCTGCAAACCTCTGAAGGACCCTGCATCTTGTTGTTCTGGGGATGTTGGAGGCACCAGCAGCTTCAAAAACTTGTCTGCTGCTATGACAGGGCCTTTTTGCAGCTGCTCTTTTAAATTTACGCAATTGCCTGTTGGAAAGAGTCCTCAATTTTTCCTTATCAGCACGCACACGTGTGTGCTGGGAATCAGCTACATACTTCTTGATTGTGCGATGATCATGATGAAGTGTCTTGGCAATGTTGATTGTAGTCATGCCTTGACCTAAATACTCCACAATTTGTTGCTTCACAGCAGCCGACACATCCTTTTTCTTTCCCATTTTGACAAAAAATGTAGGCTGCTTAATAATGTGGAACAGCATTCTTAAGTAGTCTTGCCTTTATTTGGACACACCTGCCAAACTAATTTGCACAGGTATCTGCAATTGCTTTCAGTGATATAAAGAGCACTGACACACATCACCATCAATGAGTTTAAATGACAAACAAAAAAATTCTAATCTTATCACTCCTAAACTCTTTTTGCATAATAATTTGGAACACAGTGTAGGGGGCAACTGTGGGAGAGGGGCGTCACTAGGGTCCCGGAAGAACTCCAGGCCTACCCGTCATACGGGTGCGTCCTATCCATATCATCTGGGGGACGGAGAAGAACATCAGAACAGACATAAGTTGTGGGAAAGAACATCAGAAACAGACACAACAGTTGTGAGGACTATCCCGTGGTGCTCAGCAGGGAAGTACTACAACACACAGGAGCTAGAAGGTAGGCACAGATTTCCACCTGCAAAGGGAACTCTGGAGGTGCCATCGGACCGGCCGGTCTCAGACAGCCCTGTTAACCGTACTCTGGATTGAGGATCTTGAAGCCTTCAGTAAAGAGACTGCAACCCTGTGTCTTCGTTATTCACCGCGACCTACACCACGCACCACCACCTACAACTTTCATTGGACGCCCCTTAGCAGGGTCACGGACCGGGTCTAGCCACCGTGACGACCCCAGAACTGAGACAGAGAGGCCCGGTACCGAGTACCCCGCGGCCCTATGTCTGGGGGCGCTCCATAAGACATAAGGAAAGAGCAGAACTGTGAATACAGCTCCAGATGTGACTGTAGATCGGGATGTTACTGGAGTATAAGACATAAGGAAACAGCAGAACTGTGAGTACTGCTCCAGATGTGAATGTAGATCGGGATGTTACTGGAGTATAAGACATAAGGAAACAGCAGAACTGTGAGTACTGCTCCAGATGTGAATGTAGATCGGGATGTTACTGGAGTATAAGACATAAGGAAAGAGCAGAACTGTGAATACAGCTCCAGATGTGACTGTAGATCGGGATGTTACTGGAGTATAAGACCTAAGTGTCACGGATCTGGGGTGACCTTTGGCCAGCACACTGCTATCACATGTGCAGGGGTCTTATCTTAGTTATCCCTTCACTGCTACAATGTGATGAAAACACACACAAGGCTATTGACCTATCAATTTACCACAGGGGCTTATTTTAGTTATTGCACTGCTGCTACAATATCATGAACTGCAGGGATTTATGTATATCCCGCTTTCCAGTTCCGCTTCGGAACTTGCAGCTCCCTGGTGCCCCCTTACCCTCAGGTCAGTCAGGGAACTACACCTGGGATAATTAGTCGCCGGACGGGCCGCTTCACTGTGGACTGGCTAGCAGGCACGCTGCAGCGACGGAATTATAAATGCTCAGGCCGCAGCCAGACATTAGCTTATAAAACCCTGTTCCGTCGCTGCCAGCAGTACCCACCTAGCCCAGAACACACTTCGCTGCCACCAGCTCAGATTTCTCACAGAGAGGGGTTTGAGCCAACCCAAATTAGTAGCATAATTAGTTCAGACACGTGAAAATTCGCACAGAGCATGGAAAAGACGAAACTAATAAATTTTATATTTTACTCCGAAAAGGTAGGCAGTGTTTATAAAAGGTATATAAAGATTTTACAGTATGAGACAAAGTATATACAAGGTAATCACAAAACAAACAGGGATTAAAACAGAAATTAACACTCACATGTGCTCAGATCATCCTAGCTAACCATGCTGGTGGGCGAAGCCAAATGTCCCAGTTCATCAAAGAGACTTCTTGGTGTGAAGTCCCAGGCAAGAGTGAATGCTGGACTCACTGGCCGTAACTTATACTGGTAGGCTGTGACATCACTAAAGGGGGTTGAGTTACCCTTGCCCTCCCTTTTCTTCCGAGTTATAGATTTATCAGCAATACCTATAATTCTCATATCTTAGCTTGAGAATATGGCAGAGTCACAGCACACCCATCATTCAATTAAATTAAAATTAGCTTTCTAACGATACCGTACTCGAACTAGTTGTTCCACCCGATTCAGGAGAAATCCACACTTTGCACTCGTTGTGTTTAGCTGCTTGCGCTTACAGTGATTGACAGATCTACCTTTGGAAATTCACAATATGTACTCCTTATTTTCCTAGCCCAAATCGGTGGCCCAATATCTCACTATAATAGAACAAAGAGCCTCATGTCTTTTGAGAGAGACTATACCAGTTTCAGCTGGTACTAGATGGGAGAATTGTCTACTGCAGTTACTGTGGCCATAAACATTCTTTTGGTGGTAGGGAATGAGAGATTTGGGATTCACACACACAGCAGCAGAAGCAAAGAGAGAAGGGGGGTCAAAGCCCACAGCATGTGTGATAACGGGGAAAATGAAAAATCCTACTCCATTTTATATATTACCATGACAATAAGGAAAGAGCAAAACTTTGAATACAGCTCCAGATGTGACTGTAGATCAGGATGTTACTGGAGTATAAGACATAAGGAAAGAGCAGAACTGTGAATACAGCTCCGGATGTGACTCTAGATCAGGATGCTACTGGAGTATAAGACATAACAAAAGAGCAGAACTGTGAATACAGCTCCTGATGTGACTGTAGATCGGGATGTTACTAACATAAGACATAAGGAAGGAAAGAGCAGAACTGTGAATACAACTCTGGATGTGACTGTAGATCTGGATGTTACTAACATAAGACATAAGGAATGAGCAGAACTTTGAATACAGCCCCAGATGTGACTGTAGATCAGGATGTTACTGAAGTATAAGACATAAGCAAAGAGCAGAACTGTGAATAAAGCTCCGGATGTGACTGTAGATTAGGATGCTACTGGAGTATAAGACATAACGAAATAGCAGTATAAAAGACATAAGGAAAGAGCAGAACTGTGAATACAGCTCCGGATGTGACTGTAGATCAGGATGTTACTGGAGTATAAGACATAACGAAAGAGCAGAACTGTGAATACAACTCCGGATGTGACTGTAGATCGGGATGTTAGTGGAGTATAGGCATAAGGAAAGAGCAGAACTGTGAACACAGCTCCAGATGTGACTGTAGATCTGGATGTTACTAACATAAGACTAACATAAGACATAAGGAAAGAGCAGAACTGTGAATACAGATCCGGATGTGACTGTAGATCGGGATGTTACTAACATAAGACATAAGGAAAGAGCAGAACTGTGAATACAGCTCCAGATGTGACTGTAGATCGGGATGTTACTGGAGTATAAGGCCGGCGTCACACTCAGCGTATGTAAATACGGTCCGTTTTTTATGGCCGTAATAAGCAGAAAAGTCCCCAAAATAGTGATCCGTATGTTATCCGTAGGCAGGGTGTGTCAGCGTATTTTGCGCATGGCATCCTCCGTATGTAATCCGTATGGCATCCGTACTGCGATATTTTCTCGCAGGCTTGCTTGCAATCTAATGGATTTATGTGCTCAAATGTTCGTTAAAACATATATACAGTATATATATATATATATGTCATTGAGACACATATATATATACAGTGGGGCAAAAAAGTATTTAGTCATTCAGCAATAGTGCAAGTTCCACCACTTAAAAAGATGAGAGGCGTCTGTAATTTACATCATAGGTAGACCTCAACTATGGGAGACAAACTGAGAAAAAAAAAATCCAGAAAATCACATTGTCTGTTTTATCATTTTATGTGCATATTATGGTGGAAAATAAGTATTTGGTCAGAAACAAAATTTCATCTCAATACTTTGTAATATATCCTTTGTTGGCAATGACAGAGGTCAAACGTTTTCTGTAAGTCTTCACAAGGTTGCCACACACTGTTGTTGGTATGTTGGCCCATTCTTCCATGCAGATCTCCTCTAGAGCAGTGATGTTTTGGGCTTTTCGCTTGGCAACACGGACCTTCAACTCCCTCCAAAGGTTTTCTATAGGGTTGAGATCTGGAGACTGGCTAGGCCACTCCAGGACCTTGAAATGCTTCTTACGAAGCAACTCCTTCGTTGCCCTGGCGGTGTGCTTTGGATCATTGTCATGTTGAAAGACCCAGCCACGTTTCATCTTCAATGCCCTTGCTGATGGAAGGAGGTTTGCACTCAAAATCTCACGATACATGGCCCCATTCATTCTTTCATGTACCCGGATCAGCCGTCCTGGCCCCTTTGCAGAGAAACAGCCCCAAAGCATGATGTTTCCACCACCATGCTTTACAGTAGGTATGGTGTTTGATGGATGCAACTCAGTATTCTTTTTCCTCCAAACACGACAAGTTGTGTTTCTACATCTTCCAGATGTGCCTTTTCTGGGGTGGCTGGGGGCAGATGTTTTTAGCCGGGGGGGCCAATAACCATGAACCCTCTCTAGGCTATTAATATCTGCCCTCAGTCACTGGCTTTACCACTCTGGCGGAGAAAATAGCGCGGGAGCCCACGCCAATTTTTTCCGCGATTTAACCCTTTATTTTACAAGCTACAGCGCCCAAATTTTGCACATACACACTACTGACATTAGTAGTGTGGAATATGCAAAAAAAAAAGGGATATGAGATGGTTTACTGTATGTAAACCATGTCTCATATCCTATCGGGTTTGTGAAGGAGAAATGAAAAGCCGGCAATTGAATTACCGGCTTTTCTATAGAACACTGCTGCGTATTTCTCGCAAGTCACACTGCTGGTCCGTGTGTAATCCGTATTTTTCTCGCCCCCATAGACTTTCATTGGCGATTTTTTGCGCATTATGGTGACAAACGCAGCATGCTGCGATTTTGTACGGCCGTAGAAGACCGTATAATACGGATCAGTAAAATACGGCTGATAGGAGCTGGGACATAGAGAATCATTGGGCCGTGTGTTATGCGTATTTTACGGGTGTATTTTCTGCGCTCATACGTCCGTAAAATTCGCCAGTGTGATGCCGGCCTAAGACATAAGGAAAGAGCAGAACTGTGAATACAGCTCCAGATGTGACTGTATATCAGGATGTTACTAACATAAGACATAAGGAATGAGCAAAACTTTGAATACAGTCCCAGATGTGACTGAAGATCAGGATGTTAATTGAGTATAAGACATAAGCAAAGAGCAGAACTGTGAATAAAGCTCCGGATGTGACTGTAGATCAGGATGCTACTGGAGTATAAGACATAACGAAATAGCAGTATAAAAGACATAAGGAAAGAGCAGAACTGTGAATACAGCTCCGGATGTGACTGTAGATCAGGATGTTACTGGAGTATAAGACATAACGAAAGAGCAGAACTGTGAATACAGCTCCGGATGTGACTGTAGATTGGGATGTTACTGGAGTATAGGCATAAGGAAAGAGCAGAACTGTGAACACAGCTCCAGATGTGACTGTAGATCTGGATGTTACTAACATAAGACATAAGGAAAGAGCAGAACTGTGAATACAGATCCGGATGTGACTGTAGATCGGGATGTTACTAACATAAGACATGAGGAAAGAGCAGAATTTTGAATACAGCTCCAGATCTGAATGTCGATCTGGCTTTTCTGAAGTATAAGACATAAGTAAAAAGCAGAAATATTAATTCAGCTTCAGATGTGACTGTAGATCTGGATGTTACTGGAGTATAAAACAAGAAACAGCAGAACTATGAATACAGCTCCAGATGTGACTGTAGATCTGGATGTTACTGGCGTATAAGACATAAGAAAAGAGCAGAACTTTAATACAGCTCCAGATCTGAATGTGGATCTGGTTTTTCTGGAGGATAAGACATAAGTAAAAAGCAGAACTATGAATGCAGCTCCTGATGTGACAGTAAATCAGGATGTTACTGGAGTATAAGACATAACGAAAGAGCAGAACTGTGAATACAGCTCCGGATGTGACTGTAGATCGGGATGTTACTAACATAAGACATAAGGAAAGAGCAGAACTGTGAATACAGCGCCAGATGTGACTGTAGATCTGGATTTTATTGGCATATAAGACATAAGGAAAGAGCAGAAATTTGAATACAGCTCCAGATGTGAATGTGGGTCTGGCTTTTCTGGAGAATAAGACATAAGTAAAAAACAGCTATGAATGCAGATCCAGATCGGATGTGACTGTAGATCTGGATGTTACTGGAGTATAAGACATAAGGAAAGAGCAGAACTGTGAATACAGCTCCAAATGTGATTGGAATATGAGACATCCTGTAAGAGCAGAAATGTGAATGTAGTTCTGCAGGCGATTGGCCTATTAGATGTGATGCAATGTCTGAATAGTAACTGCAGCTCAGGAAGTGACTGGGTTGTAAGATATGACGTAATGTCAGAGTATAAGATGTGCTAAAAGAGCAGAATAGTGACTGCAGCTCTGGAGGTGACTGGAGGATAAGACACGATGTAACAGCAGAATAAGAAAAAATATAGAAAAAAGTCAGCTCACCCATCTGTCGGTCCCAGTATCCAAGCACGGAAGCTGCTGTGTAGCAGGAACAAGAAATCATGAAGGTATGATCCAGCTCAGAAAGGTCGGTTAATTTTATGTTTTTTTTTATTCTTTATTAGAAAAATATCTTCCATAAAAACGTTGCATATCTTAAAAAGTCACAACCTCCATATGGGAATGTAATGTGGGCAGACGCATTTCGAACAATAGTTCTTAGTCTTCGCATGACAACATGTAGAAGCAGAATAGTGACTGCAGCTCTGGAGGTGACTGGGGTATAAGATGTCATGTAACAGCAGAATAGTGACTGCAGCTCTGGAGGTGACTGAAGGACAGGTGCCCACAATCAGTCACACCCTGCTAGGAGCAGCACCTGTCTTGTGAGCTCCAGCACTTCCAGCAGGAGGCCCAGAGTCTGCCTCTCTTCTCCCCAGGGAGAGGCAGGCTTCCTGGGAGGCCGGCATGGCTTCCCAGGCTTCTGTTCCCCGGTCTGTGCCGGCGGGGGACAGAGAGCAGCAGCAGCAGCAACCGGCCCAAGAGGGACTGAGGAGGTCAGGACGGGTGAAGAAAACCTTACCCACCTACTCCAACCCTGAGACGGCTCATCGTCCGCCCAGAGAGGGAGACAGGGGCACCCCAGGCCCCAGGAAGGAGAGCCCAGGAACATCCTGGGGGGAGAGGAGCTCCGGCGAGTCCACGAGTACCTTCTCCTCCCGAGTGGTCGCCATGCTACGTGAGTACGAGGACGCCGGCAAAGCACTGACCGGGCTGAAGGAGAAGCTGCAGGAGGCACGGATCCTGAATACCCGAGCCTCTAACAAGGAGAAACCCGTGACCTCCCAGAGGTTCAGAGCCCTCAGAGATGAGGTGGCCCGGTTAGTGCTCCTCCGGGAGGGGATTGAGAAAAGCGCAGGTCCCTTCCTGGAGAGGTTTAAGAACCAGCGGCGGTTCTCAGAAATGAAGGGGTTAAATACCTCAGGAGAGCCGCCAGCCGGCGTCCTAAGCGACGAGGAGGAGGAGGACGACGATGTGGCTGTAACTGGAGTCCTACAAGCTGGAACCAGCCGGGAGAGTGAGTCGCAGAGCCGACAACAGAGAAGCGGCCTCCCGGCACGGCAGAGGACTCCGACAGCACAGGCTGGAGTGTCAGCGGAGGAAGAGGAGGAGGGCGGTCTGCTACAGGAGATCCGACAGCTGGAGTCTCCAGTGAACCTGGACCGCTTCTCCTTTGGTGAGGACGAGCCAGCAGAGGAAACCCAGAAGAGGAAGAAGAAAACGAAGGAGACCGCACGGGAGGTGGTGAGTTACAGATATGTACTGATGGATGATGTTACACCTACCACCTCCTGTGTAAACCCCACCAAACCTAAAGGCACGGGCTCTGCAGTGGGTCCGGGGCATAGGCAAGGTGGGGAGAGGAGGAGGACGTCCGGCGGTGCTACCGTCTGTGCGGGGAACAGTGCAGGGGGCGAGGCTGTGAAGGTACTCACGGCGCCGGACATAGGGGACCCCGAGGAGTTTCCCTCCCTGCCCTCTGCGGCTAAGCCGGTTATCGCCGGGGCTGAGGGGGGCGAGGGGGATGTCCACGCCGTTGCGAAAGGGGGACGGTGTGGGCAGACTCCATCCCTGCTCGCTACGGCTGAGCCGGCCGACGCCGGGGCTGTGGGGGGCAGGTCCGAGAAACTTGGTGCGGCAAAAGGGGGGCGCACTGTTGTGACAGGGGTGCAGTGCGCCTCAACAGAGAAGAGGCACGCGGCTGCGACAGGGGAGCAGCGAGTCCAAAAAGGAAAAAAAAAGCAGGAAACATCATCTGCAGGGAACACTGGGCGCCCTGCTGCGACGGGAGGACAGATTGCTCCAGCACCCAAATGTGACACCGGGACCCCGAAGTCTGTGGGTGCGGGGCAGGCGGCGCCCCCCAACAAGCAGCAGGCCCAGAATAATAAAATACAAACTGCTGCAGTAGGGGGGCAAGGCGCTCCAGAGACACAACAGAGAGCCAGCACCAATCAAGGGAAAACAGGTGTGGTGCTGCACCCCTCCCCCGGTCCAGCAGGTGTGAGTGCAAAGAAGCCAGACACAAGTGAGGAGAAAATGGATGTTACTGTGGAAGGTGCAGAGAACAGTTTTACAAATAGTGGTGTGAATACTGGAAAAAAAGTGACGGGAAGTGGTGGCAATGGTAAGAAGAATGAAAGCAGCTGTGCAGGAAATGATGGGAGTAGTAGTGGAGTGAATGATGGGAGTAGTGGTGGAGTGAATGGTGGGAATAGTGGTGGAATGAATGATGGGAGCAGTGGTGGAGTAAATGATGGGAGTAGTGATGTTGCAAATGATGGGAATAGTGGTGGTGGTGGAGTGAATGAGGAGAACATTACTGGTGTTGGTGGAGGGGAAGCAGGTAGTGGTCCCGCTGCCTCCCCAGCGGTGGCGGGGTCTTCAGCCCCAAGCTATTCAGGAGCTGTCACTGCTGGGGGTAGTAGTGCGCCCTTGTCTGGTGACCCTGAGGATGGTGACTTGCAACAGCGCTTCCTGGACGCCATGAGGAGAGGGGAGAGTTCTATCAATGTAGAGGGGAGGGAGGTTGATCTGTCTTTCTGGATAGAGAGACACGGTCTTTCCGCCTTCCGAGATAGAGGGGCAGAGACTGTCTGGTCTCTGCCGACACTGGGGCAGAGGAGTAACCGTAGGAACGTGGCCCGTCTCCAGTGGGTAAGCAAGGATGCCTGTCCTGATCGGTCAAAGGTTGCTGAGCTCCTGCTGGGGATGGGCTTCGTGGCATATGACATCTTCGCCTTGATCCATCCCTATGGGACCTCCTACTTCGATGTCAGCTTCGTGAGACCGGAGGGCCTTGAGCTTTTCTGGTCTCGCCATGAGCTGGCTCGGGGTCGCCCCGAATGGCAGGGTTTCCTCGCTGAAGCAATATCCCGCCAGAACTCGGTCAGGAAGGTGACCGTTTTGACCAGTAACGAGTCACTTTCCTGTGTCGACATCTCCACCTGGGTTGGACGATATGGCGACATCATCGGTATTCCCGAGAAGACCCTCGATGAGCATGGTATCTGGTCAGGAGCCTGGACCTTCATGGTGAAATTGAAGGTTTCAGGAAACACCGTTACCCATATCCCTTCCTCAACATTTTTGGGGAGGGACAGGATCTTGATTTTCTACCGGGGGCAGCCTAAGGTCTGTCACAGGTGCGGCAGCCCCACACACTTCAGTGCGCAGTGTACCACCCAGAAATGCGCACTGTGTGGGGACCTCGGCCATCTTGCTGCTACCTGTGGCAGAATTAGGTGTAACCTGTGTGGTGACCTCGGTCACCCGTTCAGTCGCTGTCCGCGTTCCTTTGCCAATGCGGTCCTGAAAGCGGCGAGTGCGGGACAGGCGAAAGCCGGGACTAATCTCGCCGGTGAAGGGACCAACAGAGGCGGAGGAGGCAGGGAACCGGTGAGGAGCAGGCTGCCGCCATCCAATATCAGGCGGCAGCAGCAGCGCCGTGGGAACAGGGGGCAGGGAGTAATGACCCTAAACTCTGACCCGGGTGCTTCACTTGCAGCTGAGGATCCTAAAGACGGCGAATTGAGCGAGGAAGTCAAGAGACTTGAAAGGGAGGAGCAAAAGGACGCCATGTCTGCCCAGGAACCTTCATCCGGTGACAGTCTGGATGAAGGAGATGGGGAGTGGTCACAGCAAAAGAAAAAGGGTAACAGGAAAACAACTAAGGAAAAGAGGGGGTCCGGGCCTCGAGCCTCCTCCTTGGAGTGCGACCCCTCTGACTCCGTAGCCCTGATCCAGGTGCCATTGGAAGGTCCAGCCGCCCCCCCTCTGGTGGATCTCTCTAACCGGTTCCGGGCCCTCCAGGACTCCCCTCCAGAGGGGGGCGATGGGGACCCGGGGCCGGAGGTTGCGGACAAGGTTGTTGGGGCTCAGGAGGTCGCTGGGTCTTCTTCTCAGGGGGCAAATACAAAGCCTTCTGGGGGGGGGGACTACCTCAGGACCACCAGACAAGGGCCAGAGTGTATGTAAGGAGAGAATGGATGAGTCTGTTTGTCTTAAGCGCACTAAAAACTCATCATTGTCAGAGGAAGAGGGTGAAACTGTTGGGGGTGGGAAGAAAAAGGCTATCTAATTCAATCAATCATGATGGCGGCACCCACCCCATTGACGCTGGCAACCATTAATGTTGCCAGCATAAAGTCAGATGTGGCAAGGTACACGGCCTTTCATTTTCTCGGCCAACTTGACGCCGACATTTTGTTTTTGCAGGAGACCAGGTTGACCGACCTATCAACCATGCATAAAGCAAGGCGGGAGTGGAGGCACGGGCCCTCCTACTGGTCTCTTGCGGCCGAGCCGTATAGTGGGGTGGCGGTCCTTTTTAAGACCGCAGCGGTTGAATGCAGACGATTGATCGAGTTAGAAATGGGGAGATGCTTGATCCTAGATGTCTCCATTGGGGGACAGGAGCTTCGGCTCATTAACATCTACGGTCCCCAGTCCAAGTGGGACCGCAAGTGTCTCTTCATGAAGATCAAACCTTTCTTATTTTCGAGTCGGCAGGTGGTCTTTGGAGGGGATTTCAACAACGTCACGAGACCCTGTGATAGAGGAGGTTCCGGAGACTGGCTGGCTTACGATTGCGTCGCGCTAAATAGGATAGTAAGTGAGGCACGCCTGGTGGATGTCCACATCCGGCACAACACAGGCCAAGCGGGGTTCACTTTTTTTAGAGGTAGTCAGTGCAGGTCTAGGTTAGACAGGTTTTATTTGAAGGAGGATGCCGTCTCCTCGCCGTTGTCGGTTGTGGAGGTGGAGTTCTCCGATCACTGTTTGATTATGTTTTCTCTGAGCATTACAGAGACTCCTCGGATGGGAAGAGGTTATTGGAAGCTGAATTCGTCACTCCTTGAGGAAGAAGCTGTAAGACGGTCCTTTGAGGAATTTCTTCAGAGCCAGGTACCGCTGCTGGGCCTAAGTAACACTAAGTCTGAGTGGTGGGAGATGTTCAAACATCGGGTGGCGAGATTCTTCCGGCAACTCTCGAACCTCAGAAGCCTGAACAGGGATCGCCTGTATCAGAGCCTGAGGAGGAAACTCGAGCAACTTGTCTCGACTGGGGGTAGCCGCGAGGCGATCTCCAGTGTGAAATCCTTGCTAAAGAGGTGTCAGTACGATAGGCACGCATCTTTGGTTTTTGAGAGGGATTACGGGAAGTACTACTCGCCCGACCCCTACAGAAGCTGCAAGATGTCAGTGAATAGTAAGATAGTGACTGGGCTGATGGACAGTACGGGATCCCTGAGAAGGTCCAGATCAGGGATCTTGGAGGTCGTCAGTTCATACTACTCGCACCTCTTGGGAAGGAAGGAACTGGATCGTGACAGGATGTCGGCTTTCCTGGCTGAAGCTGTTCCTGAGCCAGGGGCTGACCTCTCGCTGGGCGGTTTGGCAGAAGCGATCAAAGAAGAGGAAGTGAGACTGGCGATCGATGGGCTCCGGCCCAAAAAATCGCCAGGTCTGGATGGCTTAACATCCGAGTTCTTTAAGACCTTTAGGGACTCCTTGGTCCCCCTCTTGACTCAGGTGTTTAATGAGTGTCTCTCCTCGGGCACTCTGCCGAGATCATTAAGGAGGTCGGCTTTGATCATTTTGTCAAAGGGTAAGGACCCGTCACGCATTGAGAATTGGCGTCCCATATCACTTCTCAATGTGGACAGGAAGGTTTTGGCTAAGATACTCTTCAATAGGCTGGTGAAGTTTGCACCGCGGCTCCTTTCGGAGGCCCAGCACTGTTGCGTTCCTGGCCGTAGCACTTTCAGTGCTGTTCTGGGTGTCCGAGAGGCCGTGGAGCAGGGCAGGGCAGGCCTTTGGAAGGGGTTCTTGCTGACCCTGGATCAGGCAAAAGCCTTTGATCGGGTCGACCACGAGTACCTCTGGTCCACTCTTTTGAGGTATGGTCTGCCTGGAGGGTTTGTGGACTGGCTTAAGACCTTGTACGCAGGGGCTGAGACTTTCCCTCTGGTAAACGGGTGGATTGGACAACCTTTCGGGGTGGGATCTGGTGTCCGCCAGGGCTGCCCTCTTAGTCCTTTGCTTTACGCGTTTGCGATCGATCCCTTCCTCAGAAGGGTTGATTGTGGACCGTTGGCGGGGGTGAGGATGGGCGGGTTGGCGCCAGAGGCTATCCTGAGGGTAGTGGCCTACGCGGACGACGTTACTGTCTTTGTTTCTTCGCAAGAGGAGGCGATGGTGGTGATGTCAGAAGTGGAGAGCTACTCGGAGGCATCCGGGTCCAAGGTCAACTGTTATGGTTCTCAATGGCAAGAGAACATAGCCCAGCAAACATAAGAACTAGCTCTTGGAAGGATGGAAACTAAACTGACCGTGAACTAAACCTGCCGCACAACTAACAGTAGCCGGGTAGCGTAGCCTGCGTTTTATCCCTAGACGCCCAGCGCCGGCCGGAGGACTAACTAATCCTGGCAGAGGAAAATATAGTCCTGGCTCACCTCTATAGAAATTTCCCCGAAAGGCAGACAGAGGCCCCCACAAATATTGGCGGTGATTTTAGATGAAATGACAAACGTAGTATGAAAATAGGTTTAGCAAAATTGAGGTCCGCTTACTAGATAGCAGGAAGACAGAAAGGGCACTTTCATGGTCAGCTAAAAACCCTATCTAAACACCATCCTGAAATTACTTTAAGACTCTAGTATTAACTCATAACATCAGAGTGGCAATTTCAGATCACAAGAGCTTTCCAGACACAGAAACGAAACTACAGCTGTGAACTGGAACAAAATGCAAAAACAAACAAGGACTAAAGTCCAACTTAGCTGGGAGTTGTCTAGCAGCAGGAACATGCACAGAAAGGCTTCTGATTACAATGTTGACCGGCATGGAAGTGACAGAGGAGCAAGGCTAAATAGCGACTCCCACATCCTGATGGAAACAGGTGAACAGAGGGGATGATGCACACCAGTTCAATTCCACCAGTGGCCACCGGGGGAGCCCAAAATCCAATTTCACAACAGTACCCCCCCCTCAAGGAGGGGGCACCGAACCCTCACCAGAACCACCAGGGCGATCAGGATGAGCCCTATGAAAGGCACGGACCAGATCGGAGGTATGAACATCAGAGGCAGTCACCCAAGAATTATCCTCCTGACCGTATCCCTTCCATTTGACCAGATACTGGAGTTTCCGTCTGGAAACACGGGAGTCCAAGATTTTTTCCACAACGTACTCCAACTCGCCCTCAACCAACACCGGAGCAGGAGGCTCAACGGAAGGCACAACCGGTACCTCATACCTGCGCAATAATGACCGATGAAAAACATTATGAATAGAAAAAGATGCAGGGAGGTCCAAACGGAAGGACACAGGGTTAAGAATCTCCAATATCTTGTACGGGCCGATGAACCGAGGCTTAAACTTAGGAGAAGAAACCCTCATAGGGACAAAACGAGAAGACAACCACACCAAGTCCCCAACACAAAGCCGAGGACCAACCCGACGCCGGCGGTTGGCAAAAAGCTGAGTCTTCTCCTGGGACAACTTCAAATTGTCCACTACCTGCCCCCAAATCTGATGCAACCTCTCCACCACAGCATCCACTCCAGGACAATCCGAAGACTCCACCTGACCAGAAGAAAATCGAGGATGAAACCCCGAATTACAGAAAAAGGGAGACACCAAGGTGGCAGAGCTGGCCCGATTATTGAGGGCAAACTCCGCTAAAGGCAAAAAAGCAACCCAGTCATCCTGATCTGCAGACACAAAACACCTCAAATATGTCTCCAAGGTCTGATTCGTCCGCTCGGTCTGGCCATTAGTCTGAGGATGGAAAGCAGACGAGAAAGACAAATCTATGCCCATCCTAGCACAGAATGCTCGCCAAAATCTAGACACGAATTGGGTACCTCTGTCAGAAACGATATTCTCCGGAATACCATGCAAACGGACCACATTTTGAAAAAACAGAGGAACCAACTCGGAAGAAGAAGGCAACTTAGGCAGGGGAACCAAATGGACCATCTTAGAGAAACGGTCACACACCACCCAGATGACAGACATCTTCTGAGAAACAGGAAGATCCGAAATAAAATCCATCGAGATGTGCGTCCAGGGCCTCTTCGGGATAGGCAAGGGCAACAACAATCCACTAGCCCGAGAACAACAAGGCTTGGCCCGAGCACAAACGTCACAAGACTGCACGAAGCCTCGCACATCTCGAGACAGGGAAGGCCACCAGAAGGACCTTGCCACCAAATCCCTGGTACCAAAGATTCCAGGATGACCTGCCAACGCAGAAGAATGAACCTCAGAAATGACTTTACTGGTCCAATCATCAGGAACAAACAGTCTACCAGGTGGGCAACGATCAGGTCTATCCGCCTGAAACTCCTGCAAGGCCCGCCGCAGGTCTGGAGAAACGGCAGACAATATCACTCCATCCTTAAGGATACCTGTAGGTTCAGAATTACCAGGGGAGTCAGGCTCAAAACTCCTAGAAAGGGCATCCGCCTTAACATTCTTAGAACCCGGCAGGTAGGACACCACAAAATTAAACCGAGAGAAAAACAACGACCAGCGCGCCTGTCTAGGATTCAGGCGTCTGGCGGACTCAAGATAAATTAGATTTTTGTGGTCAGTCAATACCACCACCTGATGTCTAGCCCCCTCAAGCCAATGACGCCACTCCTCAAAAGCCCACTTCATGGCCAAAAGTTCCCGATTCCCAACATCATAATTCCGCTCGGCGGGCGAAAATTTACGCGAGAAAAAAGCACAAGGTCTCATCACGGAGCAATCGGAACTTCTCTGCGACAAAACCGCCCCAGCTCCGATTTCAGAAGCGTCGACCTCAACCTGAAAAGGAAGAGCAACATCAGGCTGACGCAACACAGGGGCGGAAGAAAAGCGACGCTTAAGCTCCCGAAAGGCCTCCACAGCAGCAGGGGACCAATCAGCAACATCAGCACCCTTCTTAGTCAAATCAGTCAATGGTTTAACAACATCAGAAAAACCAGCAATAAATCGACGATAAAAGTTAGCAAAGCCCAAAAATTTCTGAAGACTCTTAAGAGAAGAGGGTTGCGTCCAATCACAAATAGCCTGAACCTTGACAGGATCCATCTCGATGGAAGAGGGGGAAAAAATATATCCCAAAAAGGAAATCTTTTGAACCCCAAAAACGCACTTAGAACCCTTCACACACAAGGAATTAGACCGCAAAACCTGAAAAACCCTCCTGACCTGCTGGACATGAGAGTCCCAGTCATCCGAAAAAATCTAAATATCATCCAGATACACAATCATAAATTTATCCAAATAATCACGGAAAATGTCATGCATAAAGGACTGAAAGACTGAAGGGGCATTTGAAAGACCAAAAGGCATCACCAAATACTCAAAGTGGCCCTCGGGCGTATTAAATGCGGTTTTCCACTCATCCCCCTGCTTAATACGCACCAAATTATACGCCCCACGGAGATCTATCTTAGAGAACCACTTGGCCCCCCTTATGCGAGCAAACAAATCAGTCAGCAGTGGCAACGGATATTGATATTTAACCGTGATTTTATTCAAAAGCCGATAATCAATACACGGCCTCAAAGAGCCATCTTTCTTAGCCACAAAGAAAAAACCGGCTCCTAAGGGAGATGACGAAGGACGAATATGTCCCTTTTCCAAGGACTCCTTTATATATTCTCGCATAGCAGCATGTTCAGGCACAGACAGATTAAATAAACGACCCTTAGGGTATTTACTACCCGGAATCAAATCTATGGCACAATCGCACTCCCGGTGCGGAGGTAATGAACCAAGCTTAGGTTCTTCAAAAACGTCACGATATTCAGTCAAGAAATCAGGAATCTCAGAGGGAATAGATGATGAAATGGAAACCACAGGTACGTCCCCATGTGTCCCCTTACATCCCCAGCTTAACACAGACATAGCTTTCCAGTCAAGGACTGGGTTATGAGATTGCAGCCATGGCAATCCAAGCACCAACACATCATGTAGGTTATACAGCACAAGAAAGCGAATAATCTCCTGGTGATCCGGATTAATCCGCATAGTTACTTGTGTCCAGTATTGTGGTTTATTGCTAGCCAATGGGGTGGAGTCAATCCCCTTCAGGGGTATAGGAGTTTCAAGAGGCTCCAAATCATACCCACAGCGTTTGGCAAAGGACCAATCCATAAGACTCAAAGCGGCGCCAGAGTCGACATAGGCATCCGCGGTAATAGATGATAAAGAACAAATCAGGGTCACAGATAGAATAAACTTAGACTGTAAAGTGCCAATTGAAACAGACTTATCAAGCTTCTTAGTACGCTTAGAGCATGCTGATATAACATGAGTTGAATCACCGCAATAGAAGCACAACCCATTTTTTCGTCTAAAATTCTGCCGTTCACTTCTGGACAGAATTCTATCACATTGCATATTCTCTGGCGTCTTCTCAGTAGACACCGCCAAATGGTGCACAGGTTTGCGCTCCCGCAGACGCCTATCGATCTGGATAGCCATTGTTATGGACTCATTCAGACCCGCAGGCACAGGGAACCCCACCATAACATCCTTAATGGCATCAGAGAGACCCTCTCTGAAATTCGCCGCCAGGGCGCACTCATTCCACTGAGTAAGTACAGCCCATTTACGGAATTTCTGGCAGTATATTTCAGCTTCGTCTTGCCCCTGAGATAGGGACATCAAGGCCTTTTCCGCCTGAAGCTCTAACTGAGGTTCCTCATAAAGCAACCCCAAGGCCAGAAAAAACGCATCCACATTGAGCAACGCAGGATCCCCTGGAGCCAATGCAAAAGCCCAATCCTGAGGGTCGCCCCGGAGCAAGGAAATCACAATCCTGACCTGCTGAGCAGGATCTCCAGCAGAGCGAGATTTCAGGGACAAAAACAACTTGCAATTATTTTTGAAATTTTGAAAGCAAGCTCTATTCCCCGAGAAAAATTCAGGCAAAGGAATTCTAGGTTCAGATATAGGAACCTGAACAACAAAATCTTGTAAATTTTGAACTTTCGTGGTGAGATTATTCAAACCTGCAGCTAAACTCTGAATATCCATTTTAAACAGGTGAACACAGAGCCATTCCAGGATTAGAAGGAGAGAGAGAGAGAAAGGCTGCAATATAGGCAGACTTGCAAGAGATTCAATTACAAGCACACTCAGAACTGAAGGGAAAAAAAAAAAAAAAAAATCTTCAGCAGACTTCTCTTTTCTCTCCTTTCTCTGTCAATTAATTTAACCCTTTTGGGGCCGGTCAAACTGTTATGGTTCTCAATGGCAAGAGAACATAGCCCAGCAAACATAAGAACTAGCTCTTGGAAGGATGGAAACTAAACTGACCATGAACTAAACCTGCCGCACAACTAACAGTAGCCGGGTAGCGTAGCCTGCGTTTTATCCCTAGACGCCCAGCGCCGGCCGGAGGACTAACTAATCCTGGCAGAGGAAAATATAGTCCTGGCTCACCTCTAGAGAAATTTCCCCGAAAGGCAGACAGAGGCCCCCACAAATATTGGCGGTGATTTTAGATGAAATGACAAACGTAGTATGAAAATAGGTTTAGCAAAATTGAGGTCCGCTTACTAGATAGCAGGAAGACAGAAAGGGCACTTTCATGGTCAGCTAAAAACCCTATCTAAACACCATCCTGAAATTACTTTAAGACTCTAGTATTAACTCATAACATCAGAGTGGCAATTACAGATCACAAGAGCTTTCCAGACACAGAAACGAAACTACAGCTGTGAACTGGAACAAAATGCAAAAACAAACAAGGACTAAAGTCCAACTTAGCTGGGAGTTGTCTAGCAGCAGGAACATGCACAGAAAGGCTTCTGATTACAATGTTGACCGGCATGGAAGTGACAGAGGAGCAAGGCTAAATAGCGACTCCCACATCCTGATGGAAACAGGTGAACAGAGGGGATGATGCACACCAGTTCAATTCCACCAGTGGCCACCGGGGGAGCCCAAAATCCAATTTCACAACAGTCAACCAAGACAAGTGTGAGAGTCTCTGGCTGGGAGGCGGGGATCCCACGTTTGATCTTCCGGACACCCTCCCCGAACCCCAAGAACATGCCAAAGTCCTAGGCATCGAATTTGGCCAGGGTGATTACCCCACGAAAAACTGGGAAGGCAGAATCAAGGGTGTCGCCCAAAAAGTGGACCAATGGAAGGGTTGGTCTTTGACCCTGAGGGAAAGGGTTGACCTGTGCAAAGCTTTCCTGCTCCCCTTGTTAATCTACCTGGGCAGCGTCTGTGTCTTGCCGGAGCCCCTTTGGACACGGGTCTACAGTCTGTTCTTCCAGATGTTATGGGGGAATAGACTAAACCTAGTCAAACGGGAGGTCACTTATCGCACGAGGAGACTAGGGGGGTTGAATATGGTAAACCCCGTGGTGTTTCTAGTGAACACCTTTTTGAAAGTTAACGTGGCAAACCTCTGGAAAGAGAGGGCTCCTCCGTGGGTATTCTCCTGCAAAGGATGGTTTCAGCCTTTCTTCCAGGAATGGGAGACAGGGGGAAGATTGAAGGATCTTCGCACACCGCACGGGCATCTCCCGGCTTATGTTACCCCGGTTCTGAAAATGATGCGCCGGTGGGGTCTGGGAATGTGGGAAGTGAGGTCCCTCCCGAGGAAACTCCTCGACTTGCGGGTCTTGCTTTCGCATTTTCAGAGACCATTGGTCCTCAGGGACTGCCCGAGTCGGGATCTAGAGGTTGGGTTAAGTTTGCTAAATTCTAGTAGGATCCCCAAGAAGTATTGGGACTTGACTTGGCGCTGCTTCCAAGGTAAGTTGTATGTGAGGGACAATTTGAAGCACAGGAGCTCCGTGGACAGGAATTGTCCCCGTGAGGCTTGTGCTACCATGCTGGAAAGCATGGAGCACTTCCTGCTTCATTGTCCCTTTAATACAGAGGTGTACAACAGGCTGGGGGCTTCCATTGGTTGGCCGCGGCTGGCCACTCTGTCCTATGCCGAGTGGGCCTATGGAGCGTTCAGAGACCTCGGGAGAAGGGACCGAGCCACTTTATTCTTAGTCAGCGCAGTGGTCAGGTACTTCACGTGGAACGCACATGTTTTAGTTACGACGCAGAGTAAAATCCTCCGTGTAGATGAAGTTTGTAGCAGCATCCTAGGTGCCCTGGGGAAGGTGCGTTCTCTGGAGTGCGAAGGACTGGGTGCCCGGAGGGCGGCCCATCTCTGGAGGGGTTTCTCCTTCGGGGTGCCTTAGTCCGTTAGCGCTCCTATATCCTGGTGGCGGGCTGATGTCTTTACACCCTAGATTTTTGTTTTGTATCTCTGTTCCCTGAATAGAAGGTTTGCAGGCATCGAACTTGAGCCTTGGGTGGTGAGTATGTAGGTTGTGTTCTGTGATGTTGGTTTTTGTATATATTGTATATAGTGTATTGTATATATTGTATATAGTGTGTATAATAGAGGGTCTTAGTTAGGTTGGGTGGGGGGATTGGGGGGTTCAACGGCGGTGATAAGAGACTGATCTGGCCTGGCCCAGGCCCCGCCTGGGGAAAAACTTTGGGGCCTGATCCTAGCTCGGATAATTCCTGAACTTTGTGGCCAGAGCTGGATCAGGGGTGGCGGGATAGTTAGAGTAGGTGTGTATATATATATATATATTAAAAAGGAAAAAAATAAAAAAAAATAAAAAAAAAAAAATAATAATAATAAAAAAAAATTTGTACACTGTATTGTATTTAGGTTTGTTGTGGGGTGAATGTGGTGGTGTAAGGGGGAGGGCTGTAAGGTAAGGCAGTGGGACCAGTAGGGTTTTGTTGTGTTTGCGGTGTTGTATAGTGTTCGGTTTAGTATAATGTGTTTATAGTGTATATATTGTATATAATATTGTATATAGGACGGTGTGAATGTAGTTGGGGTTGTATATAGTAGTATGAATGAAGCTGGGCCGGGGGTCTTATATGATTTTATACTATTATTTATATTTATATTTTTTACAGGGGTATTCATGTAATTATGAGTATTTTGTTTGTTGTCTTTTAGCTTTGCTTTATTTTTATTGGAATTTTTGTTTCTCGGTCCTGATTTGTAGGTCATAAACTTTCTCCATTTTGGTTCCATTTCTGGTTTATTTCTTTGTGATTTTTGTCGTTTGTTGTCGTCTGATTGGAGCTTTGTTCTTATGTTTTGTTCTGTTGTGTTTTATTTGTAATGTACCTTGGTTATTGTCATGTAAAGTATTTTTATTTTATTTAATAAAAGACCTGGAGGATAAGACACGATGTAACAGCAGAATAAGAAAAAATATAGAAAAAAGTCAGCTCACCCATCTGTCGGTCCCAGTATCCAAGCACGGAAGCTGCTGTGTAGCAGGAACAAGAAATCATGAAGGTATGATCCAGCTCAGAAAGGTCGGTTAATTTTATGTTTTTTTTAATTCTTTATTAGAAAAATATCTTCCATAAAAACGTTGCATATCTTAAAAAGTCACAACCTCCATATGGGAATGTAATGTGGGCAGACGCATTTCGAACAACAGTTCTTAGTCTTCGCATGACAACATGTAGAAGCAGAATAGTGACTGCAGCTCTGGAGGTGACTGGGGTATAAGATGTCATGTAACAGCAGAATAGTGACTGCAGCTCTGGAGGTGACTGAAGGACAGGTGCCCACAATCAGTCACACCCTGCTAGGAGCAGCACCTGTCTTGTGAGCTCCAGCACTTCCAGCAGGAGGCCCAGAGTCTGCCTCTCTTCTCCCCAGGGAGAGGCAGGCTTCCTGGGAGGCCGGCATGGCTTCCCAGGCTTCTGTTCCCCGGTCTGTGCCGGCGGGGGACAGAGAGCAGCAGCAGCAACCGGCCCAAGAGGGACTGAGGAGGTCGGGACGGGTGAGAAGAAACATACCCACCTACTCCAACCCCGAGATGGCTCATCGTCCGCCCAGAGAGGGAGACAGGGGCACCCCAGGCCCCAGGAAGGAGAGCCCAGGAACACCCTGGGGGGAGAGGAGCTCCGGCGAGTCCACGAGTACCTTCTCCTCCCGAGTGGTCGCCATGCTACGTGAGTACGAGGACGCCGGCAAAGCACTGACAGGGCTGAAGGAGAAGCTGCAGGAGGCACGGATCCTGAACACCCGAGCCTCTAACAAGGAGAAACCCGCGACCTCCCAGAGGTTCAGAGCCCTCAGAGATGAGGTGGCCCGGTTAGTGCTCCTCCGGGAGGGGATTGAGAAAAGCGCAGGTCCCTTCCTGGAGAGGTTTAAGAACCAGCGGCGGTTCTCAGAAATGAAGGGGTTAAATACCTCAGGAGAGCCGCCAGCCGGCGTCCTAAGCGACGAGGAGGAGGAGGAGGAGGACGCCGATGTGGTTGTGACTGGAGTCCTACAAACTGGAACCAGCCGGGAGAGTGAGTCGCAGAGCCGACAACAGGGGAGCGGCCTCCCGGCACGGCAGGGGACTCCGACAGCACAGGCTGGAGTGTCAGCGGAGGAAGAGGAGGAGGGCGGTCTGCTATAGGAGATCCGACAGCTGGAGTCTCCAGTGAACCTGGACCGCTTTTCCTTTGGTGAGGACGAGCCAGCAGAGGAAACAAAGAAGAGGAAGAAGACAACGAAGGAGACCGCACGGGAGGTGGTGAGTTACAGATATGTACTGATGGATGATGTTACACCTACCACCTCCTGTGTAAACCCCACCAAACCTAAAGGCACGGGCTCTGCAGTGGGTCCGGGGCATAGGCAAGGTGGGGAGAGGAGGAGGACGTCCAGCGGTGCTGCCGTCTGTGCGGGGAACAGTGCAGGGGGCGAGGCTGTGGAGGTACTCATGGCGCCGGACATAGGGGACCCCGAGGAGTTTACCTCCCTGCCCTCTGCGGCTAAGCCGGTTATCACCGGGGCTGAGGGGGGCGAGGGGGATGTTCACGCCGTTGCGAAAGGGGGACGGTGTGGGCAGACTCCATCCCTGCTCACTACGGCTGAGCCGGCCGACGCCAGGGCTGTGGGGGGCAGGTCCGAGAAACATGGTGCGGCGAAAGGGGGGCGCACTGTTGTGACAGGGACGCAGTGCGCCTCAACAGAGAAGAGGCACGCGGCTGCGATAGGGGAGCAGCGAGTCCAAAAAGAAAAAAAAAAAGCAGGAAAAATCAGCCGCAGGGAACACTGGGCACCCTGCTGCGACGGGAGGACAGAATGCTCCAGCACCCAAATGTGACACCAGGACCCCGAAGTCTGTGGGTGCGGGGCAGGTGGTGCCCCCCAACAAGCAGCGGGCCCAGAATAATAAAATACAAACTGCTGCAGTAGGGGGGCAAGGCGCTCCAGAGAAACAACAAAACACCAATGAAGGGAAAACGGGTGTGGTGCTGCACCCCTCCCCCGGTCCAGCAGGTGTGAGTGCAGAGGAGCCAGACACAAGTGAGGAAGGAATGGATGTTACTGTGGAAGGTGCAGAGAACACTGGGACAAATGGTGGTGAGAATACTGGTAATAAAGTGATGGGAAGTGGTGAGGGGAATGATGGGAGTAGTGGTGGAGTGAATGGAGGGAGTAGTGGTGGAGTGAATGGAGGGAGTAGTGGTGGAGTGAATGATGGGAGTAGTGGTGGAGTGAATGATGGGAGTAGTGGTGGAGTGAATGGTGGGAGTAGTGAAGTTGCAAATGATGGGAGTAGTGGTGGAGTGAATGAGGAGAGCATTACGGGTGTTGGTGGAGGGGAAGCAGGTAGTGGTCCCGCTGCCCCCCCAACGGTGGCGGGGGCTTCAGCCCCAAGCTATTCAGGAGCTGTCACTGCTGGGGGTAGTAGTGCGCCCTTGTCTGGTGACCCTGAGGATGGTGACTTGCAACAGCGCTTCCTGGACGCCCTGAGGAGAGGGGAGAGTTCTATCAATGTAGAGGGGAGGGAGGTTGATCTGTCTTTCTGGATAGAGAGACACGGTCTTTCCGCCTTCCGAGACAGAGGGGCAGAGACTGTCTGGTCTCTGCCGACACCGGGGCAGAGGAGTAACCGTAGGAACGTGGCCCGTCTCCAGTGGGTAAGCAAGGATGCCTGTCCTGATCGGTCAAAGGTTGCTGAGCTCCTGCTGGGGATGGGCTTCGTGGCATATGACATCTTCGCCTTGATCCATCCCTATGGGACCTCCTACTTCGATGTCAGCTTCGTGAGACCGGAGGGCCTTGAGCTTTTCTGGTCTCGCCATGAGCTGGCTCGGGGTCGCCCCGAATGGCAGGGTTTCCACACTGTAGCAATATCCCGCCAGAACTCGGTTAGGAAGGTGACCGTTTTGACCAGTAACGAGTCACTTTCCTGTGTAGACATCTCCACCTGGGTTGGATGATACGGCGACATCGTCGGTATTCCCGAGAAGACCCTCGATGAGCATGGTATCTGGTCAGGAGCCTGGACCTTCATGGTGAAATTGAAGGTTTCAGGAAACACCGTTACCCATATCCCTTCCTCAACATTTTTGGGGAGGGACAGGATCTTGATTTTCTACCGGGGGCAGCCTAAGGTCTGTCACAGGTGCGGCAGCCCCACACACTTCAGTGCGCAGTGTACCACCCAGAAATGCGCACTGTGTGGGGACCTCGGCCATCTTGCTGCTACTTGTGGCAGGATTAGGTGTAACTTGTGTGGTGACCTCGGTCACCCGTTCAGTCGCTGTCCGCGTTCCTTTGCCAATGCGGTCCTGAAAGCGGCGAGTGCGGGACAGGCGAAAGCCGGGACTAATCTCGCCGGTGAAGGGACCAGTAGAGGCAGAGGAGGCAGGGAACCGGTGAGGAGCAGGCTGCCGCCATCCAATATCAGGCGGCAGGAGCAGCGCCATGGGAACAGGGGGCAGGGAGTAATGACCCTAAACTCTGACCCGGGTGCTTCGCTTGCAGCTGAGGATCCTAAAGATGGCGAATTGAACGAGGAAGTTAAGAGACTTGAAAGGGAGGAGCAAAAGGACGCCATGTCTGCCCAGGAACCTTCATCCGGTGACAGTCTGGATGAGGGAGAGGGGGAGTGGTCACAGCAAAAGAAAAAGGGTAACAGGAAAACCACTAAGGATAAGAGGGGGTCCGGGCCTCGAGCCTCCTCCTCGGAGTACGACCCCTCTGACTCCGTAGTCCTGATACAGGTGCCATTGGAAGGTCCAGCCGCCCCCCCCCCCCCCCCTCTGGTGGATCTCTCTAACCGGTTCCGGGCCCTCCAGGACTCCCCTCCAGAGGGGGGCGATGGGGACCCGGGGCCGGAGGTTGCGGACAACGTTGTTGGGGCTCAGGAGGTCGCTGGGTCTTCTTCTCAGGGGGCAAATACAAAGTCTTCTGGGGGGGGGGACTAACTCAGGACCACCAGACAAGGGCCAGAGTGTATGTAAGGAGAGAATGGATGAGTCTGTTTGTCTTAAGCGCACTAAAAACTCATCATTGTCAGAGGAAGAGGGTGAAACTGTTGGGGGTGGGAAGAAAAAGGCTATCTAATTCAATCAGTCATGATGGCGGCACCCACCCCGTTGACACTGGCAACCATTAATGTTGCCAGCATAAAGTCAGATGTGGCAAGGTACACGGCCTTTCATTTTCTCGGCCAATTTGACGCCGACATTTTGTTTTTGCAGGAGACCAGGTTGACCGACCTATCAACCATGCATAAAGCAAGGCGGGAGTGGAGGCACGGGCCCTCCTACTAGTCTCTTGCGGCCGAGCCGTATAGCGGGGTGGCGGTCCTTTTTAAGACCGCAGCGGTTGAATGCAGACGATTGATCGAGTTAGAAATGGGGAGATGCTTGATCCTAGATGTCTCAATTGGGGGACAGGAGCTTCGGCTCATTAACATCTACGGTCCCCAGTCCAAGTGGGATCGCAAGTGTCTCTTCATGAAGATCAAACCTTTCTTATTTTCGAGTCGGCAGGTGGTCTTTGGAGGGGATTTCAACAACGTCACGAGACCCTGTGATAGAGGAGGTTCCGGAGACCGGCTGGCTTACGATTGCGTCGCGCTAAATAGGATAGTAAGTGAGGCACGCCTGGTGGATGTCCACATCCGGCACAACACAGGCCACGCGGGGTTAACCTTTTTTAGAGGTAGTCAGTGCAGGTCTAGGATAGACAGGTTTTATTTGAAGGAGGATGCCGTCTCCTCGCCGTTGTCAGTTGTGGAGGTGGAATTCTCCGATCACTGTTTGATTATGTTTTCTCTGAGCGTTACAGAGACTCCTCGGATGGGAAGAGGTTATTGGAAGCTGAATTCGTCACTCCTTGAGGAAGAAGCTGTAAGACGGTCCTTTGAGGAATTTCTTCAGAGCCAGGTACCGCTGCTGGGCCTAAGTAACACTAAGTCTGAGTGGTGGGAGATGTTCAAACATCGGGTGGCGAGATTCTTCCGGCAACTCTCGAACCTCAGAAGCCTGAACAGGGATCGCCTGTATCAGAGTCTGAGGAGGAAACTCGAGCATCTTGTCTCGACTGGGGGTAGCCGCGAGGCGATCTCCAGTGTGAAATCCTTGCTAAAGAGGTGTCAGTACGATAGGCACGCATCTTTGGTTTTTGAGAGGGATTACGGGAAGTACTACTCGCCCGACCCTTACAGAAGCTGCAGGATGTCAGTGAATAGTAAGATAGTGACCGGGCTGATGGACAGTACGGGATCCCTGAGAAGCAGTAGCGTAGCTACTGGGGGGGCAGAGGGGGCCATCGCCCTGGGCCCTGTCACATGAAGGGGCCCACCGGGAGCCAGGGCAGGGCCACTTCTGTGACGAGGCTGAACACCGCATAGGAGCAGAGCAGTATATTGTCTGCTCCCGTCTGACGGAGACTCTGCAGGCTGCTATTAGCACAGTGCCCGGCTGCAGAGTCTCCCCCCTGCAGTGAATGATTTCGCCCGTCTGACCTGATCATGAAGCTTTTCCCCGGCTGCAGTTTTCTTCACTCTGTGCACGCTGGGATTGGCTCAGGCACGCTGGGTCCTAGTGCCCACCTTGCATTTCACCTAGACACTTCCTGGTCCTGCCTGCAAACTTTATCAGTAAGTGCTGGGGATGGAACTTATTAGGTTTATTAAATTCAGGTATGTCACTGTGAGGTGAATGTGAGACCATTGGGGTATTGTGGGCACTGAAAGTGGGTGAGGGGGGACAGGGTACTGGGGAGTGAATGTGAGACCATGGGGGTATTGTGGGGGAGGGGAGACAGGGTACTGGGGGGTGAATGTAAGACCATTTGGGTGTTATGAGGGGAGAAGGTGGGTGATGTGGGACAGGGCCCTGAGGGGTGGATGTGAGCTGATGGGGGTATTGGATACTGAAGTGGGGGAGGGGAGACAGGGTACTGGGGGGTAAATGTGAGACAATGGGGGTGTTGTGGGGGCTGAAGGTGGGTGAGGTGGGACAGGGCACTGAGGGGTGGATGTGAGATGATGGGGGTATTGGGGCTGAAGGGGGGAGGGTGGACAGGGCACTGGGGGCTGAATATTATAATCTTTAGTTCTGATATTATATGTACTCCATCACATGTAATATTTGCTGTCTGGGGAGGCTGGAGATGGGGAGATGGGGGGCTTTTGATACGTACCACCTGGGTCTTTTATGAGTATTAGTATAAGGAGCCCGCATACAGTAACCAAGACCTGCATCACATTTACAGCACCACTCCAGCATTATTTTTTATTTCACTGCTGGAGCGGTGCTGAAAATCCACGTCCCCTGCCTCCTGTCTGATATTCACCTTCCGGCGTTTTCATGTGTTTTAGTCTCCGCTCGGCTCCGTCTCCTGCAGTTTGTGGCCTGTCCGAGGCTCCAGTGTTTCATGGAGCAGCGCAGAGGTCACTAATCAATGTGAGTCTGTGGGAGCCTCGTTCTGGCCTGTTCCTCACTCTCAGGGTATGTGCACACGGTGCGGATTGGCCGCTGCGGATCTGCAGCAGTTTTCCATCTGGTTTACAGTGCCATTTAAACCTATGGAAAACCAAATCCGCAGTGCCCATGATGCGGAAAATACCGCACAGAAATGCTGCATTTTATTTTCTGCAGCATGTCAATTCTATTTGCGGATTCTGCAGCGTTTTACACCTGCTCCTGTATAGGATTCTGCAGGTAGTAAAACGCAGGTGAAATCTGCACAAAAACCACAGGAAATCCGCAGTAAATCCGCAACAAGTGCACATAGCCTCATAGTCTTACATTGAGCGCTTGTGACATAGCTTCTAACTTCTGGCCTGTCAGAAACTGCGCTCACAAGTTTGAGCAGAGGCACTGCAGCAGTGCCACAAAATAGTGAATACGCCGGAGGATGAGTAAATGACCGGAGCATCCACATCATGACAGGAAGCTGTGAGTCCATCATACTGTGTATATGGGAGCTGCGGGTCCATCATACTGTGTATAAGGGAGCTGCGGGCCCATCATACTGTGTATAAGGGAGCTGCGGGCCCATCATACTGTGTATAAGGGAGCTGCGGGCCCACCATACGGTGTATATGGGAGCTGCGGGCCCATCATTCTGTGTATATGGGAGCTGCGGGCCCATTATACTGTGTATAAGGGAGCTGCGGGCCCATCATACTGTGTATAAGGGAGCTGCGGGCCCATCATACTGTGTATAAGGGAGCTGCGGGTCCATCATACTGTGTATACGGGAGCTGCGGGCCTATCATACTGTGTATAAGGAAGCTGTGCACACATCATACTGTGTATAAGGGAGCTGCGGGTCCATCATACTGTGTATAAGGAAGCTGTGAGTCCATCATACTGTGTATAAGGGAGCTGCGGGCCAATCATACTGTGTATAAGGGAGCTGCGGGTCCATCATACTGTGTATAAGAGAGCTGCGGGCCCATCATACTGTGTATAAGGGAGCTGTGGGCCCATTATACTGTGTATATGGGAGCTGCGGGCCAATCATACTGTGTATAAGGGAGCTGCGGGCCCATCATACTGTGTATAGGGGAGCTGCAGGCCCATCATACTGTGTATACGGGAGCTGCGGGCCAATCATACTATGTATAAGGAAGTTGTGAGTCCATCATACCGTTTGTACGGGAGCTGCAGGCCCATCAGACAGTGTATAAGGGATCTGCGGGCCCATCACACTGTGTATAAGGGAGCTGCGGGCCAATCATACTGTGTATACGGGAGCTGCGGGCCCATCACACTGTGTATAAGGGAGCTGCGGGCCCATTATACTGTGTATAAGGGAGCTGCGGGCCAATCATACTGTGTATATGGGAGCTGCGGGTCCATCATACTGTGTATAAGGAAGCTGAGGGCCCATCATACTGTGATAAGGGAGCTGCGGGCCCATCATACTGTGATAAGGGAGCTGCGGGCCCATCATACTGTGATAAGGGAGCTGCGGCCCATCATACTGTGATAAGGGAGCTGTGCACACATCATACTGTGTATAAGAGAGCTGCGGGCCCATCATACTGTGTATAAGGGAGCTGCGGGTCCATCATACTGTATATAAGGAAGCTGCGGGCTCATCATACTGTGATAAGGGAGCTGCGGGCCCATCATACTGTGTATAAGGGAGCTGTGAGTCCATCATACTGTGTATAAGGAAGCTGTGCACACATCATACTGTATATATGGGAGCTGTGGGTCCATCATACTGTGTATAAGGAAGCTGCGGGCTCATCATACTGTGATAAGGGAGCTACGAGCCCATCATACTGTGTATAAGGGAGCTGCGGGCCCATCATACTGTGTATAAGGGAGCTGCGAGCCCATGATACTGTGTATAAGGGAAGCTGCAGGCCCATCATACTGTGTATAAGGAAGCTGTGACCCATCATACTGTGTATAAAGAAGCTGTGGGACCATCATACTGTATATAAGGAAGCTGTGTGCCCATCATACTGTGTACAGGGGAACTGTGAGGGACATCATACTGTTTGACGGGAGCTGCCGACCCATCATACTGTGTATAGGAAACTGAAGGCATATTGTGCATATGGGAGCTGTTGGCCCATTACACTGTATATAGGGGAGCTCTGGGGGGCATTATACTTTCTATAGTGGAGTTCTGTCAGCATTATACTGTGTATAGGGGAGCATTGGGCTCATATCTATAGGGGAGCAGTGGGAACATCATACGGTGTAAAGGGGAGTTATAGAATCACCATACTGTGTATAGGGGAGCTGTGGGGGCCTTAGACTGTGTATAGGGAAGCTTTAAGCTCACCATACTGTGTATAATGGAGCAGTACATGGGGGAACTTAGGGGACATTATTAAAGGGAACCTGTCACCCCGTTTTTTGAAGATGAGCTAAAAATAGCGTTAAATAGGGGCAGAGCTGGGCGTTACATTAGTGTCTTTGTGTGCCTTTATTACCCACTTATGCTGCCGAAATACCTTTGTAAAGTCGCCGTTTTCTGCTGTCACTCACGCTGGTCTGGTCCTATGGGCGTGGTGACAGCGCTGTTTCTCCCCCAGAATCCTGCTCATCATTACGTTGGTGGCGTAGTGGTGTGTGCATGTCCAACAGAGAATATCCACTGCCCAGGAGATGAAAAAGAGCGCGATCTGCGCTATTCAGCCGTTTACCGGTGAGAGCGGCCATCTTTCCTGTGGCCGCGCGTGCGCAGATGGAGCGCTCTGCTGCCCGGGGCTTCAGGAAAATGGCCGCGGGATTCCGCGCGTGCACAGATGGAGATCGCGGCGGCCATTTTCCTGAAGCCCCGGGCAGCAGAGCGCTCCATCTGCGCACGCGCGGCCACAGGAAAGATGGCCGCGCCCACCGGTAAACGGCTGAATAGCGCAGATCGCGCTGTTTTTCATCACCTGGGCAGTGGATTCGCCTTTTGGACATGCACACACCACTACGCCACCAACGTAATGATGAGCAGGATTCTGGGGGAGAAACAACGCTGTCACCACGCCCATAGGACCAGACCAGCGTGAGTGACAGCAGAAAACGGCGACTTTACAAAGGTATTTCGGCAGCATAGGTGGGTAATGAAGGCACACAAAGACACTAATGTAACGCCCAGCTCTGCCCCTATTTAACGCTATTTTTAGCTCATCTTCAAAAAACGGGGTGACAGGTTCCCTTTAAATGTTAAGTGGGCACTTAAGCATTATTGTTATAGGGGCACTCAGAGTATTGTGACCATCAAAGTTGCATATGGTCACAATATGGCGGTAAAGTCCATGTTCGTTTTTGTATATAGATTTATTTTCAATAACAGTAGGGTCATATTCTGAGGTTCCCCTATATTCACAACTAGAGTGCGCAACCGTAGCTGTAATCAGGGTTAGCTGGTTAGGGGCCCACTCAGATGTTTCGCCCCCCCCTAAGTTGAAACCCTAGCTACGCCTCTGCTGAGAAGGTCCAGATCAGGGATCTTGGAGGTCGTCAGTTCATACTACTCGCACCTCTTGGGAAGGAAGGAACTGGATCGTGACAGGATGTCGGCTTTCCTGGCTGAAGCTGTTCCTGAGCCAGGGGCTGACCTCTCGCTGGGCGGTTTGGCAGAAGCGATCAAAGAAGAGGAAGTGAGACTGGCGATCGATGGGCTCCGGCCCAAAAAATCGCCAGGTCCGGATGGCTTAACATCCGAGTTCTTTAAGACCTTTAGGGACTCTTTGGTCCCCCTCTTGACTCAGGTGTTTAATGAGTGTCTCTCCTCGGGCACTCTGCCGAGATCATTAAGGAGGTCAGCTTTGATCATTTTGTCAAAGGGTAAGGACCCGTCACGCATTGAGAATTGGCGTCCCATATCACTTCTCAATGTGGACAGGAAGGTTTTGGCTAAGATACTCTTCAATAGGCTGGTGAAGTTTGCACCGCGGCTCCTTTCGGAGGCCCAGCACTGTTGCGTTCCTGGCCATAGCACTTTCAGTGCTGTTCTGGGTGTCCCAGAGGCCGTGGAGCAAGGCAGGGCGGGCCTTTGGAAGGGGTTCTTGCTGACCCTGGATCAGGCAAAAGCCTTTGATCGGGTCGACCACGAGTACCTCTGGTCCACTCTTTTGAGGTATGGTCTGCCTGGAGGGTTTGTGGACTGGCTTAAGACCTTGTACGCAGGGGCTGAGACTTTCCCTCTGGTAAACGGGTGGATTGGACAACCTTTCGGGGTGGGATCTGGTGTCCGCCAGGGCTGCCCTCTTAGTCCTTTGCTTTACGCGTTTGCGATCGATCCCTTCCTCAGAAGGGTTGATTGTGGACCGTTGGTGGGGGTGAGGATGGGCGGGTTGGTGCCAGAGGCTATCCTGAGGGTAGTGGCCTACGCGGACGACGTTACTGTCTTTGTTTCTTCGCAAGAGGAGGCGATGGTGGTGATGTCAGAAGTGGAGAGCTACTCGGAGGCATCCGGGTCCAAGGTCAACCAGGACAAGTGTGAGAGTCTCTGGCTGGGAGGCAGGGATCCCACGTTTGATCTTCCGGACACCCTCCCCGAACCCCAAGAACATGCCAAAGTCCTAGGCATCGAATTTGGCCAGGGTGATTACCCCACGAAAAACTGGGAAGGCAGAATCAAGGGTGTCGCCCAAAAAGTGGCTAATGGAAGGGTTGGTCTTTGACCGAGGGAAAGGGTTGACCTGTGCAAAGCTTTCCTGCTCCCCTTGCTGGTCTACCTGGGCAGCGTCTGTGTCTTGCCGGAGCCTCTCTGGACACGGGTCTACAGTCTGTTCTTCCAGATGTTATGGGGGAATAGACTGAACCTAGTCAAACGGGAGGTCACTTATCGCACGAGGAGACTAGGGGGGTTGAATATGGTGAACCCCGTGGTGTTTCTAGTGAACACCTTTTTGAAAGTTAACGTGGCAAACCTCTGGAAGGAGAGGGCTCCTCCGTGGGTATTCTCCTGCAAGGGATGGTTTCAGCCTTTCTTCCAGGAATGGGAGACAGGGGGAAGATTGAAAGATCTTTGCACACCGCACGGGCATCTCCCAGCTTATGTTACCCCGGTTCTGAAAATGATGCGCCGGTGGGGTCTGGGAATGTGGGAAGTGAGGTCCCTCCCGAGGAAACTCCTCAACATGCGGGTCTTGCTTTCGCATTTTCAGAGACCACTGGTCCTCAAGGACTGCCCGAGTCGGGATCTAGAGGTTGGGTTAAGTTTGTTAAATTCTAGCAGGATCCCCAAGAAGTATTGGGACTTGACTTGGCGCTGCTTCCAAGGTAAGTTGTATGTGAGGGACAATTTGAAGCACAGGAGCTCCGTGGACAGAAATTGTCCCCGTGAGGATTGCGCTACCATGCTGGAAAGCATGGAGCACTTCCTGCTTCATTGTCCCTTTAATACAGAGGTGTACAACAGGGTAGGCGTTTCCATTGGTTGGCCGCAGCTGGCCACTCTGTCCTATGCCGAGTTGGCCTATGGAGCGTTCAGAGACCTCGGGAGACGGGACCGAGCCACTTTATTCTTAGTTAGTGCAGTGGTCAGGTACTTCACGTGGAACGCACGAGTTTTAGTTTCGACGCAGAGTAAAATCCTCCGTGTAGATGAAGTTTGTAGCAGCATCCTAGGTGCCCTGGTGAAGGTACGTTCTCTGGAGTGCGAAAGACTGGGTGCCCGGAGGGCGGCCCATCTCTGGAGGGGTTTCTCCTTCGGGGTGCCTTAGTCCGTTAGCGCTCCTATATCCTGGTGGTGGGCTGATGTCTTTACACCCTAGGTTTTTGTTTTGTATTTCTGCTCCCTGAATAGAAGGTTTGCAGGCATCGAACTTGAGCCTTGGGTGGTGAGTATGTAGGTTGTGTTCTGTGATGTTTGTTTATGTATATATTGTATATATTGTATATAGTGTATATAATAGAGGGTCTTAGTTAGGTTGGGTGGGGGGATTGGGGGGTTCAACGGCGGTGATAAGAGACTGATCTGGCCTGGCTCAGGCCCCGTCTGGGGAAAAACTTTGGGGCCTGATCCTAGCTCGGATAATTCCTGAACTTTGTGGCCAGAGCTGGATCAGGGGTGGCGGGAAAGTTAGAGTAGGTGTGTGTATATATATTAAAAAAAAAAAAAAATGTTAATGTTGTACACTGTATTGTATTTAGGTTTGTTGTGGGGTGAATGTGGTGGTGTAAGGGGGTGGCTGTGAGGTAAGGCAGTGGGACCAGTAGGGTTTTGTTGTGTTTGCGGTGTTGTATAGTGTTTGGTTTAGTATAATGTGTTTATAGTGTATATATTGTATATAATATTGTATATAGGACGGTGTGAATGTAGTTGGGGTTGTATATAGTAGTATGAATGAAGCTGGGCCGGGGATCTTACCTGATTTTATACTATTATTTATATTTATATTTTTTACAGGGGTATTCATGTAGTTATGAGTATTTTGTTTGTCGTCTTTTAGTTTTGCTTTCTTTATTTTTATTGGAATTTTTCTTTCACGTCCCTGATTTGTAGGTCATGAACTTTCTCCATTTTTGTTCCATTTCCGGTTTATTTCTTTGTGATTTTTGTCGTTTGTTGTCGTCTGATTGGAGCTTTGTTCTTATGTTTTGTTCTGTTGTGTTTTATTTGTAATGTATCTTAGTTATTGTCATGTAAAGTATTTTTATTTTATTTAATAAAAGACCTGGAGGATAAGAAACAATGTAACAGCAGAATAGTGACTGCAGCGCTGGAGATGACTGGAGGATAAAACACGATGTAACGGCAGAATAGTGACTGCAGCTCTGGAGGTGACTGGTGGATAAGACATGATGTAACGGCAGAATAGTGACTGCAGCTCTGGAGTTGTCTGGAGGATAAGACACGATGTAACATCAGAATAGTGACTGCAGCTCTGGAGGTGACTGGAGGATAAGACAGAATGTAACAGCAGAATAGTGACTGCAGCTCTGGAGGTGACTGGAGGATAAGACACGATGTAACAGCAGAATAGTGACTGCAGCTCTGGAGGTGACTGGAGAATAAGCTGTATTTCAGGATCAGTACATGACAGGTAAAGCTCAGTATGGGGTTATCTGGACAATCATTACATCACTTGTTTCAGGGTCGACCTTAAGGTGGCAGACTGGGCACTATGGATTATTTGGGCCTATTATCCTGTATGGAGGACTATGTGGGGCCATTATCCTGTATGGAGGACTGTGTGGGGTCATTATCCTGTATGGAGGACTATGTGGGGCCATTATTCTGTATGGAGGACTGTGTGGGGCCTATTATCCTGTATGGAGGACTATGTGGGGCCATTATCCTTTATGGAGGACTGTGTGGGGTCATTATCCTGTATGGAGGACTATGTGGGGCCATTATTCTGTATGGAGGGCCATTATTCTGTATGGAGGACTGTGTGGGGCCATCATTCTGTATGGAGCAATATGTGGGGGCATTATTCTGTATGGAGGGCTTTATGGGGATCACAGTTGGGGCATCTATGTGTTGGGGTCACAATACTTTGGCAGGGGAGTTGGGGGCACAGTAGGGCCATCATACCGTGCTTGTGGATGGTACTGTGGAGGAGTTCACTGTGGGGGTATCATACTGTGTTTGGGAGGCACTTTTGTTGGTATCATACTTTATGGGGGGCAATGAAAGGGCAATCTAGGGGCTTCAATAGGAGGAAAATTACCAAATATTGAGGATTTGTTTTGAGGGGACAGGGCCCCATTAGAAGTTCTGCTATTGGTGCCGTGATTTCTTTGTACGTTCCTGCCCGCGAGGAAATACCGAATGCACCTGTGATGTGGTTTCTCTCTTAAGATTTATTACTTAAAATCTACTTTGTGAGATGACCCTTTTAGGTTTGTTTCCATATTAGATGATAAGGAAAAACTTCCTCATAGGGGGTATCCGGGACTTAAAAAATAAAAAAATGTACCTAAGCACTATTAGGCGGTTAATTACAACTTACCTTCCTGTTGTGTCCGGCACCGTTCTTCCCCAGCACCGAGCCGTCACCTACCGCTCCTGCCGGGTTTCAGCTTCCTCTGCTTCCAGGAGATCTTATTCCCCCACTGATGTTAGTGTTTGGCACTCCTATTTTTGGGCTCCCATCTCCACATGCCCGGTGGTACGTATGATCGCCAGGTATCATCCACGTGTCTTATTAGACAGTCTATGGGCTGGAGGACGTGCTGGTAATATCAAAGCTTGAGTGCAGAATTTGGGACCCTGCTCTTATTTCTTCCCAGGACTACGCTTTGCCTGACACCGGCCCTGGCTGGTTTTCATTTTTACAATGACTTTTCTCTGTGACCAGATTTTCGTTACAGTGTGTCAGCGTCACTTACCCGGATGTTGACCTGCTCGCTCACGGTGGACGTCGTTTTGTTCCGTTTCTTCACCTCCAGTAGCTCCACCAGCGGCCGGATGGTCATTCCCTGAGTGAAGCAGCAGATAACGATGCGAAGTAACAGAGAAGAGAAGTGGAAAATATTCAGACTCACAAAGAAACAATGTATCCGATGTAGAAGAACTGCCCCAGAACCAAGAAGGCAGCGTCTGTCTAGTTACATAGTCATATTTCACATATTCATGCAGGGAAGATTTGTATTCAGCAGCCTGGGAAAGCTAAGTGACCACCACCTCGGATTATAAATGGTGACACACTTTCCAAAATTCCCTCCCTGAGGCTCATCCTACAGGTATTAGCTGAAAAAAGTCAGAAAACCTTCCATTAATCACCCATAACCAGCACATCCATGAGCCACAATCTCTGCAGAATGAAAAAAAAAGTGAATGCTCCTCGGGGGAGGGGCCTGAGTAAATGAGGTGGAGATTCCTCTGTAGGATCCTCCCCCACCTGCTTTACTGTTATTTCATCTGATAGATGGACGTTATGACATCTGCCCAGGACTGACCTGGACAAAGACCGTGAAGAGGATGACGGCGCTGGTGGCCGCAATAAACAGATGCTTTGGTGTCATATCGGGGAGAAGAAAGACCAATGAGAAACAGATGGCCCCACGAAGTCCGCCATAGGCGATAATGAACTGATTCTTCTTGGAGATGACGTTCAGGCAGAACTTGTTCAAAATGCCCGTCAGGACTACAACCCCTATAATAGAACAGTCATCAGGACTACAACTCCTATAAACAGAACAATCATCAGGAGGACTACAACCCCTAAAATAACCCAATCATCAGGACTACAACCCCTATAATAGACACAGTCATCAGGACTACAACTCCCATAATAGGACAGTCATCAGCAGGACTACAACTCACATAATAGAGCAATAATCAGGAGGACTATAACCCCTATAATAGCACAATTAGCAGGACTACAACTCCAATAATAACACAATCATCAGAACTACAACTCCCATAATAGGGCAATCATCAGGACTAAAACCCCTATAATGACACAATCATCAGGACTACAATCCCTATAATGACACAATCATCAGGACTACAATCCCTATAATAGACACAATCATCAGGACTACAACTACCATAATAGGACAATCATCAGGAGGACTACAACTCCAATAATAACACAATCATCAGGACTACAACCCCTATAATTACACAATCGTCATGACTACAACCCCTATAATAACACAATCATCAGGAGGACTACAACTCCCATAATAGCACAATCATCAGGACTACAACTCCCATTATAGGGCAATCATCAGGACTGCAACCCCTAAAATAACACAATCATCAGGACTACATCTCCCATAATAAAACAATCATTAGGACTACATCTCCCATAATAACCCAATCATCAGGACTACAACCCCTATAATTGCACAATCATCAGGACTACAACTCCCATAATAGGGCAATCACCAGGGCTGCAACTCCTATAATAAAAAAATCATCAGGACTACAACTCCCATAATAGGGCAATCATCAGGACTGCAACCCCTAAAATAACACAATCATCAGGACTACATCTCCCATAATAACATAATCATTAGGACTACATCTCCCATAATAGGGCAATCATCAGGACTACAACTCCCATAATAGGGCAATCATCAGGACTACAACTCCCATAATAACAATCATCAGGACTACAACTCCCATAATAACACAATCATTAGGACTACATCTCCCATAATAACACAATCATCAGGACTACAACTCCCATAATAGAGCAATCATCAGGACTACAACTACTATAATTGCACAATCATCAGGACTACAACTCCCATAATAGGGCAATCATCAGGACTACAACCCCTATAATTGCACAATCATCAGGACTACAACTCCCATAATAGGGCAATCACCAGGGCTGCAACTCCTATAATAAAACAATCATCAGGACTACAACTCCCATAACAACACAATCATCAGGACTACAACTCCCATAATAGGGGAATCATCAGGACTACAATACCTAAAATAGCACAATCATCAGGACTACAACTCTCATCATGATATAATCTGGAGCACAGACTGCAGCGTTTGTAACGGTGGACTTTTCTGCTGAGGACATGGAGCCGCTTTCTTGGCTGAAGATCGATATAAATAAAGTAGATCACAATAACGCCATCCTGTGAGGGACTTTTGGAGGCATCACCGCACCCCTGCACTCCTGATCATGCCATGTCTCGGAAGACACTTCATTAAAGTCTCCCCTTGCACAGTTGGAGTCGACCTCATACCTGACGCACGCCAGAACAAGCAGAAGACGATGGTGAGGAGGATGAATGGCCAGTTCCACTGGTGAGAGCTCTCCACAGTGTAGAATCCGAGGAAGAAGAAGATGAGCGTCTCGCTGACGCTGCTCCACATCTTCATGAAGTACTTCACCGTGGTGTACGACTTCTGCGAGATGTTCTCCTCCACGTAGCGCTTCATACTCACCGAGCACGAGATGATCCTGTGGACGAAACCGTGTAAGCAGAATATCAGAGTCCTGTTCTCAGATCCGTGTGCCCAAAGTCATCCCCCGCCACAGCCGCCAGACTTACGCCATAATCCCAGACATATGGAAGATTTCTGCTGTCAGATAAGCCAGATAGCTGTACAGAAAGACAAACAGCGGCTCGATAACGCGGATGTGCTCCGTAAAGCGAGTCGTGAAGGCCGCCAAAAGCCCAAATATCAGGCCAACCAGAGTCCCGCCGATGCCAACCACAAAGATATTGCCAATTCCAATAAAGATGTCACTTGGCAGGATGTCCTTCATGCCATCGAAGGCTTTGAAAAGTTTATACAGGACCTGAAGAAAAATGTAACGAAAAATGTAACGCTCATGTTTATGGATGTGTATAATGGTGCTATACAGTGCCCAGATAATCAGTGCCCACCACACCACTATATATATCCACTTACTGTATACAGTGCCCAGATAATCAGTGCCCACCACACCACTATATACATCCACTTACTGTATACAGTGCCCAGATAATCAGTGTCCACCACACCGCTATATACATCCACTTATTGTATACAGTGCACAGATAATCAGTGCCCACAATACCACTATATATATCCACTTATTGTATACAGTGCCCAGATATTCAGTGCCCACCACACCACTATATACATCCACTTACTGTATACAGTGCCCAGATAATCAGTGTCCACCACATCACTATATACATCTACTTACTGTATGCAGCGCCCAGATAATCAGTGCCCACAACACCACTATATACATCCATTTACTGTATACAGTGCCCAGATAATCAGTGTCACCACACCACTATAAACATCCACTTATTGTATACAGTGCCCAGATAATCAGTGTCCACAATACCGCTATATATCCACTTACTGTATACAGTGCCCAGATAATCAGTGTCCACCACACCACTATAAACATCCACTTATTGAATACAGTGCCCAGATAATCAGTGCCCATCATACTACTATATACATCCACTTACTGTATACAGTGCCCAGATAATCAGTGCCCACCACACCACTATATACATCCACTTATTGTACACAGTGCCAAGATAATCAGTGCCCACCACACCACTATATACATCCACTTATTGTATACAGTGCCAAGATAATCAGTGCCCACCACACCACTATATACATCCACTTATTGTATACAGTGCCAAGATAATCAGTGCCCACCACACCACTATATACATCCACTTATTGTATACAGTGCCCACAACACCACTATATACATCCACTTATTGTATACAGTGCCCACCACACCACTATATGCATCCACTTATTACATACAGTGTCCAGATAATCCGTGCTTACTAGACCTCTATATATATATCCACTTATTGTATATAGTGCCCAGATAATCAGTGCCCACCACACCACTATATACATCCACTTATTGTATACATGTGGGGGTTGCCTGGTTGCTAGGGAATCACCACATGTAATCAAGCTGTCTAGTAGCCGCAAATCATTCAGCTGCCGCAAAGAAAACTAAATCTCCGAGCACTAAAAAATGCTCGGAGACCACCCGAGCGTGCTCTGGAAAACCCGAGCAATGAGTACACTCGCTCATCACTAATTACAAGCAAACAGGTCACAGGTGAGGATGTTACCTTTAGTAGCCATCCAAACCCATTTGTGTCAACTTCTGTGCATGTTATCAGGCCAAAATCACCAGGGTATGTGAACTTTTGATTAGGGTCATTTGGATGTTTTTGGTTGTCATGATTTATAAAGAGAAAACACAGAAGTTTGACAATAAATGGCTTCACCCAACCACTAACCATGAGTGGAGGAAAAGTTTTGGTGTTATCATTCTCAGAAAAAAAGCCAAGAAAGCAAAAATTCTGCCAGGGAATGTAAACTTTTGAGCACAACTGTATACCAGGATGGGGGATATCTATATAGGGATGAGCTCAGGATGGAGGTCATATATACCATCCTGCCCCTGTCTGAACTCACCACAGTCACTGCGTCATTGAGCAGAGATTCTCCGAACACTAAGATATAAAGTTTCTCATTCACATGAATCTCCTCAAAGACCGAGAGAACGGCGACCGGATCCACGGCGGCGATCAGACTCCCGAACCACAGATTCTGCAGCAGAGAGACGTCCGGCAGCCCAAACGCCTTCACCTGGCAGATCCCATAAAGGGACAGTCCGATCCCCAAGACGTTCCAGAGGGTCCCCAGGACGGCGTACCACAGGATGGGGCCCAGGTTCTCCATGAAAGGCCGAATGGGGAGAAAGTAACCGGCGTCCAGGACGATGGGGGGCAGGAGGTAGAGGAAGAAGACGTCGCTGTTCATCACTGGGGCCTGATTACTCACAAAGTAAATGATCCCCCCCATAATGAGGCCCAAAATGATGAGGACGCAGCTCTCTGGGACCACTGTGCGGACCCTGGGAGAGAAATGGAAACCTGCAGAAATAGAAAGAGCACTCAGTTACCATCGGGGCAGCTGAAAGTTTGTTACAATGTATCAGTGCTGTTAGCTGAGGGGTTGTTACAATGTATCAGTGCAGTTAGCTGAGGGGTTGTTCCAATGTATCAGTGCAGTTAGCTGAGGGGTTGTTGTAATGTGTCATTGCAATTAGCTGAGGGGTTGTTACAATGTATCAGCATGGTTGGCTGTGTGCTTGTTACAATGTATCCGTATATTTGGCTGTGGGCTTGTTACAATGTATCAGTATGTTTGGCTGTGGGTTCAGTATGTTTGGCTGTGGGCTTGTTACAATGTATCAGTATGTTTGGCTGTGGGCTCAGTATATTTGGCTGTGGGCTTGTTACAATGTATCAGTATGTTTGGATGTGGGCTTGTTACAATGTATCAGTATGTTTGGCTGTGGGCTTGTTACAATGTATCAGTATATTTGGCTGTGGGCTTGTTACAATGTATCAGTATGTTTGGCTGTGGGCTTGTTATGCTGTATCGGTATGTTTGGCTGTGGGCTTGTTACAATGTATCAGTATGTTTGGCTGTGGGCTTGTTACAATGTATCAGTATGTTTGGCTGTTGGCTTGTTACAATGTATCAGTATTTTTGGCTGTGGGCTTGTTACAATGTATCAGTATGTTTGGCTGTGGGCTCAGTATATTTGGCTGTGGGCTTGTTACAATGTATCAGTATGTTTGGATGTGGGCTTGTTACAATGTATCAGTATGTTTGGCTGCGGGCTTGTTACAATGTATCAGTAATGTTTGGCTGTGGGCTTGTTACAATGTATCAGTATGTTTGGCTGTGGGTTTGTTACAATGTATCAGCATGTTTGGCTGTGGGCTCAGTATATTTGGCTGTGGGCTTGTTACAATGTATCAGTATGTTTGGATGTGGGCTTGTTACAATGTATCAGTATGTTTGGCTGTGGGCTTGCTACAATGTATCAGTATGTTTGGCTGTGGGCTTGTTACAATGTGTCAGTAATGTTTGGTTGTGGGCTTGTTACAATGTATCAGTATGTTTGGCTGTGGGTTTGTTACAATGTATCAGTATGTTTTGCTGTGTGTTTGTTACAATGTATCAGTATTTTTGGCTGTGGGCTTGTTACAATGTATCAGTATGTTTGGCTGTGGGCTCAGTATATTTGGCTGTGGGCTTGTTACAATGTATCAGTATGTTTGGATGTGGGCTTGTTACAATGTATCAGTATGTTTGGCTGTGGGCTTGTTACAATGTATCAGTATGTTTGGCTGTGGGCTTGTTACAATGTATCAGTATGTTTGGCTGTGGGTTTGTTACAATGTATCAGTATTTTTGGCTGTGGGCTTGTTACAATGTATCAGTAATGTTTGGCTGTTGGCTTGTTATGTATCAGTATTGTTTGGCTGTGGGCTTGTTACAATGTATCAGTATGTTTGGCTGTGGGCTTGTTACAATGTATCAGTAATGTTTGGCTGTGGGCTTGTTACAATGTATCAGTAATGTTTGGCTGTGGGCTTGTTACAATGTATCAGCCCAGGTAAATCCAGGACAGGACACATCCTGCTGGTTCCCTCACACAGGCAGGGCCGGACAGACCACTGGGGCGATCTGCGCAGCCGCACAGGAGTCAGTGGTGAGGCGTCACATCCGGCTCCAGAACAGCATCTGTCCCAGACTCATTACCATGTACTGTAAGACTGCAAAGGGCCCATGTACATTTTTGAACAGGGGCCTCTCCTGGCTGTATCCGCCCCTGCACACAGGATTGTTTCCGCCGACACATTATAACAAACCTTCAGCTGTGATAAACTTTAGATCTAAATAATGAACAATCTCATTCACTGAAACAAGCAGAGATTTTTAAAATGATGACAAATTATAACAGACTGGAAAATTCATTGGCAGCAAGCAGAGATCTGTGACATTACAGTCTCGTGTCCCTGCTCGGGGGCCCTTACTAGAGTGGTCACATCAGAAATGTTTAACGCCATCTTGTCCTCCCCCCGGGACGTCTATGGGCATCATCCCTGGTGAAGAGAAGGGCGCTGCCACCTCTTACCAATCTTGGCGAATGAGGCCAGCAAAATGCACAGGGTGATCTCGAAGGGCGTCTTCACGTGGTGATACTCCATGGAGAAGATGTTCACTTGGGAGCCATTCCTGGACACATTGTCCACCTCAGGGGGAGGTGACGTCTGTTCTTTGGAGGATGCTGAGAGTAGTTGAATGCAGAAGATCAGGACAAGAGCCCCCATCATCTTCCTCAGGAGAGACATAGCTGAAGTGTGCTTTCCGTTCTGGTCTGGGATCAGACTGAGAGGGGAGATCCGCGGTGAAACATCCCGTGTGCAATCCCTGGACCGTCTCCAACCTCAGATCTGTAAAATTCCACAAAACGAGTCGTCAATAGAAAACAATTATCTCCCGGGTTAATTACACCATGATGGGTCTCTGCAGCACTTACAGCAACTATGAGAGGAGGGAGGAATGTAAAACCTCCGTGAGTTGCAGACTTAGGGCGGCCAATGTGTCCGCTCTTGTTGCATGCTCCTTTAAAATCTTGGATTCCATGTAGATCCCCCTCTATATGCAGCGCCCCAGAGTCCTGGTCGTTGCAGTACTGTGGATCCGCCACTAAGGGGAGCTATGGTACGTCTGATGGCACTGAAGGAGTTCATCTGACCAGGTATCACAGACACCAATACATTTCACAGCCGGGCCTCCAGGGGGAGCTAAGGGTTCTATTCATTAGGCCACTCCTCACCATTGTGGGTAAACTGGGGGTCAGGCAGGAAGTTAGATGAGAAAGCTGACTGGGTTGGAACCAGGCAACACCTTGTGGCAGAGGGTGTTGTGGGAGAAGATTCGGTAGGGTCCCTGTCAGGGGTGGGATCCTGACAGAGGCCTGGCTACAAGAAGGAATGTAACGGGACCGTGCCTGCTCAGCATAGCGGCGGTGCCCAAGGAAGGATTAGAAGCGAGATAGATTGTGCTGAGTGAGAAACGAGATCAAAGCAAGAAGGAGAATACCAGTAGGAGTCGTGCTGCAAGACCGAGGCAACATCCCACTGAGGCGCACAACCGGCGGCCGGAACGCCGAGGGAGTATTACAATATTCAGCTTCAGGCAATACTCTAAACCAACGGCAGGACAGTCAGTCTAAGGCGGGCTGTCTCACCCAAATCACCTATGCAGTCTTGGGGGGCAACTTGTGGAGAGGGGCGACTCTAGGGTCCCGGAAGAGCTCCGAGCCTACCCGTCATACGGGTGCCGTCCTAACCGCAACATCAGGGAGGGACGGAGGATTAGCAGAACATCATCTAATCGAGTTGTGAGGGAACTTAAGAAACGGACACAACAGTTGTGGGGACTTTCCGTAAGCACAGCAGGGAAGGACCACAACACCTAGCGCTAGAAGGAAGGCACAGATTTCCACCTGCAAAGAGAACTCTGGAGGTGCCATTGGACCGGCCGGACTTGCGCAGCCTGGTTATCCGGATTCCGGACTGAGGACCCAGAGATCTTCAGTAAAGAGGTAAAGAGACTGCAACCTGGTGTCCTCGTTATTTACTACAACCTACACTGCACCGCAACATCACCATTTACACCTATCACTTCATAAGCTGTGCGCCCCTCGGCAGGGTCACGGACCGGGGCCTAGCCACCGTGACAACCCCAGAGCAGAGACTCAGAGGCCCGGTACCGGGTACTCCTCGGCCCTGCGGCAGTGGGGGCGCTACAAATTTTGGTGTCACGAACAGGATCTACTTAAGCCTGAGGAATCAGGTCATGTGTGCCTTGGAACTGTGATTTATTGTGCTTGGACTGTATTTTATTGCAAAGACTGTGCTGTGCCACTTGCCGCCAAAATCCGCTGCCATTACAGCGCTGAGGAGAGCGCAGGAGAAGAAGAGGGGCGTGGAGTAGGCGTGGACAAGCTGGAGAGCGCGAACGACGATGGCCGCCCAGTCTAAATATTTCTGTGTCCTGAGGACGTGTCCGTCAACAGCCGAGGTCCGCCTCCTGATCCTGTTTGGAGGGTGGAGACCATGGAGACGGGGCCGCCCACGAAAGAGACCGCGGGAAGAAGACGCTGGAGAGGAGATAAAGATGGCGACGCCGGGAGCACCGCGTGTGGATGACCTGACTCGGCATGGAGCCGCATCACCGGACACAGCCTCGGAGACGCCATCGTTGCGGGGACTGGCCCTCACGGAACCACCGATGGGTCGACCCAACTGGCAGATGTCCGAGGAGTGTGTGGCCGCAGCCGAAGCCCGACAAATAGCACGCCGCTTGGAGGCTGATGCCCGCGTGCTCGCTCGGCTGGGCCAGCCCACGGAGGTCCGCCTGTCTCCGGTGTCCCCTGCTCCTCCCAACCCGGCCGCGGCTGAAGGTACGCTGCAGGCGCAGGGCCTGGGGATCTTACCGGAGGCAGAACGCCTGCGGTGCCTGATGACAGCATGGCGGAACAGGCCCCAACCTGCAGCCCAGGTAGATCTGACAAGCGTCGCGGAGACCCCACCGTCACACTGGGGTGTCGTGGTGTCCTTCAACTCCCGGAAGGGAAGGGGAGTTATCCAGGAGATCGGGGAGCCACTACAGGTCCGTGTTGACCGGGAAGAAGTAGAGCCCTGCGGGGGAAGGTATGATTCCGACCTGGAGCCTGGCGACGCAGTGACCTATACCCGGTGGAGGAGGGAAACTGGCGAAACTGGCTGGATGGCTCGGGGCGTCCAGCGGTGTGTCGCACTCAAGGCTGCTACTGGGACATCTGAGGACGAGTCCCCTGCAGAGAAGGTGATGGAACCTGTTTCCGTGGAATCTCCAGAAGTCCGGGCTCACCGTGTGCCCCTGGGTCGTGCTCGCCCACAAGCAAGGAGGGCATCCCGGCGAGGGATCCTGTCGCTGCTGGAGCCAGGACCGGCCCTTGCCACACCAAGGCGACCCGTGGGCCGGGTGAGGCCTGGAAGGAGACCACCCCCTACACTACAAGACTGAGTAAGCAGGAATGCTTTAACAAATGTAAATAGTTACTGTTCTACTGTTTTGCTGCTAAACCCGATTAGGGTTAACTCTTAAAGGGATCCCTTTGTTGACCCGGGATCCCTATTGCTTTTTGGTTGTTTTTCCACTTTTTGTTCCTGTTGAAAAGAACTGCCGCAATCATGAACAGTGCATGATACAAACTGCTTGTAAATAGTTGGCACCTTATTAAAGGTGCTCCCTACTGGTTTTACTTAAAGAGAGACTCTTTGTGAAGATACCGCACCGGAGCTTTTGCTGAGTATGGACTGGTAGCTTGAGAAGATGTGCTACCTCATAGAGACTTGGTCCCCTCCTAAAGGGGATGTTCACGTATTGCGCTGATGAACCGTATTGCCTTAAGACAGTTGGGTGGCAATAATGTCTTGTAAAGAGAAAGTAATAATGTTGATGTGAACACGTTAAATGTACCTGACTAGTTAAATGTGAAAAGTGTTTGATAATGTTGATGGAAGAACGAGGACAGGAAGTGAACCCGTAGGGGTTAGTGGTGAGTCCTCTCAGGAGCCAGATAGAGATGGCTCAGTGATTTCAAACTGAAAGTAAATGTTATGTTCTATACTGTGTATAGTAGTTGAAAAGGCAGTAGGCCCGGGCTGAAAGGGGCGGTCCTGTAAGGAAAGGAGAGGCAGTAGGTCTGGAGCCGTTAGGACAGGCGGTCCTGCAGACATCAAGTAGGAGAATGTAGCACAGTTGCTTAAGCCTTATAATGTGTTATAAGAAGGTCTTTAGTGGATTCAGAGTGTACGTCCTTAAAGGCAGCGTTAACTTATTGTTCAAAGATTTGCACTAAGTAGAATACCCGGTTGGGTGAGAAAAGTTATTTATACTAAGTTATTCAAAGTATTTAACCATGTTTGTAACGTTCAAGTGTCCTCACCTCCCATAAAGGGAAGCTCTGTTCAAATATGCTTATTGTTATTGCACTCACAAAATTGTATGTCTTTTTGCTAACCTGTATTGTTTTCTTCCCAGTCCCGGAGTACTGGATTTAACCGGGGGGGAGTGCAGCGCCCCAGAGTCCTGGTCGTTGCAGTACTGTGGCTCCGCCACTAAGGGGAGCTATGGTACGTCTGATGGCACTGAAGGAGTTCATCTGACCAGGTATGAAAGACACCAATACATTTCACAGCCGGGCCTCCAGGGGGAGCTAAGGGTTCTATTCATTAGGCCACTCCTCACCATTGTGGGTAAACTGGGGGTCAGGCAGGAAGTTAGATAAGAAAGCTGACTGGGTTGGAACCAGGCAACACCTTGTGGCAGAGGGTGTTGTGGGAGAAGATTCGGTAGGGTCCCTGTCAGGGGTGGGATCCTGACAGAGGCCTGGCTACAAGAAGGAATATAACGGGACCGTGCCTGCTCAGCATAGCGGCGGTGCCCAAGGAAGGATTAGAAGCGAGATAGATTGTGCTGAGTGAGAAACGAGATCAAAGCAAGAAGGAGAATACCAGTAGGAGTCGTGCTGCAAGACCGAGGCAACATCCTACTGAGGCGCACAACCGGCGGCCGGAACGCCGAGGGAGTATTACAATATTCAGCTTCAGGCAATACTCTAAACCAACGGCAGGACAGTCAGTCTAAGGCGGGCTGTCTCACCCAAATCACCTATGCAGTCTTGGGGGGCAACTTGTGGAGAGGGGCGACTCTAGGGTCCCGGAAGAGCTCCGAGCCTACCCGTCATACGGGTGCCATCCTAACCGCAACATCATGGAGGGACGGAGGATTAGCAGAACATCATCTAATCGAGTTGTGAGGGAACTTAAGAAACGGACACAACAGTTGTGGGGACTTTCCGTAAGCACAGCAGGGAAGGACCACAACACCTAGCGCTAGAAGGAAGGCACAGATTTCCACCTGCAAAGAGAACTCTGGAGGTGCCATTGGACCGGCCGGACTTGCGCAGCCTGGTTATCCGGATTCCGGACTGAGGACCCAGAGATCTTCAGTAAAGAGGTAAAGAGACTGCAACCTGGTGTCCTCGTTATTTACTACAACCTACACTGCACCGCAACATCACCATTTACACCTATCACTTCATAAGCTGTGCGCCCCTCGGCAGGGTCACGGACCGGGGCCTAGCCACCGTGACAACCCCAGAGCAGAGACTCAGAGGCCCGGTACCGGGTACTCCTCGGCCCTGCGGCAGTGGGGGCGCTACATATATGTTCTGCTGCATTAAACGTGGGGACCTGCAGGCCCTGGAGGAGAATGGACTGTCCAGAGGTTCACAACTGGCTGAGCGTAGTGGCGATGAGATCTACGGGGTCACGAAACTGACAGGTAGCATGGAGGAGCCATAGAAGTAGGCGGCCTGGTGCCATGTAGGAGTGTGCTGATTACAGTGTGAGCGGAGCCCACCGAATTTCACCAATAATAGTCCCAAATTCTGGTTGCCTGAGGACTCAAGTTCATAGTCATCATAGCTCCGGGGCAAGCAGGGGATGGGGTTTTCATAAAATGGAGGTTTGGTGGTGTTCATGAGACACGTAGGTTTGGAATGGGACTTCAATGCCTCCCGAAATGTGGGCAGCTATGACCGGCATGAGTCCCTTTGTGACCTGGGACACACAACTTTTATGGGATTGTTTCCATTGGTTTGGGATTGTAGACAGAGGATGAAAGGTTGAAGACACAAAAAAGCACAGTGAGGTCAAAAATACTCTGTTGTAAAAAAATCACAGTAATAAGCAAGTGCTAGTCAGAAGATGTAAAGAAAACAGGGTATTTAGTTGATACGTTTTTTTGCAAAAAAATGTATACTAAGCTGCTCCACCAAATCGCCAAGGTATACCCTTATAGAGCAGTCCTAACTAATGTATGCAATCCCTATCTGATGTATTTAAAACCTGATTATCTGTATAGTACCTGTATAAGCAGGGTTCAGAGAGAAAAAAATATACATGTGGACATGCAGGATGGAACAGCTTAAATGCAAATGACCCACAGAGGAGTGGTGGACTCCCCAGTCTTGTAGAAACAAGAGAACAATTATAGAACCAGAAACACATGGGCTACTTGCACACTGAACAAGTCTGTAGGAACCTGTTCACACCACCAGAAAACTTGAAGACACAAAAAAGCACAGTGAGGTCAAAAATACTCTGTTGTAAAAAAATCACAGTAATAAGCAAGTGCTAGTCAAAAGATGTAAAGAAAACAGGGTATTTAGTTGATACGTTTTTTTGCAAAAAAATGTATACTAAGCTGCTCCACCAAATCCCCAAGGTATACCCTTATAGAGCAGTCCTAACTAATGTATGCAATCCCTATCTGATGTATTTAAAACCTGATTATCTGTATAGTACCTGTATAAGCAGGGTTCAGAGAGAAAAAAATATACATGTGGACATGCAGGATGGAACAGCTTAAATGCAAATGACCCACAGAGGAGTGGTGGACTCCCCAGTCTTGTAGAAACAAGAGAACAATTATAGAACCAGAAACACATGGGCTACTTGCACACTGAACAAGTCTGTAGGAACCTGTTCACACCACCAGAAAACTTGAAGACACAAAAAAGCACAGTGAGGTCAAAAATACTCTGTTGTAAAAAAATCACAGTAATAAGCAAGTGCTAGTCAAAAGATGTAAAGAAAACAGGGTATTTAGTTGATACGTTTTTTTGCAAAAAAATGTATACTAAGCTGCTCCACCAAATCGCCAATGTATACCCTTATAGAGCAGTCCTAACTAATGTATGCAATCCCTATCTGATGTATTTAAAACCTGATTATCTGTATAGTACCTGTATAAGCAGGGTTCAGAGAGAAAAAAATATACATGTGGACATGCAGGATGGAACAGCTTAAATGCAAATGACCCACAGAGGAGTGGTGGACTCCCCAGTCTTGTAGAAACAAGAGAACAATTATAGAACCAGAAACACATGGGCTACTTGCACACTGAACAAGTCTGTAGGAACCTGTTCACACCACCAGAAAACTTGAAGACACAAAAAAGCACAGTGAGGTCAAAAATACTCTGTTGTAAAAAAAATCACAGTAATAAGCAAGTGCTAGTCAAAAGATGTAAAGAAAACAGGGTATTTAGTTGATACGTTTTTTTGCAAAAAAATGTATACTAAGCTGCTCCACCAAATCGCTAAGGTATACCCTTATAGAGCAGTCCTAACTATAGAGCAGTCCTAACTAATGTATGCAATCCCTATCTGATGTATTTAAAACCTGATTATCTGTATAGTACCTGTATAAGCAGGGTTCAGAGAGAAAAAAATATACATGTGGACATGCAGGATGGAACAGCTTAAATGCAAATGACCCACAGAGGAGTGGTGGACTCCCCAGTCTTGTAGAAACAAGAGAACAATTATAGAACCAGAAACACATGGGCTACTTGCACACTGAACAAGTCTGTAGGAACCTGTTCACACCACCAGAAAACTTGAAGACACAAAAAAGCACAGTGAGGTCAAAAATACTCTGTTGTAAAAAAATCACAGTAATAAGCAAGTGCTAGTCAAAAGATGTAAAGAAAACAGGGTATTTAGTTGATACGTTTTTTTGCAAAAAAATGTATACTAAGCTGCTCCACCAAATCGCCAAGGTATACCCTTATAGAGCAGTCCTAACTAATGTATGCAATCCCTATCTGATGTATTTAAAACCTGATTATCTGTATAGTACCTGTATAAGCAGGGTTCAGAGAGAAAAAAATATACATGTGGACATGCAGGATGGAACAGCTTAAATGCAAATGACCCACAGAGGAGTGGTGGACTCCCCAGTCTTGTAGAAACAAGAGAACAATTATAGAACCAGAAACACATGGGCTACTTGCACACTGAACAAGTCTGTAGGAACCTGTTCACACCACCAGAAAACTTGAAGACACAAAAAAGCACAGTGAGGTCAAAAATACTCTGTTGTAAAAAAATCACAGTAATAAGCAAGTGCTAGTCAAAAGATGTAAAGAAAACAGGGTATTTAGTTGATACGTTTTTTTGCAAAAAAATGTATACTAAGCTGCTCCACCAAATCGCCAAGGTATACCCTTATAGAGCAGTCCTAACTAATGTATGCAATCCCTATCTGATGTATTTAAAACCTGATTATCTGTATAGTACCTGTATAAGCAGGGTTCAGAGAGAAAAAAATATACATGTGGACATGCAGGATGGAACAGCTTAAATGCAAATGACCCACAGAGGAGTGGTGGACTCCCCAGTCTTGTAGAAACAAGAGAACAATTATAGAACCAGAAACACACGGGCTACTTGCACACTGAACAAGTCTGTAGGAACCTGTTCACACCACCAGAAAACTTGAAGACACAAAAAAGCACAGTGAGGTCAAAAATACTCTGTTGTAAAAAAATCACAGTAATAAGCAAGTGCTAGTCAAAAGATGTAAAGAAAACAGGGTATTTAGTTGATACGTTTTTTTGCAAAAAAATGTATACTAAGCTGCTCCACCAAATCGCCAAGGTATACCCTTATAGAGCAGTCCTAACTATAGAGCAGTCCTAACTAATGTATGCAATCCCTATCTGATGTATTTAAAACCTGATTATCTGTATAGTACCTGTATAAGCAGGGTTCAGAGAGAAAAAAATATACATGTGGACATGCAGGATGGAACAGCTTAAATGCAAATGACCCACAGAGGAGTGGTGGACTCCCCAGTCTTGTAGAAACAAGAGAACAATTATAGAACCAGAAACACATGGGCTACTTGCACACTGAACAAGTCTGTAGGAACCTGTTCACACCACCAGAAAACTTGAAGACACAAAAAAGCACAGTGAGGTCAAAAATACTCTGTTGTAAAAAAATCACAGTAATAAGCAAGTGCTAGTCAAAAGATGTAAAGAAAACAGGGTATTTAGTTGATACGTTTTTTTGCAAAAAAATGTATACTAAGCTGCTCCACCAAATCGCCAAGGTATACCCTTATAGAGCAGTCCTAACTAATGTATGCAATCCCTATCTGATGTATTTAAAACCTGATTATCTGTATAGTACCTGTATAAGCAGGGTTCAGAGAGAAAAAAATATACATGTGGACATGCAGGATGGAACAGCTTAAATGCAAATGACCCACAGAGGAGTGGTGGACTCCCCAGTCTTGTAGAAACAAGAGAACAATTATAGAACCAGAAACACATGGGCTACTTGCACACTGAACAAGTCTGTAGGAACCTGTTCACACCACCAGAAAACTTGAAGACACAAAAAAGCACAGTGAGGTCAAAAATACTCTGTTGTAAAAAAATCACAGTAATAAGCAAGTGCTAGTCAAAAGATGTAAAGAAAACAGGGTATTTAGTTGATACGTTTTTTTGCAAAAAAATGTATACTAAGCTGCTCCACCAAATCGCCAATGTATACCCTTATAGAGCAGTCCTAACTAATGTATGCAATCCCTATCTGATGTATTTAAAACCTGATTATCTGTATAGTACCTGTATAAGCAGGGTTCAGAGAGAAAAAAATATACATGTGGACATGCAGGATGGAACAGCTTAAATGCAAATGACCCACAGAGGAGTGGTGGACTCCCCAGTCTTGTAGAAACAAGAGAACAATTATAGAACCAGAAACACATGGGCTACTTGCACACTGAACAAGTCTGTAGGAACCTGTTCACACCACCAGAAAACTTGAAGACACAAAAAAGCACAGTGAGGTCAAAAATACTCTGTTGTAAAAAAATCACAGTAATAAGCAAGTGCTAGTCAAAAGATGTAAAGAAAACAGGGTATTTAGTTGATACGTTTTTTTGCAACAAAATGTATACTAAGCTGCTCCACCAAATCGCCAAGGTATACCCTTATAGAGCAGTCCTAACTAATGTATGCAATCCCTATCTGATGTATTTAAAACCTGATTATCTGTATAGTACCTGTATAAGCAGGGTTCAGAGAGAAAAAAATATACATGTGGACATGCAGGATGGAACAGCTTAAATGCAAATGACCCACAGAGGAGTGGTGGACTCCCCAGTCTTGTAGAAACAAGAGAACAATTATAGAACCAGAAACACATGGGCTACTTGCACACTGAACAAGTCTGTAGGAACCTGTTCACACCACCAGAAAACTTGAAGACACAAAAAAGCACAGTGAGGTCAAAAATACTCTGTTGTAAAAAAATCACAGTAATAAGCAAGTGCTAGTCAAAAGATGTAAAGAAAACAGGGTATTTAGTTGATACGTTTTTTTGCAAAAAAATGTATACTAAGCTGCTCCACCAAATCGCCAAGGTATACCCTTATAGAGCAGTCCTAACTAATGTATGCAATCCCTATCTGATGTATTTAAAACCTGATTATCTGTATAGTACCTGTATAAGCAGGGTTCAGAGAGAAAAAAATATACATGTGGACATGCAGGATGGAACAGCTTAAATGCAAATGACCCACAGAGGAGTGGTGGACTCCCCAGTCTTGTAGAAACAAGAGAACAATTATAGAACCAGAAACACATGGGCTACTTGCACACTGAACAAGTCTGTAGGAACCTGTTCACACCACCAGAAAACTTGAAGACACAAAAAAGCACAGTGAGGTCAAAAATACTCTGTTGTAAAAAAAATCACAGTAATAAGCAAGTGCTAGTCAAAAGATGTAAAGAAAACAGGGTATTTAGTTGATACGTTTTTTTGCAAAAAAATGTATACTAAGCTGCTCCACCAAATCGCCAAGGTATACCCTTATAGAGCAGTCCTAACTAATGTATGCAATCCCTATCTGATGTATTTAAAACCTGATTATCTGTATAGTACCTGTATAAGCAGGGTTCAGAGAGAAAAAAATATACATGTGGACATGCAGGATGGAACAGCTTAAATGCAAATGACCCACAGAGGAGTGGTGGACTCCCCAGTCTTGTAGAAACAAGAGAACAATTATAGAACCAGAAACACATGGGCTACTTGCACACTGAACAAGTCTGTAGGAACCTGTTCACACCACCAGAAAACTTGAAGACACAAAAAAGCACAGTGAGGTCAAAAATACTCTGTTGTAAAAAAATCACAGTAATAAGCAAGTGCTAGTCAAAAGATGTAAAGAAAACAGGGTATTTAGTTGATACGTTTTTTTGCAAAAAAATGTATACTAAGCTGCTCCACCAAATCGCCAATGTATACCCTTATAGAGCAGTCCTAACTAATGTATGCAATCCCTATCTGATGTATTTAAAACCTGATTATCTGTATAGTACCTGTATAAGCAGGGTTCAGAGAGAAAAAAATATACATGTGGACATGCAGGATGGAACAGCTTAAATGCAAATGACCCACAGAGGAGTGGTGGACTCCCCAGTCTTGTAGAAACAAGAGAACAATTATAGAACCAGAAACACATGGGCTACTTGCACACTGAACAAGTCTGTAGGAACCTGTTCACACCACCAGAAAACTTGAAGACACAAAAAAGCACAGTGAGGTCAAAAATACTCTGTTGTAAAAAAATCACAGTAATAAGCAAGTGCTAGTCAAAAGATGTAAAGAAAACAGGGTATTTAGTTGATACGTTTTTTTGCAAAAAAATGTATACTAAGCTGCTCCACCAAATCGCCAAGGTATACCCTTATAGAGCAGTCCTAACTAATGTATGCAATCCCTATCTGATGTATTTAAAACCTGATTATCTGTATAGTACCTGTATAAGCAGGGTTCAGAGAGAAAAAAATATACATGTGGACATGCAGGATGGAACAGCTTAAATGCAAATGACCCACAGAGGAGTGGTGGACTCCCCAGTCTTGTAGAAACAAGAGAACAATTATAGAACCAGAAACACATGGGCTACTTGCACACTGAACAAGTCTGTAGGAACCTGTTCACACCACCAGAAAACTTGAAGACACAAAAAAGCACAGTGAGGTCAAAAATACTCTGTTGTAAAAAAATCACAGTAATAAGCAAGTGCTAGTCAAAAGATGTAAAGAAAACAGGGTATTTAGTTGATACGTTTTTTTGCAAAAAAATGTATACTAAGCTGCTCCACCAAATCGCCAAGGTATACCCTTATAGAGCAGTCCTAACTAATGTATGCAATCCCTATCTGATGTATTTAAAACCTGATTATCTGTATAGTACCTGTATAAGCAGGGTTCAGAGAGAAAAAAATATACATGTGGACATGCAGGATGGAACAGCTTAAATGCAAATGACCCACAGAGGAGTGGTGGACTCCCCAGTCTTGTAGAAACAAGAGAACAATTATAGAACCAGAAACACATGGGCTACTTGCACACTGAACAAGTCTGTAGGAACCTGTTCACACCACCAGAAAACTTGAAGACACAAAAAAGCACAGTGAGGTCAAAAATACTCTGTTGTAAAAAAATCACAGTAATAAGCAAGTGCTAGTCAAAAGATGTAAAGAAAACAGGGTATTTAGTTGATACGTTTTTTTGCAAAAAAATGTATACTAAGCTGCTCCACCAAATCGCCAAGGTATACCCTTATAGAGCAGTCCTAACTAATGTATGCAATCCCTATCTGATGTATTTAAAACCTGATTATCTGTATAGTACCTGTATAAGCAGGGTTCAGAGAGAAAAAAATATACATGTGGACATGCAGGATGGAACAGCTTAAATGCAAATGACCCACAGAGGAGTGGTGGACTCCCCAGTCTTGTAGAAACAAGAGAACAATTATAGAACCAGAAACACATGGGCTACTTGCACACTGAACAAGTCTGTAGGAACCTGTTCACACCACCAGAAAACTTGAAGACACAAAAAAGCACAGTGAGGTCAAAAATACTCTGTTGTAAAAAAATCACAGTAATAAGCAAGTGCTAGTCAAAAGATGTAAAGAAAACAGGGTATTTAGTTGATACTTTTTTTGCAAAAAAATGTATACTAAGCTGCTCCACCAAATCGCCAAGGTATACCCTTATAGAGCAGTCCTAACTAATGTATGCAATCCCTATCTGATGTATTTAAAACCTGATTATCTGTATAGTACCTGTATAAGCAGGATTCAGAGAGAAAAAAATATACATGTGGACATGCAGGATGGAACAGCTTAAATGCAAATGACCCACAGAGGAGTGGTGGACTCCCCAGTCTTGTAGAAACAAGAGAACAATTATAGAACCAGAAACACATGGGCTACTTGCACACTGAACAAGTCTGTAGGAACCTGTTCACACCACCAGAAAACTTGAAGACACAAAAAAGCACAGTGAGGTCAAAAATACTCTGTTGTAAAAAAATCACAGTAATAAGCAAGTGCTAGTCAAAAGATGTAAAGAAAACAGGGTATTTAGTTGATACGTTTTTTTGCAAAAAAATGTATACTAAGCTGCTCCACCAAATCGCCAAGGTATACCCTTATAGAGCAGTCCTAACTATAGAGCAGTCCTAACTAATGTATGCAATCCCTATCTGATGTATTTAAAACCTGATTATCTGTATAGTACCTGTATAAGCAGGGTTCAGAGAGAAAAAAATATACATGTGGACATGCAGGATGGAACAGCTTAAATGCAAATGACCCACAGAGGAGTGGTGGACTCCCCAGTCTTGTAGAAACAAGAGAACAATTATAGAACCAGAAACACATGGGCTACTTGCACACTGAACAAGTCTGTAGGAACCTGTTCACACCACCAGAAAACTTGAAGACACAAAAAAGCACAGTGAGGTCAAAAATACTCTGTTGTAAAAAAATCACAGTAATAAGCAAGTGCTAGTCAAAAGATGTAAAGAAAACAGGGTATTTAGTTGATACGTTTTTTTGCAAAAAAATGTATACTAAGCTGCTCCACCAAATCGCCAAGGTATACCCTTATAGAGCAGTCCTAACTAATGTATGCAATCCCTATCTGATGTATTTAAAACCTGATTATCTGTATAGTACCTGTATAAGCAGGGTTCAGAGAGAAAAAAATATACATGTGGACATGCAGGATGGAACAGCTTAAATGCAAATGACCCACAGAGGAGTGGTGGACTCCCCAGTCTTGTAGAAACAAGAGAACAATTATAGAACCAGAAACACATGGGCTACTTGCACACTGAACAAGTCTGTAGGAACCTGTTCACACCACCAGAAAACTTGAAGACACAAAAAAGCACAGTGAGGTCAAAAATACTCTGTTGTAAAAAAAATCACAGTAATAAGCAAGTGCTAGTCAAAAGATGTAAAGAAAACAGGGTATTTAGTTGATACGTTTTTTTGCAAAAAAATGTATACTAAGCTGCTCCACCAAATCGCCAATGTATACCCTTATAGAGCAGTCCTAACTAATGTATGCAATCCCTATCTGATGTATTTAAAACCTGATTATCTGTATAGTACCTGTATAAGCAGGGTTCAGAGAGAAAAAAATATACATGTGGACATGCAGGATGGAACAGCTTAAATGCAAATGACCCACAGAGGAGTGGTGGACTCCCCAGTCTTGTAGAAACAAGAGAACAATTATAGAACCAGAAACACATGGGCTACTTGCACACTGAACAAGTCTGTAGGAACCTGTTCACACCACCAGAAAACTTGAAGACACAAAAAAGCACAGTGAGGTCAAAAATACTCTGTTGTAAAAAAATCACAGTAATAAGCAAGTGCTAGTCAAAAGATGTAAAGAAAACAGGGTATTTAGTTGATACGTTTTTTTGCAAAAAAATGTATACTAAGCTGCTCCACCAAATCGCCAAGGTATACCCTTATAGAGCAGTCCTAACTAATGTATGCAATCCCTATCTGATGTATTTAAAACCTGATTATCTGTATAGTACCTGTATAAGCAGGGTTCAGAGAGAAAAAAATATACATGTGGACATGCAGGATGGAACAGCTTAAATGCAAATGACCCACAGAGGAGTGGTGGACTCCCCAGTCTTGTAGAAACAAGAGAACAATTATAGAACCAGAAACACATGGGCTACTTGCACACTGAACAAGTCTGTAGGAACCTGTTCACACCACCAGAAAACTTGAAGACACAAAAAAGCACAGTGAGGTCAAAAATACTCTGTTGTAAAAAAATCACAGTAATAAGCAAGTGCTAGTCAAAAGATGTAAAGAAAACAGGGTATTTAGTTGATACGTTTTTTTGCAAAAAAATGTATACTAAGCTGCTCCACCAAATCGCCAAGGTATACCCTTATAGAGCAGTCCTAACTAATGTATGCAATCCCTATCTGATGTATTTAAAACCTGATTATCTGTATAGTACCTGTATAAGCAGGGTTCAGAGAGAAAAAAATATACATGTGGACATGCAGGATGGAACAGCTTAAATGCAAATGACCCACAGAGGAGTGGTGGACTCCCCAGTCTTGTAGAAACAAGAGAACAATTATAGAACCAGAAACACATGGGCTACTTGCACACTGAACAAGTCTGTAGGAACCTGTTCACACCACCAGAAAACTTGAAGACACAAAAAAGCACAGTGAGGTCAAAAATACTCTGTTGTAAAAAAATCACAGTAATAAGCAAGTGCTAGTCAAAAGATGTAAAGAAAACAGGGTATTTAGTTGATACGTTTTTTTGCAAAAAAATGTATACTAAGCTGCTCCACCAAATCGCCAAGGTATACCCTTATAGAGCAGTCCTAACTAATGTATGCAATCCCTATCTGATGTATTTAAAACCTGATTATCTGTATAGTACCTGTATAAGCAGGGTTCAGAGAGAAAAAAATATACATGTGGACATGCAGGATGGAACAGCTTAAATGCAAATGACCCACAGAGGAGTGGTGGACTCCCCAGTCTTGTAGAAACAAGAGAACAATTATAGAACCAGAAACACATGGACTACTTGCACACTGAACAAGTCTGTAGGAACCTGTTCACACCACCAGAAAACTTGAAGACACAAAAAAGCACAGTGAGGTCAAAAATACTCTGTTGTAAAAAAAATCACAGTAATAAGCAAGTGCTAGTCAAAAGATGTAAAGAAAACAGGGTATTTAGTTGATACGTTTTTTTGCAAAAAAATGTATACTAAGCTGCTCCACCAAATCGCCAAGGTATACCCTTATAGAGCAGTCCTAACTAATGTATGCAATCCCTATCTGATGTATTTAAAACCTGATTATCTGTATAGTACCTGTATAAGCAGGGTTCAGAGAGAAAAAAATATACATGTGGACATGCAGGATGGAACAGCTTAAATGCAAATGACCCACAGAGGAGTGGTGGACTCCCCAGTCTTGTAGAAACAAGAGAACAATTATAGAACCAGAAACACATGGGCTACTTGCACACTGAACAAGTCTGTAGGAACCTGTTCACACCACCAGAAAACTTGAAGACACAAAAAAGCACAGTGAGGTCAAAAATACTCTGTTGTAAAAAAATCACAGTAATAAGCAAGTGCTAGTCAAAAGATGTAAAGAAAACAGGGTATTTAGTTGATACGTTTTTTTGCAAAAAAATGTATACTAAGCTGCTCCACCAAATCGCCAAGGTATACCCTTATAGAGCAGTCCTAACTATAGAGCAGTCCTAACTAATGTATGCAATCCCTATCTGATGTATTTAAAACCTGATTATCTGTATAGTACCTGTATAAGCAGGGTTCAGAGAGAAAAAAATATACATGTGGACATGCAGGATGGAACAGCTTAAATGCAAATGACCCACAGAGGAGTGGTGGACTCCCCAGTCTTGTAGAAACAAGAGAACAATTATAGAACCAGAAACACATGGGCTACTTGCACACTGAACAAGTCTGTAGGAACCTGTTCACACCACCAGAAAACTTGAAGACACAAAAAAGCACAGTGAGGTCAAAAATACTCTGTTGTAAAAAAATCACAGTAATAAGCAAGTGCTAGTCAAAAGATGTAAAGAAAACAGGGTATTTAGTTGATACGTTTTTTTGCAAAAAAATGTATACTAAGCTGCTCCACCAAATCGCCAAGGTATACCCTTATAGAGCAGTCCTAACTAATGTATGCAATCCCTATCTGATGTATTTAAAACCTGATTATCTGTATAGTACCTGTATAAGCAGGGTTCAGAGAGAAAAAAATATACATGTGGACATGCAGGATGGAACAGCTTAAATGCAAATGACCCACAGAGGAGTGGTGGACTCCCCAGTCTTGTAGAAACAAGAGAACAATTATAGAACCAGAAACACATGGGCTACTTGCACACTGAACAAGTCTGTAGGAACCTGTTCACACCACCAGAAAACTTGAAGACACAAAAAAGCACAGTGAGGTCAAAAATACTCTGTTGTAAAAAAATCACAGTAATAAGCAAGTGCTAGTCAAAAGATGTAAAGAAAACAGGGTATTTAGTTGATACGTTTTTTTGCAAAAAAATGTATACTAAGCTGCTCCACCAAATCGCCAAGGTATACCCTTATAGAGCAGTCCTAACTAATGTATGCAATCCCTATCTGATGTATTTAAAACCTGATTATCTGTATAGTACCTGTATAAGCAGGGTTCAGAGAGAAAAAAATATACATGTGGACATGCAGGATGGAACAGCTTAAATGCAAATGACCCACAGAGGAGTGGTGGACTCCCCAGTCTTGTAGAAACAAGAGAACAATTATAGAACCAGAAACACATGGGCTACTTGCACACTGAACAAGTCTGTAGGAACCTGTTCACACCACCAGAAAACTTGAAGACACAAAAAAGCACAGTGAGGTCAAAAATACTCTGTTGTAAAAAAATCACAGTAATAAGCAAGTGCTAGTCAAAAGATGTAAAGAAAACAGGGTATTTAGTTGATACGTTTTTTTGCAAAAAAATGTATACTAAGCTGCTCCACCAAATCGCCAAGGTATACCCTTATAGAGCAGTCCTAACTAATGTATGCAATCCCTATCTGATGTATTTAAAACCTGATTATCTGTATAGTACCTGTATAAGCAGGGTTCAGAGAGAAAAAAATATACATGTGGACATGCAGGATGGAACAGCTTAAATGCAAATGACCCACAGAGGATTGTGGGTCATTTGCATTTAAGCTGTTCCATCCTGCATGTCCACATGTATATTTTTTTCTCTCTGAACCCTGCTTATACAGGTACTATACAGATAATCAGGTTTTAAATACATCAGATAGGGATTGCATACATTAGTTAGGACTGCTCTATAAGGGTATACCTTGGCGATTTGGTGGAGCAGCTTAGTATACATTTTTTTGCAAAAAAACGTATCAACTAAATACCCTGTTTTCTTTACATCTTTTGACTAGCACTTGCTTATTACTGTGATTTTTTTACAACAGAGTATTTTTGACCTCACTGTGCTTTTTTGTGTCTTCAAGTTTTCTGGTGGTGTGAACAGGTTCCTCCAGACTTGTTCAGTGTGCAAGTAGCCCATGTGTTTCTGGTTCTATAGAGGATGAAAGGTGCAGCTATAGGACCGGTGGTCGGTAGATGTGACTAAAGTCTTGAAGATGCTGAGGAGCAGGCGAGGATGCCTATTTTACTAAGTGAAGTCTGGCAAGTGAGCCATGGGGTGAACAGTGGGCTAGCAGGGGATTCTTGTGGGCCACCGCTGAACTAATGATGAATGAAGTCAATCATCAGTGGTTGGCTCTGTAGAGTCGGCTGTCGATGTGAGAACTGGTCGTGGTGAAGCTGGGCAATTCACGCCAGTGGGACACTGCAGTTGACTTCTATAAGAGGGTTATGAGGATCCTTCTGGGTCAAAATTGCAGCAGGGACGGCCGTATTGGCCTAGAATGTAGCCTGATGGTTCAACTTTGGAAATTACTGAAGTAAAGAAAAGGAAATGAGCATAAACCCTACAGCAAGTAAATAACTGAATAGTAATACTGCATAAAAGTAACATCGGGGACTTGGTTAACGCTATTTTGATCGAAAAAGCATAAAAGCCGTCCCACTGCGACAAGGTGCACGCATTGCAATGGTCCTAGTCTGTCTCTAGTATTATAACCTGAACATGTATAACACAACATCAATGTGAATAGGGGCAGAGCAGGACAGGGCTCCCCCCTCTGAGCTAAGTATTTAACCTGCATAGCTTCCAGTGGATGGGGTCTCAATTGGGGTCCTGTTCTGCTCCACCCTTATTCACACTGACGTTGTTTGATACATGTTAAGGCTTTAATACTAGAGACAGGTTAGGCTTGTCCCAATGGATACATCTTGTCATGGTGCGATGGCTTTTATGCTTTTTTTTATCAAAATAACGCTAAGCAGGTACCTTATGTTATTTCTATGTACTATTACTATTTTCTTATTTACTTGCTGTAGAATATACGCTCATTTTGTTTTTTTCTTCAGCTTTGTCTGTGAAATGGCGACAGTGTGAACGTGCTCTTACACTTTGCACATTACCAGCTTATATTCTGGCGCAGGATTTTTTTTATTTTCCTGGAAGTTACTGGCAGATAAAGTAAGGCTCTGTGATATAGCAGTGTTAGTGTGAGACTGTGTGATGTAGCAGTGTTGGTGTGAGACTGTGTGATGTAGCAGTGTTGGCGTGAGACCGTGTGAACTAATACTATTGGTTTAAGATATGTACCAGTGACAAAGACGTAAGAAACAGATAATCTTGAATTGTTTGATGTTTTCCAGTTTGTTTCACTTTGCAACAATAGAAACAATACTGAATGGTGTGCCTCTTAGGCAAAGTTCACACTGGGCTTTTTTTCTGCAGCAAAGCCTGAGTGCTTGGCAGGAAAGAAGCTGCAGCAAAAACACAGGTTTTGCTGCATTTTTGCAGCGGTTTTGGTGCGCTTTTTCATGCGTTTTTTTCCAATTAAATCAATGGGTGAAAAATGCTGAAGTGTCATGCTCTAGGTCCAGAAAACCATGTAAAGCGCAAAATACAAGACAAAAAAACAACAAGCTGTGTGCATGAGATTACTGAAATCTCATAGACATAGCTGGTACTGAAAAACGCAGCTGAAAAACTAGCAGCAGAAAACGCGCCGAAAAAATGCAGCAAAAACGCCCAGTGTGAACTTAGCCTTAAAGTGTCAGTTACAAAACCGCATTGTGAACTTTTGGGTCAGGCTCAGTGGTCAATGCTGGTGTTATTTAACATCAGGACCCAGATTTGAGTATCACCAAAAGTGACGTATGCATGGGAACTGACAGTTTCCCCTTCGCCATAACTATGAGGCTGCCGTCACACTAGCAGTGTTTGGTCAGTATTTTACATCAGTATTTGCAAGCCAAAACCAGGAGTGGGTGATAAATGCAGAAGTGGTGACGTGTTTCTATTATACTTTTCCTCTGATTGTTCCACTCCTGGTTTTGGCTACAAATACTGATGTAAAATACTGACCAAATACTGCTAGTGTGACGGCAGCCTGAGCAGACATTTATCATCCAAGTCATGGGGAGCAGAATACATGTGAACATTAAGGCTCCATATCAATGGCAGAACCTCCTCCTGAGCTTACAGTGTATGCACTTCCCACTGGGTTATCAGCATCGGGGCCCCTACAGGACTTTTTCTGGTGTTCCTCCACTATCAGACTTGAACCTGTAATGGATTATTATCATCCGGATGAAAACAAATGAATAAAACAATAAATAATATACAATCACCATCAGGGAACAATGATATTATCTACAGTGAAGAAAACAGAGAAATTGTCCAGTCGTTAATGGGATAATGGATCAATTCCGAGGAGATTCATGATGAATAATTGAAATAGTGAGAGATGGAAAATCAGAGCATAAAATAGTAAAACAGTACACTCTACAATGGATACAAGAGAGAACCACAATTTTAGAACCAACATCCCCGAGAACAACCCAAATAATGGTGCGAGTAAAGTGATACATACAAACAACATGGTGCGAGTGCCTTCCGAATGTACAGTAGATGAGAAAGCACTTGTACTACAAGTAAATTATTACAATTGTAGGGGATGTGGCAGTACATATAATACTCCACTCCCTTCTCTTGTGATAAAGTTATAATAGCTGCTATGTGCCTAATGTATATAATGTTATATTGCATGTACTTGTTAAATAGGGAAAGTGTAGTATTGAAGTTTGGACACTAGATGGGGCACAATAATGTGCATAGTTAGGAGGGGTTATCTGTAGCTAAGACAGGGAGGACTTCCTGATTTGAGGTAGAAGGGCTAGGGTGCTCAGACAGTCCACACGGGCTTAAGAGCCCAGGACAATAGCAGCTTCCACTTAACGTTTTATTAAGAGAAAAAGCCCAGTCATCCACAGCATCGGGCCGGAACAGCAGAGGCCAGTTCAGCAGCGGGAAAGGAGAAACTAGAAAGTACGGGGCACAGGTAGCTCCAGGATGTGGCAGCTTATAGCTTGGGCTGATGCCCTCAGTACCAGGGCCAAGCGGTTGCTGGGGGAACTCCCAGAAGAAGTGAGCTGGGTCACCACAAACCACAGTACTGAAGGGCAGGTCGCTTGCCAAGTTGCAACTTGCTTCGGAGATGGAAATTCTCTTGTCTGGGACGAAACAGACTAAGGAATGTCTAACCGCAGCAGAGCTGAGTTGGGAGGACGCTGAGGAACCGTGTGGCACGGTCTGACCCTGGTGTGTGCTGAGTGACAGAAAGGAAGGTGCAGAGAAAGAAGAGGAGATGTGTAATGCGAATTCTGTTGCAAATGCTGTAAAGAATCTGGATGTGCTGCGTAAAGCTTGCAGTAAAATTGTTTATTTGAAAGTTGAAAAGGACTGTGTCTCAATCTTTAGCACACTGACTGATAGGAACCTACAGCGAAACAGTGGTGACACTGACGGCGCAGAAAGTCGAGCCACAGGTACGCAAAGTGATAGACAATGTTTTCATGTATTGGGAGGCCAGGGCACACACTGGAGTGTTTGGCCATGACTACTGCCCTGGTCGTGCCCCTTACATTTTGCATAGTGCAGCAGGATGCCGAAACTGTGTAGTGAGGAAATGCTGTAAGAGATGACATTGATGTGACAAGAGGAGATGCTGAATACTTAAATGTAACCAGGAATAGTAAGGATTGTGATTCCGTGAAAAGTGAAGAAATTGATGTTGTGGAAATGAACAAGAGATATGGAAAAATTATTGAGGTGACGGACTGATTGTGACTGACTCCAAGATGGTGATTCTAAAGATGGCGGAAAATGGCGCCAAAATGGAGAACAACAACTCTGACCCCACCCCTTGTAGGCATTCTGACCTAGAAGTGGAATGAAAAACTACTTGGCATAGTAAGCTAAGTATGGTGACCTCCCCTGGTGGGAGTGTCTGAAGAGGAGTAGTACTGGCCCCTTTCCACAGATTGCTAGAAAATGGGTGGAGCGGCCGGAAGCGACCCCACCTTGGAACGGGTGTGGCCCGGAAGAAAATCCCGTGTACAGCTATGGCAGCATAGGCCGCGTTGAGAGAAAATGGCAACAAGAAGAGGAGAAGGCCCAACCCGGAGGACTAAGGGAAGTTGCCAATGAATTCAGAGGCAGACCGGTTTCCTGTACCTGCGAAGGAAAGCTGCCGGCAGCTGCTGGAGTTGGAATATCAGTATTGGGAGATGGAACCTCTTCATCCGGAACCAGTGTTTCCATGCCATAGTTCACCGGAAACAGCGACAGCCTCAGAGGAGGCCGTGCTGGATGAAAAGGCCAAGCCGGAACTTCGACATCGGGAGCCAGAGTTCACAGTTGCGTCCATGGAGGGATCCACCAATCATGGGACGGGTGTGACCAGGATGTCAGAGCAGGAGCTGGTGAGTGCACTTCGGCCCCTCACCCCAGAAGCCCTGCTGGTCCCTCAGTCTCCCATCCCGGGAGTGAGCCCCTGCGCAGTAGGCCTGTGCTTGGCAGCATTTCAACACTCAGTCAGTCTCGTCCCCATCTGCAGTCAGAGGGCCTCTACCCTTCCCCTGGGCAGGCCGCCTGCATTGAGGAGGATGGCCCTCACGGATATTGTGCTGTGGCCATAAGTCTGCGGTCAGAAAACGATTTAGAGCTGTGTGTGGGCCGAGAACAGGCGCAATCAGCCCCCTGATCCCCGGTCAATGAAAGTCCAAGTTATGCCCCTCTCCTGTCATTGTGGCGGCTGGAGGACACGACACCAGCGCCTGAAGGGTCATTGTAATAATTATAGGGGATAACTCAGGAGACTCTTTGCGTGGAACAAGACAACTACAGGACACAGTCTTATAAGTGGTAAAGTCTATATTATCACACGGTGATTCAAACAGGTGCAGAGAGAAACTCAAGTCCACAACACTTGGTGTAAATAATAAACGCAGCTTAACAGTCTATAGGGAACTTCAGAGGAAAATGCAATCACGCAGAAAGCCTATGAAGCACAATTATTCTTGAGGATACTTGACACGAATAAGTCCTTGTCTAGTCCAAACACAGATAGATATCCTTATAAGGCAGTTCAAGCAATGTCTTATCTCAACCAGGAAGGCCTGGGTAATAGTCTCAGGTTTTTGCAGAGCAGCAACAGCTTACATGTCCAGCAAATGCAGATGGAAGTAAACCCGAGCAGCAGATGAAGGAGGATTACTGGAAACCGGTGTATGCAGCAGGAACTCAGAGCAGGATCACCACACAGGTTCACAAGAGCAGGTATATAGCCAGGGAGGACACAGGTCAGGAGCTGGATGCAAGGCAGAATACTCTAGCACAGACTGAAGGCTGGGGTGGAGTTTTATAGCAGGAAGACACAGTGCACATGAGACCAAAGATGCCATCTTGGAAAAGGGCAGTAATGCACAAAAGGTAATAAAAATGTTCAGAGTCCTGACATTACTCCCTCCTTAGAAGCGGCCTCAGGATGATCCTTGACCTGGTTTCTCAGGGAATCTCTGATGAAAACAAGAAATCTTCTGTTGGGCATTGATGTTTTCCACAGGTTCCCAAGAGTCTTCCTCAGGGGGATATCCCTGCCATCTTATCAGATATTGGAGCCGATTCCTGCGAATCCTGGAATCAATAATTTCCTTCACCACAAATTGTTCTTGCCCATCAATCACCACAGGCTGCGGAGGTGGCACAACACGTCCCTGGAAGGTATTAAGAGATACAGGCTTTAGTAAAGATACATGAAAAACTGGGTGTACCTTCATAGCCCTAGGCAGCTTCAGCCGGCAGGCCACAGAGCTCACAATACCCTTGATCTTGAAAGGGCCAATGAATTTCTGTCCAAGTTTTTGTGAAGGAACATTTAACTTCAGATTCTTAGTTGCTAACCACACGGAATCACCTACCTTGAACATGGGTGCAGGTTTACGGAATCTATCAGCCGATCTCTTATAACGTTCTTGAGCTGTGGTCAGGGATTCCTCCAGATTTTGCCTCATCGCAGTCAGCCTTTCCTCCACTGCCGGAACCGGAGAATTAATTGATTAATTGGAGACCTAGGTAAGATACACGGATGATAACCCAGATTGGCAAAGAAAGGTGTAAATTGAGTGGAGGCGCTCTGAGAATTGTTATATGAAAATTCGGCTAACGGCAGCAACTCCAACCAATCATCCTGGAGATGGCTGACATAGCATCTTAGATATTGTTCCAGCGTCTGGTAGGTCCGCTCAGTCTGACCATTTGTCTGGGGATGGTAAGCAGAAGAGAGACAGACATTAATATTGAGTGCAGAGCAAAACCCCTTCCAGAATCTTGAAGTGAACTGTACTCCACGGTCAGAGATGATCTCATCCGGGACCCCATGCAAGCGAAAGACATTCTGTATAACCAAGTTCACTGTATCTTTAGCTGAAGGGAGGCCGGTGCATGGAACAAAATGAGCAGCTTTAGTCAGGCGATCAACTACCACCATGATTGTATTCATGCCCCCCGATGTAGGCAGCTCCACAATAATGTCCATTGATATAGACCCCCAAGGGCGGGAAGGAACAGGTAATGGCTGTAGAAGACCCGTAGGTGCCACATGAGGAGTCTTGTAACAAGCACATACCTCGCAAGAGAGAACATAGTCCTTGGTATCCTTCAGGCAAGTTGGCCACCAGAAGAATTGGCTCAGGAACTCTTGTGTCTTCTGTACCCCCCTGTGACCAGCCAACTTCGAGTTATGTACCAACTTGAGGATCTGCAGACGGACGACCTCAGGGACGTAGATACGTCGATCTCTGAACCACATGCCACCCTTAAAGACAAGATTAATATCCACAGGTGGGTTGGCCAGAAATACATCACCGTCATAAGCCTCCCTGCAATTCTTCCACAAGTCCTGATCGTTGATAACTTCGATGAAATTGGCATCAGATAGAATGGTCTTGGACGGGGCTCCAGGTACGGAATCCGCAGCATGGATTTGGGATAAAGCATCAGCCTTCCCATTACGAGAACCTGGATGGTACGAGATAACAAAGTTAAATTGATTTAAAAATAAGTTCCAACGAGCCTGATGAGGAGAAAGACATCTAGCAGATCTAAGGAACTCTAAATTGCGATGGTCAGTTAGCACTATGATCTGCTGTGCAGCTCCTTGCAGATGATGCCTCCATTCTTTGAAAGCCGCAATAATAGCCATCAATTCCTTGTCTCCCACGTTGTAATTCTTCTCTGCTGAGGTTAGTCTATGGGAAAAGAAAGCACAAGGATGTAGCAGACCCTTCTCTCCAGATCTTTGGGAGAGAATAGCCCCCAAAGCATTATCAGAAGCGTCCACCTCCACAATGAAAGAAAGTGTTGGATCTGGGTGTATCAACAGCGGTGCTGAGGTGAAAGCATTAAGCTACTCACCGGTAGCAGCGTTTTTCGGAGGCCCATGACGGCACCACGAGAGAGGGGATCCGCCCATTAGGAACAGGAAACCTACAGATACAAAAGGGCGGCACCTCTCACACGTATCAGTTGTTTTACGGAGCCTGAGAGGACTACCGCAGTTAATGACAAGCATACCAAAAATATTATATACAATCAAGTATCTCCCCTTAGTGACGGAGCCAAATTTTTGAAATCTGACCAGTGTCACTTTATGTGGTAATAACTCTGCAATGCTTCAACAAATCCCAGTGATTTTGAGATTGTTTTTTCGTGACACATTATACTTTATGATAATGGTAAATTTAGGTCAATATGTTTTGTGTTTATTTATCAAAAATATCAAAAATTTGAGAAAAATGTTAAAAATTAGCAATTTTCAAAATTTGAATGATTATCCCTTTAATCCAGATGGTAAAACCACAGCAAACCATTAATAAATAACATTTCCCACATGTCTGCTTTACATCAGCACCATTTGTAAAATGTTATTTTATTTTGTTAGCATTTTAGGAGGTTTGAAAATGTAGCAGCAATTTTTCATTTTTTCAAGGAAATTTACAAAATTTATTTTTTATGGACTTATCCATGTTTGAAGTTACTTTAGGGGTCTCATATATTGGGAAACCGCCAAGCGTGATACTATTTTAAAAACAGCACCCCCTGACATATCGAAAACTGCTGTCAGGTAGTTTATTAACCCTTCAGGTGCTTTACAGGAATTAATGCAAAGTGACATGACAGAAATGAAAATGTGTATTTTTACCACTTAAATGCCTCTAACTTCTGAACAGATAACTACAGCTGTCTGACTCTAAGGCCACTATTTGGTCATGAATTGCCACGGCAAACATCAGGACCACAAAATCAAGATCTGAGGGCACCAATTGGGATAAAGAGGAAGCCCCCACACTCTGTTAACCATATATAATGATGTAGTCACTATTTACAGCAGCATCTAAGGGGTTAAACAGATTTGGACGGTGCAAACACTGATCATGGCTGATGCAGAAAGTTGTCAGCTATAGTGCACAACCGACAGATGCTGGATTGTTACCCCTATGGGGAGGCTATTCTCTTATATGTCAGGTCAGTTAAAAGACGTATTGGCTGTCATTAAGGGGTTAAAAAGTAATAATCCCTATATCACCCGTGGAAAACCTTTTTTTTTTTTTTTTTTAAAGGACGTGCAACCCCCACGTGAAAAGGGAGGGAACTAAGGGTGCCATCATGGGGCTCTGAAAAACGCCGCTACCGGTGAGTAGCTTAATGCTTTATTCGGACTCCCATGACGGCACCACGAGAGATTTACAGAGACGTAATCAACCTTAGGGAGGGACTATAGACTGAAGCACCCTTAACCCAAAGGTGAGATCAGAAGAGAACCCCAAGCCCAACTGGTAATGCTTAAAAAAGGTGGAAGGGGATGACCATGTGGCCGCCTTACATATTTGTTCCACTGACACTCCAGATCTTTCTGCCCAAGATGACGCCATGGCCCGGGTGGAATGTGCCTTCAGATTCTGCGGAGCCGGCCCCCCACCTGCTGTGTAAGCCAGAGAGATAGCCTCCCTAATCCATTTAGCTAGTGTATATTTCGATACTCTACACCCTTTCCTCGGACCTTGGAAGGAAAGAAGCAGTGCATTATCTTTCTTCCAATTATTGGTGACTGAGATATACTGTAGAAGACATCTAAAGGTACCTTCACACGAAACGACGCTGCAGCGATAGCGACAACGATGCCGATCGCTGCAGCGTCGCTGTTTGATCGCTGGAGAGCTGTCACACAGACAGCTCTCCAGCGACCAACGATGCCGAGGTCCCCGGGTAACCAGGGTAAACATCGGGTTGCTAAGCGCAGGGCCGCGCTTAGTAACCCGATGTTTACCCTGGTTACCAGCGTAAAATGTAAAAAAAACAAACACTACATACTCACCTGCGCGTCCCCCGGCGTCCGCTTCCTGCACTGACTGACTGACTGAGCGCCGGCAGTAGCAGGGCACAGCGGTGACGTCACCGCTGTGCTGTGCTTTCACTTTCACTTTGCGGCGCTCAGTCAGTGTGGGAAGCAGACGGCGGGGGATGCGAATGTAAGTATGTACTGTTTGTTTTTTTTACATTTTACACTGGTAACCAGGGTAAACATCGGGTTACTAAGCGCGGCCCTGCGCTTAGTAACCCGATGTTTACCCTGGTTACCAGTGTAAAATATCGCTGGTATCGTTGCTTTTGCTGTCAAACACAACGATACACGGCGATCGGACGACCAAATAAAGTTCTGAACTTTATTCAGCGACCAGCGACATCACAGCAGGATCCTGATCGCTGCTGCGTGTCAAACTAAACGATATCGCTAGCCAGGACGCTGCAACGTCACGGATCGCTAGCGATATCGTTACAAAGTCGTTTCGTGTGAAGGTACCTTAACATCTAACGTATGAAGCTCTTGCTCTTTAGGATTAGAAGGATTAGGAATAAAGGATGGTAAGACTATCTCCTGTGATCTATGAAATCGTGTCGCTACCTTCGGTAGGTATGCTGGGTCTGGCCTAAGGACTACTCTGTCTGATAAGAATTCCATGTATGGGGGAAGTCTAGAAAGCGCCTGGATATCCCCTATCCTGCGAGCTGAGGTTATGGCAACCAGAAAGGCTGTCTTAAGGGTCAACATTTTGATTGAGGCATCCTGTAGAGGTTCAAAGGGGGGTTTTGTTAGAGATGACAGAACTAAATTTAGATCCCATGGAACCGTTCTGTCTTTATGTACTGGTCTAGTTCTACTAACTGCTTCAATAAATATCGCTACCCAATAGTTGTTAGCTATATTGCAGGAAAACAGGGCACCCAGGGCTGAGACCTGCACTCTTAGGGTACTAGTAGAGAGATTTAATTCAAACCCCTTCTGCAGAAACTCTAAAATCTGATGTATCGGTACCCCTTCTTGGATATTAAATTTTGAACAGGTCAAGAACTTCCTCCAGGTCCTAGAGTAGATTCTCGTAGTTATCTGCTTTCTACTCTTTAGGAGTGTTTCTACCAAGTTTGGAGAGAAGTCTCTATCTACTAACAATGACCGCTCAAACTCCAAGCCGTTAAATGGTGCGCTGCCACCTGTGGATGGCAGATCGGTCCCTGAGAAAGTAAGTTCGGGATCTCTGGTAGTACCCAGGGAACCGATACTGACATTGTCCTGAGCCATGCAAACCAGGTTCTTCTGGGCCAAAAGGGGGCGATAAGGATAACTTTTGCTCGATCTTCCCTGATTTTCCTCAGAACTAGAGGTAACAGGTTCAACGGTGGGAAAGCATAGGCCAGCGGAAAATCCCATTTTATTAGGAATGCGTCCACCTCCAGGGGATTCTCCCTGGGATTTAGAGAGCAAAAATTTTTAACTTTTTTGTTGCTTCTGGTGGCAAACAGATCCACCACTGGCTGACCCCATCTGTGGACGATATGATTGAAAACGTCCTTGTTGAGAGACAATTCTCCTTGCTTTAATATATTTCGGCTGAGGAAATCTATCACATTCTCTTTTCCTTTGATGTGAAGAGCCGTCAAAGATCGAAAATTTGACTCTGCCATCTGGAACAAGCGATCCGTGATCTGCATTGATGTCTCGGAACGTGTTCCCCCTTGACGGTTTATATAAGCGACTGCAACTCTGTTGTCCGATAGGATTCTGACGTGCTGGCCCTGCAGATATATGAGGAATTTTTTAACAGCCAATTCAACCACCAACAACTCCCTTTGATTGGATGAGGATGTTGTGAAGGGTTCCCATTGCCCCTGGACCACCATCACCATGTCTCCCATATAGGCTCCCCACCCCGAAGAGCTGGCATCTGTGGTTATCACCCGGGTAATATCTACTATCCAGGGAACCCCCGCTGATAAATTTCGTTTATCTAGCCACCACTTAAGGGATTCCAATGTTATTGACCCCAACGTTAATTTTTTATTTAAAGCGCCTCCTAAAGCTCTGTCATGGAACAAGACTTCTTTTTGTAGGGATCTGCATGAAACTGAGACCATTTAACCGCTGGAATGCATGATGTGAGGGAACCTAGTAGAGACATAGCTTGTCGAAACGTCATGGAGGGTGTATTAATTGCTTTCAACACTTGATTCTGAATCTGTTCTAATTTCTTTATAGGGAGAAGACACTGTTGCGTTTTTGAATTTAATATTAACCCCAGGAATTTTTGAATATTTAGGGGCAGTAACCTAGATTTTTCGTAGTTTATGACCCAACCTAGGTGTTCTAATTTAGTTTTAGTAATCTCCAATTGTGACAGGCAGTGATCTACCGAATTTCCCACAATGAGGAAATCATCTAAATAGGAGATTATAAGGATATTTTATTCTCTTAAATGTGCCATGACTTCAGCGATTATTTTTGTGAATACTCTAGGGGCAGAAGTTATCCCAAAGGGAAGTGCTCTGAACTGAAAATGTCGAATCGTTCCCCCTATTAACACCGCTACCTCAGGTATTGTTGGAAATCCACATGAATGGGTACATGATAGTAGGCGTCTTTTAAGTCTACTACCACCATAAAACAGTTGTTAAAAAGCATTTTTATTGTTGAATTGATGGATTCCATTTTGAAAGTATGTTTGACCAAAACTTTATTGAGACCTTTAAGATTTATAATAGTCCTATAAGTCTTGTCAGGTTTCTGAATCAGGAATAGGGGAGAGTAAAAACCTTTTCCTCTCTGAGAATGCGGAACTTCTATCAGGATGTTTTTAGAACAAAGAGTCGTCACTTCCTCTTCTAAAGCAGATTGTTCAGTGGGAGATGAACGTAAGAGGGTTAACTTAAATTTATCCCGTGGAGTATGAATAAACTCGAGTTTGAGTCCTTGGGATATAGTGTCTTGTATCCAAACACTATTTGTGATTCTCGACCATTCTGCAGAGAAATGTAACAATCTCCCCCCCACCGGGATTGCTAGTCATTGGTTCTGTTTTTTCCTTTCTCTCGAGGAACGGCGAAACATGAATCCTGTACCTCGTTTCCGCTTATCATCCCATCTGGATCGATCTCTAATGGGTGAAAAGGTGCGCTTCCTTCCCCGATTGAACCTCCTTTTGTTGAAGGGACGACGATATGAACCGAATAAATTGGGAAATTTCTTCTTGTCATCTCCCGCTTTCTCTAGGAGTTCGTCCAAGGTGGGTCCAAATAAATATTCTCCTTTACAAGGGATAGCACAGAACTTTGCTTTTGCTTGCATATCCCCCAGCCAGCATTTTAACCATAGGGCTCTTCTAGCAGCATTGGAGAGTCCTGCTGCTCTAGCTGCCAACTTAACGGAATCAATGGAAGCGTCTGACAAGAAGGCAGCCCCCTCCTGAATTACTGGTAATGCTGCGAGTATAGAGTCTCTAGAGGCCCCCTGTTTTAACTGAGTCTCTAATTGGTCCAGCCAAACCATCATTGACCTTGCCGTACAGGTTGACGCCACCGCAGATCTTAAGGAGCCGACCGCCATTTCCCAAGTACCTTTTAGGAAGGTGTCCACCTTTCTATCCAGGGGGTCTCTGAGAGTTCCCATATCCTCAAATGGGAGAGAGGATCGCTTTGCCACCTTGGCAATTGCCGCATCCAATTTAGGGGCTTTTTCCCAATTGTTGACTGCTGGGTCATCAAAAGGATACCTACGCTTCTGTGCTGGCGGTAAGGAACCTTTTTTCTCAGGTTTTTTTCCACTCCCTGTTAATAAGTTCCTGTATTTTTTCATTCAGAGGGAAAACTATGCCTCTTTTGCTCTAGTCCACTGAACATCATTTCTTCTTTAGATAGTTGAGGCTTGGGTTCTGTTATACCCATTGTGCCTCTGACCGCCTTTATTAATTTATCTATCCTCTCTAGGAGTAAGCAAAAACGAGCAACGTCTTCATCCGAAGAGGAGGATGAAGCCGCTGAATCGTCTGAGATTTCGCTCTTGTCCTTATCCGCAGACAAATCGGATGTCCACTGAGCCTTTTGCTTAGAGCCTCCTGCTTGTGAAAGGTTCCTAATGGACTGTTTAACTTCCATTCTAACCATTTCCTTCAGACTGGCCGCAATAGAAGAGGATTCTTCCTCTACCTGAGGGGGCAAGTAAGGCAGACTAGTCTATAAGATCTAATGCCATATCCCCTCCCCCTTTCCAAGACCTCTCCGTCTGCTGGATACAGGGGTCGCATAGTTTTTTAGGGCACGAGTCAGGCAAGGGAGCCCCGCAGATGGCACATTCCCTATGCTTCGCCTTATTGATGCTTTTCCTTCCCTATGACAAAACATACGAGGGGAGATCGGTCACTGAGTGAACTTTCTCGAAGATCACTTACCAGTGGTTGCCCACACCCAGAGAGATACCGAAGTACGAGGGGGATCTTTTCTGGCTGATGCTCCAGACCCCTGTCTGGAGGAGCTTTTGCGGCCAGATCCATCGCTCCTTTTCTCATGTTCTTTATCCTTGGGCTTCTGGGATACTTCGTCCAGCAGCAAGGGCTGCTGATCTTGATCAGACTCCATCCTTAGAAATTTGGAGGCCAGAAGCAAGGAACACGCACCTGGAGCTCTCTTATATAGCCCCTCCTTCGGTCAGCATATCTGCTCAGCGCTCATTCGGTTACCCCCCCCCCCCCGCAGCTGCAGGGGATCGCCCCAGGGCCTGAGGGTGAGCGGCATGCAATCTCCGGTGGGCGCCGCCATCTTGGAGCCCCAGCGCATGCGCAGAAACCCCGCGACCCAGAAGTCATCGCCGGCTCCGCCTTCTGACATCACCCTCGGCCCACAGCACTTCCTGTCAGCGCTGCGAACAACGTGGGACGCCGAGGCCAGCCAGCCACACTCCGGGTGGCACCACCTTGATGCCGCCGCCCCAACAGAGCCCGCACAGCACTCCAGAGATACTTACCATGCGCCGCCCCGGAGACAGGACACCACTGGCAACCGCTCCCTGCTGATCATGTCACCGCCGTGCAGCCCTGCCAGGACCACCATGACCACTTCAGGTGCTCCGCACTGGCCGAGGTAGGAGACCCCTCTGCTACCTGAATCGGCCGGCTGGCCTGGGATTCCTAAAAATCTTCTGTAGGATCCAGTCCCTTTAGGAACAGGAAACCAACTGATACGTGTGAGAGGTGCCGCCCTTTTGTATCTGTAGGTTTCCTGTTCCTAATGGGTGGATCCCCTCTCTCGTGGTGCCATCATGGGAGTCCAAATAAACAGATCTTAAGCCGATCAAAAGCTTCTTGAGCCTGTGATGACCACTTAAAGGGCTTTTCCTTCTTTGTCAAGGATAATGGGACGGACAATATCAGAAAAATTTCGAATGAAGCGTCTGTAGAAATTTGCAAAACCAATAAAACGTTGGACCTCCTTAACGTTCTTGGGTACCGGCCAGTCAAGGATAGCCTGAATCTTACCAGATTCCATGTTAAGCCCCTGGGGAGAGATGATATAACCTGTTGTGAATTCTGCTCTTGGGCTCCCTCCGGTGGTTGTAAGTGGTAGCGCTGCTGTCTCTGAATCACAGCATTTATCAGGTGTTTTCACTTTTTGCAATTTGGACAGGGCTATTTAGTCTTGCTTCACCCTTTACTCAGTGCCAGTTGTCCATTGTTCCTGGAGGATTCACATCCCTGCCTGGTCTCTTCTGCTTTGCAGTTCTTTTCAACAAAGATAAGTTCTGGCCTTGATTTTGCTGTTCACATGCTGTGGTCTTATTGTTCAGTTATTTTCCATGTTTTGTCTTGTCCAGCTTGGTCTGTATAAGGATTTGTTTAGCCAAGCTGGTATCTCTGGAGATGCAGATATACCCTCCATGTCTTTAGTTAGCTGTGGAGTTTTGGTATTTTCTGTGGTGGATATTTTCTAGTATTTTAATACTGACCACATAGTACTCTGTCCTGTCCTTTCTATTTAGCTAGAAGTGGCCTCCTTTGCTAAATTCTCATTTCAGTCTGTGTATGTTTTTTCCCTCTCCTCTCACAGTCAATATTTGTGGGGGGCTGCCTGTTCTTTGGGGATTTTCTCTGAGGCAAGATAGTTTTCCCTTTTCTATCTCTAGGGGTAATTAGTCCTCTGGCTGTGTCGAGATGTCTAGGGAGCGCTAGGTACATTCCACGGCTACTTCTAGTTGCGGTGTTAGGTTCAGGGTCTGCGGTCAGTACAGGTTCCACCTTCTCCAGAGTACGTCCCATGCTGCTCTTAAGCCACCAGATCATAACAATAACCTAAGAACTGTATTTCAGAACGATGGAACTCACATTTCTCCAGCTTAATATACAGATGGTTCTCTTTCAGACGTCTTAAAACAGTTTTGACATGTTCTTCATGTTCCTGTAGAGAGTCAGAAAAGATTAGTATATTGTCCAAATAGATCACCACAAACTGGTCCAACAAATCTCTGAAAATGTCATTAGCAAGGTGTTGAAATGTTGCAGGGGCGTTACAAAGCCCAAAGGGCATCACAAGATATTCAAAGTGTCCATACCGGCATCTGAATGCTGTCTTCCACTCATCCCCTGGATGAATACGCACCAAATTATAAGCCCCACGAAGATCCAGTTTAGAGAACACCTTAGCATGGCGGACTCTTTCCAGTAATTCGGGAATCAGAGGCAAAGGGTAACAGTTTCGTATGGTTACCTTATTGAGTTCCCGAAAGTCAACACAGGGTCTCAGGGTCCCATCCTTCTTTTTTACAAAAAATATAGGTACCCCTGCTGGTGAGGAAGAAGGACGTATGAAGCCTTTGGCCAGATTTTCATCAATATAGTCCTTTAAGGCTTGAAGCTCAGGTGCCGCCAAAGGGTATACGTTACCAAAAGGAATAGCTGCCCCAGGAAGCAGCTCAATAGGACAGTCATAATGCCTCTGTGGAGGAAGCTGATCTGCATTTTTCTTGTCACAGATGTCAGAGAACTCTTTATATGCAGAAGGTAAAGTAAATACCTGTACATGTGGTTCCGTAGCCATGGACTCAGGGACAGCTTCTGTTAACGCTGAGTTGCTCCTTGTTGGAAAGATAATCTCCTTGGTCTCCCAGTTGATAATTGGGTTCTGAGAACGCAACCAAGGAATGCCTAAAATCACAGGAAAATGAGGAGAAGAAATTAGAAGAAAGAAAGTTGCTCCTGATGATTAGGCTCCAACAAAATTTCAAGGGGTACGGTCTCCTGATCCACAGGCCCAGAGATTAAAGGTGACCCATCCACTGTTTCCATGGTAATTGGAGAGGCTCTTTGCTGAATTTCAATACCATGTTCCTTGGCAAATGCGATATCCATGAAATTGCCACCTGCACCAGAGTCAATCATAGCTGCACTGGAAATCCACTGTCCTGAAAACAGGATCTTAATAGGGAGAGAACAGTAAGAGTTCTTCTCCTTCAGCTCCTTGGGGGGTGAAGTCATAGAAAGTGAATGGAATACAGCGTTTAAAGGCAGGCTACATTCAGAGATGTCAGATTCATCATCACAATTGTCATATTCTCCTACCGCTGCTAGCACCTTGTTAGGCCACTTGGGACAGTTGATTAAAAAGTGGTCACACTGACCGCAGTAGAAACATAGACTTTCACGAAGGCAATGCTCCCGGTGCTCATTAATCTCGAGCCTCTGAACGGAATCAATTTGCATGGGCACCTCCTCCACCTCCCGAGAGGTTTTACCTGCAGGCTCTTTGGAAGGAAGGAAAAAGTTAGAAATACGGTTATATGCAGAAAACTTCTGCCTACGCTCAGTAAGGCGAATGTCTATGCGCACACAATGCTGTATAAATGTCTCTAGCTCTTGTGGTGACTCAGAGCGAGCTAGTTCATCTTTTATAATACTAGACAGACCCCTTTTAAAAATAGGCAATTGTGCATAACTGTCCCAATTGGTATCTACCGCTAATCTCCTGAATTCAGTAGCATACTCAATAACAGAACGTTTAGCCTGGCGTAAAGACAATAAAGCAGATTCAGCGGTTGCACGGCGATTAGGATCATCAAACATTAATGCCATAGCGGCCAAGAAATCATCCAAGTTATTTAACCGTGGGTCACGAGACTCAATCATCGGATTCGCCCAGGCGAGCGCTCGTGTGGTCAGCAGCATTATTACACACTATACTTTGGATCTATCAGTAGGAAAACGGTCAGCATGCACATCAAAATATGGCATACATTGATTCACAAAGCCACGAAATTTGTCACGATCACCATTAAATCTGAATGGGGGAAACTTAGGTGGGCTAGCTGGTGGCGGTTGCCCAGAGGGTAAAGTCACTTGTGCAGCTATTTGCGTGCTTATGTCCGGAAAAGCCCATCCATACTGGGACTCTATGCCAGCAAGTTTGTTTTCCTGGGCTGCCATGCGGGTGCTTAAGTCCTGCAAAGTCTGTCCAAACCCTTGTTGATTGAGTTCAAAGCTTCCAAACTTCTTTTGCAGACCTTCCACATCTTTCTGCAGTGATCTAATTATGGAAAACACCTGCTCTAATCTGCTTTCTGCAGTCATTGTTCCAGCAGTCTCCTCTTTTCTGGCTAGAGTATCCTTTAATAATTATAGGGGATAACTCAGGAGACTCTTTGCGTGGAACAAGACAACTACAGGACACAGTCTTATAAGTGGTAAAGTCTATATTGTCACACGGTGATTCAAACAGGTGCAGAGAGAAACTCAAGTCCACAACACTTGGTGTAAATAATAAACGCAGCTTAACAGTCTATAGGGAACTTCAGAGGAAAATGCAATCACGCAGAAAGTCTATGAAGCACAATTATTCTTGAGGATACTTGACACGAATAAGTCCTTGTCTTGTCCAAACACAGATATGCTTATAAGGCAGTTCAAGCAATGTCTTATCTCAACCAGGAAGGCCTGGGTAATAGTCTCAGGTTTTTGCAGAGCAGCAACAGCTTACATGTCCAGCAAATGCAGATGGAAGTAAACACGAGCAGCAGATGAAGGAGGATTACTGGAAACTGGTGTATGCAGCAGGAACTCAGAGCAGAGTAGCAGGATCACCACACAGGTTCACAGGAGCAGGTATATAGCCAGGGAGGACACAGGTCAGGAGCTGGATGCAAGGCAGAATACTCTAGCACAGACTGAAGGCTGGGGTCGAGTTATAGCAGGAAGACACAGTGCACAAGAGACCAAAGACGCCATCTTGGAAAAGGGCAGTAATGCACAAAAGGTAATAAAAATGTTCAGAGTCCTGACAGTCATCTACTGGAGCACGGGAATGGAGTCTGATGTGGGAAAAAAGAAAGTGACACGGGAGATGTGTCGCTAAACTGGAGTATATATTTGACAAAGTGAAGTAGTGATCGTTGCATAATCAGGAATAGGACTGTTCCACATCCCTGACAGAAATGAACGGGACTGTTCCACATCCCGGAGGCCAAAGGATCCCTGCAGCACCAGAACGGTGGTGCAATATGGATGGAGTGGCCCAAAGTTTGGACGGTGCTATAAGTGGGCCCTCATCTTGAGTCAGTGTGTTTTGTTGTGCTTGTTGCACCCTCTCTGTTGGATATCGGAACTTGACCTTTAAAAAAAATGGGTCCATGGACTAACAGACAGTCTATGGTTGTAGCAACAGACTGTGTTCCCGGACCAAGCAGCCCACACACACGTCCTGGAGCTGTACTTTCTGCAAAGGAAGGGGGAGAAAAACTTCTCCCTCAAATATATAGTAAAATGGACATAACCAGGAGGACTGTGAGCCAGGTATTTAATTTTAAAGAGCAGGACTCTTTTGTTATGCTGCAGCATAAAAGACTCGGCTCATCTTGAGTTAATGCGATACATGTTCTACCTCGTTTATCCGTTACCTCCCTGCGTGGAGTATTACATGTATATAATAAAAGTTTTATAGTGTAATATGGTCGGGGACAACCATAATTAAGGAAAGAGGGAATGTAGGGGATGTGGCGGTACTTATAATACTCCACTCCCTTCTCTTGTGATAAAGTTATAATAGCTGCTATGTGCCTAATGTATATAATCAGGCTTGGACTGGCCCACTGGAGAACTGGAGGATTCTCCGGTGGGCCCAGGCACTGACACCTGCTGGCATACTGGCCAGCAGCTGCCTAGGGCCCCACTGCTCCAGGGGCCCCCAGCCAGTGGCTATGGGGCCCCTGAGTCAAGGGAGCCCGCCTTGTGCCAGTAGCAGCAGCTGGAGACAGGATCCTGTCCCCGCTGCTAAAGTAAAATGAATATTCACGCTTCCCTACGCCCCTATGGGCGTGGAGAGGCGTGAATACCATTTCTCTTTAATAGCGAGCAGCTTTAGCCGCAGGCTGCAGCTAACAGTGCCCACATGTAAAGCCCCATCACACACACACACACACACACACATTTACAAAGCACCACACACACACAGTACCGCACTGCACACATACTCACACGCAGGCACACAGACTCACAGAGCAGCTCAGCTCACCGCCCGGCGTCTTGCTTCTTGTCTGAGACAGCCCAGCTGGATGATGTCATCATCCAGTGTGCTGTCTCAGTCAGAAAGCTTCCAGCGAGGAAGAGGCTGCTGGGATGAGCTGCTGCTGCGGGGAGGTGAGCTGTGCTGTGTGCCTGCGTGTGTGTGTGAGAGTGTGTCTGTGCCTGCGTGTGTGTGTGTCTGTGTGCCTGCGTGTGTGTGTCTGTGCCTGCGTGTGTGAGTGTGTGCCTGCGTGTGTGTGTGATGAGCTGCGGTGAGAGGTGTGTGTGGTGGTGAAGGACAATGATATTGGTGGGGGGAGACGATGGATTTGATGGGCAATGATGGTGGTGGGGGGAGACAATGATGGAGGTGATGGGCAATGATGGTGGTGGGGGAGACAATGATGGAGGTGATGGGCAATGATGGAGGTGATGGGCAATGATGGAGGTGGGGAGGCAATGATGGAGGTGATGGGCAATGATGGAGGTGACAGGCAATGGAGGTGATAGGCAATGATGGTGGGGAAGCAATGATGGAGGTCATGGGCAATGATGGAGTTGATAGACAATGGAGGTGATAGGAAATGATGGAGGTGATGGGCAATGCTGGTGGTGGGGGGAGGCAATGATGGAGGTGATGGGCAATGATGGAGGTGATAGGCAATGGAGGTGATAGGCAATGATGGTGGGGAGGCAATGATGGAGGTGATGGGCAGTGATGGTGGTAGGGGAGGCAATGATGGAGGTGATAGGTAATGGAGGTGATAGGCAATGATGGTGGGGAGGCAATTATGGAGGTGATGGGCAATGATGGTGGTAGGGGAGGCAATGATGGAGGTGATAGGCAATGATGGAGGTGATAGGCAATGGTGGTGATAGGCAATGATGGTGGGGAGGCAATGATGGAGGTGATGGGCAATGATGGTGGTGGGGGGAGGCAATGATGGAGGTGATGGGCAATGGTGGTGGGAGGCAGTGATGAAATGGACAATGATGTGGGGGAGGAGGCAATGATGCAGGTGGTGGAATGGGCAGTGATGAAGGTGGTGGGGGAGAATGATAGGGGTGGAGGGGAAGAAGGCAATGATGGAGGTGGTGATGAGGACAATGATGGGGGTGGAGAGGGGCTGCATTATACTTTATGAGAGGGCTACATTATATTCTGTGGGGGGACTGCATTCTTCTCAGGGGACTACACTACATTATATATGGGGCTACATCATATTATATGAGGGGGCTACAGTATACTCTATGGGGGGCTGCATTATATTCTGTGGTGGGGCTGCATTCTCTCAGGGGACTACATTATATTCTGTGGTGGGCTGCATTATATTCTATGGTGGGGACTGCGTTATACCTGAGGGGGTTGCATTATATTCTGTGAGGGGGCTACCCCAACCCTTGCTACATAATTAAGACGTGTACTACCTTATATTATACCCTGATATTAGCTCTTTTTACCACACAATTGATGGTCTTGTATCTATTTCTATGTAGCTACATAGTGGGCCCCAAGAATGATTTTCTCTGGTTGGCCCAAGGTGCTCCAGTCCGACGCTGTATATAATGTTATATTGCATGCACTTGTTAAATAGGGAAAGTGTAGTATTGAAGTTTGGACACTAGATGAGGGACAATAATGTGCATAGTCATAATAGGAGGGGTTAGCTGCAGCTAAGACATGGAGGACTTCCTGATTTGAGTTAGAAGAGCCAGGGCACCCAGACAGTCCACACGGGCTTAAGTGCCCAGTACAATAGCAGTGTCATGGTTTGGACAGGGTTAATGCAATGCCCTTTCAGGGTTAATTGTTGTGGCGTCCTTTTAGATCTGGAAGGGATATTTATACCCACCATGGACTAGGATTCTCTGTCAGCTATGCTTTCATTTTGTCTGTGTACCTGTTCCCCTGGTGTGCGTGTGCATACTGTGTTGTTTGTTTGCTCTCTGTGCTTGATCTGGTATGTTTGATCCTCTCAGCTTCTCTGCTTTGTGTTTTTATTCATTCGCTTACTCGGCTTTCTGACCTCTGGCTTCCACCTGACTATCCTTCTGTCTCACCCTCCAGTACCTTTCTTGTCCCCTGGTTATTTACCTCGGCACGTTTGACTACTCTCTGGTGCCGTTCACCCCCTTTGCACCTCGGCACCTGGCTCTGCCCCTGGCCACCCCCCCTCTGTCACATGGTTCAGGTTCTACTTGCTACCCGGTGAGTTCTCTGCCATTTTGCTCTAGGCTCCCTTACTGTGGCAAGTAGCCTCCCGGCAGTACTTTCACCCGGGAGCCTTGACAAGCAGCTTCGATGCAACTTTTTATTAAGAGAAAAAGCCCAGTCATCCACAGAATCGGTCCGGAACAGCAGAGGCCAGTTCAGCAGCGGGAAAAGAGAAACAAGACAGTACGGTGGCACAGGTAGCTCTAGGATGTGTCAGCTAATAGCTTGAGCTGATGCCCTCAGTACTGGGGCGAAGCGGTTTTTGGGGGAACTCCCAGATGAAGTGAGCTTGGAACAGGAGGACGCTGGGTCACCACAAAGCACAGTACTGAAGGGCAGGATGCTCGCCAAGTGGCAGCTAGCTTCAGAGATGGAAATTCTCTTGTCTGGTGCGAAGCAGACTAAGAAATGTCTAACCGTAGCAAAACTGAATTGTGAGGACAGTAAGGAACCATGTGGCACGGTCCAACCCTGGTGTGTGCTGAGTGACAGGAAGGAAGGTGCAGAGAAAGAAGAGGAGATTTGTAGTGCGAATCCTGCTGTAAATGCTGTGAAGAATCTGGATGTGTTGCATAAAGCTAACAGTAAATTTGTTTATTTGAAAGTTGAAAAGGACTGTGTCTCAATCTTTATTACACCAACTGATGGGAAATTACAGCGAAACAGAGGTGACCCTGACAGCGCAGAAAGTGGGGCCACAGGTACGCAAAGTGATGGACAATGTTTTCATGTATTAGGAGGCCAGGGCACAGATACACCAGAGTGTTCAGCCATGACTTCTGCCCTGGTCGTGCCCCTTACATTGTCAAGAACCCAATTCACATGGGAGATTTTTGTCAGCCTATGCGGATAACATCATAGCAAGCACTGTCAATACGCAGGTAAGCTTCCCCCACAACAACGAAAAGACATGGACACAAAACTGAAATAAAAATAATTGATTTTACTCTTATACAAGGAGAAGCATTATAGTGTATTCGTGTACATTGGGGCAGCATTATAGTAGATATATTCTTGTACATAGGAGCAGTATTATAGTAGTTATATTCCTGTACATAGGGGCAGTATTATAGTAGTTATATTCTTGTACATAGGAGCAGTATTATAGTAGTTATATTCCTGTACATAGGGGCAGTATTATAGTAGTTATATTCTTGTACGTAGGGGCAGTATTATAGTAGCTATATTCTTGTACGTAGGAGCAGTATTATAGTAGTTATATTCTTGTACGTAGGAGCAGTATTATAGTAGTTAGTTATATTCTTGTACATAAGGGCAGTATTACAGTAGTTATATTCTTTTACATAGGATCAGTATTATAGTAGTTATATTCTTGTACATAGGGGCAGTATTGTAGTAGTTATATTCTTATACATAGGGGCAGTATTATAGTAGTTATATTCTTGTACATAGGGGCAGTATTATAGTAGTTATATTCTAGTACATAGGGGCAGGATTATAGTAGTTATATTCTTGTACTTAGGAGCTGTTTTATAGTAGTTATATTCTTGTATATAGGGGGCAGTATTACAGTAGTTATATTCTTGTACATGGGGCAGTATTATAGTAGTTATATTCTTATACATAGGAGCAGTATTACAGCAGTTATATTCCTGTACATAGGATCAGTATTATAGTAGTTATATTCTTGTACATAGGAGCAGAATTATAGTAGTTATCTTCTTGCACATAGGGGCAGTATTATAGTAGTTATATTCTTGTACATAGGGGAAGTATTATAGTAGTTATATTCTTGTACATAGGAGCTGTTTGATAGTAGTTATATTCTTGTACATAGAAGCAGTATTGTAGTCGATATATTCTTGTACATAGGGGCAGTATTATAGCAGATATATTCTTGTACATAGGGGCAGTATTATAACAGATATATTCTTGTCCATAGGGGACAGTATTATAGTAGTTATATTCTTGTCCATAGGGGCAGTATTATAGTAGTTATATTCTTATACATAGGGGGCAGTATTACAGTAGTTATATTCCTGTACATAGGATTAGCATTATAGTAGTTATATTCCTGTAAATAGGGGCAGTATTATAGTAGTTATATTCTTGTACATAGGAGCAGTATTATAGTAGTTATATTCTTGCACTAAGGGTCAGTATTATAGTAGTTATATTCTTGTACATAGGAGCAGTATTACAGTAGTTATATTCTTGCACATAGGAGCAGTATTATAGTAGTTATATTCTTGTACATAGGAGCAGTATTATAGTAGTTATATTCTTGTACATAGGAGCAGCATTATAGTAGTTATATTCTTGCACATAGGGGCAGTATTATAGTAGTTATATTCTTGTACATAGGAGCAGTAGTATAGAAGTTATATTCTTGTACCTAGGAGCAGTATTATAGTAGTTATATTCTTCTACATAGGAGCAGTAGTATAGAAGTTATATTCTTGTACCTAGGAGCAGTATTATAGTAGTTATATTCTTGTACATAGGAGCAGTAGTGTAGAAGTTATATTCTTTTACATAGGGGCAACAAAATCTACACAACAAAATGACTAACGGGTCCAGCAGTATGTAGAAAATTACAATTTTATTAATTTTAAAAATAGCCACAATCAGGCCAAAAATCCAAAGTGCAAGAGAGAAATGTGTAGTAGATTTTACATACAATATGTAACGTTATAAAAGTAAGGACGCGCACAGGACATTGGAAACGAAAATGAGGTAGGTATAATAACCTCCTTGGTGGGCACAAAGATTATTTAACCATATAAAACCCACCTCAAAACAGAGGGGGTTAATTGCAATTAGAGCCCTAATGTGCCCTACCCTAGTGCCATAATGGTACATACAGCACCATACATAGTAGAGGATGTCCGCCACAGAATAAAATTTTTAAATCATAATTACCAAGTAATACAGACGATTAAGGGCACAAGTGTCACCAATGACCCAGCGCATCCGCCCGACTCGCGTTTCGGACCTTCCTTCTTCCAAGGGGGCCTGCATTACCGTACAATTTCCTACCTTTTATACCTTAGTTGCAACAATGCCAGCTGGCGGAGCGTCGCCGCGAAACCGGAAGCTGGAGCCGGAAGTGACGCTCATATTCCCCAGGCAACAGCGACCCCGGCCGGCGTCGGCGTCACGTGACGGCAGGTCCTGAGGACACCGCTCGCCACGAAAGCCGCCGAAAGCCGCCCAGGGGCGCAAAGACAAGGGGGACATGCGCATACAGGCACAGAGCCGCAGCTTCATACAGCAGCATAAAAAACACGCATGAAGAGAACTTCATAATATAGTACCCAAAAAAAAGAAAAGGGGACAGAAAACTAGACAAATGAAACCATACCCAGTAAAAGCAAACAACATATAGGCATCACAGAATTAACAATACAAACTATATCAAAAAATATCACAATAAATGCCGAGATCGTGAAACTCGATTGAGGTAAGGATGTAACAATTCTGTCTTCATCATTATTATATTATTAGAGTCTTCTCCATCACTTATTCTTTGTTTCAGCACATTGACACTCGATCACCAGTCAAATATTGATATTTTCATTGAGTCCAGATGGATGGACCGTACCCAATGTCCAAATCCATCTGGACTCCAACTGAGCCAGCCGTTTGGAGACCCCCCCACCGTGGATACCAACATCAATTCTGTCAATACCACGGAACCTAAGGAGGGCACCGTCACAGTTATGGTGATCCTTAAAATGGCAGGGAAGTGTTTTTAGCATGGATGTGTCCGATTCTGTTGCCGCAGCCATAATGCCACGTACGTGCTCCCTAACCCGTGTTTTAAACTGCCGTGTAGTCAAACCCATGTAGATTTTACCACACGGACACACGGCATAATATATCACATTCTTGTCAATACAAGTAATCCATTTCCTGATATTAAATTGTCGTGAACCATCAGAATTACTAAATGTATTGCAACGGTCAATGTTGGAACACGCAATACAGCGGCCGCAGGGGGCATAGCCATGCTTCCCCGCCATTTTGTCCAAAAAGGTAGTAGTTGTTTCACTTACATAATGACTGGACGAAATGGTCCCGCAAGTTTCTGGATCGCCTTGCTGTGACGGATGCCCTCTCCGGGAGGAATCTGGAAATTATTGGATCCGCCTTAAGGATATGCCAAGATCTCTCTAATGCCCTTCTCATTTGAGGGAAATGGGAATGAAATTTAGTTATAAAGCGAACCACTTCCTTCTTGTTTCTGTCAGTCTTAGCTTCATACAACAATGTATGGCGGGATGCAAATCTTGCCCGATTATAGGCTTTTTTTAACTTGCGATTACTGTAACCACGCTCAACTAACCGGCCCTTAAGATCTTCCGCCTGTCTAAAGAAGTCTTCATTGGTTGAACACAGCCTGCGTAGGCGCAAAATCTGACCAGTGGGAATGGATTGGACCATATGGCCAGGATGGGAGGAAGTGGCGTGCAGGAGCATATTGGTGGAGGTAGGTTTACGGAAGATATCTGTTTGTATCTTCCCATATCTATCCCTCTTAAGTGTGACATCCAGGAACTCCATGGTGTCACTATCATACTTATAAGTGACATAGATATTCAATGTATTATCATTGAGTGACCGCATTAAGTCCCGGAGGTCTTTTTCCGACCCCTGCCAGATCAGCAAGATGTCGTCAATGTACCGCGTCCAGGAAAGGATGCGGCACACTGGCGATGACCAATCCGGCAGGGAGAGGTCCCTCTCCCACAGCCCCAGGAACAGATTGGCGTAGGCCGGGGCAAAAGAAGCCCCCATAGCTGTTCCCTGAAGCTGCAGGAAGAAGGATCCCTTGAAAACAAAAAAATTATGCGTCAAAGTGAAGCCAAGTAACTCGATCACCAAATCAATAATCTCTTTCGGTAAGCTGGAGGTACCCAAATAGAACGTCACTGCCCTTAAACCATCCTCGTGCCTGATGCTGGTATATAGGGACTCAATGTCCCCTGTAACCAGCATCATATCCTCATCAAGACATATACCGTCCACCTGTCTTAACAGATCACCCGTATCCTTCAAAAACAATGGCAAGCCCTCAACTAAAGGTTGTAACTTGGAATCAATCCATTTATTGATGTTCTCCAGGAAGCCCCCCCTACCTGAAACTATAGGACGGCCAGGGGGCGTCTGCACGTCCTTATGAATTTTTGGTAACAAATAGAAGGTGGGGACAGTAGGCTCCGTAACCACCAATGCGGTAGCCAATTCCTTAGTGATTGTCCCCACCTCCCTAGCGTTGTTAATAATAGTCTGTAACTGTGCGGAGTAGGCGGTAGTATAGTAGTTATATTCCTGTACATAGGGGCAGTATTATAGTAGCTATATTCTTGTATATAGGGGCAGTATTCTAGTAGTTATATTCTTGTATGTAGGAGCAGTATTATAGTAATTATATTCTTGTACGTAGGAGCAGTATTATAGTAGTTATATAGTTATATTCTTGTACGTAGGAGCAGTATTATATTAGTTATATTCTTGTACGTAGGGGCAGTATTACAGTAGTTATATTCTTGTACATAGGATCAGTATTATAGTAGTTATATTCTTGTACATAGGGGCAGTATTGTAGTAGTTATATTCTTGCACATAGGGGCAGTATTATAGTAGTTATATTCTTCTACATAGGGGAAGTATTATAGTAGTTATATTCTTGTACATAGAAGCTGTTTGATAGTAGTTATATTCTTGTACATAGAAGCAGTATTGTTGTCGATATATTCTTGTACATAGGGGCAGTATTATAGCAGATATATTCTTGTACATAGGGGCAGTATTATAGCAGATATATTCTTGTACATAGGGGACAGTATTATAGTAGTTATATTCTTGTACATAGGAGCAGTATTGTAACAGATATATTCTTGTACATAGGGGACAGTTTTATAGTAGTTATATTCTTGTCCATAGGGGCAGTATTATAGTAGTTATATTCTTGTACATAGGGACAGTATTACAGTAGTTATATTCTTGTACATAGGATCAGTATTATAGTAGTTATATTCCTGTGAATAGGGGCAGTATTATAGTAGTTATATTCTTGTACATAGGGGCAGTATTATAGTAGTTATATTCCTGTACATAGAGGCAGTATTATAGCAGTTATATTCTTGTACATAGGAGCAGTATTATAGTAGTTATATTCCTGTACATAGGAGCAGTATTATAGTAGTTATGTTCTTGCACATAGGAGCAGTATTATAGTAGTTATATTCTTGCACATAGGGGCAGTATTGTTATAGGTTAGTATCGGGAATAAACTAGAAAAGTGGAGATATCTCTCATTGGGAAAAGATTATAAAATCCTATTAAACCCACTCAAAAGCGTGTTCATATTTGCACATTTTTATCATGTAGTTTAGTATTTTGTTTTTCCCTTTTATATCTGGACTTGCTGTGATGTTGGTGGACACAGCTGTAGTTGGCTCTAGATGCAGCCATTAATAGATAATCCTGGGGTTCTACCTACTTACACATTTATATTATTTACCAATCCTGGAATTTTGTTGAATAAAAAGAAAAATGTCAGGAATTTTTCTCTCTTTGATAGCAGGGTCTGGCCGGACTGTGATGTGACATGTGGAGTGTGATCTGTACTGACCAGAAGTGACAGATTCAGCTTCTCTGCTGTAGAGTAAGAATAAACAGCGCCAACATCTTCACCGTCCGGCTCAGTGCACAGACGACAGACGGACGGGGATTTACCAGGGCTCACGGTTCACTCCAGTGAGATCTTCATTAATATGTGTCTCTCACTTTCTCTAGGTATCTGTATCTTTGTGTTGCTCTTATTTTATTACACTTACTCCATATACTGAGGAATCTGCAGGACAAAATCCATAAATCACAAATTAAAAAGTAACAATCATTTTAATTTTTATTTCATGTATCAATAGTTCTAAGAAAAATTAGCAACTTTGTAACGTATTTTATCAGAGAAATGTGATTCTTTCCCCTCCTGGACTGATCATTCACTCCCAATTCATGGGTAAAATCTGTATTTGGGCAAAGTCAGACCTTCACGTTACTGAGATAGGAGAAGTCAGGTGATGTTTATAAGGGGAAACAGACACGGACATTCTGCTGCAAGTTCTCCTAAAACGACAGTGACAGTTCTCCATAGAATGTTATGGGCACCAACTGTCATCTACCAGTAATGGGACAATCTGTATTCACTGAAATAGATTTTACCTGTGAATTAAGAATTTTGGGAATGAGTGAAGACCCCAGCATCCTGGATACACACAGACCCCACATGCACCATGTAACACTGGGAGGAACAGTCACAGAAGAGAACATGGTGAAATAAGGAGATTGTTACAGACTGCAGAGCAAGGTGTTTGATTGTAAAATTGGAGATTTCAGACTGAAACTTAATGCAAATGTTGTACTTTAAGGTACCCACAGGTTTATGCAAAAATAATCTTTCTTTAGCAATGGTGTCCATAGTGCGCAGTGTCCATAGAACGAGGATGTGGTGCAGTTACTCCTTCGCCTGGAGCTTGAACAATCAGCGTTAGTTGATGTCCACACAGTGACTTATGGCACAGCTCCACTTCTCACACAAGTCACCGAAAACACGAAATGTGAAGATTGTAGAGATATAAGCAAAAATAAAACCGAGACACGGAAACGTCACATGAACGTCAGAGTGAAGTCTGGCTGGGCGAAGAAAGTGCGACTGTGAACCAAAGATCTAATGATGGTGGCATTCCACTGGTGGGGCGGTATGTTATCAGCATTATCAGGGCCGTGATCTGTGATATCTGTGAGCCCTCGCAGGCAGGGTCCTCCCTCCTTATGTGCCTGTATGCCTTGTTTTTTGCTCATGTTTATTGTACTTGTCTATGTTTGCCCATTTTCACATGTAAAGTGCCATGGAATAAATGTCGCTATAAAAATGTATAATAATAATATCTGGAGGAAGTTTTATATATCCGGAGCCTCCTCGATCATCTGCAGTTTCATCATTTCGGTTGACTCCGTAATCTTTACGATTTATTTCAACAGAAGCCAATCTTACAATCATCGTGACTGCAGCTCTGGAGGTGACTGAGGGGTAATACATGAGGTAAGAGCAGAATAGTGAGTGCAGCTCTGGAAGTAACTGGAGGATAAGACAAGACGTAAGAGCAGAATAGTGACTGCAGCTCTTGAGGTGACTGGAGGGTAAGACACGATGTAACAGCAGAATAGTGACTGCAGCTCTGGAGGTGACTGGAGGATAAGAGATGATGTAACAGCAGAATAGTGACTGCAGCTCTGGAGGTGACTGGAGGGTAATACATGAGGTAAGAGCAGAATAGTTAGTGCAGCTCTAGAAGTAACTGGAGGATAAGAAGACGTAAGAGCAGAATAGTGACTGCAGCTCTGGAGGTGACTGGAGGATGGATGATGTACCATGCTTTGCACTGCCGTTCATTCTTATGCCGTGCAGATCAGATATAGCTTGGCGCAGCGTCACTTTTTGCTGTGCAGCCGGCAATTCTTGATAAAGGCCGAGTTGGTGGGCAGCGCCGGCGGTTTGGTCTTGCTGTCTTGGCCGGAGATGTGGAGCACTGGAGTGATGAATTCGGAGCTGCCCCCGCTGGTGACGCAGCACGGACACTGCAGCGCGGCCCCCTTGCCCTTGGGGTGATCCAGGTTGTGCTCCTGCGATATCTGCAGGCTGATCTGGTGCATGTTGTGCAGGATGGCGGTCCACATGAGGGGGTGCGGGGAGGTGCCGGTGGTCACGGTCTCCTCGTAGCATTGCTTATAAAGCTCCTGCATCTTTTTCTCTATGAAACCGTTCAGAACAGAGTTAGAGAAGGGAGCGGAGGGCAGGATTTGGCTATCTACACTGGGTGGCCCCTCTCCTCCCAGGAGTCCCCCAGGATTCTCTTTCGGAGGACTGCTGCTGTCAATGTCGGCTGAGAGCAGCACCGGGCCGTCCTCACAGTCCGCGTCCAGGATGCACCCGGAGTCCACTTTATGGAGGATGTGATCGCCGGCGATGTGCAGGTCGGGATAGTTCTTGTAGATGCTGCCGTATGGACTGGACCACGACGTGTAGAGATCCAGGGAGACGTCACTCACCGCCTGGCGCCTGGGGATACACAGCGCTTGTGATGGCGCAACGGGGGGCTCAGCGGGATGTGGCGGATCCAGTCCATGATCCCTGCAGGACGAGGCCGTGCCCCCCGCACACTGCGCCAGTGACTTCCCCTCCCCTCCGTCCTCCTGCTCCTTAACGTCCAGCAGCTCTCTGTAGATCGCTGTGCAGAGGAACGACTCCGACAACATGGCGGCCACTGCGATAGCCTGCGGATAAACAAGATAGAGAGGACTGAGCACAAAGCAATACGTCACAGATATAATATATATTAGACGGCGCCCCACCCTGGAGACATCCACATAGTGCAGCCTCAGAGGGCGACGGCGTGCAGAAGAACATCACATTACCGCCATGTCTGGATGAGCGATATAGGCAGAGGAAGGGCTAACAGGCAGCCATCTAATATCAGACTGACCAGTATTACCTACATTACAGAACTGGCCGCCATCATCTCCAGGTCACCTACTGCCACAGATGCTATTCTGGGACTCTTAGTCCTTCCTGTGTCAATGAATGATTCATCTATGCTGCTCCCTCCTTGCATCATCTGACGTTTAGTTCTTTTTTTCTAAATGTTCCTCTTTCCAGTAATATCTTTATCCATTTATGAGAAATAGGAAGTGAAACATATCAGGAGCAGCTCAACCGCAGAGTTAATGTGGGGTCCGCGCTGCGCTACAGTTACCACGTACAAAGAAAGACCATGCAAAACGGATAAATGGTCTGCAGCAAGTTTGGGACCTCCAGGTAAAGTGCTGGTGTGAGATAAGCTCCCTGTTGGTTTATTAGATGTGGCATAAACCAAGTTTAAGCACAAAATAAACATGGCCCTCTGGGCAAAACAGCAAAACAAAATGGTTGCACTAGATACAGTCCTTGCATTAGTGGGGATCAACCCTCTCAGGGTTAGCAAGACCCACAGTTCAGGCATTAACAGTCACAAACCAGTTCTCTGGAGTGCTCCTCTCCAGCCACTGACACCCTCCTGCCTTTGGTGGCCAGCTACTTAAGCCACAGACCAGGTGACTCATCCGCCCATGTGACTGATCACATGATTGTGACATCACACAGGTCCTATCAGTACACGGCAGTGCCTGCTCTGCAGGTGGAGATAACGTAGCTAGGGGTTAAGCTCAGGGGGGGGGGGGAAACATGTGAGTGGGCCCCTAAAGGTACCGTCACACTAGGCGATATCGCCAGCGATCCGTGACGTTGCAGCGACCTGGATAGCGATATCGCTGTATTTGACACGCAGCAGCGATCTGGATCCCGCTGTGAAATTGCTGGTCGCTGCTAGAAGGTGTGCACTTTATTTGGTCGCTAGGTCGCCGTGTATCGCCGTGTTTGACAGCAAAAGCAAGGATACCAGCGATATTTTACACTGGTAACCAGGGTAAACATCGGGTTACTAAGCGCAGGGCCGCGCTTAGTAACCCGATGTTTACCCTGGTTACCAGCGTAAAAGTTAAAAAAACAAACAGCACATACTCACCAGCGCGTCCCCCAGCCTCTGCTTCCTGACACTGACTGAGCGCCGGCCCTAAACTGAAAGTGAAAGCACAGCGGTGACGTCACCGCTGTGCTGTTAGGGCCGGAGCTCAGTCAGTGTCAGGAAGCAGAGGCTGGGGGACGCGCTGGTGAGTATGTGCTGTTTGTTTTTTTAACTTTTACGCTGGTAACCAGGGTAAACATCGGGTTACTAAGCGCGGCCCTGCGCTTAGCAACCCGATGTTTACCCTGGTTACCCGGGGACTTCGGCATCGTTGGTCGCTGGAGAGCGGTCTGTGTGACAGCTCTCCAGCGACCAAACAGCGACGCTGCAGCGATCGGCATCGTTGTCGCTATCGCTGCAGCGTCGCTTAATGTGACGGTACCTTAAGGCTATGTGCACACGTCAGGATTTTGTCAGGCTTTTTCCTCAGGTTTTGTAGCCAAAACCAGGAGTGGAACAATTAGAGGAAAAGTATAATAGAAACATATGCACCACTTTTGCATTTATCACCCACTCCTGGTTTTGGCTACAAAACCTGAGGAAAAAACCTGACAAAATCCTGACGTGTGCACATAGCCTAACAGGCGGACATATCATTAGTGCAAACTATGCGGTAGCACATGGGCCCAAGAGTTAAGGGGGCCCATTTCTACCTCTAAATAAGGTGCAATTTTGTATTTTTAGAAGTTCTTGGGCTTCAAAGGGCCCATATATTGTTCTTGCACATGGGCCCTTTTCTGTCTGTGTCCCCCTGTGGCCCTTAACCAGGTAACTATGATTGTAACTACGGTGGGTATAGGGGAACCTCAGGAGATGACCGCACTGTTATTGAAAATAAATCTCTATACAATAACCAGCACTGATATTACCGCCATACGGTAATACCATATAGTGGTAGATACCAGTCCTGCATGACATAGAGAGATCACAGTACAGTTATAGGTGGTGACTTACAGAGGACGTTCTTTCCGGTGGAGCCATTCACTTTTCTCATCTTTTCCACCTGGCCCAGACTGACAAACTGTGTATACTATTACTTCAACATTTTTCAGTCACGGCTCTGTGTATAGAGAGTGGCGGCTGTAACTGATGCCCCGGGACAGACTGACAGCCGCTACAGCACTATCTGCCACCCAGTAGTTAGGCTTCAATGCTTCATAAGGGCCTACTTAATATTTTGCAGTCCCCCTATGTACAGTAATAACGGCCCCAGCATCGCTGATGAGAGCAGGAGGTCATGTGACGATTTTCTTCTATTGAGAAAAGTCAAACTTGTCTAGTCAACACGTGCAAATAGCAAACGTGGTCGCATGACCGCCTGATCACACCAGTGGTCTTGGGGTCTCATGACGGCAGGCGCACCCCATCATGATTTGGCAGTCTGTAGAGTGACTGCAGACAATTATCCCAAGCCTTTAGTAAAAGGGAACCTGTCACCCCCCCCCAGGGCCTATTAAGGTAAAAGAGCCACCTACTTCAGTACTACGGCTGCATTCTGTGAAGGTGGCTCTTATGTTTTTTATCCCTAATAACGCTGAAATATTCACTTTTATAAATTGTGTGCCATACCTGTATTGAGTCTGGGGGGTACGTTTTCTCCCCCTGACTCAGCCGCCTCACAGCCGTTCATCCCACCGAGCACCACCTCCTTTCTGTCTTGTGCCGTCACTCTGCAATTATTTCTCGGGCATGGGCAGTGTGCTCTGCCCTGGAACTTATATCAAGTGATGTAAGTAGATCGCACCTGCGCACAGCGCCAGATTCCCAGCCCCGCAGTGTGAATAAATCATAACACACTGCGGGGCGGGATCTCAGACCTCCGCTACACGCAGGCGCGATATCAGTACACCAGCTGATGTGAGTTCCAGGGCAGCGCACACGGCGCATGCCCGAAAAATGAGGCATCGGCGCCCGGTGGGATGATGGACGGCTGGGAGGCGGTTGTGTCCAGGGACAAAAGACGTACCCCCCAGACTCAATACAGGTATGGCACACAATTTATAAAAGTGAGTATTTCAGCGTTATTAGGGATCAAAAACATAAGAGCCACCTTCACAAAATGCAGCCTTAGCGCTGCTGAAGGTGGCTGGCTCTATTACCTTAATAGGCCCTGGGGGGTGACAGGTTCCCTTTAATAATTTAATTATAAGCAATTTATTCTTCTAACATAGAATGCAGCCCGTGGTTACTGTATTGTTATACTTGTTAGGGGGCAGACGGACTGACGTATTTCTCATGTGAGGATCGCATCGCAATCCTCGGACTGACCGTTGGCTCTCCTGACCTGAGGCTGACAGCTGCATAGTAATCTATCACGCTGTCAAGCTTATGTCAGGAGAGGTGTCGGGGCCAGTCCGAGGATTGTAATGCGATCGTCTCATGAGTTATACAGTGTCTGTCTGCGCCCTTATGCTAATACTTATCCTTGTTATAGTAATATTAACCTTCTTTGCTATGCTTGTTTTACTAATACTTATAAAAGACCCAGCTCGCAATAATAAAAAGCCCCCGGCCTCCCCATCTCCAGCCCCCAAGACAGCAACTATTAGGGTATGTTTCCACAGGGCGTATTGCTTGGGTTTTTGCTGGGGATTGGACGCGGTGTACATCCGCAGCTTCCAGATGTTACAGCATAGTGGAGGGGATTTCATGAAATCCCATCTCCACTATGCGTACATAGACGCAGGTGGCAGACCTGCGTAACCGGACATGTGGCGCGCCTTTCTAGACAGCAGCGTGTCTATTTATCTTGTGGAGATGCTCCATCTCCACAAGATAAATAAAACACAGTCTATGAATAGGATGTGGTGATTCCACCTGTGTTCAATGAATATATGCGGAATCACCACGCGTACAACAGGGGGCAGCGCTTTGGGCGGAGCGGGGTATCTGCTGCGTCCAATGCCAATACACCTCGAGGACACATACCCTCACATATGATGGAGTGAATATCTCATAACATTAAACAGTATAAGGCTATGTTCACACGCTGCGGTTTTTGAAGCGGATCCGCAGCGGATTTACAGCTGCGGATCCGCAGACGTTTTCCATGCAGGGTACAGTACAATGTTACCCTATGGAAAACCAAATCCGCTGTGCCCACTTTGCTTTTTTCCGCTAGCAAATCCGCGCTGATTTTCTGCGGAAAAAAAGAAGTAGCATGTCAATTCTTTCTGCGGATTCCGCAGCGGGTTTCCACCTGCACCAATAGGAAAGTGCAGCTGGAAACCCGCAGTGGAATCCGCAGTAGAAACCGCACAAAAAACCGCAGTGAAAACCACCGCGGTTTTGCACTGCGGTTTTTCCAAATCCGCAGCTGAAAAAAAGGATAGTGTGAACAAGCCCTAATAATAATCAGCCCCCCCCAGTGCCCCCTCACCCACGTCAGCCCTCACAATATCCTCAAACTCTCCCATTCACCCCCAGTACCCTGTCCCCTTCCCACAATACCACCATCCTCTCTCATTCACCCCCACAGTGCCCTGTCCCCCTGCACACCCACAATAACCCCCATCGTTTCACATTTACCCCACAGTGCCCTGTCCTCCTCTCCCACTTCAGCCCCTACACTACCACAATCCTCTCACATTCACCCCCACAGTGACCATGATAGGCCTAAATCGAATTACTCTAAGGCCGGCCTCACACTAGCGAGTTTTACGGACGTATGAGCGCATAAACTACGTCCGTAAAACTCGCATTACATACGGCACAATTATTCTCAATGGGGCTGCTCCTATTAGCCGTATATTACGGTTCAGTATTATACGGCTTTCTACGGCCGTACAAAATCGCAGCATGCTGCGTTTGTCACCGTATTGCGCAAAAAAAATCGCCAATGAAAGTCTATGGGGGCGAGAAAAATACGGATTCCACACGGACCAGCAGTGTGACTTGCGAGAAATACGCAGCGCTGTTAGTGAAAAGTCGGTAATTCAATTGCCGGCTTTGCATTTCTCCTTCACAAACCCGACAGGATATGAGACATGGTTTACATACAGTAAACCATCTCATATCCCCATTTTTTTTGCATATTCCACACTACTAATGTTAGTAGTGGGTATGTGCAAAATTTCAGCGCTGTAGCTGCTGAAATAAAGGGTTAAATGGCGGAAAAAATTGGCGTGGGCTCCCGCGCAATTTTCTCCGCCAGAGTGGTAAAGCCAGTGACTGAGGGCAGATATTAATAGCCAGGAGAGGGTCCATGGTTATTGGCCCCCCCCCCCCGTGGCTAAAAACATCTGCCCCCAGCCACCCCAGAAAAGGCACATCTGGAAGATGCGCCTATTCTGGCACTTGGCCACTCTCTTCCCACTCCCTGTAGCGGTGGGATATGGGGTAATGAAGGGTTAATGCCACCTTGCTATTGGAAGGTGACATTAAGCCAGATTAATAATGGAGAGGCGTCAATTATGACACCTATAAATTATTAATCCAATTGTTGGAAAGGGTTAAAAAAACACACACACACATGATTTAAAAGTATTTTAATGAAATAAACACAGCAGTTGTTGTAATAATTTATTGTTCTCTCAATCCATCAGTAACACCCTCGCTTGGAAAAATAATAAACGCACAAGATACATACCTTCTGGTGAACCGTCTCGTCCCACGAAGTAATCCATCTGAAGGGGTTAACTAATATTACAGGCAGAGCTGCGATAAACCACTCGCTCGTGCCTGTAATCCCCGGGTGCTGAAAGGAAAGCAGTGATCTATACTTACATTCAGTCGCGGTGATGCGCCCCTGCTGGATGTTCTCATGAACTGCAGCCTGGGAACTTTTTCCCACGCTCCAGGTCATATGAGGACATCCACCAGGGGGCGCATCACCGCGACTGAAGGAAATGTAGGTCAATGACCTACATTTCATTCATTCGCCGGGGATTACAGGCACGGAGCACAGCTGCATTTAGCAGGGCTCGTGCCTGTAATATTAGTTAACCCCTTCAGATGGATTACTTCGTGGGACGAGACGGTTCACCAGAAGGTATGTATCTTGTGCGTTTATTATTTTTTCCAAGCGAGGGTGTTCCTGATGGATTGAGAGAACAATAAATTATTACAACAACCGCTGTGTTTATTTCATTAAAATACTTTGAAATCATGTGTGTGTGTGTTTTAACCCTTTCCAACAATTGGATTAATAATGGATAGGTGACATAATTGACGCCTCTCCATTATTAATCTGGCTTAATGTCACCTTACAATAGCAAGGTGGCATTAACCCTTCATTACCCCATATCCCACCGCTACAGGGAGTGGGAAGAGAGTGGCCAAGTGCCAGAATAGGCGCATCTTCCAGATGTGCCTTTTCTGGGGTGGCTGGGGGCAGATGTTTTTAGCCACGGGGGGGCCAATAACCATGGACCCTCTCCTGGCTATTAATATCTGCCCTCAGTCACTGGCTTTACCATTCTGGCGGAGAAAATTGCGCGGGAGCCCACGCCAATTTTTTCCGCCATTTAACCCTTTATTTCAGCAGCTACAGCGCTGAAATTTTGCACATACACACTACTAACATTAGTAGTGTGGAATATGCAAAAAAAGGGGATATGAGATGGTTTACTGTATGTAATCATGTCTCATATCCTGTCGGGTTTGTGCAGGAGAAATGAGAAGCCGGCAATTGAATTACCGGCTTTTAACACATATCGCGCTGAATGAAATCTAAATACAGAATATATATATATATGTGTCTCAATGACATATATATATATATATACTGTATATATGTTTTCCCGAACATTTGAGCACATAAATCCATTAGATGTCGGTTTTGCAAGCCTGCGCGAAAATCTCGCAGTACGGATGCCATACGGATTACATACGGAGGATGCCATGCGCAAAATACGCTGACACACCCTGACTACGGATCAATATTTTGGGAACATTTCTCTGTATTACGGCCGTAGTACGGACGTATAATACGTGGCGTATTGTCTTACGCCCAGTGTGAGGCCGGCCTAATAAATTCCATCCCCACTTAGGCTAGTTTCACACTAGCGTTAACTGCATTACGTCGCAAATCCGTTTTTTACCGAAAAAACGGATGCGTCAAAAAAAGTGAAAAACGTATGCAACGCATACAGCATTTCGACGGATCCGTCGCAAATCCGTTAAACGTTTCCGTCTAAAATACTGGATGCGTTGCATACGTTGCATCCGTTTTTACCATCCGTTGCATCCGTTTTTACGACTGATCCGTTTTTAAAATGGGAGGCTCCCACATTTGATTGGCTACTGGAAAATATGGAAAACTATATAGTTACTGTTTTTACAGCCCATCTTTGAGGGTTTTAGTTTTGTGGCAGCGATGGAAGGTGTTCTTGTGAGCATTGCTAGTTTGGTTACCGACATTATCTTTGAGACGAATCGCCTGGATATCATAGTGCGGGAGAAGGAGGCGGCAGCGGAAAAACGGAGGATGCTTCTGCAGCAACGGAGACGGAGGCGACTCTGGATACATCCGATTAATGAACTATGGATGATGATAAAGGGATCCAAACCCTAACCCTACCCCTAACCTCACCCCTAACCGTTTAATGAACATTTTCTGACAGTCATAGTGCCACGTATTTCAGTGCCACGTATTTCAGTGCCACGTATTTCAGTGCCACGTATTTCAGTGCCACGTATTTCAGTGCCACGTATATAAGTGCCACGTATATAAGTGCCACGTATTTCAGTGCCACGTATTTCAGTGCCACGTATTTCAGTGCCACGTATTTCAGTGCCACGTATATAAGTGCCACGTATATAAGTGCCACGTATAACCACGTAGTTATAGTATTTATAGTACGTGGCACTTAAACACGTGGCACTTATATACGTGACACTTAAATACGTGGCACTGAAATACGTGGCACTGAAATACGTGGCACTTATATACGTGGCACTTATATACGTGGCACTTATATACGTGGCACTTAAATACGTGGCTGGCTGGGGTCTTGTGGCTGGCAGTCTTCTCTCTGGGTCTTGCTGGCATATGTGGGGTTGAAGGCCCAGGCCAGGTTTATATAGATTTGGGGGTGTCTGGCCAATTGGCAACAAAATCCAGCTTCTGAGCATGCTCAGTGTAAAAAAACGTATTGCAGCGCTGCATTGCGTCGTACGACGTGTCCCGACGCATCCGTCGCTCATAGGCTTCCATTGTAGCCAACGACGTATGCCGCAGGATGCGTCGCGACACGTTTTTTAGGCGGAGACAAAAAACGTTACAAGCAACGTTTTTTGCCGACGACGTGTGGCCAAATTTCGACGCATCCGTCGTAAAACGGACACGACGTATGTCAATCCGTCGCAATACGTCGCCAATACAAGTCTATGGGGAAAAAACGCATCCAGCAAAAACTTTTGCTGGATGCGTTTTTTCTGAAAAAAGACGTTTTGAGACGTAATGCAGTTAACGCTAGTGTGAAAGTAGCCTTACTGATGACGTTTTCAGACAGTGAGGAGAACCAGGAAGTGTCCAGATAGATGCAGGAGGGCACTAGGACCCAGCGTGCCTCAGCCAAACCCAGCGTGCACACACTGCACAGCCAGAAGGTAACTGCAGCTAGGAAGAGACTCCTCGGGTGAGACCACATTGCTCTCTGCACGGAGGGAGGCTCTGCAGCCGGCGTTGTGCTGCTCTCTCCCTGACACCTCAGACTCGGCAGTGGATCTCCCGGAGGGCCCCTTCAGGTGACTGGGCCCGGGGAAATGGCCCCCTCTGCCCCCCCAGTAGCTACGCTACTGCGTGGACACCTCCCACCCACTCTATGGATGTCCACATAAAAACCTTAGCTTAACCCCTTCACCCCCAAGGGTGGTTTGCACGTTAATGACCGGGCCAATTTTTACAATTCTGACCACTGTCCCTTTATGAGGTTATAACTCTGGAATGCTTCAACGGATCCCGGTGATTCTGACATTGTTTTCTCGTGACATATTGTACTTCATGATAGTGGTAAAATTTCTTTGATATTACCTGCGTTTATTTGTGAAAAAAACGGAAATTTGGCGAAAATTTTGAAAATTTTGCAATTTTTCAACTTTGAATTTTTATGCAATTAAATCACAGTGATATGTCACACAAAATACTTAATAAGTAACATTTCCCACATGTCTACTTTACATCAGCCCAATTTTGGAACCAAAATTTTTTTTTGTTAGGGAGTTAAGGGTTAAAATTTGACCAGCAATTTCTCATTTTCACAACACCATTTTTTGTTTAGGGACCACATCTCATTTGAAGTAATTTTGAGGGGTCTATACGATAGAAAATAACCAAGTGTGACACCATTCTAAAAACTGCACCCCTCAAGGTGCTCAAAACCACATTAAAGAAGTTTATTAACCCTTCAGGTGTTTCACAGGTATTTTTGGAATGTTTAAATAAAAATGAGCATTTAACTTTTTTTTCACACAAAATTTACTTCAGCTCCAATTTGTTTTATTTTACCAAGGGTAACAGGAGAAAATGGACGCCAAAAGATGTTGTACAATTTGTCCTGAGTACGCCAATACCCCATATGTGGGGGTAAACCACTGTTTGGGCGCATGACAGAGCTCGGAAGCGAAGGAGCGCCATTTGACTTTTCAATGCAAAATTGACTGGAATTGAGATGGGACACCATGTTGCGTTTGGAGAGCCCCTGATATGCCTAAACATTGAAACCCCCCACAAGTGACACCATTTTGGAAAGTAGACCCCCTAAGGAGCTTATCTAGAGGTGTGGTGAGCACTTTGACTCACCAAGTGCTTCACAGAAGTTTATAATGCAGAACCGTAAAAATAAAAAATCATATTTTTTCTCAAAAATTATCTTTTCACCCCCAATTTTTTATTTTCCCAAGGGTAAGAGAAGAAATTGGACCCCAAAAGTTGTTGTACAATTTGTCCTGAGTACGCTGATACCCCATATGTGGGGGTAAACCACTGTTTGGGCGCATGGGAGAGCTCGGAAGGGAAGGAGCGCCGTTTGACTTTTCAATGCAAAATTGACAGGAATTGAGGTGGGACGCCATGTTGCATTTGGAGAGCCACTAATGTGCCTAAACATTGAAACCCCCCACAAGTGACACCATTTTGGAAAGTAGACCCCCTAAGGAACTTATCTAGAGGTGTGGTGAGCACTTTGACCCACCAAGTGCTTCACAGAAGTTTATAATGCAGAACCGTAAAAATAAAAAATCATATTTTTTCACAAAAATTATCTTTTCACCCCCAATTTTTTATTTTCCCAAGAGTAAGAGAAGAAATTGGACCCCAAAAGATGTTTTACAATTTGTCCTGAGTACGCTGATACCCCATATGTGGGGGTAAACCACTGTTTGGGCGCATGGCAGAGCTCGGAAGGGAAGGAGCGCCATTTGACTTTTCACTGCAAAATTGACAGGAATTGAGATGGGACGCCATGTTGCGTTTGGAGAGCCACTGATGTGCCTAAACATTGAAACCCCCCACAAGTGACACCATTTTGGAAAGTAAACCCCCTAAGGAACTTATCTAGAGGTGTAGTGAGCACTTTGACCCACCAACTGCTTCACAGAAGTTTATAATGCAGAGCCGTAAAAATAAAACAAACATTTTTTTCCCACAAAAATTATTTTTTAGCCCCCAGTTTTGTATTTTCCTGAGGGTAACAGGAGAAATTGGACCCCAAAAGTGGTTGTCCAATTTGTCCTGAGTACGCTGATACCCCATATGTGGGGGGGAACCACTATTTGGGTGCATGGGAGGGCTCGGAAGGGATGGAGCGCCATTTTGAATGCAGACTTAGATGGAATGGTCTGCAGGCGTCACATTGCGTTTGCAGAGCCCTAATGTACCTAAACAGTAAAAAAAAAACACAAGTGACACCATTTTGGAAAGTAGACCCCCTAAGCAACTCATCTAGATGTGTTGTGAGAGTTTTGAACCCTCAAGTGTTTCACTACAGTTTATAACGCATAGCCGTGAAAAAAACAAACAAAACATTTTCACCCCAAAATTATTTTTTAGCCCCCAGTTTAGTATTTTCCCAAGGGTAACAGGAGAAATTGGACCCCAAAAGTTGTTGTCCAATTTGTCCTGAGTACGCTGATACCCCATATGTGGGGGGGAACCACTGTTTGGGCGCATGGGAGGGCTCGGAAGGGAAGGAGCGCCATTTGGAATGCAGACTTAGATGGAATGGTTTGCAGGCGTCAGATTGCATTTGCAGAGGCCCTAATGTACCTAAACAGTAGAAACCCACCACAAGTGACACCATTTTGGAAAGTAGACCCCCTAAGGAACTCATCTAGATGTGTTGTGAGAGCTTTGAACCCCCAATTGTTTCACTACAGTTTATAACGCAGAGCCATGCAAATAAAAAATATTTTTTTTCCACAAAAATTATTTTTTAGCCTCCAGTTTTGTATTTTCCCAAGGGTAACAGGAGAAATTGGACCCCAAAAGTTGTTCTCCAATGTGTTCCGAGTACGCTGATACCCCATATGTTGGGGTAAACCCCTGTTTGGGCGCACGGGAGAGCTCGGAAGGGAAGGAGCACTGTTTTACTTTTTCAACGCAGAATTGGCTGAAATTGAGATCGGACGCCATGTCGCGTTTGGAGAGCCCCTGATGTGCCTAAACAGTGGAAACCCCCCAATCATAACTGAAACCCTAATCCAAACACACCCCTAACCCTAATTCCAACGGTAACCCTAACCACACCTCTAACCCAGACACACCCCTAACCCTAATCCCAACCCTATTCCCAACCGTAGATGTAGTCCAAACCCTAACTTTAGCCCCAACCCTAACTGTAGCCTTAACCCTAGCCCCAACCCTAACCCTAGCCCCAACCCTAACCCTAGCCCCAACCCTAGCCCCAACCCTAACCCTAGCCCCAGCCCTAACCCTAGCCCCAGCCATAACCCTAGCCCCTGCCCTAACCCCAACCCTAGCCCTAATGGTAAAATGGAAATAAATAAATTTTTTTAATTTTTTTTATTTTTCCCTAACTAAGGGGGTGATGAAAGGGGGTTTGATTTACTTTTATAGCGGGTTTTTTAGCGGATTTTTATGATTGGCGGCTGTCACACACTGAAAGAAGCTTTTTATTGCAAAAAATATTTTTTGCGTTACCACATTTTGAGAGCTATAATTTTTCCATATTTGAGTCCACAGAGTCATGTGAGGTCTTGTTTTTTTGCGGAACGAGTTGACGTTTTTATTGATAACATGTTCAGGCACGGGAGATTTTTTGATCGCTTTTTATTCCGATTTTTGTGAGGCAGAATGATCAAAAACCAGCTATTCATGAATTTCTTTTGGGGGAGGCGTTTATACCGTTCCGCGTTTGGTAAAATTGATAAAGCAGTTTTATTCGTCGGGTCAGTACGATTACAGCGATATCTCATTTACATCATTTTTTTTATGTTTTGGTGCTTTTATACGATAAAAACTATTTTATAGAAAAAATAATTATTTTGGCATCGCTTTATTCTGAGGACTATAACTTTTTTATTTTTTTGCTGATGATGCTGTATGGCGGCTCGGTTTTTGCGGGACAAGATGACGTTTGCAGCGGTACCATGTTTATTTATATCCGTCTTTTTGATCGCGTGTTATTGCACTTTTTGTTTGGCGGTATGAGAATAAAGCGTTGTTTTTTGCCTCTTTTTTTTTTTTTTTTTTTTTTTACGGTGTTCACTGCAGGGGTTAACTAGTGATATAGTTTTATAGGTGGGGTCGTTACGGACGCGGCGATACTAAATATGTGTACTTTTATTGTTTGTTTTTTTTTATTTAGATAAAGGAATGTATTTATGGGAATAATATTTTTTTTTTTTTCTTTATTTAGGAATTTTTTTTTTTATTTTTTTTTTTACACATGTGGGAATTTTTTTTTTTACTTTTTTACTTTGTCCCAGGGGGGGGACATTACAGATCGCTGATCTCACAGTGTGCACAGCACTCTGTGAGATCTCCGATCTCACTTACAGCCGTGCAGGCTGCAGCTTTCATCTGCAGCCTGCTCGGCACCCGGAAGTGATCCCTGCAGGACCCGGATGCAGCCCCGCGGTCATTTTGGATCCGGGGCCTGCAGGGATAGGAGGTAGGAGACCCCCGGAGCAACGCGATCACATCGCGTTGCTCCGGGGGTCTCAGGGAAGCACGCAGGGAGCCCCCTCCCTGCGCGATGCTTCCCTGTACCGCCGGCACACCGCGATCATGTTTGATCGCGGTGTGCCGGGGGTTAATGTGCCGGGGGCGGTCCGTGACCGCTCCTGGCACATAGTGCCGGATGTCAGCTGCGATAGGCAGCTGACACCCGGCCGCGATCGGCCGCGCTCCCCCCGTGAGCGCGGCCGATCGTGCTGGACGTACTATTCCGTCCTTGGGAATTAGGGCCCACCCCACATGGACGGAATAGTACGTCCGATGACAGAAAGGGGTTAAAGTTCACAGCACATTGTGTGCTGGAGGAAAATTGCATCACTGACACCATTAAGTGTAGTGACACATATGGGGATTCTACCAGGTACGGACTGGGGCTGAAATTCAGCCTGGCATTTGAAACCACACAGGCCCATGTTGTCCCCGTCCCCATGAACCAGATGGGATATATTACTAATATTACCCTGGGTGGAGGAAATGAAGATTTACTACAAGACCAATATTTCTAATGATACCCGTGGCCTGCTGGGGAAAGTGACGGAGTCAGCGACCTTGTGCTTCATCACAACTGTTAACAGTATGGGTGTCCTGAGAACATTGATTCTGTTAACAATGTAGCAGACAAGGCGGAACACAACCAGACAGGCCCTGGATCCTACAGTACTTTACCAGTGACTTTGGCACAACAGAGATACATGATAAGATTATGTCTGCAGTCAACACTAAGGGTACTGTCACACATTGGCACTTTGGTCGCTACGACGGTACGATCTGTGACGTTCCAGCGATATCCATACGATATCGCTGTGTCTGACACGCAGCAGCGATCAGGGACCCTGCTGAGAATCGTACGTCGTAGCAGATCGTTTGGAACTTTCTTTCGTCGCTTGATCACCCGCTGACATCGCTGGATCGGTGTGTGAGACAGCGATCCAGCGATGCGTTCGCTTGTAACCAGGGTAAACATCGGGTTACTAAGCGCAGGGCCGCGCTTAGTAACCCGATGTTTACCGTGGTTACCAGCGTAAAAGTAAAAAAAAAAAAAAAACAGTACATACTCACATTCCGGTGTCTGTCCCCCGGCGTTCTGCTTCTCTGCACTGTGAGCGCCGGCCAGCCGGAAAGCGAGCACAGCGGTGACGTCACCGCTGTGCTTTCCGGCTGGCGCAGACACAGTGGAGAGAAGCAGAACGCCGGGGGACAGACACCGGAATGTAAGTATGTACTGTTTTTTTTTTTTTTTTACTTTTACGCTGGTAACCACGGTAAACATCGGGTTACTAAGCGCGGCCCTGCGCTTAGTAACCCGATGTTTACCCTGGTTACCCGGGGCCTTCGGCATCGTTGGTCGCTGGAGAGCTGTCTGTGTGACAGCTCCCCAGCGACCACACAACGACTTACCAACGATCACGGCCAGGTCGTATCGCTGGTCGTGATCGTTGGTAAATCGTATAGTGTGACAGTACCCTAAGGGGAGCTCCCTGTATACAGACATACATAAGATCCTGCCTGCAGCCACCACTAGGGGGAGCGCCCTGTATACAAAGATACATAAGATCCTGTCTGCAGTCACCACTAGGGGGAGCTCCCTGTATACAGAAATAAATAATAGGAACCTATCTGCAGCCACCACTAGAGTGAGCTCCCTATATATAGAGATGCATAGTAATATTCTGTCTGCAGGCACCACTAGCTCCCTCTAGTGGTTGCTGCAAACAGAATTGTATCATGTATCTCTGTATACAGGGAGCTCCCCCTAGTGGTGGCTGCAGACAGGATCTTATCATGTATCTCTGTATACAGGAAGCTCCCCCTAGTGGTGACTGCAAACAGAATCTTATCATGTATCTCTGTATACAGGGAGCTCCCCCTAGTGGTGACTGCAGACAGGATCTTATCATGTATCTCTGTATACAGGGAGCTCCCCCTAGTGGTGGCTGCTGACAGAATCTTATGTATCTCTGTATACAAGGAGCTCCCCCTAGTGGTGACTGGAGACAGGATCTAATCTTGTATCTCTGTATACAGGGAGCTCCCCCTAGTGATGGCTACAGACAGGATCTTATCATGTATCTCTATATACAAGGAGCTCCCACTAGTGACTGGAGACAGGATCTTATCATGTATCTCTATATACAGGGAGCTCCCCCTAGTGGTGGCTCCAGATAGAATCTTATCATGTATCTCTGTATGCAGGGAGCTCCCCCTAGTGGTGACTGCAGACAGGATCTTATCATGTAGCTCTGTATACATGGAGCTCCCCCTAGAGGTGACTACAGCCAGAATCTTACATTGGGGTTTTTATGCTAATTTTCCAGTTCAGTAATTGATGTTTTTTTATGTAACCTGCTGATTTGTTACCCGACTCCAAAGTATAACACAATCACATAAAGATTTGAAGAGATGTGACAGAAATGTCTGGTAGGTGCAGGTCCGTTTCATGACCCTGTGATCACACACCATGCAGAATGGAGGCAGATGAGTGCCAGTTCATCTCCGTGGAGCTGCTGTGATCGCCTCATGCTCTGGATACCTCACCTCTATAAGATGTATGTAATTATCTTACCGTCCGGCGCCGCGTTCCTCGTTCATCGGATTGTCTGCCAGCGTCCCCGCTCCATCCTATTTCTCTGAGATAATGGAGCTTGTGCCGTCATCCATCTCCTGACCCCAAATAACGAGCGCTCTGCACTTCTGCTTTCTATTTTCCAGTTAAAAAGGAGAAGTCTCGTACAACAGATGAAGTGCAGCGTACATACATCCAAGAGGTGGAGAATATACAAAGACTGTGGATCATGTGATGTTTTGTCATCTTTTATTAAAAAGACAAAAGCCTGTTAGATTTTCTATACAATGGGAACATAATACCGCCACACAATACACACATAATCAGGGCCGGTTTTAGGCAAAGTGGGGCCCTAGGCAAAAGATAAAAATGGGGCCCCAAATGCTAACATATTGCACATCACACAGAAGCATTTCTGTTGTGTTTACATGAACTGTGTTCAGGCCTCTAAACGAGTGTGATCGACAATACTGAAGTTGTTCAACACTTATTTCCCGGCCTCTTTACACCAACTGAGAAAGAATGATGGGAACAGAACAATCACTATTAGCCAATCTGTCCCCATACATATCATGTTATCAGCAGCACATCTACAATCCTCACCTCTGCTGTGCCTCGCGCTGCTCCCGACTCCAGTCTCAGCACCTGCAGTCTGCCCGGCCACACAGCAGGTACGTGATGATATGATGTTATCGCGCACCTGCAGTGTCAGACGGGAATGATGGGAGAGGGAGCGTCATCTGACGCTCTCTCCTCCCCAATTGCTTTGATGTGTCGGCGCTGGTGGGGGGGGTGAGTTGGCGCTGGTGGCAGGTGACTGGCTGAGGGCCCCTGGCAGAGCAGGGGCCCTAGGCAGCTGCCTAGTCTGCCTGCCGCTAATGCCGGCCCTGCATATAATACCACCAGACAATATACACAACAGCTTCTCAAATATGCTTATAATACATCCACACAATACACTCGTACCACCGTCACACAATATACTCATAATACAGCCTCACACTGCATAAATAATACCGCAACACAATACATAATACCAACGTCAAAGAGAAATGAAATAGACGGCACTAGAGACAAACGGACTCTTTAGGGCTTGGATACATTGAAACTGATCTGCAGTGGTCACGAATTTTCTGGGTGTATGGTGCTCTGCACTGTTTAAAGCATATAGCTAAAAGTTCATCCGAGAGAAGAAAAGAAATATGCGGCACTCACCCTTCTTTTGCTGTACATTCGTGCTCTTTATTGGATGTGGCTACTACAGGTTACACACGTCCATGTTTGGACTTCAGGTTCACAGGAGGGTGCGGTGGTGGAGCGTGGACGACGTCCGTTTCGCACGGTATGTGCTTCAACGGGTCCAGGTGATCACCTGGGCATGTGGGGCAGCATGGTGGCTCAGTGGTTAGCACTGTACTGTATATAGGGCAGCACGGTGGCTCAGTGGTTATCACTGTACATAGGGAAGCATGGTGGCTCAGTGGTTAGCACTATACTATATATAGGGCAGCACGGTGGCTCAGTGGTTAGCACTGTATATAGGGCAGGACGGTGACTCGGGTCAGCACTGTACTGTGTATAGGGCATCACGGTGGCTCAGTGTCAGCACTGTACATAGGGCAGCACGGTGGCTCAGTGGTCAGCACTGTACACAGGGCAGCACGGTGGCTCAGTGGTCAGCACTGTACACAGGGCAGCACGGTGGCTCAGTGGTCAGCACTGTACTGTATATCTGGCAGCACGGTTGCTCAGTGGTTAGCAGTGTACTGTATATAGGGAATCTAGATTGTGAGATCCAATCGCTCGTCTTGTGAAATCATCTACTTGTCAGTTATTTCATCATCTGGAATTGCAGAAAAAGTTACAGAAGACTCGAGATGCAGAAAAAAGTTTATTCGTTTCTTTTTTACTGAAAATTTTGCAAAATCAAGAACACTTTAAGACTTATTAAAAGAAAAATGGAAACCGCGATTACAGAGAAAAGTGCGAACCGCAGGAAGATGGCGGCCGGCTGCAGAGCATCTGTGGATCAGGAATGTCAATCATTCTGCCTGCGGCGGATGTCAGGGCATGCTGGGTGTTGCAGTACAAGTCAGCAGGAAAGCCGCAGGCTGCAGAATCTCGGGGATCACGATCGTTACGGATTATTAGACATTTATAATATTATTCTGCGCCAACTAAATCGACACTACGTAAGTAAGAGGTGCAGCAGTTAATCGGTGTCTGCCTTCCGGGCGTCCTGCGGAGTTCCCCTGAGCCATGAGGATAAGGATCATCTGTATGTGACAATTCTACTGGCAATCGGGGAAGAGGCATGAGGGCGACTGAGGCTTTACAATGTAAACTGATTTTACTGGCAGTACTGCATATTACCACCAGATGGTGCAGTATACAGACTCCCTGCATTACCAGATGGCGATGTTGTTACAAAGGGATGATTTTCTATAAAGTCACTAGATGGCGCTATTTTACAGAATGACCCTTCCTTCGTACTACCACTAGATGGCGATACTATATAGGATTTCCCCGTACTACCACCAGATGGCAATGCTATACATATTAATTGTTCCTCATATTACCATGATTTTACTATACATAATGATGGTTCCGCATACATTCACTAGTTGGTGCGGTTATTATAGATAATTGTGGGTCCCGATATTACCACCAGATGACACTTTTATAAAAAATAATGATGCTTAATACTACCAACTGACAGCGCTATCATACATGATTAATCATACAACCACTAGATGGCGCTATTATAAAGAATGATGATTCTTCACATGACCATAATGTCGCTATTGTGCAAAATTATGGCTCTCCATACTACCACCATTTGGTGCTGTTATTATACAAGATGATTTTCCATACTGTCACCAGATGGCGCTGTTATTATACATAATATCCCGTACTGCCACCAGATGGTGCTATAGGAAAATTTTCCATATTACCACCAGATGGCGCTATTATACATTATTTTCCATACTACCACCAGATGGCGCTGTCATTGCACAGGATAATTTTCCATACTAACACCAGATGGCGCTATTATTATTATACATTATTTTCTATACTCCCATCTATTATATGAAATGTTTGTTTTCCTTTTATGACTAATCTACAACCTGTAATAAAATAAGCTGAGGCTGCACGGCAACTTTTCCGCGACATTGGTTGTGCAGACATTGATCTGTGCAGCTGCCACATTATGTCCTCATGAACATGAATGGGTGGCAATGTTCTGCAACCACGAGAAGGCCCACAGAGATGGAACCGTTTGGATGTTTTGTAACTTTCTGGTGGGTTCACTTCCACATAGAGCGATCTCTGCAGCCGTGTCGCGGCCAAAGTCGCCGTGCAGCCCCAGTATAGAGGCCATTGGAGATGCAGCATTGCCTGTTCCCCTCCCCCAGCCGTCCCCGGCATTCGGTAGAGTGTCAGCTCTTTGTATCAGGGCACTTGACACATTTTGTCACTAATAATTGTGGTTGGGGTTCTTGGCACCATATAAATCTGTAACATCAATTCCCCGATCACGGTGAGCGGCCACCAGCGTTGCGGTCACATAGATGTAACTTTGGGCCCCGGACACCTGGGAAGTTTCTGCTGGAAAACAACTGTAATTGGAGGATTTGGTGCAATGGCGGCTTTATGATGAGAAGGGCTGGCCGATTGTCGCAGCTCCTTGTACGTGACCCGATGGTCTGCAGATTTAAAGGGACAGTCACCCATAAAGAAGTCGAAGCAGCCAATGCAGCCTGGAGAAAATAGGAGCGCACAAACTTTTTGTTGTCTTCCCAGGGAAGCGGCGTTCTTGTGCATTTCAAATATTGAAATAGGAGACCCCCGAGAGCTTACGGAGTCCCTGCTCTGGTCCCATCTCCCCAGTGGAAGCGTCTCTGACCTCATTGTGGGGTACTGTCTCTTTAATGAAACCTTGTGCTAAGACACTAGAGCTCATTCGGTGTGTCTTCTGACAAATTAAAGGCACCTATCTTAAAGGGTAAATAGGGGGTGGTCCCATGGAGGAGAGGGGCTTGTACCAAATAATTTTGGACCATTATGGCGCCTGCAGCACCGTCGCCCCGACTGATGGCGCTGAGGGAACTGTAAGATGAACGTCCAACATTAATTCTTCCTTCTTCCAGGTTTTCATCGGTCGTCGTTGGCATCTGAGAGTGTTGGCACTGGCGGTCGTGGGACACGGGTGGGGGTGGGGCGGTCAGCGTATCAGTGCTGCATGGAGGGGAGGTAAGAGTTTAGGAATGAAGCATCTGAGACCCCTGAAAAGCTCAGAAAGTTCTGGTCCGGTGCGAAGAAAAAGCAGCTTCACGCGTTCTGCTGGGCCAAAGCCTCGGCTTCCTGCAGACGGAGAGAAAACGGCATGAGATCAAGATGTCAGGGGGCACCCAGCATATAGGACCAAGGAGCTGACCACTGTAGGTGCGGGGGTCTCACACGTGACCGCTGAGGGTTCAGGGATCTCATGTAACCGCTGTGGGTGCGGGGGTCTCACACGTGACCGCTGAGGGTTCAGGGATCTCATGTAACCGCTGTGGGTGCGGGGGTCTCACACGTGACCGCTGAGGGTTTAGGGATCTCATGTGACCGCTGTGGGTTCAGGATTCTCACACGTAACCGCTGTGGGTTCAGGATTCTCATACGTGACCGCTGTGGGTGCGGGGGATCTCATGTGACCGCTGTGGGTGCGGGGGATCTCACACGTAACCGCTGTGAGTTCGGGGATCTCACACGTAACCGCTGTGAGTTCGGGGATCTCACACGTAACCGCTGTGGGTTCGGGGATCTCACACGTAACCGCTGTGGGTTCGGGGATCTCACACGTAACCGCTGTGGGTTCGGGGATCTCACACGTAACCGCTGTGGGTTCGGGGATCTCACACGTAACCGCTGTGGGTTCGGGGATCTCACACGTAACCGCTGTGGGTTCGGGGATCTCACACGTAACCGCTGTGGGTTCGGGGATCTCACACGTGATCCCTGTGGGTACGGGATCTCACACGTGACCGCTGTGGGTTCGGGGATCTCACACGTAACCGCTGTGGGTTCGGGGATCTCACACGTGATCCCTGTGGGTACGGATCTCATACGTGACCGCTGAGGGTGCGGGGTCTCATACGTGATCTCTGTGGGTGCGGGGTCTCATACGTGATCCCTGTGGGTGCGGGATCTCATACGTGACCGCTGAGGGTGCGGGGTCTCATACGTGATCTCTGTGGGTGCGGGGTCTCATACGTGATCTCTGTGGGTGCGGGGTCTCATACGTGATCTCTGTGGGTGCGGGGTCTCATACGTGATCTCTGTGGGTGCGGGGTCTCATACGTGATCTCTGTGGGTGCGGGGTCTCATACGTGATCTCTGTGGGTGCGGGGTCTCATACGTGATCTCTGTGGGTGCGGGGTCTCATACGTGATCTCTGTGGGTGCGGGGTCTCATACGTGATCTCTGTGGGTGCGGGGTCTCATACGTGATCTCTGTGGGTGCGGGGTCTCATACGTGATCTCTGTGGGTGCGGGGTCTCATACGTGATCTCTGTGGGTGCGGGGTCTCATACGTGATCTCTGTGGGTGCGGGGTCTCATACGTAATCTCTGTGGGTGCGGGGTCTCATACGTGATCTCTGTGGGTGCGGGGTCTCATACGTGATCTCTGTGGGTGCGGGGTCTCATACGTGATCTCTGTGGGTGCGGGGGTCTCATACGTGATCTCTGTGGGTGCGGGGGTCTCACACGTGATCTCTGTGGGTGCGGGGGTCTCATACGTGATCTCTGTGGGTGCGGGGGTCTCACACGTGATCTCTGTGGGTGCGGGGGTCTCACACGTGATCTCTGTGGGTGCGGGGGTCTCACACGTGATCTCTGTGGGTGCGGGGGTCTCACGTGATCTCTGTGGGTGCGGGGGTCTCATACTTAATTACCCCCCTCCCCTATGAGTGAGTGACTGGGGCGGCTCCGGATGTTATGGAGTTAAATTTCCTATAAGGAAGAGACTACAGAAATACTTGGCCTTGACCGTGGATCAGTGGGGGAGGGGGGGGGGGAATTCAGCAATCACCTGCCCTTCCCCTTCCACGTGATCGCCGCCGTTACCTTTGATCCCGGTGGGGGCGTCAGGCCCAGGAACGTGTACAGCTCATTATCCTCTCTGGCATTGAAAAAAGCTTCGTAATCCTGCGGGCGAGAAATGCGACAAGTGAACGGCGCCGACGGATCCAGAGACGTTCAGTAAATCTGCATCAAAAAGCTCTGAACTTTCTAATTGACTTTATGTTCTACTTTCTTATGATTTTTAAGATCTCTGTTTGCTGTCAGATAGCGGAGTCTTCTCGGTTTCGCCCACAGTCTGTACAGACCGAATACATTTACAGCTGAGGGTTTGAATCAATGTATCAGTGTAGAGAATCCAGGAGCCCAGGGCTGCAGATGGTGGAAGTGGGGACGAGGCCCCAGGGACGGCACCGCGACGCCTCCCGGACACAGAGCTTGGTCCAGGGCAACAACGGAGAGGAATCTTTGCCCGGGTGAAAATCCAGCAATAACGGCGTCAGCACAAATGTCTCCTTTTTCCTATCTGAAAACTTCAGAGCTGGTTGTTTGTTACATTGTATCAGTGTAAACAATCATCCGTGGCCTGAAAACTCCAGCAGCACAAATCTCTTCTGTTCTGGTACTTTGTTACAATGTATCAGGTAACGTTGGCGGTCAGTTTGCCTCACAGAAGATGCTGTCAACTAGATACAACTGTTACAAACACTCAGCTGTGAAAAGTATTAGATCTCTTGGCGTTTTGATTCTTTGACAACAAGCAGAGATTTAGAAAACATTCAGGTATTAAAACCGAAAGTCTTAGGCTACTTTCACACTAGCGTCGGGAACAACCCGTCGCTGTGCGTCGGGCCGACGTTCCCGACGCTAGCGTGGTCTCCGCCGCACAATGGGGGCAGCGGATGCATTTTTCCCACGCATCCGCTGCCCCATTGTGAGGTGCGGGGAAGTGCGGGGAGGTGGGGGCGGAGTTCCGGCCGCGCATGCGCGGTCGGAAAAAGCGGACCGTCGGGAGCAAAAAACATTACATGTAACGTTTTTTTCTCCCGACGGTCCGCTACCACACGCCCAAGCGTCGCAAAACGGACGCAACGTTTGGCAATGCGTCGCAAATGCGTCGCTAATGTTAGTCTATGACGAAAAAACGTATCCAGCAAGAACTTTTGCTGGATGCGTATTTTCGGCAAAACGACGCATTTGCGACGTATTGCAGTTAACGCTAGTGTGAAAGTAGCCTAAAAAGTTACAAAACTTTTCATTATATATAAAGATGAAGCTTCGGTTAAAGTTAAAAGCCCCCGGCAGTGACGGCTAGAGTGTGCCAGACTATTGGAAGTCAGGGTCCGAGATCTCCCCCATCGCTGTGGGCACGAGGTCTGGCGGTCAGTGTGTGGACTCGGGGCGTTGGCACGGTCCTGGCAGCGGCCGAACTGTCCCGGGCGCGGCGCTCTGGTGACAGGTATAAGAATGTAAGATTTATCTGATCGCAGGGGGAATAATAACATTACACAGAGCAGGGCAGTCGGGGTTAATCCGGGGATCCCACCGAACCAGCAGGAACGCGAGAACCATCAGACCCAGAGTGGAAACCTCTATACTGTGGATCCGATAGTCCGGCACACAGTATCTCGTCTTATTTTTCAAGATTTCTGCTTGCTGTCTGAATTAAAACAATCGTTTCCCAATCTAATTAGTCTTGCAGCTGAGGGTTTGCTACAATGTATCCAGTCTAAACTGATACATTGTAACAACCCATCAGCTGTATTCCACCTGCCTGTGCTGCTGATATAGATCTGCAGATTGGGGCACCATGTTCTGTGCTCGGAGGGTGCTGGCTCCAGGGAGGGGGATCACTACATGTGCGCAGAGGTCTTACCCCCAGGTACCGGTCCTCATTGAAGATCTGAGGGGGCAGGGGGATGCCGCTCTCGGGTTTGCAGTTCTCCGGGACGTTCGCCCTCATCCATTTCCGGTTTTCCTCGTTGGCTGCGATGTCCTTCTCCTCGTACTCAATCTTCATGGCGTCGAGGAGGCCGAGTACCGTCTGCTGCTGCTTCTTAATCTGAGAGCAAAAACCAGAGATAAAGAGGAATGAGGTGCAAAGAAGGGGACGACGTGGAACGGAGGCGTGAGGGGGGCCGGAATACAGAAGCACTACTAGTACTGGGCGAGCAACGGCCCCTCCATTGTTGTGCCGGCCAGACCCCTCCATTGTTGTGTCGGCTGGATGCCGGGCCCCTCTGTTGTGTCGGCTGGGCACCTCCGTTGTTGTGTTGGCCCCATTACACACATTATTAACCCAAAGCCCCCCAAGAATGTCCCAGCATACATTATATGTCACGGAGAGGGGGTGGTCACAGGATGGACCCGACCACTGCAAAATGTTCAGTTTGTCTGATTTTCCTCTTTATAGGTATATTTTTGAGTAAAATGTAAATTGTTCTTTTATTCTATAAACTACTGACATGTCTCCGACGTTCCAAGCATTATATTTTGTATTTATTTTCTGAAAATGAGAAATGGTCAAAATAACATAAAAAATGCATTGCTTGCAGACCTCAAATAATGCAAAATAAAACAAAACAAGTTCATAATCATTTAGAAACAACAATACTAATGTTTTAACTCAGGAAGAGTTCAGGAATCAATATTTTGTGGAATAACCATGATTTTTATTCACAGCTTTCCACCAGTCTTTCACACTGCTCCTGGGTGACCTTATGCCACTCCTGGTACAATAATGTCAGCAGTTCTTCTTTGTGTGATGGCTTGTGACTATCCATCTTCCTCTTGATTACATTCCAGAGGTTTTCTATGGGGTTCAGGTCTGGAGATTGGGCGGCCATGACAGGGATGTGATGTGATGGTCCTTCATCCACACCTTGATTGGCCTAGCTGTGTGGCATGGCGCATTGTCCTGCTGGAAAAAAACAGTCCTCAGAGTTGGGGAACATTGCCTGTTACGAACTGTTCTTGCCGTGCACTTCACCCCAGCTGCCATTCCTTTTGTAGGTCACTTGATGTCATCCAGCGGTTGCTGACTGACATTCAAATATCAGTGACTGCCATCCCGGTCAGTGGAGAGTCATTTTCGCCCTCTGCCGGTCTGTAGCTTTGTTGTCCCCAATGTCTGCTGCTTGACCTTGTTGTAATGGACTGAGGTCTTAGAAATGTTAAGGATGGAGGCAACATGACGCTCACTGTGTCCCTCTGCTAATAAAGCCAGAACTGCGCCCTTCTTTTCCTCACCCAAGACTTTTCTTTTCATCTCCTCTGGCTTAGTTCCAAGTTATTTTTTTCATTCCTATTACTTTTGGGCTATTCCTAGCACTTGTTTTATCATCCAGCTTGTCCTATTGCAGGAGGATTGTGAACACAAAAGCAGGGTTATTTATACTTTCCTTTGTTAAATAAGATTTGGTTCAGGTGATCACTAATCAGAAGCACATTACATAGAATGAGGTGTACTCTCGTTGGAATTTCACTGACACTGGAATGGAATGGCTGTCAGACATGGAGAGAAGCGGATTTTTATAAAACTGTGCAGTGGTCTCCTCATTTTTGCCAGAGCTGTAATTTGTGCAGTTATGCTGAAAAAAAAACCTCCCTGAGACGGCGAGTCCTTGTACCCGGCGCACGTCCCTTACACGGACAGGATTCCCCTCCTCCTCCTTCCTCACAATGACTGAGGCTCAAGGCGCACAACCTCCTAATAAGGAGACACAACAGAGAGGAGGAGGAGGACTGTGCAGTGTATCTACAGCAGGAGTGGTACTGTGCAGTGTATATATACAGGACAGGAGGAGTGGAACTGTGCAGTGTATATATACAGGACAGGAGGAGTGATACTGTGCAGTGTATATATACAGGAGGAGTGGTTCTGTGCAGTGTATATATACAGGACAGGAGGAGTGGTACTGTGCAGTGTATATATACAGGACAGGAGAAGTGGTACTGTGCAGTGTATATATACAGGACAGGAGTGGTACTGTGCAGTGTATATATACAGGACAGGAGAAGTGGTACTGTGCAGTGTATATATACAGGACAGGAGGAGTGGAACTGTGCAGTGTATATATACAGGACAGGAGGAGTGATACTGTGCAGTGTATATATACAGGAGAGGAGTGGTACTGTGTAGTGTATATATACAGGACAGGAGGAGTGGTACTGTGCAGTGTATATATACAGGACAGGAGGAGTGGTACTGTGCAGTGTATATATACAGGACAGGAGGAGTGGTTCTGTGCAGTGTATATATACACAGGACAGGAGGAGTGGTACTGTGCAGTGTATATATACACAGGACAGGAGGAGTGGTACTGTGCAGTGTATATATACACAGGACAGGAGGAGTGGTACTGTGCAGTGTATATATACAGGACAGGAGGAGTGGTACTGTGCAGTGTATCTACAGCAGGAGTGGTACTGTGCAGTGTATATATACAGGACAGGACGAGGAGGACTGTGCAGTGTATATATACAGGAGAGGAGGAGTGGTACTGTGCAGTGTATATTTACACAGGAGGAGGAGTGGCACTGTGCAGTGTATATATACAGGACAGGAGGAGTGGTACTGTACAGTGTATATATACAGGAGGAGTGGTTCTGTGCAGTGTATATATACAGGACAGGAGGAGTGGCACTGTGCAGTGTATATATACAGGACAGGAGGAGTGGTACTGTACAGTGTATATATACAGGAGGAGTGGTACTGTGCAGTGTGTATATATACAGGAGGAGTGGTACTGTGCAGTGTATATATACAGAACAGGAGGAGTGGTACTGTACAATGTGATATATATATTGCACAGAATAATGTAGATAACGTGCAGTGTATATATACAGAATAATACAGATACTGTGCCATGGATATAGACAGTACACTGAATAATACAGATACTGTCCAGGGTATATAGACAGTACACAGAATAATGTAGATACCATGCAGTATATATACATAATAATACAGATACTGTGCAGTGTATACATACAGCACAGTGAATAATACAGATACTGTGCAGTGTATACATAAAGCACACTGAATAATACAGGTACTGTGCAGTGTATACATACAGCACACTGAATAATACAGATACTGTGCCGTGTATACATACAGCACACTGAATAATACAGATACTGTGCCGTGTATACATACAGCACACTGAATAATACAGATACTGTGCCGTGTATACATACAGCACACTGAATAATACAGATACTGTGCAGTGTATACATACAGCACACTGAATAATACAGGTACTGTGCAGTGTATACATACAGCACACTGAATAATACAGATACTGTGCAGTGTATACATACAGCACACTGAATAATACAGATACTGTGCCGTGTATACATACAGCACACTGAATAATACAGATACTGTGCCGTGTATACATACAGCACACTGAATAATACAGATACTGTGCCGTGTATACATACAGCACACTGAATAATACAGATACTGTGCCGTGTATACATACAGCACACTGAATAATGTAGATACCATGCAGTATATATACAGAATAATACAAATACTGTCCAGTGTATACAGTACAGACCAAAAGTTTGGACACACCTTCTCATTTAAAGATTTTTCTGTATTTTCATGACTATGAAAATTGTACATTCACACTGAAGGCATCAAAACTATGAATAACACATGTGGAATTATATACTTAACAAAAAAAAGTGTGAAACAACTGAAACTATGTCTTATATTCTAGGTTCCTAAAAGTAGCCACCTTTTGCTTTGATGACTGCTTTGCACACTCTTGGCATTCTCTTGATGAGCTTCAAGAGGTAGTCACCGGAAATGGTCTTCCAACAATCTTGAAGGAGTTCCCAGAGATGCTTAGCACTTGTTAGCCCTTTTGCCTTCACTCTGCGGTCCAGCTCACCCCAAACCATCTCGATTGGGTTCAGGTCTGGTGACTGTGGAGGCCAGGTCATCTGGCGTAGCACCCCATCACACTCCTTCTTGGTCAAATAGCCCTTACACAGCCTGGAGGTGTGTTTGGGGTCATTGTCCTGTTGAAAAATAAATGATGGTCGAACTAAACGCAAACCGGATGGAATAGCATGCCGCTGTAAGATGCTGTGGTAGCCATGCTGGTTCAGTATGCCTTCAATTTTGAATAAATCCCCAACAGTGTCACCAGCAAAGCACCCCCACACCATCACACCTCCTCCTCCATGCTTCACGGTGGGAACCAGGCATGTAGAGTCCATCCGTTCACCTTATCTGCGTCTCACAAAGACACGGTGGTTGGAACCAAAGATCTCAAATTTAGACTCATCAGACCAAAGCACAGATATCCACTGGTCTAATGTCCATTCCTTGTGTTCTTTAGCCCAAACAAGTCTCTTCTGCTTGTTGCCTGTCCTTAGCAGTGGTTTCCTAGCAGCTATTTTACCATGAAGGTCTGCTGCACAAAGTCTTCTCTTAACAGTTGTTGTAGAGATGTGTCTGCTGCTAGAACTCTGTGTGGCATTGACCTGGTCTCTACTCTGAGCTGCTGTTAACCTGCGATATCTGAGGCTGGTGACTCGGATAAACTTATCCTCAGAAGCAGAGGTGACTCTTGGTCTTCCTTTCCTGGGGCGGTCCTCATGTGAGCCAGTTTCTTTGTAGCGCTTGATGGTTTTTGCAACTGCACTTGGGGACACTTTCAAAGTTTTCCCAATTTTTCGGACTGACTGACCTTCATTTCTTAAAGTAATGATGGCCACTCATTTTTCTTTACTTAGCTGCTTTTTTCTTGCCATAATACAAATTCTAAGTCTATTCAGTAGGACTATCCGCTGTGTATCCACCAGACTTCTGCTCAACACAACTGATGGTCCCAACCCCATTTATAAGGCAAGAAATCCCACTTATTAAACCTGACAGGGCACACCTGTGAAGTGAAAACCATTCCCAGTGACTACCTCTAGAAGCTCATCAAGAGAATGCCAAGAGTGTGCAAAGCAGTCAAAAAAGCAAAAGGTGGCTACTTTGAAGAACCTAGAATATAAGACTATTTCAGGTATTTCACACTTTTTTGTTAAGTATATAATTTCACGTGTTAATTCATAGTTTTGATGCCTTCAGTGTGACTTTCATAGTCATGCAAATACAGAAAAATCTTAAAATGAGAAGATGTGTCCAAACTTTTGGTCTGTACTGTACATACAGTACACAGAATAATGAAGATACCATGCAGTATATATACAGACTAATACAGATACGGCTCTGTGTATACATACAGTACAGTGAATAATACAGATACTGTGCCGTGCACCTTTATACAGGGAAGTTGTACTGCGCTGTGTCCACAATGCCGTAATGGTTTCCTTCTCTCTATGGAGATCTGCGCTCGTTAATTTGCATTATTAATAAGAGATGAGTTTTTGCTGGCAGACAGTGTCAGGCGCGTCATGAATCTGCAGGTTGGTGACTCAGCTGCCACAATCTGTGTGGAGCCGCCACGAACGCTGCGCAGACACTCCCTCATACGTGTAGACGGAGTCACGTGGGCCATGTACAGACTCATCCTGGGCGCACAGCACCAGGGTGTCACCCAGGAGCCTCTGTAGGATAAGGGTGGTGAAATTAGTCTTTTTCCTAGGTGAAAGTTTAGCTGCAACATTTGTGAATGTTAAGAACAATAGTGGTAAAATGGCAGAAAACAGGGAACAATAGCTGTAAATATACAGATATTACTCATTAGTAAAATAATAATTTCCTGAAATATAAAAGAAATTGACCGGAAGTTTGGACCCCGCTGCTGACACCTCGTTCTATCAACATAAACCTCAGATGACATCACAGGTCACAGCAGGTGACGTCATTCTTCATAATGATCACATGACCAGGTTTATCTACTACAATAATTAGGATGGGAGCTCCTCCGTCCTGTGAGAATCCCACATAAGGAGGGCGCCTGTGATTCAGACACCTGGAAAAGCTGGGTGACCACTGATGAAAAACTTCGACAAGCATCCAGGGTCACGGAGCGGCGCTGGAAGAAAACACGCCTGCCAGACGACTTCACTGCTTTCAAACAAGCTACATTTGACTTCAAATTAGCCCTCACCTCTGCTAAACAGACCTATTTCACTAACCTTGTATCTTCACTATCCTACAACCCAAAACAACTATTCAGCACATTTACCTCCCTCCTCCGCCCACCACTGCCACCTCCAACCCCCCTCATCTCTTCCAAGGACTTTGCCACCTACTTCAAAAACAAGATCGACCAAACAAGGCAAACCTTTACTTGTCCACCACCCCAAACATTCCATATACCAGACCTCTGCCATTCCCTAATAACCTCCCTCTCCAACATCACTGAAGGAGAGCTTACTCGCCTCTTTTCCAAATCACACCTCACCACCTGTGCAGTTGACCCCATCCCCTCCCACCTGCTCCCCAACCTCACTAACACGCTCATTCCAGCCCTAACCCATCTCTTCAACCTATCGCTCTCTTCTGGGACCTTCCCCTCTGCCTTCAAACATGCCACCATGACACCCATCCTCAAAAAACTAACCTTGACCCAACTGCTATGCCCAGCTATCGCCCCATATCACTGCTCCCGTTTGCTTCAAAACTCCTTGAGCAGCATGTCCATGGTCAACTTTCCTCCCACCTCTCATCTAACTCTCTCCTTGACAACCTCCAATCTGGCTTCCGCCCCCACCACTCCACCGAAACTGCCCTGACAAAAATTACCAATGACTTAGTCACAGCCAAAGCTAACAGACAGTTCTCCATCCTCCTCCTTCTTGACCTGTCCTCTGCTTTCCACACAGTCGATCACTGCCTACTGCTACAGATTCTTTCTTCCCTTGGCATCAAAGACCTCGCCCTGTCCTGGATTGCCTCATACCTTTCCGACCGCACATTTGGCGTTTCCCACTCCCACACTACCTCCTCATCCCACCCTCTCTGTTGGAGTCCCTCAAGGCTCTGTCCTAGGGCCCCTACTTTTTTCCATCTATACCCTTGGCCTAGGACAACTCAAAGTCCCATGGCTTCCAGTACCACCTGTATGCAGACGACACTCAGATCTACCTCTCTGGCCCAGATGTCACCTCCCTGCTGTCCAGAATCCCGAAGTGTCTGTCAGCCATATCCTCCTTCTTCACCTCTCGCTTCCTAAGGGCTCATTTCCACTTGCAAGAGAAAAAACGGTCCGTAATCTGGACCGAAAAAACGGATGTAGAGTATGCGATTGTCATGCGAGTGTTATGCGAGTGCAATGCGATTTTTAATCGCACCATCCGTTTTACATCCGTATGACATCCATATGTAATCCGTTTTTTTTCTCTGCAACTATTTTTATACAGTCATTTACAGGGCCATTTACAGTGTTCTAGGCCACAGAATGGTAATGTATCCGTAAAAAACGGACGGAATACGGATGGTCCGTATTCCATGCGGTTTTTTTCTCGCACCCATTGACTTGCATTGGCGAGTCTCGTCCGAGACTCGCAGCATGCTGCGATTTTTTTCTCAGTCCGAGTTCGGCTGAGGAAAAAAAAAAAAAAAAAAAAAAAAAAATCGCAAATGAAAAGACACCTATTGAATAACATTGGTCCGAGTGCAATCCGATTTTTTATCGGATTGCACTCGTCCGTTTTCCTCGCAAGTGGAAATGAGCCCTAAAACTCAATGTAGACAAAACCGAACTCATCATCTTTCCCCCATCTCACGTATCCCCCCTACCTGACCTATCTATTATGGTACACGGCATCACTCCCTCTCCCGCACCTGAAATCCGCTGCCTCGGGGTAACTCTCGACTCTGCCCTGTCCTTCAAACCTCACGTCCAAACTCTAGCCACCTCCTGTCGCCTCCAACTCAAAAATATTGCCAGAATCTGTCCCTTCCTCAGCCCACAATCTACCAAAACTCTTGTACATGCCCTCATCATCTCCCGCCTCGACTACTGCAACACCCTCCTCTGTGGCCTCCCAGCTAACTCTCTTGCACCACTCCAGTCTGTCCTCAACTCTGCTGCCCGGCTAATCCACCTCTCTCCTCGCTACTCCCCTGCTTCTCCCCTCTGCAAATCCCTCCACTGGCTCCCAATTCCCCAACGAATCCAGTTCAAACTACTAACACTGATCTACAAAGCCATCCACAACCTGTCCCCTCCCTATACTTCTGAACTAATCTCCCAATATCTTCCCTCACGTAATCTTCGATCCTCCCAAGACCTCCTACTCTCCTCCACACTTATTCGTTCCTCACACAACCGCCTCCAAGATTTCTCCCGAATATCCCCCATCCTCTGGAATTCCATGCCTCAACACGTCCGACTATCCACCACCCTCGGCTCCTTCAGATGGAACCTGAAAACCCATCTCTTCAAGAAAGCCTACAGCCTGCAATAACCATTCTGCCGCCTCGCCATCGCCAGAGCCGCCGCCGCCGCCTCTCCATCGCCTCACCACCGCCACCTCGCCCCTACCTTCTGTCTCTTCCCCACTATCCCATAGAATGTAAGTCCGCAAGGATAGGGTCCTCTCCCCTCTGTACCAGTCTGTCACTGTAAACGATATCTATAACTCTGTATGTAACCCCTTTCTCATGTACAGCACCATGGAATTAATGGTGCTATATAAATAATAATAATAATAATAATAATAATGTGAGAGCGGAAATTGCAGCCATAATATTTTCTTCCCAGGAGCAGATAGAAATAAGACATGGCTGAATCCAGTAACTAACACAACCTGACAGAAGACTGACTGGTGCAGGCTGACAACTGACAACCTGCGGCTCCACATGGAACAGTACAGCAGTGCCCCATCCCCTCCTACAGGACATCCTTACTCTCTGACCTCTTCCTTCCATCATTATTTTGTTACCCTCAGACATGAATGTAATATTTGGGATTTTTTTTTTCAGTCTATCCTGCTACACTGTAACAAATCCTCAGCTGTTAGAAGTTTCAGGTCAGGACAGATTTTCACAAGTATGCTGTAAAGAATGACTATTCCCTCATCGCTCACCCACTCCCTCCCTGTTATTTCCCCCGCTCCTGGGCACAGTTTGTCATACTCCTCAGTCTCATTCCTTCCATATATGTTCTGCTCCTCAGTCTGAAGCTGCAGGAATGTATCTCCAGAGAAGAAAGAAGCTGCAGCCACCAAGAAGCAAAGTTCTGTTCTTGTGAAGGCCAAACTGAGCAAAATCAGGGCTCAGACGACTGCACTTAAAGGGGTAAAACACAATGGTCCCATTCATCAAGAGCGGCATTAACGATGAGATGTGCTGCGTACACCTCGATGAATCCGGAGCACCGGACAAGTCATGTGCGCCTCCTCACAAATCCTACTCCAGTCCCTACTGGAGTAAGATTTGTGTTGTAACAAATGCCATCACTCCTCAAGAATTTGGCATAAAAGTTTTAATGAATCGGCCCCGATATGTGTATTGTAACGTTCCAATGTACAGGGGCGGTCACAGATAAAAAGACCTAAAAAGATTTCCCAAGTCTGTAATATTGATGAGACTCCGTCAGTGAGCTCGCTCTGACCGGGAGTTTGTAATTCTTATTTGTCTATTTCTAAGTAATAGCCAAACTGTGCAAAATTTGTAATGAAACCCAACTGCAAATGTGATAATTGCAAGGATTTAAGTATATATAAAAAAAAACAATAAATAAAAAAAATGTGGACAACCCTATTTAGCCGGCTATATACATAATAGATCTCTCCTGACTTCCCCATACACATGAACAATCAACTCAGAAGAGCAAAAAGGAGAAACTGCTTCCCAGGTAGTGAGGTCCATGGCTATTAGATGGTCATTAGTGGATACATTTTATTTACATTATCGCCTTTTATTAGTAAATAGAATATTAGTTCCTGAAAAGTAAATTGTAAATCAAGATTTCCTCCTGATCCAGTTTAGAAAACTGATGGTAACCAGGAGGGGAGGTCGTTGATGGGAGGCAGATTCATTTTATTTTTACTAGAGTTTCCCTTTAAGTGCGTCTTGTGACAGCAGCGCGTCCTCCGTCACATCCTCCCAGTAACCAGCTCCTCGGCCTCAGGCGACGAAGTTTGAGCAGATTGAAAGGTTGCACAACTTTTAAACCGACTTTGAGTTTCCAAGTCCAACCATTTTCAAGACCTCTGCTTTCCATCACAGAATGAAAACATTTGTTTACATCCAGAGGCTGAGAACCTGTTCTGACCTAATAAGGGCCCCTTCACACTGGTCGATTCTGCTACGATTACGACGCATTTGCGTCATATTCGACATCGCAGTACGAGCTCGTAGCCAGCGGTCACACTCTACGATGTTAACGCTTTTTCTGACGTAGTTGCGATGTGAACGTCACGCGTCGCAATCGTACGCTACCCTTCACACCGCCATAGTCCTACGACTCCGAGCGTGACGTATTACCAGCATGGGCGTGCTAAAACGTCACGCCCAATCAGGAGACAGGTATGCGGAAGCCCAACCCACGTAGTCGCATTACGAGCTCGTATGACCGCCGTCACATACTACGATTTCGACCGCCACAGCGAGACATTTACGACGAAAGAAAGTTCTGCTCTTTCTTTCACATCGTAAGTCTCAGAGCTGAGGGTTTGTAACAAATGTATCCAACCTAAACAAGAAGCGCATAGTTCTTTCTGCAATCATAGAATCTTACAATGTATCATTTTAAGTAAAGCTACAGTCTGTAGTTCTGGGTATTTACAGTGCCTTGCGAAAGTATTCGGTTTTTGAATTTCCACAAAAATTTAAAATAACCAATAAATTTCGTTCAACTTCACAATTGTGCTCAACTTGTTGTTGATTCTTTACCAAAAATTTACATTTGGTATCTTTATGTTTGAAGCATGATATGTGGGAAAAGGTTGAAACGTTCCAGGGAGCCGAATACTTTCGCCAGGCACTGTACCTCTCAGAGGATTCCTCAGACTGGATACAATTGTAACAAACTCTCAGCTGTGAGAACTATTACAACTGTACATATTTTCAGCCTCCAGATGTCAAGAGAGTTTCTTTTCACTCCCAGAAAACAGATGTTAAAATGGTAAGAAATCAGAACATCGAGTTTGTTACAAAGTTTCAGAACTTCAGCATCTCTGGTGCTTTGGTCCCTGGGACATGTGATTCTACAGCTCTTCTGACAACTCTGCGGTGTGGTTGTTCCATCTGCGCACGCGCGGAATCCCGCGGCCATTTTCCTGAAGCCCCTGGCAGCAGAGCGCTCCATCTGCGCAGGCGCGGCCACAGGAAAGATGGCCGCGCCCACCGGTAAACGGCTGAATAGCGAAGACCGCGCCGCTATTCATCTCCTGGGCAGTGGATTCATCTGCTGGACATGCGCACACCACTACGCCACCAACGTAATGATGAGCAGGATCCTGGGGGACAAACAGCGCTGTGACCACGCCCATCCGACCTGACCAGCTTGAGTGACAGGTCAAAACGGACACTTCACTAAGGTATTTCGGCAGCCTAACGGGGGTGTAAAGGCACCAAAGAGGCACTAATGTAAAGCCCAGCTCTGCCCCTATTTCACACTATTTTTATCTAATCTTTAAAAAACGGGGTGATAGGTTCCCTTTAACTCTGCTGCCCAGCTAATCTCTCTCTCCTCGCTACACTCCTGCTTCCCCTCTTTGCAAATCCCTTCAATGGCTCCCAATTTCCCAGCGTATCCAGTTTAAACTACTAAGGGTATGTGTCCACGTTCAGGATTGCATCAGGATTTGGTCAGGCTTTTTCATCAGTATTTGTAGCCAAAACCAGGAGTGGGTGATAAATGCAGAAGTGGAGCATATGTTTCTGTTATACTTTTCCTCTAATTGTTCCAGTCCTGGTTTTGGCTTACAAAAACTGATGGAAAATCCTGACCAAATCCTGATGCAATCCTGAACGTGGACACATACCCTTACACTGATCTACAAAGCCATTCATAACCTTTCTCCTCTGTATATTTCTGAACTAATCTCCCGATATTTTCCCTCACATAACCTCCGGTCCTCCCAAGACCTCCTTCTCTCCTCCACACTTATTCGCTCCTCACCCGATCGCCTCCAAGACTTCTCCCGAATATCCCCCATCCTCTGGAATTCTGTGCCCCAACACGTCCGGTTTTCCACCACATTTGGATCCTTCAAACGGAACCTGAAAACCCATCTCTTCAAAGAAGCCTACAGCCTGTAATGACCACACGGCCACCTCAACACCATCGGAGCTACTGCAACCCCCGACCTACTGTCTCCTTCCCCATAATCCTGTAGAATGTAAGCCCGCAAGGGCAGGGTCCTCTCCCCTCTGTATCAGTCTGTCATTGTTAGTCATGTTTACTGCAAGAGATATCTGTATTTTGATGTAACCCCTTCTCATGTACAACACCATGGAATCAATGGTGCTATAGAAATAAAATAATAATAATAATAATAATACTGTTCCCTGTTATCAGCCATTTTGGCAGACTGACTGTAGATTTCAGTAATGTGATGACTGACAGGAAGTGTAAAAACCTCCCTGACGTCTCCATTTAAACACACATTTGTAGAGACATTTACATCATTTGTTGCTGGCTGCAGCCCCTGCAATGTTATATTCTGGGGGTTGGATGGGGAGTGGTCCCTTTAAAGACACCCGTGGTCTACCGTCTGCGGTATAACAGGAGCTTCCCCTTCCAGGCCTCTGCGCTCCTCTCTGCCCCTCCACCTCCTTTCACACTTGGGTTTTGCACCCCTCAGACTCCATTCACCCTATTGTGCCCCCAGCGCCCCCCCCCCCCCCCCCTACATGTAGACTGTGAGCTCCCAGGTCCAGAGCTCCGGATAGTCCGGATGCAGCTTCTTGGCAGATGTGAAAACTGATACCCAGCGGCGCACAGAGGGCGACTGTCAGGGGTCTGTAATTCTTGGCAGATGTTAGGGGTCCGACTCAATACATTCTGTTTCTGGGAACGCTGGGTGACAACAAATATGGCCAGCATCATTTCTGGTACAGAGCAATGACCCAGCTTTCCCAGAAGCAGATACCATGCTCGGCGGAGAATACTGATAATTGTGGGCTCATTATAGCTCACCCCGGCTGCCAGTATAATCTGCACATTGGGGTGATAGGACAATGGCGGTCGGTCACGTCTCTGGAGTCATGGATGATTAGGGCTACGTTCACATTTGCGTTGTTGGGCGCAGCGTCGCCGATGCAACGCAAAACGCATACACAACGCAGCGTTTTTTGACGCATACGTTCAACGTTTACATGAATTTTGGCAGCAGAAAAACTGCATCATGTAGCGTCGGCTGCGCCCGGACTGTTGCGCCCAAATGAGGCATGCGTCAGACGCTAGACAACGCATACCGGCGCATGTTCATGCGCCCCCCATGTTAAAGATAGGGGCGCATGACGCATGCATCGGCGACGCTGCGCCCAACAACGCAAATGTGAACGTAGCCTAACAGGGCGAGGCGGGCGCAGATGACATCGCCCGAACTTTATAGGGCTCAGCGGCGCTTTACTGCTCCATAATAAAACTCATTAACACAGAATCAGGAGGTTTTATGACTTCCCAGATTATTCACTAAAGAAGGTCAGAGCTTACCCAAACCCGACACTGCGGACAGTACAGGGGCCACGCTGGTCACAGGGGCCCCTCACAAGACAAGTCTGTGGCCCCTAAGTATTCTTACAAGTGGGAGGTCAGAAGGGCACAGGCTCCTGTGGTCCATAGTCAGCACGTCCCACCCCTGTCAATATGCCTGGTGGTCCAATTTCCCGCCATTTCAAGATCTCTGCTTGTTGTCAGTGAATCCATGCTTGTATCCAGAGCCTGACAAACCTCGCACAGCTGAGGGATTGTCAGAGCGGTATCCAGTCTAGATCCTCTGAAATGTAAACATCCCCCAGACTGTTACAATGCATCCGTGCAGGAAAAAGGTCACAAACTGCCAGGCCAAGAAAGAATTATCCTGCTTACTAGACTAATACACTGCGACAAACCCTCAGCTCAGTGAGGAAGACCAGGACAGGACGGGTTCTCAACCCTTGAATGTCACCATTCACCGGAAACAACCAGAAGTGCAAACGTCAGAACGTTGCAAAACCCCAAAAACTATAAAATGTAAAAGAAAGAGTTAATGACTCACCATCCGCAGCTGGAAGCCTGAAATGTCTGCTCTATTCTACACAAAGCCTGGCTGACATTCTGCAACCGACCCACAGCAGCGAAAATCCCCTCCCCCGGCCGCAGCCACAGAGACCCCCTGTTATTCCAGACTGTACATATCTACAGAGTGGGGTCCCCCCTTATACCAGACTGTACACATCTACAGAGCGGGGTCCCCCCTTATACCAGACTGTACACATCTACAGAGCGGGGTCCCCCCTTATACCAGACTGTACACATCTACAGAGCGGGGTCCCCCCTTATACCAGACTGTACACATCTACAGAGCGGGGTCCCTCCTTATACCAGACTGTACACATCTACAGAGCAGGGTCCCCCCCTTATACCAGACTGTACATATCTACAGAGCAGGGTCCGCCCTTATACCAGACTGTACATATCTACAGAGCGGGGTCCCCCCCTTATACCAGACTGTACATATCTACAGAGCGGGGTCCCCCCTTATACCAGACTGTACATATCTACAGAGCAGGGTCCGCCCTTATACCAGACTGTACATATCTACAGAGCGGGGTCCCCCCCTTATACCAGACTGTACATATCTACAGAGCGGGGTCCCCCCTTATACCAGACTGTACATATCTACAGAGCGGGGTCCCCCCTTATACCAGACTGTACATATCTACAGAGCGAGGTCCCCCCTTATACCAGACTGTACATATCTACAGAGCGGGGTCCCCCCCTTATACCAGACTGTACATATCTACAGAGCGGGGTCCCCCCCTTATACCAGACTGTACATATCTACAGAGCAGGGTCCCCCCTTATACCAGACTGTACATATCTACAGAGCAGGGTCCCCCCTAATACCAGACTGTACATATCTACAGAGCACGGTCCCCCCTTATACAAGACTGTACATATCTACAGAGCACGGTCCCCCCTTATACAAGACTGTACATATCTACAGAGCAGGGCCCCCCTTACATCAGACTGTACATATCTACAGAGCGGAGCCCCCCTTACACCAGAATGTACACATCTACAGAGCGGAGCCCCCCTTACACCAGACGGTACATATCTACAGAGCAGGGTCCCCCCTTATACCAGACTGTACATATCTACAGAGCAGGGTCCCCCCTAATACCAGACTGTACATATCTACAGAGCACGGTCCCCCCTTATACAAGACTGTACATATCTACAGAGCAGGGCCCCCCTTATATCAGACTGTACATATCTACAGAGCGGAGCCCCCCTTACACCAGAATGTACATATCTACAGAGCGGAGCCCCCCTTACACCAGACGGTACATATCTACAGAGCGGAGCCCCCCTTACACCAGACTGTACATATCTACAGAGCAGGGTCCCCCCTTATACCAGACTGTACATATCTACAGAGCGGAGCCCCCCTTACACCAGACTGTACATATCTACAGAGCGGAGCCCCCCCTTACACCAGACTGTACATATCTACAGAGCAGGGTCCCCCCTTACACCAGACTGTACATATCTACAGAGCAAGGCCCCCCTTATATCAGACTGTACATATCTACAGAGCGGAGCCCCCCTTACACCAGAACGTACATATCTACAGAGCGGAGCCCCCCTTACACCAGACGGTACATATCTACAGAGCGGAGCCCCCCTTACACCAGACTGTACATATCTACAGAGCGGAGCCCCCCTTATACCAGACTGTACATATCTACAGAGCGGTGCCCCCCTTATACCAGAATGTACATATCTACAGAGCGGAGCCCCCCTTATACCAGACTGTACATATCTACAGAGCAGGGTCCCCCCTTATACCAGACTGTACATATCTACAGAGTGGAGCCCCCCTTACACAGACTGTACATATCTACGGAGCAGGGTCCCCCCTTATACCAGACTGTACATATCTACAGAGGAGGGTCCCCCCTAATACCAGACTGTACATATCTACAGAGCGGAGCCCCCCTTACACCAGACTGTACATATCTACAGAGCGGAGCCCCCCTTACACCAGACTGTACATATCTACAGAGCGGAGCCCCCCTTATACCAGACTGTACATATCCACAGAGCGGTGCAGTATTAGGACCCTCTGCCCCTTTATGTGTCTGTGACAGAAGGTGACTCGGAGAGGGATGTGGCCCCTTGTATCTTGGGCCCCTGAGTGACTGCACGGGTTGCACCAACAATCAGACCTACCCGACCCCCTAATATCAGACTGTACATATCCACAAAGCAGCCCCCAATAATGTGCAGAGCGGAGTCTCCTCCAGACCCTCAATTTCTTACCGACACAGATCCAGAAGAACTTGCGATGTAAACCTTGATGACCATCTTGGATGCTCTGCGGGCTCTGTGCGGTGTGATGCTCTGTGGCTCTGCTGCTCTGTGGCTCTGCTGCTCTGCTCTGTGGCTCTGCTGCTCTGCTCTGTGCTCTGCGGCTGTGCTGTGTGGCTCTGCTCTGCACACTGGGAGGTTCTGCACTTTTTTCTTCACTCAGCTTTATTCCTCTGCTTCTCTGCACACTCTGCTTCACTCTGGGAAATTTCCGGGAAGATTTTCTTTACTCGTCGCTAACCCCTGAGTGCCCGGGAGGTCGGGTGTGATGGCGTTAACCCCTTCAGGGCACACCTCCTCTGTGCTGGCCCCTCCCCGGACTCTCCCCCCTTCGTATCTGACAATACGGATGTAACGCGCCTCGTTTGTTCTGTATTGTGGGTTTTTCCTTTTTTCCTTGATGAAATACAATTGATAAAAATCCGCACATGAAACACACGGGGACGTCAGCCCCTGACCTCTGCCACATCTCTGCTCGCTGTCAGGGTACAGGATCACTTCTGATCACAGGAGACCTAACCCTGCTGACAGGTGACCGGTAACTCAGTCCCCCGGAGGTGCAGACCCCTCCTGTCCTACACATCCCACAGCTGAGGGTTTGTTACCAGCGTCGGACTGGAGTACCTTGGGCCCTCCAGAGAAAATCATTCTTGAAGCCCACTATGTACCTACATAGAAATAGATATAGGACCACACATTGTGTGGTAAAGCACGCTAATATCAGGGTCTAATAGAAGGTAGTTCACGTCTTAATTAGGAAGCAGGGGTTGGGGTAGCCCCCTCACAGAATATAATGTAGCCCCCTCATAGAATATAATATAGCCCCCTCAGAGTATAATGCAACCCCCTCATAAGGTAAAATGCAGCCCCCCATAGAATATAATGCAGCCCCCTCAAATGTTATAATGCAGCCCCCCACAGAATATAATGCAGCCCCCTTATAGGGTAAAATGCAGCTCCCACAGAATATAATGCAGCCCCCTCATAGGGTATAATGCAGCCCACCTCATAGGGTATGACGCAGCCCTCCCATATAGTATAATGCGGCCCCCCTCATAGGGTATAATGCGACCCCTCTCATAGGGTATAATGCAGCCCCCCTTATAGGGTATTATGAAGCCCCCCACAGAATATACTGCAGCCTCCTCATAGGGTATACTGCAGCCCACCTCATAGGGTATGACGCAGCCCTCCCAACAGAATATAATGCAGCCACCCTCATATGGTATAATGCAGCTCCCCTTATAGGGTATAATGCAGCCCCCCACTGAATATAATGCAGCCTCCCTCATAGGGTATAATGCAGCCCCACCTGATAGGGTATACTGCAGCCCCACTCATAGGGTATAATGCAGCCCACCTCATAGGGTGTAATGCAGCCTTCCCAACAGAATATAATGCAGCCCCCCTCATAGGGTATAATGCAGCCCCACCTGATAGGGTATACTGCAGCCCCACTCATAGGGTATAATGCAGCCCACCTCATAGGGTGTAATGCAGCCTTCCCAACAGAATATAATGCAGCCCCCCTCATAGGGTATAATGCAGCCCCCTGTCATATAGTAAAATTCTGCCCACCTCATAGGGTATAATGCAGCCCCCCTCATAGGGTATAAAGCAACCCCCCTTATAGGGTATAGTGCAGCCCCCCAGAATGTAATGCAGCACCCCTCATAGGGTATAATGCAGCCCCACCTGATAGGGTATACTGCAGCCTCCCTCATAGGGTATAATGCAGCATACCCAATGGAATATAATGCAGCCCCCCCTCATAGGGTATAATGCAGCCCACCTCATAGGGTATAATGCAGCCCCTGTCATATAGCAAAATGCTGCCCACCTCATAGGGAATAATGCAGCCCCCCTCATAGGGTATAAAGCAACCCCCCTTATAGGGTATAATGCAGCCCCCCCACAGAATATAATGCAGCACCCCTCATAGGGTATAATGCAGCCCCGCCTGGTAGGGTATACTGCAGCCTCCCTCATAGGGCATAATGCAGCCCCCCAACAGAATATAATGCAGCCCCCCTCATAGGGTATAATGCAGCCAGCCCCCCACATAGGGGATAATGCAGCCTCCTCACAGGATATAATGCAGCCCACGTCATAGGGTATAACGCAGCCCTCCCAACAGAATCTAATGCAGCCCCCCTCATAGGGTATAATGCAGCCCCCCCATATTGTATAATGCTGTGCACCTCATAGGGTATAATGCAGCCCACCTTATAGGGTATAATGCAGCCCCCCAACAGAATATAATGCAGCCCCCCTCATAGAGTATAATGCTGTCCCGCTCATAGAGTATAATGCTGCCCCCCTCATAGGGCATAATGCAGCCCCCCACAGAATATCATGAAGGCCCTCATAGAGTATAATGTAGCCACCCACCCCCATAGAATATAATCCAGCCCCGCAGTCCCACAGTCTTATGGTCCCCAGCACTCACTCACTGATATATATATACACTCACCGGCCACTTTATTAGGTACACCATGCTAGTAACGGGTTGGACCCCCTTTTGCCTTCAGAACTGCCTCAATTCTTCGTGGCATAGATTCAACAAGGTGCTGGAAGCATTCCTCAGAGATTTTGGTCCATATTGACATGATGGCATCACACAGTTGCCGCAGATTTGTCGGCTGCACATCCCAAAGATGCTCCATACAAGGCAGGATGGATCCATGCTTTCATGTTGTTTACGCCAAATTCTGACCCTACCATCCGAATGTCGCAGCAGAAATCGAGACTCATCAGACCAAGCAACGTTTTTCCAATCTTCTACTGTCCAATTTCGATGAGCTTGTACAAATTGTAGCCTCAGTTTCCTGTTCTTAGCTGAAAGGAGTGGTACCCGGTGTGGTCTTCTGCTGCTGTAGCCCATCTGCCTCAAAGTTCGACGCACTGTGCGTTCAGAGATGCTCTTAGGCCTACCTTGGTTGTAACGGGTGGCGATTTGAGTCACTGTTGCCTTTCTATCAGCTCCAACCAGTCTGCCCATTCTCCTCTGACCTCTGGCATCAACAAGGCATTTCCGCCCACAGAACTGCCGCTCACTGGATTTTTTTTCTTTTTCGGACCATTCTCTGTAAACCCTAGAGATGGTTGTGCGTGAAAATCCCAGTAGATCAGCAGTTTCTGAAATACTCAGACCAGCCCTTCTGGCACCAACAACCATGCCACGTTCAAAGGCACTCAAATCACCTTTCTTCCCCATACTGATGCTCGGTTTGAACTGCAGGAGATTGTCTTGACCATGTCTACATGCCTAAATGCACTGAGTTGCCGCCATGTGATTGGCTGATTAGAAATTAAGTGTTAACAAGAAGTTGGACAGGTGTACCTAATAAAGTGGCCAGTGAGTGTATATATATATATATATATATATATATATATATATAGATAGATAGATAGATAGATAGATAGATAGATAGATAGATAGATAGATAGATAGATATATATAGATATATATTAAGAAACCAAACACAATCCTCACTTCTCCTCCTCGTTCCCTCACCGATTCCGGCTCTGCTCCGATCTCAGCAGCTGCACTGCCGTCTGCCGGCACACAGCGGTACGTGATAAAGTGACGTCATAGTGCACCCGCTGTGTCAGAGGCAGAGGGAATGATGGGAGAGGGAGCATCAGCTGACGCTCTGTCCTCCATCATTGCTTTTAACTGTATCGGCATATGTGATGACGAGATAGTTGAATGTGTCGCTCACGGGGGGGGGGGGGGGGGGGGTTGGGGGGCAGCGCTGGTACCGGGCCCCCCTGACTTACGGGCCCCATGGCTGGAGGCCCAGATAGCCTGCTCTTAACACTGCGTGCTACTAAAGTGAAATGAATAGTCACTCCTCTCCACACCCATGGGGAAGAATAAATATTAATTTCTCTTTAGCAGCGGGGACAGGCTTTAGCCGCAGCAGATGGCTTCTGCCTCCTGTCACCGGCTGCTGCTCTGCTGGCACCGGACGGGCCCCCCTGACTCACGGGCCCCATAGCAGCTGCGTGGTGTGCCACTATTAGCGACACGTCACTGGCTGGGGGCCCCTGGAGGAGCGGGGACCCTAGGCAGCGGCCAGCCCTGTGTGTCAGCAGGTGTCAGTGCCTGGGCCCACCAGAGAATCCTGCGGTTCTCCGGTGGGCCAGTCCGGCCCTATTTGTTACTATCGCATCCAGTCTAGACAATCCTCTGTGAGCTAAACACCAGCACCAGTCTGCCTCCTGTACTGCAGGATTCGTTACAAGGTATCAGTGCTGGAGACCAAACAAGACTGTGTAGACTGGATACAATTGTAACAAATCCTCAGCTGTGAGAAGCGTTTACATAAGTCCAGGGTCCTCCTTTATTCTCTGTTCATTTCTATCCTTTATTGGGATGATGAGGACAGTAGTGCTGGGGATTGGGAAAGATGATGGGAACGATGAGCTTCGGATGGCACCTGTGATACGTAGACTGTGCCCTGTCCCTTTAAGTGCTGATCACATGACCTGATGAGACTCTCAGTGATCGGTTTTGTGCTTTGTAAATATTGAGCTGCTTCCCGATGATTCCAACACTAAAACCTGGCGCTGCTCACATTATCAACTCAGAGATTTAAAAAAAATGGCTGTAAAGCTGCCACGGGGCCCCTACTAAGCGGGGTCCCAACACTGAACCTCTTCCCCTGCAGTGACACTTTCATGAGTTGCCTGTAGTCACCACTAGGGGGAGCTCATTATAGAGTTTCGTACTAGCTGTATACAGCCATGTACAGAGAGCTCCCCCTGGTGGTGGCGGGTGGGAGGCAGCATAATACCAGTCATTAGTTGAGCTCCCCCTAGTGGTGGCCGGTGGGAGGCAGCATAATACCAGTTATTAGTTGAGCTCCCCTTAGTGGTGGCTGGTGGGAGGCAGCATAATACCAGTTATTAGTTGAGCTCCCCCTAGTGGTGGCTGGTGGGAGGCAGCATAATACCAGTTATTAGTTGAGCTCCCCCTAGTGGTGGCCAGTGGGAGGCAGCATAATACCAGTTATTAGTTGAGCTCCCCCTAGTGGTGGCCAGTGGGAGGCAGCATAATACCAGTCATTAGTTGAGCTCCCCCTAGTGGTGGCCGGTGGGAGGCCGCATTATACCAGTCATTAGTTGAGCTCCACCTAGTGGTGGCCGGTGGGAGGCAGCATAATACCAATTATTAGTTGAGCTCCCCCTAGTGGTGGCCGGTGGGAGGCAGCATAATACCAGTCATTAGTTGAGCTCCCCCTAGTGGTGGCCGGTGGGAGGCAGCATAATACCAGTCATTACTTGAGCTCCCCCTAGTGGTGGCAGAGGGAGGCAGCATTATACCAGCCATTAGTTGAGCTCCCCTTAGTGGTGCCAGAGGGGAGGCAACATTATATCAGTCATTAGTAGAGCGCCCCCTAGTGGTGGCCATGGGGAGGCAGCATTCATTAATAGAGCTCCCTCTAGTGTTGGCTATGGGGAGACATCATTATTATTTCCCTCATTAGTAGAGCGCCCCATAGTGATGGCCATTGGGAGGCAGCATTCATCAGTAGAGCTCCCTCTATTGTTGGCTATGGGGAGGCAACATTATATCGCTCATTAGTAGAGCGCCCTCTAGCGGTGGCCATGGGGAGACAGCTTTCATCAGTAGAGCTTTCCATACTGGTGGCAACAGGGAGGCAGCATTATATAACTCATCAGTAGAGCTCCCCCTAGTGGTGACCGTGGGAGGCAGCATTATATCAGTCATCAGTAGATCTCCTCCTAGTGGTGGCCGCCGGGAGGCAGCATTATATCAGTCATCAGTAGAGCTCCTCCTAGTGGTGGCCGCCGGGAGGCAGCATTATATCAGTCATCAGTAGATCTCCTCCTAGTGGTGGCCGCCGGGAGGCAGCATTATATAAGTCATCAGTAGAGCTCCCCCTGGGTGGTGGCCGTGGGAGGCAGCATTATATCAGTCATCAGTAGAGCTCCCCTAGTGGTGACCGTGGGAGGCAGCATTATATCAGTCATCAGTAGAGCTCCTCCTAGTGGTGGCCGCCGGGAGGCAGCATTATATCAGTCATCAGTAGAGCTCCCCTAGTGGTGACCGTGGGAGGCAGCATTATATCAGTCATCAGTAGAGCTCCTCCTAGTGGTGGCCGTGGGTAGGCAGCATTATATCACTAGACTGATGTAAAGAGGTAATCCTGCTCAGGATCCGAAGCCAAGTCCTGAATACTGGGCAGTTGGGAAAGTTGGGGGTCCGTCCTTGGGGGGAAAGCGGCCTGGTTATGTATTAGAGAGATTTCACTGGAGGAACGAGCTTTGCAGCCGCTCGTCTTATTTATTTTGCATCTTGGCAGACGGCAAACATCTCCAGATAAAAACATAGGGCGCCGCTGTCTACTTAAAGGGCCGGTCCAGCAAATAAACTAAAGCCTTATCCTGATTCATTTAACTATTCTGCAACTTTGTTACTATTTTACTCTGCTTGCTGTCAGCGAACAGAAACAATCGTGTGTTTTACGTCTGATCTCCACACTGCAGCAGCATCCTGACACAGACCTGCTCACACAGCAGAGGGTTTGTTACAATGGATCAGTGTCTCAGGAGATCACTTTCAGCTTCTGGCCTCAGAATTGGACGGTGTCACCCTGCGGACTCCACCCGGACTTATCGGAGAGCGGCTTGTGCTGTGTGAGCGCTCGCTGATAAGGGGGGGGCAGAGACGGGCGCCGCCAACGTAACAAGGCGGACATAGTGACCCACGCGTATGGGAGGTAATGAGACCGTGGAGGGACGAGGTGCCCTGTGCCGAGAAAGGACCGATCCCCAACTGCATCATGGCTTCTGTACGGAAACCGCAGGGGCTGCTCATGTGGGGGCTCCAGCACTCAGCTGCTTTACCCTGCAGCACTGCTCCACAGAGCATTTGTAGAAAGGCCTGGAATCTGAGGATAGTCTCACAACTGCTTCCTACTGAAGAATGTCAATTCCACACTCAGCGGAAGTCACAGTTTCCTCTTTAAAGTAAAAAGTGGACAAAAAGACGCCAGAAACCGACACACAGTGCGTAGAAAAAAATACAGCCAGACGCATAAGCGACACACAGAGTGTAAGGCTGCCGTAAATAAAGGCAATAATATCCCTCCGGGAGCTTCATATAATAGGAAAAATAATAAAGTCCAGCGGGAAACTATGTGCTGCCTGAGTTTGGTCCATTTCCACATGACATGTAACTTCAAATATATAGAAATGTCACTGCCACCGTGTGGCCACATAGCTGTATTGCAGGATGTGTATTGTGTATGTGGAATGCTGCTGCCACCGTGTGGCCATATGACTGTACTGCAGGATTGTTATTGTGTATGAGAAGTGTCATCGCCACCTTGTGGCCACATGGATGTACTGCAAGATGTGCATTGTGCATATGGAATGCTACTGCCACCGTGTGGCCACATGGCTGTACTGCAGGATGTTATTGTGTATGAGAAGTGTCACTGCCACTGTGTGGCCACATGGCTGTACTGCAGGATGGTTATTGTGTATATGGAATGCTACTGCCACCGTGTGGCCACATGGCTGTACTGCAGGATGGGTATTGTGTATATGGAAAGCTACTGCCACCGTGTGGCCACATGGCTGTACTGCAGGATGGGTATTGTGTATGAGAAGTGTCACTGCCACTGTGTGGCCACATGGCTGTACTGCAGGATGGTTATTGTGTATACATACCTCCCAACTTTTGAAGATGGGAAAGAGGGACAAAGTTTGTGGCGCGCTTAGCGCGCCGCGGCAAATTTTAGGCCACGCCTCTGACCACACCCATTCATAATTAGTCACACCCATATCCACGTCCCAACCACACCCATTTAGCACTGCTGATCACACTGTTTCATATACAATAGTTATAAACAAAAAAATATGGCCACACAGTGCTCCATACCGTATAATGACCACACATGATGCCCCATACTGTATAATGGCCACACATGACGCTCCATACTGTATAATGGCCACACATGATGCTCCATACTGTATAATGGCCACACATGACGCTCCATACTGTATAATGGCCACACATGATGCTCCATACTGTATAATGGCCACACATGATGCTCCATATTGTATAATGACTGCACATGATGCTCCATACTGTATAATGGCCGCACATGATGCTCCATACTGTATAATGACCGCACATGATGCTCCATACTGTATAATGACCGCACATGATGCCCCATACTGTATAATGGGCACACATGACGCTCCATACTGTATAATGAACACACATGACGCTCCATACTGTATAATGACGGCATGCATACCGTATAATGGCCGCACATGATGCTCCATACTGTATAATGACTGCACATGATGCTCCATACCGTATAATGACCACACATGATGCCCCATACTGTATAATGGCCACACATGACGCTCCATACTGTATAATGGCCACACATAATGCTCCATACTGTATAATGGCCGCACATGATGCTCCATACTGTATAATGGCCGCACATGATGCTCCATACTGTATAATGACCGCACATGATGCTCCATACTGTATAATGACAGCACATGATGCCCCATACTGTATAATGGCCACACATGACGCTCCATACTGTATAATGAACACACATGACGCTCCATACTGTATAATGACTGCACATGATGCTCCATACTGTATAATGACTGCACATGATGCTCCATACTGTATGATGACCACACATGATGCTCCATACTGTATGCTGGCTGCACATGATGCTTCATACTGTATAATGACCGCACATGATGCTGCATACTGTATAATGACCGCACATGATGCTCCATACTGTATAATGGCCACAGTTCTCCATACTGTATAATGACATACAGGCACGCAGCTCACACACACGCTCACACACATGCACACGCACACAGCTCACACACATGCAGCACACACACAGCTCACACACGCACGCAGCTCACACACATGCATCACACACAGTATCACACATACACACGCAGCATCACAAACGCAGCTCACAAACACATGCAGCTTTGACACAAATGCATCACATACGCAGCCATCACACACACACGCAGTCATCACACACACACGCAGTCATCACACACACACGCAGTCATCACACACACACGCAGCCATCACACACACACGCAGCCATCACATACACACACGCAGCCATCACACACACACACGCAGCCATCACACACACATGCAGCCATCACACACACACGCAGCCATCACACACACGCAGCCATCACACACACACGCAGCCATCACACACACGCAGCCATCACACACACACATACGCAGCCATCACACACACACGCAGCCATCACACACACACGCAGCCATCACACACACACACACGCAGCCATCACACACACACACACACAGCCATCACACACACACACACAGCCATCACACACACACACACACACACAGCCATCACACACACACACACCCAGCCATCACACACACACACCCAGCCATCACACACACACACACCCAGCCATCACACACACACCCAGCCATCACACACACACCCAGCCATCACACACACACCCAGCCATCACACACACACACACACAGCCATCACACACACACCCAGCCATCACACACACACACACAGCCATCACACACACACAGCCATCACACACACACACACAGCCATCACACACACACACACCCAGCCATCACACACACACACCCAGCCATCACACACACCAGATACCTCATACACACATGACACACACACAAATGCAGCATCACACACACACAATGACACACACATGCAGCATCAGACACACACACACATCTCACACACACACATCACACACACACATCACACACACACAATCTCCTCTGTGGTGCAGGGGCGGCTGATCTGTCCATGTGCAGCTCTTCAGTTTCTCCGGCTGCTCACAGCTCTGCACTGTCCCGGCACCTCCCCCGTCTCTCCTTCTCTGCCGGGATAGCAGCTAAGAGCAGGAGAAGCCGGAGCTCCGTGCACACACAGGAGGAAGTGAGTCGCTGACCTCTCATCTTGATCGCTGCTGGCTCTCTGCCTCAGCGTGGCAGCGCCGGACACACAGGGGGCGGGATCGGTCGGGAGGAGACCCAGCATGTATAAGAAAAAAAAAAACAGCCACAAACCTAAGCTACTCAGGTGCCGCCCCCTGCATTGTCCCCGCCCTAGGCACGTAGTGCGGGACATTAGTGTCCCGCCCGGGATCCCGGGGCTGACTGTCAAAATCAGGACAGTCCCGCGGGATCCGGGACGGTTGGGAGGTATGGATATGGAATGCTATTGCCACCGTGTGGCCACATGGCTGTACTGCAAGATGTGCATTGTGTATATGGAATGCTACTGCCACCATGTGGCCACATGGCTGTACTGCAGGATGGTTATTGTGTATATTATTTATATTATTATTATTTATTGTTATAGCGCCATTTATTCCGTGGCGCTTTACATGTGAGGAGGGGTGTACATAATAAAAACAAGTACAGTTATCTTAAACAATACAAGTCATAACTGGTACAGGAGGAGAGAGGACCCTGCCCGCGAGGGCTCACAATCTACAAGGGATGGGTGAGAATACAGTAGGTGAGGATAGAGCTGGTCATGCAGCGGTTTGGTCGATGGGTGGTTACTGCAGGTTGTAGGCTTGTCGGAAGAGGTGGGTGTTCAGGCTCTTTTTTAAGGTTTCGATGGTGGGCGAGAATCTGATGTGTTGTGGTAGAGAGTTCCAGAGTAGGGGTGATGCGCGAGAGAAATCTTGTATACGATTGTGGGAAGAGGAGATAAGAGGGGAGTAGAGAAGGAGATCTTGTGAGGATCGGAGGTTGCGTGCAGGTAAGTACCGGGAGACGAGGTCACAGATGTATGGAGGAGACAGGTTGTGGATGGCTTTGTACGTCACGGTTAGGGTTTTGTACTGGAGTCTCTGGGTAATGGGGAGCCAGTGAAGGGATTGACAGAGGGGAGAGGCCGGGGAATAGCGGGGGGACAGGTGGATTAGTCGGGTAGCAGAGTTTAGAATAGATTGGAGTGGTGCCAGAGTGTTAGAGGGGAGGCCACAGAGCAGGAGGTTGCAGTAGTCAAGGCGAGAGATGATGAGGGCATGGACTAGGGTTTTTGCAGATTCTTGGTTGAGGAATGAATGAATTCGTGAAATATTTTTGAGTTGAAGTCGGCAGGAAGTGGAAAGGGCTTGGATATGTGGTTTGAAGGAGAGATCAGCGTCAAGGATTACCCCGAGGCAGCGAGCTTGTGGGACTGGGGAGAGTGGGCAGCCATGCACTGTAATGGATAGGTTCGTTGGGGGGGTCGTGTGAGATGGGGGAAAGATGATGAATTCTGTTTTGTCCATGTTAAGTTTCAGAAATCTAACGAAGAAGAAGGATGAAATAGTGGACAGACATTGAGGGATTCTGGTTAGTAGGGAGGTGATATCTGGTCCAGAGATGTAGATCTGTGTGTCATCAGCATAGAGATGATACTGAAAGCCATGAGATTTTATGAGCTGTCCCAGGCCAAAGGTGTAAATGGAGAAGAGCAGGGGCCCAAGGACTGAACCTTGTGGGACTCCGACAGATAGGGGGCGAGGTGAGGAGGTGGTGTGTGAGTGGGAGACACTGAATGTCCGGTCTGTTAGGTATGATGAGATCCAGGATAGGGCCAAGTCTGTGATGCCAAGGGATGAGAGGGTCTGTAATAATAGGGAATGGTCCACTGTGTCAAAGGCAGCCGACAGGTCGAGGAGGAGGAGAACAGAGTAGTGTCGCTTGCTCTTGGCGGTTAAGAGGTCGTTGGTGACCTTAGTTAGGGCAGTTTCAGTGGAATGGTGTGACCGGAAGCCAGATTGTAAGCGGTCAAAGAGGGAGCAAGAAGAGAGATGGGAGGACAGTTCAAGGTAGACGTGTTGTTCCAGTAGTTTGGAGGCATAAGGGAGAAGTGATATAGGGCGATAGCTAGATACAGAGGATGGGTCAAGAGAGGGCTTTTTGAGGATAGGTGTGATGGAGGCATGTTTAAAGCTTGAGGGGAAAACACCAATTGTTAGTGATAGGTTGAAGAGATGGGTTAGGGTTGGGATGAAGACTGTGGTGAGGTTTGGGATGAGGTGGGATGGGAGCGGGTCAAGTGCACAGGTGGTGAGATGCGATCTTGAGAGTAGAGTGGAGAGTTGATCTTCTGTAATGGTGGAGAAGTTGGTTTTGCAGGTGGAGGGTAGGGAAGTTGGGAGGAAGGGCTCTGGGGCTTGTTGACCAAAACTGTCTCTGATGCTATCAATCTTCTGCTTGAAGAATGAGGCAAAGTCTTCAGCGGAGATAAGTGGGGAGGGAGGAGGTGCTGGGGGACGGAGGAGAGAATTGAAGGTGTTGAATAACTGTTTAGGGTTGTGAGACAGGGAGGATATGAGAGATGAGAAGTAGGTTTGTTTAGCTGTGGCGAGTGTGGTCTTGAAAGTAGTGAGGGACTGTTTGAATGCGATGAAGTGGTCGTTGGCGTGGGATCTTTTCCATCTGCGCTCAGCAGCCCTGGAAGCTCGCCTCAGTTCTTTGGTCAGGCTGGTGTGCCAGGGCTGTCTGTTGATTTTGCGAGCTTTGGTATGTGTAAGTGGGGCAGCAGATTCCAAAGCTACAGCTATTGTGGTGTTATATAGAGCGGCAGCGTCATCCGCATTGTGTATGGAACTTATGTCTGTGAGAGGGAGGAGGGATTCAGAGAATGAATGTAGGTCAATATGTTTAAGATTTCTGCGAGGGTGTGAAAGTTTGTGGGGTGGGGATTGTAGACATGGAGTGGAGAGAGATGAGAATGTGAGAAGGTTGTGGTCAGAGAGAGGAAGAGGTGAGTTAGAGAGGTTAGAGAGCAGAGGCGGGTGAAGATGAGGTCCAGTGTGTGACCATCTTTGTGAGTGGCTGCAGAAGACCATTGAGTGAGGCCAAAGGAGGAAGTGAGAGATAGAAGTTTAGTGGCAGTGGTGGTATATGGAATGCTACTGCCACCGTGTGGCCACATGGCTGTACTGCAAGATGTGCATTGTGCATATGGAATGCTACTGCCACCGTGTGGCCACACGGCTGTACTGCAGGATGGTTATTGTGTATATGGAATGCTACTGCCACCGTGTGGTCACATAGCTGTACTGCAGGATGTTTATTGTGTATATAGGTTGCCCTCAGTGAGAGAAGCAAAATAATAATCTTGTAGTTATGAGACCTCTTAATGGTGATGTCACATGGCAGCTTTCCAGACTACTGAGGTTTCTTCATCAGGTGTCAGGTATAACAAAGTATCTGAAGAAACACAAATATATACACATCAATGTAAATACTTTTATGCCCAAAAATGATAAAAGTATTCTCGGAGTGATCCCTTTCTTGGCTAACCAGGAAACAATATAGTTGCAGCTTTCAGAGCACAGCGGCTCATTCTTCAGACAGTTTACAAATTAATTACTACAACAAGAGCCGAACATAGAAGAGAAATGACAGCCGGACATTTGTAAGACCGGAAGTTGCCTTTTAATGACAGAAATGTTTGGCTGCAGGTAGAGGAGTCACATTGTCTGCAGCCGTGTGGCGATGAGACCTCATCCTTGTTCTTAGTGTCCGGTTTCTCCAACATAGAGGCCCCCAATAGTATATATAGTGCACAGAACTAAGTACACCCCATTGGAAGAAGAACATGTGAATGTCCCGGGAAGTCCTTCAGTGCGGTGGGATCTGTGTTCCGTCTGTGTGGTGGGATCTGTATCTTGTGTGTGCAGTGGGATATCTGTCCCGTTTTTGCGGTGGGATCTGTGTCCCTTCTGTGCGGTGGGATCTGTATCTTTTCTGTGCGGTGGGATTTGTGTCCCTTTTTGCGGTGGGATCTGTGTCACATCTGTGCGGTGGGATCTGTGTCCTGTCTGTGCGGTGGGATCAGTGTCCTATCTATGCAGTATCTGTATCCCGAATGTGCAGTGGGATCTGTACAGAAAGTTGATTTCTGTATTTGTTCCAATGCCAGGTTTATGGTGGGAAGAAATGTATTGAATCTTTCATGGAATTTTATAAGTTCTTTCTCAGACTCAGTTCAGATTATTAAGATGTCATCAATGTAACGGAAATAGGCCGAGGATTTGATGAGGCTATAAAGTCATTCTCCAGTTTGGCCGTGAACAGTTGGCATACCGGGGGGCCATGGCGGTGCCCATAGCGGTTCCCCAGTGTTGTAGATCTCGCTCTTCACCGAAAAAGAAAAAAAGTTTTGTGTGAGGATGAATCTGCGGGGTCCTGATAAAGACTCAGAAGGATCCCATCAAACATCCAGCAGACGGCTCGTCCCTCCTCCTGTGGGAAGTTAGATTATAGCGATTCCCCATCCATGGTGGCTACAATGGCACCTAGGGGAGGGACCTATTGTAAATCTTTTTCAGAAGGTCCAACGTGTCCTGTGAATAGCCAGATGTTTTTCTTTCCAGTGGCTTAAAGGGGTTGTCCACTACTAGGACAACTCCTACATTCTCTACCCACCCTGAGATTTGTTCTGTGGATATCCTCACCCTGAAGATGATCGGCCCCGCTGGGTTGCCGCTTATGAATCTTGGGAAGCAGATAGGACATTCCAATCCTAGAAATCCTGAGAATTAAGTACAAAAAGTTTGTAGATTCTGTACAGTGACCTCTGATGACGCTTATCGACTACTTCATATATTTTGGAGTTGAGTCATCACCCAGTTTGGTGTAGTGCTGTCTGCCAGCGGCCAGTCTGTAGTCTGTATTCAGGAAGAAGATGGCGCCATTTTTATCCACAGGATTTATATGAAGTCTCTAATGATCTACTAAAAGCTAAATCTAATGGTCCCTGCTCCCGGCTGATCTCCTGGATCTCTCTACTGCATTGGACACTGTGGATCATCTGCTTCTCCTCACTATGCTCCACTCCATCATCCTCAAGGACACCATTATCTGACGACTCCTTCACTGTATCTTTTGCTGGTTCCTCCTCCTCTAATCTTCCCCCTACTGTTGGGGTTCCTCAAGGATCAGTCCTAGGCCTCCTCCTCTTCTCTTTGTACACCGCCCCTAAATGTCTCATGTTTCTTCCCTCTACTAACCTCACTCTACCTGACATTGAAATCACATTGGAGGGTTCCCCATAGCCCTACACCCCCCCCCCCCCATCAGAGCTCGCCCGCTGTCTGGGGTCATATTTGACAAAACTATCCTTTATTCCCTATATTCACTCGCTCTTGTCACCTGCATCTTAAGAACGTCTCCAGAATCCGACCTTTTCTCACCCAACTGCTACAATTCTTACTGTGGCTCTTATTCACTCTCGTCTGGACTGTCACATCTCTTCTGATCGGTCTCCCTCTTACTAAACTTTCTCCTCTGCAATCTGTCCTGAATGTGACAGCCAGGGTCATATTTCTGTCCAGCCACTTCACCGACGCCCCCACCTTGTGCCAGTCATTACATTGGTTACCCAATCGCTACAGAATACTATATAAACTCATCTCTCTCACCCACAAAGCTCTCCACAGTGCTGCACCGCCTTATATCTCCTCCCTCATCTCTGTCTATCGCCCTACACGTTCTCTCCGTTCTGAAACTGATCTAAGACTGACATCCTCCATAATCTGAACCTCGCACCTGCGTCTCCAAGACTTCTCCTGTGCTGCGCCAGCTCTCTGGAATGCCCTACCCCTAACGATCCGATTGTTTTCTCGCCCCCATGTTTTTAAGCATGCTTTAAAAACACATCTCTTTAGACAGGTCTGTCACCTCAACTCACAAACCCAACTGTCCCCCGCTCCGTCCTAAACATTAGTCAGAATCTGCTCCCTCCTATTCATGTCTCCTCACCCTCCATGCACCTGATAATTGCACTGAAACGCGCTGGCTGATGACCGGATCCTGCAGCTTTATGTGAAAATCCAGATTTATTACAATAGCTGGATCTGAAAATACAAGAAAAGAACTTTTTAATAATTGTGTCCAAACCCACCCCCCCACCCCCAACACACACACCTATTACCTTATAGATTGCAGCTTGTGAGTCGCCGGACCCTCACTCCCAATGTAACTGTTTAACCTGTCTTACCTTATATTGAATTTATTGTCTCTATATCCCTGCTTAATTTTAAAGTGTTGCGAAATATTTTGGCACCATATAAATAAAATTATTGTTATTATATTATTATTATTATGTATATGAAGTGTCACTGCCACCATGTGGCCACATGAGTGTACTGCAGAATGTCCATTGTGTATATGAAGTATCACTGCCACCATGTGGCCACATGAGTGTACTGCAGAATGTCCATTGTGTATATGAGGTGTCTGCCACCATGTGGCCACATGGCTGTACTGCAGAATGTCCATTGTGTATATGAAGTGTCACTGCCATCATGTGGCCACATGAGTGTACGTGTACTGCAGACTGCCCATTGTGTATATGAAGTATCACTGCCACCATGTGGCCACATGAGTGTACTGCAGACTGTCCATTGTGTATATGAAGTGTCACTGCCATCATGTGGCCACATGAGTGTACTGCAGACTGTCCATTGTGTATATGAAGTGTCACTGCCATCATGTGGCCACATGAGTGTACTGCAGACTGTCCATTGTGTATATGAAGTGTCTGCAACCATGTGGCCACATGAGTATACTCCAGAATGTCCATTGTGTATATGAAGTGTCGTTGCCACCATGTGGCCACATGAGTGTACTGCAGAATGTCCATTGTGTATATGAGGTGTCTGCCACCATGTGGCCACATGGCTGTACTGCAGAATGTCCATTGTGTATATGAACTGTCACTGCCATCATGTGGCCACATGAGTGTACTGCAGACTGTCCATTGTGTATATGAAGTGTCACTGCCATCTTGTGGCCACGAGTGTACTGCAGAATGTCCATTGTGTATATGAGGTGTCATTGCCACCATGTGGCCACATGAGTATACTGCAGAATGTCCATTGTGTATATGAAGTATCACTGCCACCATGTGGCCACATGAGTGTACTGCAGAATGTCCATTGTGTATATGAAGTGTCTGCCACCATGTGGCCACATCAGTGTACTGCAGTGTCCATTGTGTATATGAAGTGTCCCTGCCATCATGTGGCCACATGAGTGTACTGCAGAATGTCCATTGTGTATATGAAGTGTCACTGCCATCATGTGGCCACATGAGTGTACTGCAGACTGTCCATTGTGTATATGAAGTGTCACTGCCATCATGTGGACACATGAGCGTACTGCAGACTGTCCATTGTGTATATGAAGTGTCCCTGCCATCATGTGGCTACATGAGTGTACTGCAGACTGTCCATTGTGTATATGAAGTGTCACTGCCATCATGTGGCCACATGAGTGTACTGCAGACTGTCCATTGTGTATATGAAGTGCCACTGCCATCATGTGGCCACATGAGTGTACTGCAGACTGTCCATTGTGTATATAAAGTGTCACTGCCATCATGTGGCCACATGAGTGTACTGCAGACTGTCCATTGTGTATATGAAGTGTCACTGCCATCATGTGGCCACATGAGTGTACTGCAGACTGTCCATTGTGTATATGAAGTGTCTGCAACCATGTGGCCACATGAGTATACTGCAGAATGTCCATTGTGTATATGAAGTGTCGTTGCCACCATGTGGCCACATGAGTGTACTGTAGAATGTCCATTGTGTATATGAGGTGTCTGCCACCATGTGGCCACATGGCTGTACTGCAGAATGTCCATTGTGTATATGGTGTCACTGCCATCATGTGGCCACATGAGTGTACTGCAGACTGTCCATTGTGTATATGAAGTGTCACTGCCATCTTGTGGCCACGAGTGTACTGCAGAATGTCCATTGTGTATATGAGGTGTCATTGCCACCATGTGGCCACATGAGTATACTGCAGAATGTCCATTGTGTATATGAAGTATCACTGCCACCATGTGGCCACATGAGTGTACTGCAGACTGTCCATTGTGTATATGAAGTGTCACTGCCACCATGTGGCCACATGAGTGTACTGCAGACTGTCCATTGTGTATATGAAGTGTCACTGCCATCATGTGGCCACATGAGTGTACTGCAGACTGTCCATTGTGTATATGAAGTGTCACTGCCATCATGTGGCCACATGAGTGTACTGCAGACTGTCCATTGTGTATATGAAGTGTCTGCAACCATGTGGCCACATGAGTATACTGCAGAATGTCCATTGTGTTTATGAAGTGTCGTTGCCACCATGTGGCCACATGAGTGTACTGCAGAATGTCCATTGTGTATATGAGGTGTCTGCCACCATGTGGCCACATGGCTGTACTGCAGAATGTCCATTGTGTATATGAACTGTCACTGCCATCATGTGGCCACATGAGTGTACTGCAGACTGTCCATTGTGTATATGAAGTGTCACTGCCATCTTGTGGCCACGAGTGTACTGCAGAATGTCCATTGTGTATATGAGGTGTCATTGCCACCATGTGGCCACATGAGTATACTGCAGAATGTCCATTGTGTATATGAAGTATCACTGCCACCATGTGGCCACATGAGTGTACTGCAGAATGTCCATTGTGTATATGAAGTGTCTGCCACCATGTGGCCACATCAGTGTACTGCAGTGTCCTTGTGTATATGAAGTGTCCCTGCCATCATGTGGCCACATGAGTGTACTGCAGAATGTCCATTGTGTATATGAAGTGTCACTGCCATCATGTGGCCACATGAGTGTACTGCAGACTGTCCATTGTGTATATGAAGTGTCACTGCCATCATGTGGACACATGAGCGTACTGCAGACTGTCCATTGTGTATATGAAGTGTCCCTGCCATCATGTGGCTACATGAGTGTACTGCAGACTGTCCATTGTGTATATGAAGTGTCACTGCCATCATGTGGCCACATGAGTGTACTGCAGACTGTCCATTGTGTATATGAAGTGTCACTGCCATCATGTGGCCACATGGCTGTACTGCAGAATGTCCATTGTGTATATGAAGTGTCTGCCACCATGTGGCCACATGGCTGTACTGCAGAATGTCCATTGTGTATATGAAGTGTCACTGCCATCATGTGGCCACATGAGTGTACTGCAGACTGCCCATTGTGTATATGAAGTGTCACTGCCATCATGTGGCCACATGAGTGTACTGCAGACTGTCAATTGTGTATATGAAGTGTCACTGCCATCATGTGGCCACATGAGTGTACTGCAGACTGTTCATTGTGTATATGAAGTGTCTGCAACCATGTGGCCACATGAGTATACTGCAGAATGTCCATTGTGTATATGAAGTGTCGTTGCCACCATGTGGCCACATGGCTGTACTGCAGAATGTCCATTGTGTATATGAAGTGTCTGCCACCATGTGGCCACATGGCTGTACTGCAGAATGTCCATTGTGTATATGAAGTGTCACTGCCATCATGTGGCCACATGAGTGTACTGCAGACTGTCCATTGTGTATATGAAGTGTCACTGCCATCATGTGGCCACGAGTGTACTGCAGAATGTCCATTGTGTATATGAAGTGTCACTGCCATCATGTGGCCACGAGTGTACTGCAGAATGTCCATTGTGTATATGAAGTGTCACTGCCATCATGTGGCCACGAGTGTACTGCAGAATGTCCATTGTGTATATGAGGTGTCTGCCACCATGTGGCCACATGGCTGTACTGCAGAATGTCCATTGTGTATATGAAGTGTCCCTGCCATCATGTGGCCACATGAGTGTACTGCAGACTGTCCATTGTGTATATGAAGTGTCACTGCCATCATGTGGCCACATGAGTGTACTGCAGACTGTCCATTGTGTATATGAAGTGTCCCTGCCATCATGTGGCCACATGAGTGTACTGCAGACTGTCCATTGTGTATATGAAGTGTTATGAGCTGGTGGTTTAGGAGCAACATGGGACGTGCTCTGGAGGAGGTGGTACCTGTACTGACCGCAGTTCCTGAGCTTAACACAACACTAGAAGTAGCCGTGGGATGTTCCTGTCACTCCCTAGACACCTTGTCACAGCCGGAGGACTAACTACCCCTAAAGATAGAAACAGGAAAGCTATCTTGCCTCAGAGAAAATCCCCAAAGGATAGGACAGCCCCCCACAAATATTGACTGTGAGTGGAGAGGGAAATGACATACGCAGAATGAAACCAGGATGTAGCAAAGGAGGCCAGTCTAACTAGATAAATAGAACAGGAAAGAATACTGTGCGGTCAGTATTAAAAACTAGAAAAATCCACCACAGAGTTTACAAAAATCTCCACACCTGACTAAAGGTGTGGAGGGTAAATCTGCTTCCCAGAGCTTCCAGCTTAACTGAATAAATCCATACTGACAAGCTGGACTAGAAAAAACATAGAAAGTGCAGAAAGATTAAGTCCACAACAAGTGGACTGCAAAAGAACAAAGCAAGGACTTATCTTTGCTGAACAGGTCAGAATATCAGGGAAATCCAAGCAGAGATGTGAATCCAACCAGGAACCATTGACAACTGGCACAGGCTGAAGGATAGAACCAGGCTAAATAGTCGAGCCAGAAAGACAATCAGTGGAAGCAGCTGCTTACTACTAAATCCAAGGAGCAGCAGTACCACTTAAAACCACCGGAGGGAGCCCAAGAGCAGAACTCGCAAAAATGCCACTTACAACCACCGGAGGGAGCCCAAGAGCGGAATTCACAACAATGAAGTGTCCCTGCCATCATGTGGCCACATGAGTGTACTGCAGACTGTCCATTGTGTATATGAAGTGTCACTGCCATCATGTGGCCACATGAGTGTACTGCAGACTGTCCATTGTGTATATGAAGTGTCTGCAACCATGTGGCCACATGAGTATACTGCAGAATGTCCATTGTGTATATGAAGTGTCGTTGCCACCATGTGGCCACATGAGTGTACTGCAGAATGTCCATTGTGTATATGAGGTGTCTGCCACCATGTGGCCACATGGCTGTACTGCAGAATGTCCATTGTGTATATGGTGTCACTGCCACCATGTGGCCACATGAGTGTACTGCAGAATGTCCATTGTGTATATGAGGTGTCTGCCACCATGTGGCCACATGGCTGTACTGCAGAATGTCCATTGTGTATATGGTGTCACTGCCATCATGTGGCCACATGAGTGTACTGCAGACTGTCCATTGTGTATATGAAGTGTCACTACCATCTTGTGGCCACGAGTGTACTGCAGACTGTCCATTGTGTACACACTGCGTGCAGAATTATTAGGCAAGTTGTATTTTAGAGGATTTTTATTATTGATCAACAACTATGTTCTCAATCAACCCAAAAGACTCATAAATATCAAAGCTTAATATTTTTGGAAGTTGGAGTGGTTTTTTTTTTTAAATCTTAGGAGGATATCTGTGCAGGTAACTATTACTGTGCAGAATTATTAGGCAACTTAATAAAAACCAAATATATTCCCATCTCTCGTTTATTTTCACCAGGTAAACCAATATCACTGCACAAAATTTAGAAATAAACATTTCTGACATGCAAAAACAAAACCCCAAACAATGAGTGACCAATATAGCCCCCTTTCTTTATAATTACACTCAGCAGCCTTCCATCCATAGATTCTGTCAGTTGCTTGATCTGTTTACGACCAACATTGCGTGCAGCAGCCACCACAGCCTCCCAGACACTGTTCCGAGAGGTGGACTGTTTTCCCTCCCTGTAAATCTCACATTTTATAAGGGACCACATGTTCAGATCAGGTGAACAAGGGGGCCATGTCATTATTTTTGCTTCTCTGAGACCTTTACTGGCCAGCCACGCTGTGGAGTAGCTGGAGGCATGTGATGGAGCATTGTCCTGTATGAAAATCATGTTTTTCTTGAATGATACCGACTTCTTCCTGTACCACTGCTTGAAGAAGTTGTCTTCCAGAAACTGGCAGTAGGTCTTGGAGTTGAGCTTCACTCTATCCTCAACCCGAAAAGGTCCCACAAGTTCATCTTTGATGATCCCAGCCCATACCAGTCCCCCACCTCCACCTTGCTGGCGTCTGAGTCGGAGTGGAGCTCTCTGCCCTTTACTGATCCAGCCTCTGGCCCATCCATCTGGCCCATCAAGAGTCACTCTCATTTCATCAGTCCATAAAACCTTTGAAAAGTCAGTCTTAGATATTTCTTGGCCCAGTCTTGACGTTTTATCTTATGTTTCTTGTTCACAGGTGGTCGTTTTTCAGCCTTCCTTACCTTGGCCATGTCCCTGAGTATCACACACCTTGTGCTTTTTATTACTCCAGTAACGATGCAGCTCTGAAATATGGCAAAACTGGTGGCAAATGGTATCTTGGCAGATTCACGCTTGATTTTCATCAATTCATGGGCAGTTATTTTGCGCCTTTTTTGCCCAGCACGGTTCTTGCGACCGTTGGCTATTTTCCATGAAACACTTGATTGTTCGGTGATCACGCTTCAAACATTTGGCAATTTCAAGACTGCTGCATCCCTCTGCAAGACATCTCACAATTTTGGACTTTTCAGAGCCCGTCAAATCTCTCTTCAGACCCATTTTGCCAAAGGAAAGGATGTTGCCTAATAATTAAGCACACCTTATATAGGGTTTTGATGTCATTAGACAACACCCCTACTCATTACAGAGATGCACATCACCTGATTTACTTAATTGGTAGTTGGCTCTCAAGCCTGAACAGCCTGGAGTAGGACAACATGTATAAAAAGTATCATGTGATCAAAATACAACTTGCCGAATAATTCTGCACGCAGTGTATAAAGTGTCACTGCCACCATGTGGCCACATGAGTGTACTGCAGAATGTTCATTGTGTATATGAAGTGTCACTGCCACCATGTGGCCACATGAGTGTGCTGCAGAATGTCGATTGTGTATATGAAGTTTCACTGCCACCATGTGGCCACATAACTGTACTGCCGTGTATCTTAGGTGGAGTTTGCATCCACTATGATTTCAGTACTCCCCATACATATGAGCTCCATATTACCATAAATGGAAGTTGATTTCAGTAGAACATTGTTGGTGCCTTTCATTCTTTTCATTAGTATGAGCTATTCCTTGGTTACAGAGCAGCGCAGCCTCCCGCCATACAGCAGCCTTATGTACTCTGTGCCAGGGAGCCGCAGCTGCAGGGAGGAGACCCCAGGACTGGAGTCATGTCTGGAGGAGCACACTGCCATTATCAGTCCCTGGCCGTATGGACCTGGTATCTCATGCTCAGGACCAGCGCCTGGATTTTATTTTTCTAAGTTACCCGAATACACGATAGTAATATTGATTGTAACACTGGACATAAATGGAGAGTAGCTGTTCTTTATTAGACCTAAGATACAGGATGGGGAACGTGTTACCAAATTCCTTGGGGGGGGGGGCACAGCAATTGAGATTTGTTAATATTCGTCTTGTCTCTTCTTCAAGTCCTCTGTTTTTTCACACTCGTTGCACCTTTTGATCCATTCTTGATTGCCCTAAACCGTTCCCATAGACTTTTTCTACTTCACTTAATTATAAATAAGAAAAAACTGACTGGCACTTCCAACTAATAAGTTGTCGTGCTAAAATAAGTCAATATGAAATGTGAATAGCAATACTGCTCTGGATAATAGGAAAGAAATTAGATACTGCTGGGCAGTTTGAGACCACCTTGTCATTGGTTGCTGGACAGGCATGAATTGGCCAAATTATGTGCTAAGCATCTCAATTTTTTCTTATCATCCAGAGCAGTATTGCTACTCACATTTCAGGTTCACACCGATAGTGACACTTGTTTGGGAAACATGAAGTCATTCTTACAAATACATGAATGTCATCCATCACCAGGTCGCCTTTCTGTAGATCAGTCCGATCTCACACTAAGGCCGGCGTCACACTGGCGTTTTAAATGGCCGAGTGCAATGCGATAAAAAATCGCATTGCACTCGGACCAATGTTCAGCTATGTGGCAGCTCCCACCAGCCGACTTTTTGTCGGCCGTTTTCCTCGGTCCGAGACAATCGCAGCATGCTGCGATTGTCTCGGGCCGAGGAGAACTCTCGGCTCACTCGCACCCATATAAGCCTATGGGTGCGAGTGAGACAGCGCATATCACTTGGATATCATCAGAGTGCTGTGCGTTATAAGCGGACCCCAGCAATGGAGGAGATGGAGAAATTCATTTCTCCGCCTCCTCCGCAGCTGTGCTCCGATCCTCCCTGTGCGAGAGAATCGGAGCACAGACGCATGACCCTCGGCTCCTGCTCTGCTGCGAGGAGGAGCCGAGTGTGATTAGCATCTCGCATCGGATGCAATACGCCAGTGTGACGCCGGCCTAAAGGGAGAACGCAATGTTCAAGGCTCCACCGGCTTCATATCCACACCGGGAACAGTGCAGGTGAAATGGACGCTGCCGACCCCACAGCTGAATGCAGAGGACGGCGAGAGGCGAGCTCGGCCCTCGGTGTGGTCGAGGCAACGGGTTCTCCAGAATCACCTGGACACAAAAGATTCGGAGGGAAGACGGCGATTATCAGCTGCCGGTGCAGAGTACAGACACATGAATTGTGTCACTGACGCCGTGATCATAGGAACGAGATGAAACGTTTCATGTTCTGATTTACAAAACAGAAATCTCCTCATTCCAGAAATGTAAAATGTTCTTCTGTTTAATCCTAAAGCCGAGAATTCAAGAAAATGTGATAAAATAAGATTCCCCATATGATCTGTAATGTGAAATAGTGCAATGACACCCCCCCCCCCCCCCCCCGCCCCAGCATAACCCACTCCACCCCAGGACCACCCTTCTCCACCCTAGTGCAAGCCCATCCGGCACCTCTCCACCCAGGACGGCCTCCTTCCGCAGCCATTAGGCCAGGGTCACAAGTCTCTCGCCTCAATACCCGGCACTGCCGCCGACACTCGGGACTGGAGCGTGCAGCTGAATAAATATACATGTAGCCGCACGCTCCGGCGGCAGTGCCGGGTATTGAGGCGAGAGATTGTGCGAATTTCTCCCATCGCTCACAAGTGTGACCCCGGCCATAGTCTGATCCTGTGTTCATCTTCCCTATACAGGTCCTTCTCAGAAAATTAGCATATAGTGTTAAATTTCATTATTTACCATAATGTAATGATTACAATTAAACTTTCATATATTATAGATTCATTATCCACCAACTGAAATTTGTCAGGTCTTTTATTGTTTTAATACTGATGATTTTGGCATACAACTCCTGATAACCCAAAAAACCTGTCTCAATAAATTAGCATATTTCACCCGTCCAATCAAATAAAAGTGTTTTTTTTTAATAACAAACAAAAAAACCATCAAATAATAATGTTCAGTTATGCACTCAATACTTGGTCGGGAATCCTTTGGCAGAAATGACTGCTTCAATGCGGCGTGGCATGGAGGCAATCAGCCTGTGACACTGCTGAGATGTTATGGAGGCCCAGGATGCTTCAATAGCGGCCTTAAGCTCATCCAGAGTGTTGGGTCTTGCGTCTCTCAACTTTCTCTTCACAATATCCCACAGATTCTCTATGGGGTTCAGGTCAGGAGAGTTGGCAGGCCAATTGAGCACAGTAATACCATGGTCAGTAAACCATTTACCAGTGGTTTTGGCACTGTGAGCAGGTGCCAGGTCGTGCTGAAAAATGAAATCTTCATCTCCATAAAGCATTTCAGCCGATGGAAGCATGAAGTGCTCCAAAATCTCCTGATAGCTAGCTGCATTGACCCTGCCCTTGATGAAACACAGTGGACCAACACCAGCAGCTGACATGGCACCCCACACCATCACTGACTGTGGGTACTTGACACTGGACTTCAGGCATTTTGGCATTTCCTTCTCCCCAGTCTTCCTCCAGACTCTGGCACCTTGATTTCCGAATGACATGCAAAATTTGCTTTCATCAGAAAAAAGTACTTGGGACCACTTAGCAACAGTCCAGTGCTGCTTCTCTGTAGCCCAGGTCAGGCGCTTCTGCCGCTGTTTATGGTTCAAAAGTGGCTTTACCTGGGGAATGCGGCACCTGTAGCCCATTTCCTGCACACGCCTGTGCACGGTGGCTCTGGATGTTTCCACACCAGACTCAGTCCACTGCTTCCTCAGGTTCCCCAAGGTCTGGAATCGGTCCTTCTCCACAATCTTCCTCAGGGTCCGGTCACCTCTTCTCGTTGTACAGCGTTTTCGGCCACATTGTTTCCTTCCAACAGACTTACCATTGAGGTGCCTTGATACAGCACTCTGGGAACAGCCTATTTGTTGAGAAATTTCTTTCTGGGTCTTACCCTCTTGCTTGAGGGTGTCAATGATGGCCTTCTTGACATCTGTCAGGTCGCTAGTCTTACCCATGATGGGGGTTTTGAGTAATGAACCAGGCAGGGAGTTTTTAAAAGCCTCAGGTATCTTTTGCATGTGTTTAGAGTTAATTAGTTGATTCAGAAGATTAGGGTAATAGGTCATTTAGAGAACCTTTTCTTGATATGCTAATTTATTGAGACAGGTTTTTTGGGTTATCAGGAGTTGTATGCCAAAATCATCAGTATTAAAACAATAAAAGACCTGACAAATTTCAGTTGGTGGATAATGAATCTATAATATATGAAAGTTTAATTGTAATCATTACATTATGGTAAATAATGAAATTTAACACTATATGCTAATTTTTTGAGAAGGACCTGTAATCCACAAAGGATGAAAGAGCGACAGCAGAATCACACTGGGGGGGCGGTTTATTCTCTGTAACCATGGAGACACATCACTCTGCACAGGAGGCATAGACACTAAAGTGGAGGCGTTTCACCAGGACTTCCTGCAAGATCCAACATATTACTCTTACATCTGCAGTGTGAAGAACAAGGGGAAGCAGAGCTGCAGTGTAAAGCGCACAGTGAGGGAGCAGAGCCGCAGTGTAAAGCGCACAGTGAGGGAGCAGAGCTGCAGTGTAAAGCGCACAGTGAGGGAGCAGAGCCGCAGTGTAAAGCGCACAGTGAGGGAGCAGAGCCGCAGTGTAAAGCGCACAGTGAGGGAGCAGAGCCGCAGTGTAAAGCGCACAGTGAGGGAGCAGAGCCGCAGTGTAAAGCGCACAGTGAGGGAGCAGAGCCGCAGTGTAAAGCGCACAGTGAGGGAGCAGAGCCGCAGTGTAAAGCGCACAGTGAGGGAGCAGAGCCGCAGTGTAAAGCGCACAGTGAGGGAGCAGAGCCGCAGTGTAAAGCGCACAGTGAGGGAGCAGAGCCGCAGTGTAAAGCGCACAGTGAGGGAGCAGAGCCGCAGTGTAAAGCGCACAGTGAGGGAGCAGAGCCGCAGTGTAAAGCGCACAGTGAGGGAGCAGAGCCGCAGTGTAAAGCGCACAGTGAGGGAGCAGAGCCGCAGTGTAAAGCGCACAGTGAGGGAGCAGAGCCGCAGTGTAAAGCGCACAGTGAGGGAGCAGAGCCGCAGTGTAAAGCGCACAGTGAGGGAGCAGAGCCGCAGTGTAAAGCGAACAGTGAGGGAGCAGAGCTGCAGTGTAAAGCGCACAGTGAGGGAGCAGAGCTGCAGCGCTGATTATTTGCGCCTGCGCCGTCTCCTGTCACAATATCGGCTCTGCTGTATCCCACACTGGCGGCGGAATGAGGTGTAGGGGACAGGGACCTGGTGAGCTGTGCAGACGGGTGGAACCATTGTTGCCGGGAGTCGGGGTTCCGGGGGACGGATTTGAGGGGCGCATGGGAAGCCAGGCTCATGTGACAGGAGGCAGAGTGACGCAGGGAGAGGAGAGGATAAAAAGCAAAACGCGCGAAAGCAGAGACAGAGAAGCGCGGGAAATCTCTGAGGAGAGGAAACTGCAGCGCAGTTGTGTGTGTGCAGGCCGCAGTGAGACTTGCTGGAAGCAGGGGGAAAACGTGCAACAGACACTGCGGGCAATTACCAGAGCCCCCAAAAAGAGGCGCACTCGTCGTCAGCGACCCCCCAGGCAGAGGGGTAGTGCTGATCAGCTCAGGGACAGTATTACCGCGCTCCCCGGGAGCATCTTGCCACAGAGTGCTCCGGGCCCTCCTGGGTTTTTCTTAGCTGTGACTGATACCGATTATTATGCTAATTCTTCTCAAAAAGACCCCTCTCTGGACGTGGAAACTGTTACCCCGAATCAACGTCCGCCTGTGGGAGGTAACGCAGCACCGCAAAAGACATTCTGGACTCGAATCTACACCTGGGCTCGACGTCGGAGGACACCTCCTTCCCCCGCCATCAGGACTACGTCGCTGACGGAGCTTCACCATCAGGACTACGCCGCTGACGGAGCTTCACCATCAGGACTGCATCGTTGAAACAACGCTGATAAGTGAACTTGGTTGACTTGTTCTTGTTAGTGGGTCACTAGTGAGGCGCTGTCGTGTTTCGCGGGTTTAGTTCAGGGCGCCTATATAGTAGATAGGATTTACTGTGAAATTGTGATCGTGTACCTAAGTTCCCTGCGTGGAAAACTGTTGTTATTTCTTTGTTGGGTTGGAAGTTAAAGGAAAGTTAAAAAAACGTTATTTGCTTTCTGACTCCTCTTTGTCCCTGCATCCTTCGTTATCTGCGGTCTCTACATTTGGCGTAGTCGGCAGGATGCAGGATCCAAAGAGGGAGCCAGAAGATACGGAGGATGGGGCTGGCCCGAGAGCGTCTCTCTCATTGGGGGCCATGTTGAATAACCTGCCCAAGTTTAATGGGAGCAACATGTTGTTGTGGAGTTGGACTGAAAGGATGCGGGGGCTGTTGAGGATGCATCCTATGACCCCGGGCCCTGGAAGCAGAGGTGGCCATTATGGCCTTAGACGGAGAGGCCCGAGATTCAGTGATGTTGAGACCCCCCACAGAGCGGAATACTTTTACCGGGGTGTTAAATGTGTTAGAGGGGACGCACGGGGATCCCACCGACGTGGGAGAGCTGCGGGCCCGGTTGTTTGGACGGCGACAAAAAGAAGGCGAGACTGTCACTCAGTACATGAATGCTCTGCAAGAGCTAAACATTGCAATCGTGCGGAAAGATGGTATGGGGATGGGACATGTTGACGTGACCCTGCGCGACCAACTGGTGACGGGACTGCGAGATGAGTTGACCAAACAGGCTCTACGTGAACGAGTGCGGGTCGACCCGCGCCTGACTTTCTCCGACATAGGCAATGAGGCCCGCACCCGGGAGCAAGAGAGGGGGGTGACGGTCCTGACAGGAGAGACTCGGGTTATCCAGACCGCTGCACCAGGAGGGGGTGAGCCGTCGTGGGTTCAGGAGATGCGGCAGGAGCTCAAACAAATCCGGGACGAACTGGCTGAAGTTAAAAAGAATGCGCGAAGCCCAAGGGAGCTACCCCGGGGGCAAGGGTCTGGGAGTCCAGCTCGTGGCGCTCGTCCAGGATATTATCCGGTCCCCGGTGCTTGCTATGGTTGCGGGGAGGCAGGACATTTCGCACGGGAGTGCCCCCGGAGAGGGAGGGCCTCGTCCCGTCAGGCGTTAAACTAGAGGGCTCCGAGCTAAGGGGACGACGCTCGGAGCCAGAGTCCCCGCGGATGGGTGGTGAAAGTCCCGGAAATTTGGTTGCCAGCTGCCCCCTGGTTTGGGCAGAGTTTGAAGGGCGGGCTGTCTGTTGTCTGGTGGACACCGGGTCCCAAAGTCACGACTATGCCCGAGGCTTATTTTAGAAAACACTTTCCTTTGACAGTCAGACCCCAATGGGGTCCCGTAATTCGGTTACAGGCCGCCAATCAGCTGCCCATCCCAGTGGAAGGGGTCACCTGGATGCAAATATCTTTATGTGGGAAGGACCTGGGCCGCCGGGGGGTTGTGTTAACACGGGGAGATCCCGGCCCACAACATACTGTGACCTTGGGGATGAACGTATTGAAAGATTTTGGCAGTTTTCTGTTAGGGGAGACTACGCAAGAGACACTCAATCAGTGGGGGACCAGTACACCTCAGGGCTCCGTGTTCAGACAGTTAGTGAGGGAAGTCCGAGTACAAGAGACCTGTCAGGAGGGAGACATACTAGGGAGAGTAATTACTTCCCCGACAGCAAAGGTGACGTTCCCCCCAGGACAGACTGTTATATCCCTGCCCATACGAGCTCACATCCCTCTAGAAGGAGTACAAGTACAGATTGAGCCCACCTTTACATCCCCTTTGCCCACAGGACTGCTGGTGGCCCGATCCCTGGCTACTGTTAAAAATGGGGCCGTACCAGTGCGATGTGTGAATGTGGACGAACACGATGTCGTGCTACGGGTCCGAAGTGAGATGGCCAAAGTGTTACGACCTTTAGAAGTGATGCCCCCTCCAGATACTTTGCAGTTAACGGTGGATTCCCCTGATCCCTGGATGGTCAGTGTCCGGTCTACGCAGGATCCTGAGCCAATAGCGTTTCGAAAGGGTCAAACTATTCTGGAGCACATGCGGACGGAATTGTCGGGCCTGGATCCATCACAGATCTCACAAGTGCAGCGACTCCTTGGACATTATGCTAAAGTGTTCGCACAACATGAAGATGATTTTGGCTGTACCACGGCCATCGAACATGGAATTCCGACCGGAGATACAGTGCCCATCAGGGAGCGGTACAGACAGATTCCCCCGCAGATGTACCAGAAAGTAAAGACGTTGTTAGGCCAGATGCTACAAAAGGGAGTGATCCGCGAGAGTCAGAGCCCGTGGGCTGCCCCGATCGTGCTGGTGCGGAAAAAGGACGGCACGCTCCGGTTCTGTGTGGACTATCGTAAGCTAAATGCATGCACCGTCCGAGACTCTTATCCACTTCCCCGTATCGAGGAGTCTCTCTCCGTGCTGGGTCGGGCCAAATATTTTTCCACCTTAGACCTAGCCAGCGGATACTGGCAGGTCCCGATGACAGAAGCAGATCGTCCTAAGACAGCGTTTATCCTTCCCATGGGACTATTCGAGTTCAATCGAATGCCGTTTGGGCTGGCCAACGCTCCAGGCACCTTCCAACGATTAATGGAGCGGTGTCTGGGGGATTTGAACTTCGAGGCCACTCTCATTTATCTGGATGACATCATCATCTATGCTCCAACATTCGAGGAACATCTGTGCCGACTGGAGCAGGTACTAGACCGGTTGCTGAAATACGGGCTTAAGGTGAAGCCCCAGAAGTGTCACTTGTTCCGGGAACAGATCGAGTACCTGGGGCATGTGGTGTCCGCCGAAGGAGTCCGGCCATCGCAGGAGAAGATTGCCGCAATCCAGGAGTGGCCCACACCGGAGACCGCCAAGGATGTACGGGCGTTCTTGGGCCTCGCTGGGTACTACCGGCGCTTCGTGAAGAACTTTGCTCGCCGTTCTCACAATCTACAAGTCCTGCTGAAAGGAAGCTCCCCCAAGGAACGGGGAAAGAAGATACAATGGCAGGAGCCACAAGAAGCAGCGTTCCGGGACTTGAAGACAGCTCTCATGGAGCCGCCGGTGTTGGCTTATGCGGACTTTTCGCAACCGTTCATCCTACACACCGACGGCAGCTCTCAGGGATTGGGGGCTGTGTTGTCTCAGGTTCAGGATGGGCGGGAGAGAGTGATCGCCTATGCGAGTAGGTCTCTTCATGACTGAGTTGAACCCGGACAATTATAGTTCTTTCAAGGTGGAGCTGCTGGCCGTGGTGTGGGCTATGACGGAGCGGTTCGCTGAGTACCTGGCCGGTTCCGAGGTGCTGATACGCACGGATAACAACCCATTGGCACATCTGGAAAATGCGAAATTGGGTGCCCTGGAACAGCGCTGGGTAGCCCGGATGGCCAAGTACAGATACCGTATCCTCTACAAGCGAGGAGCGGAGAATGTTCATGCTGACGCGTTATCTCGTCTGCGGAAGAACCCCCCAAGAACTAACCGAGATGAGGAGCTGGAGGGAGAAGAAATCCCCTACGCCATCGGGGGCGCTGCTCGGACGGCTGTGAGCCGGGAACAGACCGGGAACGGAACGGCTACAGGACTGTTGGTTCAGAGTCGGGACGAATGGATACGGCTGCAACAGGAAGACCAGGAACTAGCTCCATTGCGACAGTGGATAACGAATGGTCTATTGCCCGTGAGAACCCCTGGACAAACTCTCCCGTCAGACCTGAACCTTCTTCTGCGGCAGTGGGAGCGCCTAACTCTTCAGGACGGGCTCTTATGCCACTTAACCATGGCTCAGGCAGATTCCGAGCCGACCTGGCAGATGGTCTTACCAGGGCCCGTGGTGGCCGCAGTTGCTAAAGAAGCTCATGAGTCCGGGGCACACTTCGGAGTGAAGAGGACGTTTAAGTGGCTGCAAACTCGGTTCTATCATCCTCGGCTGCTTGCGGAAGTACAAACTGCCTGTAGACAATGTCGACAATGTGAGCTAACCAAGTCACCGGAGGAAAGGGCGCCTGTGCAGAGCATCACGACGTCTGCCCCTTTTGAAGTATTAATGATAGACTACATTACCATTGGAGCAGCGCATCAAGGCTACGAACACTGCCTCGTTATGGTAGATCATTTTTCAAAATTCGCGGTAGTCACCCCTACCCGTGATCAGACAGCTGAGTCGGCGGCGAGCGCTATCTGTAAGAACTTTATTCAAGTTTACGGCTGTCCGAGGCGAATACATTCGGATCAAGGCGCCTGTTTCTTGGGCAAAGTCATGGAAGAGCTGCATCGCCTCTACGGTATTGATAAGTCACGCACCACACCGTATCACCCCCAGGGAAATGGGGCTTGTGAGCGGTTTAACCGGACTTTGCTTCAAATGCTGCGTGCGCTAGAACAAGATCAGAAGGCCCGCTGGCCGGAGTATGTGTCTGACCTAGTGTGGGTCTACAACAATAGAGTTCATCAAGTCACAGGACGCACCCCGTATGAAGTGGTCTTTGGGCGCCCAGGAAAAGGCATGACAGATCTGGAACTGTCTTCGGAGGAAGAAGGCCCCCGAACAGGGATGGCTTCGTGGGTGCGTGATCATCGGCATCGGCTGCAGACCTTACACCGACTGGTACACACTCGAATTCGGGAAGTGGAGCATCGGAGCACCCCTACAGCAAAACCCCCAGAGTTCCGGCCAGGTGATCGAGTACTCGTTCGAGAGCAAAGACCGCAAAACAAGTTAGACCATCGTTGGGAAAAAACACCCTATCGGGTGCTTCGCCGTATAGACCCGCATGGACCTGTATATGAAGTGCAGTCTGAGGCCCCCGGAAGTACAGGTACTCGCATTCTTCATCGCAACATGCTCCGGCTGTGTCGCTCTGTTGACTCGGACACCCCGGAATCCGCAATCAGGGAAGAGCCACCTACGACCGAGTCCCCCAACAACCATTGGTGGGATGAAGAAGATGATGAAGAAGAAGAACGGCGTCAAAATACTCCCCCTATCTCGACTACTACACTACCCCTGACCAGTCACCCTTCCGCTGACGACATTCCCCCAACACCCCCTACACAAGGACCCGAGCCACGACGTTCTGAACGTTCTACTGCCGGTAGACCCCCAACTCGCTACAGTCCTGACTTACACACTAGACAGACCCAAGTGTGGAACAACCCATCAGATGGGCGACCTGTCAGTGCGAAGGCCTCGCCCGGGGACTGGCGAGCATACAGGGTAGGGGACAGGGACCTGGTGAGCTGTGCAGACGGGTGGAACCATTGTTGCCGGGAGTCGGGGTTCCGGGGGACGGATTTGAGGGGCGCATGGGAAGCCAGGCTCATGTGACAGGAGGCAGAGTGACGCAGGGAGAGGAGAGGATAAAAAGCAAAACGCGCGAAAGCAGAGACAGAGAAGCGCGGGAAATCTCTGAGGAGAGGAAACTGCAGCGCAGTTGTGTGTGTGCAGGCCGCAGTGAGACTTGCTGGAAGCAGGGGGAAAACGTGCAACAGACACTGCGGACAATTACCGGAGCCCCCAAAAAGAGGCGCACTCGTCGTCAGCGACCCCCCAGGCAGAGGGGTAGTGCTGATCAGCTCAGGGACAATATTACCGTGCTCCCCGGGAACATCTTGCCACAGAGTGCTCCGGGCCCTCCTGGGTTTTTCTTAGCTGTGACTGATACCGATTATTCTGCTAATTCTTCTCAAAAAGACCCCTCTCTGGACGTGGAAACTGTTACCCCGGATCAACGTCCGCCTGCGGGAGGTAACGCAGCACCGCAAAAGACATTCTGGACTCGAATCTACACCTGGGCCCGTCAACGGAGGACACCTCCTTCCCCCGCCATCAGGACTACGCCGCTGACGGAGCTTCACCATCAGGACTACGCCGCTGACGGAGCTTCACCATCAGGACTGCATCGTTGAAACAACGCTGATAAGTGAACTTGGTTGACTTGTTCTGGTTAGTGGGTCACTAGTGAGGCGCTGTCGTGTTTCGCGGGTTTAGTTCAGGGCGCCTATATAGTAGATAGGATTTACTGTGAAATTGTGATCGTGTACCTAAGTTCCCTGCGTGGAAAACTGTTGTTATTTCTTTGTTGGGTTGGAAGTTAAAGGAAAGTTAAAAAACCGTTATTTGCTTTCTGACTCCTCTTTGTCCCTGCATCCTTCGTTATCTGCGGTCTCTACAGAGGCATCGAGCAGCGCACTGCATGCCGGGAGAGGCGTCGTTCATGGATCATTGTCAGACCCTCCTGGGACTTTTAGTCCGCCCTTTGCTGCCAGAGCCCCGATCACAGGGCGCCTCCGCCTGCACAGCGACCCCTACCCGTGGAGAAGCGCAGCGCCCGCTCTATGGTCTCCACATCTGGAGAGGCCGCGCTGTGACCATAGAGCTGGGCGGATGTAGAGCGTCTCCCGCGGGCTCCGCAGCGCCCCCTGTCTCCGGAGGACGCCGCTCCGTGTTGTGAGCGCAGTGTCAGGCCGGAGGGGGCTCCGTGTTCCCGGGGAGAGATGCGCTGAGTCCCTGAGGCCTGGATGGGCTCCCCGGCACCGTAATCCCCGCACAGCCCGGAGGAGCAGGCGCCATGGAGGCCGGTGAGTCCCGGGAGCCTCCTGGAGGGGGCGGGGATCCGGTCTCCGGTGTCAGTAACCCCCGGTGTCTCCCCGCAGAGCTCTACTTCCTGATCGCCCGCTTCCTGCAGTCAGGACCGTGCCGGAGATCCGCACAGGTGAGACCGGAGAACGCCCGAAACGGGTCACCTCGCCCGATCACCGCCTCTCCCGGTACCAATCCACCCACACGTCACCCGATTCGGGTCACCACCGATCTCCTGCCCTGCGCCCGGTCACCTCACCCTCCCTGACTAGTGAACGCCCGATTCGGGTCACCTCCTGTTACGCCCGGATTTATGGCACACACTGCGATCACGTATGAGGCCCGGAGAAGTCACCCGCCCGGTTCCGGGTCACCGCACTTCCGGTAACGCCATGTTTTGTGTTGCAGGCGCTGGCGGAGGAGCTGGAGGAGCACCAGGTAACGCCCGGTGTCCGCGGGTGTTGGGGGCGGGTCCCGTCTCCCCGCTGCTCTCACCGTCTCCCGTTTTCTTTCCGCAGCTGATCCCGGAGCGCCTGGACTGGCAGGGGAGGCGGCACCGCAGGACGTACCCGGACCTGGTGAGCTCCGGGGGTCGCGGGTTATTGGGGTCATAGTGTCCATTGTGGAAACCGGGGGTCATGTGAGGGCAGCGCCGCCGTGACGTCACGGACGGCTGGGCCAATAGTGGAACCGCTTACATGTGGGCTTTTATAAGAGGAGGCTCCTGATTGGTCCGCGCCTCCTCGTGGCCCGGACCGAGCAGTGACTGTCGCAGCCCGAGAATAACAGGCGGCCCCGCGTATAACGCGCACCGCGGAGATAATAGCTGGCGCCTGCGCGGTGTGTGCGGGACCCGAGCGCCGGGAGCAGCAGGCAGAGCTCTGAGCTCTCACACTGGAGGCTCCGGGGAGAGGGCGCCAAAGCCGCCCACCTGGTATAACGGCGACTGCACCTGTGACTGACCCTGCGGGGAGCAGATAACGCTGCAGTCATCTGGCTGATAACAGAGAGTGGTAGCGCGTACGCACCCGAGCAGGAGGCGTTATTGATCGGGGCTCATAACCTACAAACACAGGGAGGACGTACAGACTGCACCAATGGCGTCCATAATGGTTCCCAGCACTGCAGAATAACAGTGCTGACCACTGAGCCACCAAGCGGCTCTATGAATAGTACAATGTTGACCACTGAGCCATCTAGCTGCTCTATATATAGCACAGTGCTGACCAGTGAGTCAGCGTGTTGCCCTAAATATACCACAATGCTGACCATTGAGCCACCACAGTGCCCTATAAAAGTACAATGCTAACCGATGAGCCACCGTGCTGCCTTATATACAATGCAGTACTAACCACTGAGCCACCGTGCAGCAGAAAGGATGTACAGGGGCCGCACCATTCATGGATTACTATTGATGGTGACGTCTGATCCTTATAACAGCAGGGGCCGAGGTCAGCGGAGCTCTGCAGCCTCCATCCTGCGATAACGGGGGGCCGAGGTCAGCGGAGCTCTGCAGCCTCCATCCTGCGATAACGGGGGGCCGAGGTCAGCGGAGCTCTGCAGCCTCCATCCTGCGATAACGGGGGGCCGAGGTCAGCGGAGCTCTGCAGCCTCCATCCTGCGATAACGGGGGGCCGAGGTCAGCGGAGCTCTGCAGCCCCCATCCTGCGATAACGGGGGGCCGAGGTCAGCGGAGCTCTGCAGCCTCCATCCTGTGATAACGGGGGGCCGAGGTCAGCGGAGCTCTGCAGCCTCCATCCTGTGATAACGGGGGGCCGAGGTCAGCGGAGCTCTGCAGCTTCCATCCTGTGATAACGGGTGGCCGAGGTCAGCGGAGCTCTGCAGCTTCCATCCTGTGATAACGGGTGGCCGAGGTCAGCGGAGCTCTGCAGCTTCCATCCTGTGATAACGGGTGGCCGAGGTCAGCGGAGCTCTGCAGCCTCCATCCTGTGATAACGGGGGGCCGAGGTCAGCAGAGCTCTGCAGCCTCCATCCTGTGATAACGGGGGGCCGAGGTCAGCGGAGCTCTGCAGCTTCCATCCTGTGATAACGGGTGGCCGAGGTCAGCAGAGCTCTGCAGCCTCCATCTTGTGATAACGGGGGGCCGAGGTCAGCGGAGCTCTGCAGCTTCCATCCTGTGATAACGGGTGGCCGAGGTCAGCAGAGCTCTGCAGCCTCCATCTTGTGATAACGGGGGGCCGAGGTCAGCGGAGCTCTGCAGCCTCCATCTTGTGATAACGGGGGGCCGAGGTCAGCGGAGCTCTGCAGCCTCCATCTTGTGATAACGGGGGGCCGAGGTCAGCGGAGCTCTGCAGCCTCCATCCTGCGATAACGGGGGGCCGAGGTCAGTGGAGCTCTGCAGCCTCCATCCTGCGATAACGGGGGGCCGAGGTCAGCGGAGCTCTGCAGCCTCCATCTTGTGATAACGGGGGGCCGAGGTCAGCGGAGCTCTGCAGCCTCCATCCTGTGATAACGGGGGGCCGAGGTCAGAGGAGCTCTGCAGCCTCCATCCTGTGATAACTGGGGCCTAGGACAGCGGGGGCTCTGTAGCCTCCATCTTGTGATGTCATGTGGCCCTGACGGGTTAGGGTCCGTGTCTCTCCCTTTGATGTTCTGCAGTCACATGACCCGTCCTCCCCTTGCATTATTTCTGACTGTAGCCTCACAGGGGAGCAATAGTGATTTGTTTCCTCCATGATCTGTTCTCATCTGCACCTTGGGGTTTCACTTTACGTCACTGCTGCAATGGTCTTCAGCTCGGCGTAGATTCGCACTGGCTCCGTGTCTCTGACTCCGCTCTCGTTCCTTCCAGGTGGCCTCCAACTCTCATATTCCTCCGAACTACCTGCTGCAGATCTGTGAGCGCATAGGACCGATCCTCGACCAGGAGATCCCCCAGAGCGTCCCCGGGGTGTGCAGCCTCCTGGGGGTGGGGAAGCAATCGCTCCTACGAAGGGCCAAAGGTAAAGTGGGAGGCTGCGATGGAAGCTGGGGTCAGGGATAGGAGGCAATGACGGAAGCTTGGATCAGGGATAGGAGGCAATGACGGAAGCTCGGGTAAGGGATAGAAGGCAGTGACGGAAGCTGGGGTCAAGGACGGAGGGGGGGGCAGTGACAGATGCCGGGGTAAGGGACAAGGGGGCAATAATGGAGGTCGGGGACGGGTGGCATTAATGGAGGCTGGCATCAGTGTAAGGAAAACACGAGAGGGGAGCCGGGGGATACACTATTCTGTGACGGAGCTTACATAGTCACAGCTCTCTGGCACCCCCCCCCCTTACCCTCAGGTCAGTCAGGAAACTGCACCTAGAATAAGTATTCGCTGGAGAGGCTGCCCTGTCACATACTGGTTATCGGGGCACTCAGCAGTGAGGGCGGTACACACATTACCAGTTCCTGGCTGGGAATATATATAGAACATTTTGTTGCCACCAGTTCCTCATTAGATATAATCCCAGTCTGTTACCAAGCCTATATCGGGTCAGAAACCAACCAAGGTAGCGTATAAGTACTAGCCGGACTCACGGATGTAGGAAATCGGCAGTGAAAAAGGTTGGGACGGGGGGTGCAGTGACGGAGGCCGGAGCCTGGGATGGGGGTGGCAGTGACGGGGGCCTGGGACGGGGGGTGGCAGTGATGGAGGCCCGGGGCCTGGGACGGGGGGTGGCAGTGATGGGGGACGGGGGTGGCAGTAATGGAGGCCGGAGCCTGGGACGGGGGTGGCAGTGATGGAGGCCTGGGACGGGGGGCAGTGACAGAGGTCAGGGTCAGATGATTACTGAGGTCAATCTGTTACTTTCCTGCAGAATTTAGAAATTCCTCATGGAAACCATCAGGATACGCGGCTCTGCATCGGGGACGGCCGCCAGAACTCCCCGTAATCTACGGTCGGCCGCTCAGTGTCGGTAAGTCCCGGGTCCAGTAATGGATGTGAACGTGTGATGAGGAATGCAGGTCTTCTGCTTGCTGTCTGTGAATGGAGGCACGAGGAAATTCAATAGTAACGAATGCTCATCTGTGACAAGTATAAGAGCAGGAGGGTCATATGCAGCAGTGGGCCTGATGATCCCGTCCTGTTTACTATGGACACACTGACTTTACGCTGTTCTGCAGATTCCTGGCTCATTTTTAATAGTAAATCTGTCCTGTGCTTCCTATTCACATGACATCCAGTGAGACCAGTGATCTGATTGGTTGATGGACGTGTGAAATGTTTCCTTTTTTTTTTCCTGTTTAATGTACAGTAAGAGTGGCCTCTTCGCGGGCGCTGACCGGCTGCAGTCGCTTCCAGTACATCTTCCCGTGTGCCTCTTATCAGCACATGAAGATGCACAAGAGGATCCTGGGGCACCTGTCCTCCGTGTACTGCGTGGCGTTTGATCGCAGCGGGAGGCGGATATTTACTGTGAGTTTTCTGTGCCGCCTGCCTGCGCCGCGGTCTCTGGATGTATTATCTGTGCCTTTTCTCTGCCCCGCGGCCTCTGGATGGTTTCTTTGTGCCGCGGCCTCTGGATGGTTTCTATGTGCCGACTCTCTGTGCCGCGGCCTCTGCATGGTTTCTATGTGCCGCGGCCTCTGCATGGTTTCTATGTGCCGCGGCCTCTGCATGGTTTCTATGTGCCGCGGCCTCTGCATGGTTTCTATGTGCCGCGGCCTCTGCATGGTTTCTATGTGCCGCGGACTCTGCATGGTTTCTCTGCGCCGCGGCCTCTGGATGGTTTCTCTGCGCCGCGGCCTCTGGATGGTTTCTCTGCGCCGCGGCCTCTGGATGGTTTCTATGTGCCACCTCTCTGCACCACGGCCTCTGGATGGTTTCTCTGTGCCGCGGTCTCTGGATGGTTTCTATGTGCCGCCTCTCTGTGCCATGGTCTCTGGAAGGTATCTCTGTGCCATGGCCTCTGGAAGGTTTCTCTGTGCCGCGGCCTCTGCGTGGTTTCTCTGTGCCGCAGCCTCTGGATGGTTTCTCTGTGCCGCGCCCTCTGGATGGTTTCTCTGTGCCACCTCTCTGCACCACGGCCTCTGGATGGTTTCTCTGTGCCGCGGCCTCTGGATGGTTTCTCTGTGCTGCCTCTGTGCCGTGGCCTCTGCATGGTTTCTCTGTGCCACCTCTCTGCACCACGGCCTCTGGATGGTTTCTCTGTGCCGTGGCCTCTGGATGGTTTCTCTGTGCCGCGGCCTCTGGATGGTTTCTCTGTGCCGCGGCCTCTGGATGGTTTCTCTGTGCTGCCTCTGTGTCGTGGCCTCTGCATGGTTTCTCTGTGCCACCGCTCTGTACCACGGCCTCTGGATGGTTTCTCTGTGCCGCCTCTCTGTGCCGTGGCCTCTGGATGGTTTTTCTGTGCCACCTCTCTGCATGGTTTCTCTGTGCTGCGGCCTCTGGATGGTTTCTATGTGCCGACTCTCTGCGCCGCGGCCTCTGCACGGTTTCTCTGTGCTGCAAACTCTGCATGGTTTCTCTGCGCCGCGGCCTCTGTATGGTTTCTCTGCGCCGTGGCCTCTGCATGGTTTCTCTGCGCCGCGGCCTCTGCATGGTTTCTCTGCGCCGCGGCCTCTGCATGGTTTCTCTGCGCCGCGGCCTCTGCATGGTTTCTCTGCGCCGCGGCCTCTGCATGGTTTCTCTGCGCCGCGGCCTCTGCATGGTTTCTCTGCGCCGCGGCCTCTGCATGGTTTCTCTGCGCCGCGGCCTCTGCATGGTTTCTCTGCGCCGCTGCCTCTGGATGGTTTCTCTGTGCCACCTCTGCACCACGGCCTCTGGATGGTTTCTCTGTGCCGCAGCCTCTGGATGGTTTCTCTGTGCCGCGGCCTCTGGATGGTTTCTCTGTGCCGCGGCCTCTGTATGGTTTCTCTGTGCCGCGGCCTCTGGATGGTTTCTCTGTGCCGCCTCTGTGCCGTGTCCTCTGGATGGTTTTTCTGTGCCACCTCTGTGTCGTGGCCTCTGCATGGTTTCTCTGTGCTGCCTTTCTGCACCACGGCCTCTGGATGGTTTCTCTGCGCCGCGGCCTCTGCATGGTTTCTCTGCGCCGCGGCGTCTGCATGGTTTCTCTGCGCCGCGGCCTCTGCATGGTTTCTCTGCGCCGCGGCCTCTGGATGGTTTCTCTGCGCCGCGGCCTCTGAATGGTTTCTCTGCGCCGCGGCCTCTGGATGGTTTCTCTGCGCCGCGGCCTCTGGATGGTTTCTCTGCGCCGCGGCCTCTGGATGGTTTCTCTGCGCCGCGGCCTCTGGATGGTTTCTCTGCGCCGCGGCCTCTGGATGGTTTCTCTGCGCCGCGGCCTCTGGATGGTTTCTCTGCGCCGCGGCCTCTGGATGGTTTCTCTGTGCCACCTCTGTGCCGCGGCCTCTGCATGGTTTCTCTGCGCCGCGGCCTCTGCATGGTTTCTCTGCGCCGCGGCCTCTGCATGGTTTCTCTGTGCCGCGGCCTCTGGATGGTTTCTCTGTGCCACCTCTGTGCCGCGGCCTCTGCATGGTTTCTCTGCGCCGCGGCCTCTGCATGGTTTCTCTGCGCCGCGGCCTCTGCATGGTTTCTCTGTGCCGCGGCCTCTGGATGGTTTCTCTGTGCCGCCTCTGTGTCGTGGCCTCTGCATGGTTTCTCTGTGCCACCTCTCTGCACCACGGCCTCTGGATGGTTTCTCTGTGCCGCCTCTGTGTCGTGGCCTCTGCATGGTTTCTCTGTGCCACCTCTCTGCACCACGGCCTCTGGATGGTTTCTCTGTGCCGCCTCTGTGTCGTGGCCTCTGGATGGTTTCTCTGTGCCACCTCTCTGCACCACGGCCTCTGGATGGTTTCTCTGCGCCGCGGCCTCTGGATGGTTTCTCTGCGCCGCGGCCTCTGGATGGTTTCTCTGCGCCGCGGCCTCTGGATGGTTTCTCTGCGCCGCGGCCTCTGGATGGTTTCTCTGCGCCGCGGCCTCTGGATGGTTTCTCTGCGCCGCGGCCTCTGGATGGTTTCTCTGTGCCACCTCTGTGCCGCGGCCTCTGCATGGTTTCTCTGCGCCGCGGCCTCTGCATGGTTTCTCTGCGCCGCGGCCTCTGCATGGTTTCTCTGTGCCGCGGCCTCTGGATGGTTTCTCTGTGCCACCTCTGTGCCGCGGCCTCTGCATGGTTTCTCTGCGCCGCGGCCTCTGCATGGTTTCTCTGCGCCGCGGCCTCTGCATGGTTTCTCTGTGCCGCGGCCTCTGGATGGTTTCTCTGTGCCGCCTCTGTGTCGTGGCCTCTGCATGGTTTCTCTGTGCCACCTCTCTGCACCACGGCCTCTGGATGGTTTCTCTGTGCCGCCTCTGTGTCGTGGCCTCTGCATGGTTTCTCTGTGCCACCTCTCTGCACCACGGCCTCTGGATGGTTTCTCTGTGCCGCCTCTGTGTCGTGGCCTCTGGATGGTTTCTCTGTGCCACCTCTCTGCACCACGGCCTCTGGATGGTTTCTCTGTGCCGCGGACTCTGTATGGTTTCTCTGTGCCCGCGGCCTCTGTATGGTTTCTCTGTGCCCGCGGCCTCTGTATGGTTTCTCTGTGCCCGCGGCCTCTGTATGGTTTCTCTGTGCCCGCGGCCTCTGTATGGTTTCTCTGTGCCCGCGGCCTCTGTATGGTTTCTCTGTGCCCGCGGCCTCTGTATGGTTTCTCTGTGCCGCGGCCTCTGGATGGTTTCTCTGTGCCGCGGCCTGTATGGTTTCTCTGCACCGCGGCCTCTGGATGGTTTTTCTGTGCCGCCTCTGTGTCGTGGCCTCTGGATGGTTTCTCTGTGCCACCTCTCTGCGCCGTGGCCTCTGTATGGTTTCTCTGCGCCGCGGCCTCTGTATGGTTTCTCTGCGCCGCGGCCTCTTGATGGTTTCTCTGTTTTCTTTTATCAGGGCTCCGACGACTGTTTAGTGAAGATCTGGGCCACAGATGACGGGAGGCTCCTGGCCACGCTGCGCGGGCACTCTGCCGAGATATCAGACATGGCCGTCAACTACGAGAACACTCTGATCGCGGCCGGCAGCTGTGACAAGGTGGTGCGAGTCTGGTGTCTGCGCACCTGCGCCCCGGTGGCTGTTCTGCAGGGTCACACGGCGTTCATCACCTCCATACAGGTAATAGATGGATCACAGAACCGACCTGAACCCCACAACCATCCATCCAGCCTCCGCACCCCCAGACTGAGCACGTGTAGGGGCGCCCTGATTACTGGCGGCTGCAGCGCCCCCTCTGACACAGCTTCATATCGTCCCCACAAATTATCAAATTTTTTATTTTTTTTTAATTCAGTTTTGTCCGTCAACAAAAGGTAAAACCCGCCACCTGACATCCACCGGTGCGGACGGCGCCATCTGCTTCTGGCAGTGGAACGTGGACTCTATGACGTTCAGGTGAGAAGGCGCCTCATTCGTACCATCTTTAACAATAAATATTGGCGGGCACCACTACAAGGGATCTCCCATCGCATGCCAAAAACACACCATAAATATATCAAACAAGGAAAGAAAGGCATGCATGAGACGGGGATCACCACACAAGTAATACAATTTCAAATAAATTTTATTCAGGACACAACAACACTGAACACTGCAATAAACTATTAAAAACAAGTAAAATCACACACATGGTAAATACAAAGACCTATAATGAGGTCATGCCCTGGTCCCGAACCCCACATCACTCAGTATGGCTTAAAAAAGGGTGATTAAGTAGCTCAAAGAGCTGGTAAGTAGGCGTAATACACTAAAGTCCACCATAAAACGCACAGCCTAAACCAGATCAATAATACACATACAATATGAGAGCATAAACATCACAAAACCCAAATACAACCTGTCCTAAAGTAGATTCCAGCCCCTATGGGGAATCCTAGGGTGGTATAAGGTAAGCCAGGAGGGGGGAGAGGACCAGGGCACTAAATGCCCAACGCGTGTCGCCAGGAAACCTGGCTTCTTCAGGGGCAGTAGGTACAGTGAGCGTGCAGGCGTTATATATACCTTAATAGTTATCAGACCAGGAACAGCTGGAGTCCAAGGGCAGATCGCAAAGTGCATGGCGCCGGAGCTGACCGGAAAACCGGAAGTAACAAAGACGCCGGCGTCTGCGCAATAGGAGGAAGGAGCTCAGAGCAAAGATTTCCCTAAGTCCGGGCAGCTGGTCAGTGCGCAGGCGCCGTCCGGCGCATGCGCACTAAGAACCAGCATAAAATAAGCCCATACTACTACTCTCGGCCGAGAGAAGGATCCACAGGGAAAGACAGGAGCTTTGAAGAAGGTGGTATCCATAGGGCAAAGAGTATAATACATACCGGAGGCACAGAGAAGAGATATCCACATGTATACAGGTGCATATATTGAACGATAGTTTTACAGTGTTGCCACAATGACTCCTTCATAGGCAGATAAATAGATAAATAAATAGAATAATACTAACAAGTATAGAGCAATGAATAATAACAAGTATACACATGTATATAAACACATATACAAAAAAAAATAAAATAAAAATAATAATAATAAGAAAAAAATATATAAGAAAAAAAAAATATAAAAAAAATATCAGAAAAAAATAAGAGAAATATATATATATATATATATATATATATATATATATATATATATATATATATAATATTATTTATATATATATATATATATATATATATATATATATAATAAGAAAAAAATGTGAAAAAGTGGAGAAAAACATACAAAAACAAACAACACATATATGCATATATGCATACATATGCACAACTGCATACACACAAAAATAAATATAAATATAAACATACACCCATATATCTAATCCCATTATTACAAAAACTGGGAAGAAAAGGAAGTGCAGTATAATAATACCTAGAAAAAGAAGTCATTTTTCGGGACATAAAGTGTTGGAGCAGTTATAAAGCACTTGTAAAATCCACAAAGAACACATGCAACAGATAATAGGACTATTTATAATAGCCAGAGAATAAAAGTTCCTCATTTAGTCCATGTGGGGTAAAACTCTGTAGGTCGTGGATCCACCTGGATTCACACCTTAACAGTTTCTTCACTCTGTCCCCACCTCTAATGTTGAGTGGGACCACCTCCAATCCCATGACCTTTAGGCCCTTGGTGTGGCCACAATGGACATCAAGAAAATGGGTCGCCACCGATGAAATATTCTTGCCCTTCTCTCGGTCCTTCTGAGCCGTGGCAATGTTGGACAAATGTTGCTGAACCCTTCTTCGTAATTCTTGGGTCGTTTGACCTACATAGATCTTCGGACAATCACAAATTAAGGCGTAGACCAGCGACCGAGTTTTACAATTGAAAAAAATCTTCCTGGGTTTGATCTGAAAAGGAGAGACAGGTAATGACAAACCATCCTGGGCAATAGTAAATTGGCAAACATTGCAATTTCCACAAGGATAGGTGCCAAAAATCCTCATACCCCTATTAAGCCTAGTGGTAGGGCGAACAAAGTGACTATGGCAAAGTAAGTCCTTGAGGTTTCTGGCCCTCCTAGCTATGAGTTTGGGTTTATCTGAGATATGGGATTTCAACTTAGGTTCACTCAGTAAAATTCCCCAGCTCCGGTCCAGAAGTTTGTACACATCACCCCACTGATTATTAAACGTGGTAACAATGCCAAGAGGTCTTGGGGACTCACATGTACGTCTTTGAAATAGATCCGATCGTACACTGGTTCTTGCTCTCTGATAAGCAGAGGAAATAATGGCCTTAGGGTATCCCCGATGTTTAAAACGGTCAGTCAATTTCCGAGCCTCCCTGTTGAAATCAGCCGTCATACTGCAATTCCTTCTCAACCGAAGAAATTGGCCAGTTGGAATGCCGTTTTTCAGGTGTCTAGGATGGAAGCTAGAGTAATGTAACAGGCTGTTCGTAGCTGTAGGTTTACGAAAAAGGGTGGTAGTGACATACGAACCATCTAGAATTAATTTGAGGTCAAGGAACTCCACCGATGTCCGTGACAGATGTGAGGTGAGCCTGATGTTGAAGGGGTTATTGTTGAGGTCCGCAAGGAAAAGATGATAGTCCTCCTCAGTACCTGTCCAAAACATTACCACATCATCAATAAAACGAAGCCACTTCTGGCAGTGTTCCTTGAACGCCACATGTTGGAAAACTACAGACTCCTCCCACCACCCTAAAAAAAGGTTTGCGTATGAAGGTGCACAACGTGCCCCCATAGCCGTACCCTTTACCTGTCTATAAAATGTTCTATCAAACACAAAGTAGTTCTTGTCGAGGACAAAAAATAAAAGATCAAGAATAAACTGATCATGTCCTCTGTCCCCTGTACTATTGTGTTCCAAGAAAAATGAGACTGCTCTAAGGCCCATGTCGTGATTAATGCTGGTATATAAGGACTCGACATCCAAAGTGATCAACAAAGTGCCTGATGGTAAAGCAATATCCTGAAGAAGTTGAATCAAATGTGTCGAGTCCCTAATAAAAGATTTTAATGACATGGCCATAGGCTGAAGAAAGAAATCCAGATAAGTACAGGGTTTCTCAAACAGACTATTGATGCCAGACACAATTGGCCTACCTGGGGGTTTTTCCAATGACTTGTGCACCTTAGGGAGCAAGTAGAAAGTTGGTATCACAGGATGGTCTGTAGTCAAGAAATCCACCTCCTTCTTGTTCAAAATACCATATCAAAATGCTTGTTCGAAAAGTTGGTCAAGTTTCCTCTTGAAAATCTCAGTGGGATCAGCAGGTAGACGTCTGTAACATGTAGAGTCCCCTAATTGCCGTTCAACCTCCTGTAAATAAAGGGAATTAGGCCATAAAACAATATTACCCCCCTTATCCGCTTCACGGACCAGAAACTCCTTATTATTCTGTAGACCCAAAAGGGCCTTCCGTTCAGGTGGACTCAAATTCCTGTTCTTATTACCATCCAAACGTAGAGTCTGTATGTCTCTGCAGATATGGTTAAAGAAGATCTGAACCGCAGGGAAAAGGGAGAGAGATGGAGTGGCTTGTGAAGGCAGTCTTCCAGAGAATCTTTTCCTAGTTGAATCTGTATCATTTTCCTCAAGCAAGTCCATAAGATCCCTGAGGACTTGTCTTTCATCATTCGGAAGTTGGTCAGCTAGAGAAGGATGGTGATACAAAAGTTTAAAGAGTAGCTGACGGCAAAACAAGTAAACATCCTTGACAAGAGTGAATTTATCAAGTGTATTCATGGGAGAAAAAGACAATCCCTTGGTCAATACCGTTGTTTCTACTGATGTCAAGGCATGTGTTGACAGATTAATAATCTGAAGGTTACCTGGGTCCTGGGGGTCTTCATGTTCCAACAGGGATGGTAGAGTCAAAGTTAGTAATTCCTGCGGTTGAACCTCGTCTCCCTTTTGTGCAATGGGGGAGAATTCCTGTAGGCCCTGGTTTTCCTTTTCTTGACCCCTCCTAGTCTTACGTCGACCCCGCCTGCGGCCCCTTCGAGGTCGCTGGGGTCTGATGACAAAAAATCACTGGAGGAGACTTCAAGTCTTGTGTTGGTGTCACTCGGGATTTTGGAATCAAAGGACACCGCCCTCTTATTACCTCGATGGCCCCATTTGTAGGCATAACCACCAGAGAAATCTGCTTTGTCTCTTTGAAATTTACGTTTTTTACCTTCAGAAATCTCCCTTTCATATTTATCAATGGTGGTTTTAAGTTGCTGTTTAAAAGAGGAGATCAGTGTCCCATCAAAACTAGCTAATAGAATCTCTCTGGTCTTGATGTCTTCCTTTAATTTGTTTAGGAGAGCCTGATCATGTGTAATCAACATATCAATAAGTATGAAGGAGCATTTCATTAAACCAGCCTCCCAATTTTTACGAAAACACTCATCTACCTCCCAAGCAGGGAAGATCTGGACCCTAAGTCCACGAGGAACAAAACTGGACATCTTATACTCCTCCAAGCTCCTCAAATTCCACCATACTTTGGTTAAGGATCTATGTAAGTTGGTTAATTCATTCGTAACTTTAGCAAAGCCCCCATCATCACTAGTGGATTCCATGCTAACACCACTCCCAGTTTCAAAGATCCCCTGAGCCCTCTGGCTCCAAGCTGTTTCCCTAGCCTGTAAATCCATAATCACCAGATTAGATAAAGTAGTGTGCCACACTCCAAGAAGAGGGGGAACAAAGAAGCCTAGAGCCCCCTAAAAAACACTCTTTAACAATAAATATTGGCGGGCACCACTACAAGGGATCTCCCATCGCATGCCAAAAACACACCATAAGTATACCAAACAAGGAAAGAAAGGCATGCATGAGACGGGGATCACCACACAAGTAATACAATTTCAAATAAATTTTATTCAGGACACAACAACACTGAACACTGCAATAAACTATTAAAAACAAGTAAAATCACACACATGGTAAATACAAAGACCTATAATGAGGTCATGCCCTGGTCCCGAACCCCACATCACTCAGTATGGCTAAAAAAAGGGTGATTAAGTAGCTCAAAGAGCTGGTAAGTAGGCGTAATACACTAAAGTCCACCATAAAACGCACAGCCTAAACCAGATCAATAATACACATACAATATGAGAGCATAAACATCACAAAACCCAAATACAACCTGTCCTAAAGTAGATTCCAGCCCCTATGGGGAATCCTAGGGTGGTATAAGGTAAGCCAGGAGGGGGGAGAGGACCAGGGCACTAAATGCCCAACGCGTGTCGCCAGGAAACCTGGCTTCTTCAGGGGCAGTAGGTACAGTGAGCGTGCAGGCGTTATATATACCTTAATAGTTATCAGACCAGGAACAGCTGGAGTCCAAGGGCAGATCGCAAAGTGCATGGCGCCGGAGCTGACCGGAAAACCAGAAGTAACAAAGACGCCGGCGTCTGCGCAATAGGAGGAAGGAGCTCAGAGCAAAGATTTCCCTAAGTCCGGGCAGCTGGTCAGTGCGCAGGCGCCGTCCGGCGCATGCGCACTAAGAACCAGCATAAAATAAGCCCATACTACTACTCTCGGCCGAGAGAAGGATCCACAGGGAAAGACAGGAGCTTTGAAGAAGGTGGTATCCATAGGGCAAAGAGTATAATACATACCGGAGGCACAGAGAAGAGATATCCACATGTATACAGGTGCATATATTGAACGATAGTTTTACAGTGTTGCCACAATGACTCCTTCATAGGCAGATAAATAGATAAATAAATAGAATAATACTAACAAGTATAGAGCAATGAATAATAACAAGTATACACATATATATAAACACATATACAAAAAAAAAAAAATAATAATAATAATAAGAAAAAAATATATGAAAAAATATATAAGAAAAAAAAATATAAAAAAATATAAGAAAAAAAGAGAAAAAAAAAATAAAAAAAAAATATATATATATATATATATATATATATATATATATATATATATATATATATATATATATATAAAGAAAAAAATGTGATAAAGTGGAGAAAAACATACAAAAACAAACACATATATGCATACATATGCACAACTGCATACACACAAAAATAAATCTAAATATAAATATAAACATACACCCATATATCTAATCCCATTATTACAAAAACCGGGAAGAAAAGGAAGTGCAGTATAATAATACCTAGAAAAAGAAGTCATTCGTACCGTCTGCTGTACATGAGCGATGCTCTGCAGCAGCCGCCTGCATGGTGCAATGCACAGATTTAAAGGGCCGGTGTCCTGCTTCTGTGACTAAAGCTTCACCATTGTGTAACATGTTGGGGGCACATTAGGTGGGTTGTCTCGTGTATTTTTTTCAGCAGTGCACTGCTCCCCTACCCTCAGCTGTGAAAGCATTGGGTCAGGAAGGGTTTTTCATTTATTTATTTATTTTTATTTTTTTTTTAAATCTTCAGGCGAAGCAAAAATATTCTTGTTCATTGATGGCATTCAAGGAATGAAAACACTAAGTCCATCTGCGCTCTCGTCCATCCATTGTGAGTAAACGTGATCGGAATATAATGTATTGTTCTGTCTCCACAGCGATCGGCCCCTGAAATTTGCAGAGCGCTCCAGACCGGGCGTCCAGATCTCCTGCTCCTCCTTCAGCTCAGGTACTCGCCGTGTAATACGCTCGCTCGTCGTCCTCTGCTGTGCGCTGCTTGCTGTTCGTCCTCTGCTGTGCGCGTGTGCTGCTTGTTGTTCGTCCTCTGCTGTGCGCGTGTGCCGCTCGCTCGTCGCCCTCTGCTGTGCGCGTGAGCCGCTCGCTCGTCGCCCTCTGCTGTGCGTGTGTGCCGCTCGCTCGTCGCCCTCTGCTGTGCGCGTGTGCCGCTCGCTCGTCGCCCTCTGCTGTGCGCGTGTGCCGCTCGCTCGTCGCCCTCTGCTGTGCGCGTGTGCCGCTCGCTCGTCGCCCTCTGCTGTGCGCGTGTGCCGCTCGCTCGTCGCCCTCTGCTGTGCGCGTGTGCCGCTCGCTCGTCGCCCTCTGCTGTGCGCGTGTGCCGCTCGCTCGTCGCCCTCTGCTGTGCGCGTGTGCCGCTCGCTCGTCGCCCTCTGCTGTGCGCGTGTGCCGCTCGCTCGTCGCCCTCTGCTGTGCGCGTGTGCCGCTCGCTCGTCGCCCTCTGCTGTGCGCGTGTGCCGCTCGCTCGTCGCCCTCTGCTGTGCGCGTGTGCCGCTCGCTCGTCGCCCTCTGCTGTGCGCGTGTGCCGCTCGCTCGTCGCCCTCTGCTGTGCGCGTGTGCCGCTCGCTCGTCGCCCTCTGCTGTGCGCGTGTGCCGCTCGCTCGTCGCCCTCTGCTGTGCGCGTGTGCCGCTCGCTCGTCGCCCTCTGCTGTGCGCGTGTGCCGCTCGCTCGTCGCCCTCTGCTGTGCGCGTGTGCCGCTCGCTCGTCGCCCTCTGCTGTGCGCGTGTGCCGCTCGCTCGTCGCCCTCTGCTGTGCGCGTGTGCCGCTCGCTCGTCGCCCTCTGCTGTGCGCGTGTGCCGCTCGCTCGTCGCCCTCTGCTGTGCGCGTGTGCCGCTCGCTCGTCGCCCTCTGCTGTGCGCGTGTGCCGCTCGCTCGTCGCCCTCTGCTGTGCGCGTGTGCCGCTCGCTCGTCGCCCTCTGCTGTGCGCGTGTGCCGCTCGCTCGTCGCCCTCTGCTGTGCGCGTGTGCCGCTCGCTCGTCGCCCTCTGCTGTGCGCGTGTGCCGCTTGCTCGTCGTCCTCTGCTGTCTGTGACGCTAGCTCATCGTTCTCCTGTTTGTGCCACTTGCTTGTCATCCTTTGCTGTGTGTCTGCCGCTCACTTGTCATTCTCTGCTGCGTGTTTGCCACTTGCTCGTCCTATTCTGTTTGTGCCGCTTGTTGTCCTCTGCTGTGTTTGCCACTTGCTCATCATCCCCTGTGTATGTGTCTCTCTTCGTCCTCTCCCATCTGTGTTGCTCTCTCGTTGTCCTCACGTGTTGCTCTCTCATCATCCTCTCCCTTTTTTGTCGCTCATCATCCTCTGCTGTGTCGCTCTCTTCATCCTCTCCCGTCTGTCGCTCATCATCCTCTGCTGTTACTCGCTCATCTTCCTCTCCCGTCTGTCGCTCTCTCGTTGTCTTCTCCTGTGTCTCATCGTCCTCTGATTTGTCGCTCTCTCTTCATCCTCTCCCATCTGTCGCTCTTGTCGTTCATCATCCTCTGCTGTGTCGCTCTCTAGTCTTCCTCTCCCGTCTGTGTTGCTCTCTCTTTGTCCTCTCCTGTGTGTCGTTCATCATCCTCTGCTGTCGCACTCTCGTTGTCCTCTCCTGTGTGTGTCGCTCGCTCAGCGTATCTTCTCCCCCTCTAGGTGGGATGTTCATTGTCACTGGCAGCTCGGATCACGTTATCAGAGTCTATTACTTGGGGTCTGATGAGCCGGAGAAGATTGCGGAGCTGGAGGCCCATCTGGTAAGATCAGAGTGTTTGCTCGGTTCCTTCCCCTCGTTTGTGTTTGGGAAGTTCCTGATGCTTTTTCTTCCTGGAGGTTTGGGTGCTTGCAGTTTATTATCTTCAGTCCTTCCTGTAATCATCTCTTCGTGTACTTTGTGATTAGGCAGAGGTGCAGTGTAAAGCATGGCGGAGCTGTCTTATCCATTTTTTAAGAGTAATAACTGTAGCGTGTGTGGTGGTGGAACCACTGTGCCATGGTCCAACGAGAGCCTGGAGCGGCTTAACTAGTTGAACACCTGACTCTTCGCTAGAGCTGCTGATGGTGGGGTTAGGCTTGGCTTCAGATGGACACCAGGTGCTACCCCAGGGCAGACCTTGGACGCACGGCAGCTGACCCCCAATGGGACAAGTAGCTGAAACGGCCTAGAAGGGAATGTTCAGCTGTTACAGGCAGGCACACAGCAGAAACCCAGGAGCAGCAGCTGCAGGCGGGTACGGCTGTTACATTGGCAGGTACTGGAAGATGAACTAGCAAGTATGTTACTAATGAAGTGAACACATTGCTCAGGCACTTCCCATCAGGTGGAGGTGCCTTAAATAATAAGTGTCCTTTAAGAAGAAGGGAGTATGCGTGCCTTGAGCACAGTGCTGGAGATGTGTGAGCCGAGCACAGACCCCAGGCAGGAGGAGGAAGTGTGTGACTGGGGCCGCGGCGGTGAGTGAGTCGGTGTCCCTGCCGGGGAGGAGGGAGGCATGGAGGGACGCAGCGCTACAATAACTATGGTCGCATTTCTTAGTTTGTCTCTCTTACTTTATAACATAATTTTCCATGTTGGTGTTTACCTGACCCCGGTGTCCTCGCCGTGACTCTGCTCTGTTTTGCGTTTCAGGATAAGGTGGTTGCTGTTCAGTTCTGCAATAATGGAGACCGGTAAGTGACAACGAAGATCCCGAATATGTAAAGTGTCTGCGACATCGGAGATCCCAAATACAGTGGGGGAAATATGTATTTGATTCACTGCTGATTTTACAAGATTTCCCATTTACAAAGAGTGGAGAGTTCTGTCATTTCTATCGTAGGTACACTTCACCTGTGAAACAGAATCTAAGAGTAAAATCCAGAAAATCACATTGTAGGATTGTTACATAATTACCGTGTTTTGCAGTTTATAAGACGCACCCCAAATTGAGGACAAAAATAGGAAAAAAAAAAGGTTTAATAAAATGGTGGCAATTCTTATAATCCGTGCGTCTTATTGCCCACTGGGGGTGGTGACTGCGGTGGAGTGGGGTCTCAGGGTCCCTGCTGGTAGAGGCAGGAGTGGGGCGATGCTGCGGACCCCAGGCTGGGAGGAAGAGGTGTTCGGAGATGCAACGCTGCGGGTGTTCGGTGGTGCGGGGCCCCCACACTTCCATGGCTTACATTGAGGTGGACTCCGGGAAAATGGCCGGCTGGGAGGCATGCGCAGATGGAGATCTCCTCTCTCGAAATTTTCTCTAACATCAGATGCTGTACACTAGCGTGATTCCGGCCAAAGAAAGACTAAGGGTACCTTCACACTGGTCGATTCTGCTACGATTACGACGCATTTGCGTCATATTCGACATCGCAGTACGAGCTCGTAGCCAGCGGTCACACTCTACGATGTTAACGCTTTTTCTGACGTAGTTGCGATGTGAACGTCACGCATCGCAATCGTACGCTACCCTTCACACCGCCATAGTCCTACGACTCCGAGCGTGACGTATTACCAGCATGGGCGTGCTAAAACGTCACGCCCAATCAGGAGACAAGTATGCGGAAGCCCAACCCACGTAGTCGCATTACGAGCTCGTATGACCGCCGTCACATACTACGATTTCGACCGCCACAGCGGGACATTTACGACGAAAGAAAGTTCTGCTCTTTCTTTCACATCGTACGATGCTGGGCTGCGTCGCAAATCGTAACGCCATGTCACACTTTGCAACCTCGGAACGAGGACGGATAAACGTCACAAATCGAACGCTCGTTCAGACTTTGATTGCACAGTGTGAAGGGGCCCTAACAGGTCGGAGAGAGCAGAATTCTTGCTGGTCGGTGATCAGATACTTCTTTCATGCCATTTAATTATGTAACAATCCTACAATGGGATTTTCTGGATTTTATTGTTAGATTCTGCCTTTCAAGCTGAAGTGCACCTATGATAAAAATTACAGATCTCTCCATTCTTTGTCGGTGGGAAAACTTGCAAAATTGGCCGTGTATCAAATACTTATTTTCCTCACTGTATATAAAGTGTCTGCGAGATCTGAGATCCCAAATATATAACAAATAATATAAAGTCTCTGCCCGTCTCTTTAAAGTGCCCCTGTGATCAGGATTGTGCTCGTTAACTACAGACAGCGTCAGGTCGGCGCCGTTATACTGATTACACTGATACCTGGTGATGGAATCTGTCTTGTGGTTGTTGTGTAATCTGTATTTTCAGTTTTCAGTTACTGATATGCTCGTGCTCCGGGGCTGTGGACGGGGCTTTATGTGGTGCTCTGCTTACACATTCATCTGTATCGTTTATGACAGGTCACTGACCCCTCATAGACCTGCCCCCTATTTCATATACTGAATATTATATGGTTAGAAAAAAAAATTCTGTGCAGCTCCTCCTCTCTGCGGCACCCTGTGCAGCGCCTCTTCTATGCGGCACCCTGTGCAGCGCCTTGTCAGCAGTGCCATGTGCAGCGCCTCCTCTCTTCAGCGCCTCCTCTCTTCAGCGCCCTGTGCAGCGCCTCCTCTCTTCAGCGCCCTGTGTAGCGCCTCTCTACAGCGCCCTGTGCAGCGCCTCTTCTCTGCGGCACCCTGTGCAAGCGCCTTGTCTATGCAGCGCACTGTGCAGCGCCTCCTCTCTTCAGTGCCCTGTGCAGCGTCTCTCTGCGGCACCCTATGCAGCGCCTCCTCTCTGCAGCGCCTTGTCTCTGCAGCGCCCTCTGCAGCTCCTCCTTTCTGTGGCACCCTGTGCAACGCCTCGTCTCTGTGGTGCCCTGTGCAGCGCCTCCTCTCTGCGGCGCCCTGTGCAGCGCCTCCTCTCTGCGGCGCCCTGTGCAGCGCCTCCTCTCTGCGGCGCCCTGTGCAGCGCCTCCTCTCTGCGGCGCCCTGTGCAGCGCCTCCTCTCTGCGGCGCCCTGTGCAGCGCCTCCTCTCTGCGGCGCCCTGTGCAGCGCCTCCTCTCTGCGGCGCCCTGTGCAGCGCCTCCTCTCTGCGGCGCCCTGTGCAGCGCCTTCTCTATGCGGCGCCCTGTGCAGCGCCTCCTCTCTGCGGCGCCCTGTGCAGCGCCTCCTCTCTGCGGCGCCCTGTGCAGCGCCTCCTCTCTGCGGCGCCCTGTGCAGCGCCTCCTCTCTGCGGCGCCCTGTGCAGCGCCTCCTCTCTGCGGCTCCCTGTGCAGCGCCTCCTCTCTGCGGCGCCCTGTGCAGCGCCTCCTCTCTGCGGCGCCCTGTGCAGCGCCTCCTCTCTGCGGCGCCCTGTGCAGCGCCTCCTCTCTGCGGCGCCCTGTGCAGCGCCTCCTCTCTGCGGCGCCCCTCTGTGATGAGGGGGGAGAGCGTTTCCAGGTTTTTAGCCTTTTCCCTTCTCTTGTAGTTTGAGCTTCGTCAGCGGAAGCAGAGATGGCACCGCACGGATCTGGCAATATCAGCAGCAGGAATGGAGGATGATTGTGCTGGACATGAACACCAGGATGGCCGGGTAAGAGGTGCCGCTGCTCACCAGCAGTTACCGCAGACGATGCCGGGGCCGCAGCTCAGCAGTCTGCTCATTGCCCTCACAGGAGCAACGTGTCCAACCCGGAGGATAAAGGGGCCAAGCTGAAAGTCACCATGGTGGCCTGGGACCGCTCCGACACCACGGTCATCACCGCCGTCAACAACTTACTATTGAAAGTGTGGAATTCGCACAGCGGACAGCTCCTCCACGTCTTATCTGTGAGTAGACGCTACAGTATTACCTCAGTTAGGGGCCCCTACAGCCACGGATCATGGAGGGTCCCAGAGGTCAGACCACCATAGGTCAGAGTGCTTCCTCACCCCAGACAAGACTTGGCAATAGATCTTCATCCTAATATGAAAACGTCTGGGATTTTCTATTTCTCAGTTTTTCCCTAAGTTCAAGACCTCTGCTTGCTGTCAGTGAATTGGACCTTTCCTTCTCCCGTTCAGTGTCCCGCACAGCTGATTACAGTGTACCCCGTAGACTATCCTGTGAATTGTCCGGGACTCCCAGGCTCTGATTTACGCTGGCACACTGTAACACCCGCTCAGCTCTGTGAGGAGGATCAGGTCGGTTTTTCTCTTTTGCTGACTGCAAGCAGAGGTCTTGAAAATGTTTCAGAATTGGCGTGCTGTGTCCTGATCACTGCCGTGTCTCTGCAGGGTCACGACGATGAGGTCTTCGTCCTGGAAGCTCACCCCTTCGACCCCAGGATCCTCCTCTCCGCTGGTCACGATGGGAATATTTTTGTCTGGGATCTGGAGAAAGGAACGAAGATCCGGAATTATTTTAACATGGTGAGAAGCGCTGGCGGCTGTGGGATCATGGATAAAGGGGCGCACCGCTCACACGTTTTCAGGGGTACACCGCTCACTTGCACCGATAATTGATAGTTTGGGACGATGCGGGGGGGCAGAGACGGCTTTGCCTCAGCAGCATCAGAGGAGCAGAGAAGGACTGGAGGTACGTGGCTCCGGACAGCTTCACAGCAGCGCTCTCAAGGCTTGCCTAGGATCCCCGCCACCTCTGATAGGCTCCAGAAGTGGCCGGCAATCAGACAAATATCTCTAAAGTTTTTTTTTTTATGAAAGTAAATTGCAAATTTTGGGGGGTTATTTATGAAGATTTAGCAATTTTAACAATCTAGGAAAATGAAATGTTCTTCTGCTATCCCACAGACTGTCTGTATTAGTCGCCCTGTGTCAGATCACTGCTTGCTGTCAGTGAATACACTGCGCAGTCCTCGCCCGGCTCTGACGTCGCTGCTGGGTGTTGTAATGCTCTCCTGTGTTTCAGATCGAGGGTCAGGGACACGGCGCCGTGTTTGACTGCAAGTTCTCTCCTGACGGGCAGCACTTTGCCTGCACTGACTCCCACGGTCACCTCTTGTTGTTCGGGTTTGGGTGCAGTAAAACTTATGAGAAGGTGAGTGACGCTCGGATGCATCTATGTGGGAGAGCAGAAACCCGCCATTGTCTGCTGTATCACCCCCTCTCCCGTGTGTCTGCTGACGCCCGGCTTTCCCTGCAGATCCCTGAACAGATGTTCTTCCACACCGACTTCCGCCCGCTGATTCGAGACGCCAATAACTACGTCCTGGATGAGCAGACCCAGCAGGCGCCGCACCTCATGCCCCCGCCGTTTCTGGTGGACGTAGATGGAAATCCGCATCCTACCCGCTACCAGCGCCTTGTACCAGGACGGGAGAACTGCAAAGATGAGCAGCTGATCCCGCAGCTCGGATACGTGTCAAATGGTAAGGCCCCTTGTGCTCGGTCCTGGGGAGGCGTATACTCGGGTTCACATACTTATTAATGTCACGTGTGCAGCAGCCTCTATGCTTCATATGCTTCTGTCTTCGCACCCTCCTGTACATGTACGTCGCGGTCAGCGTGCGCATGTACGGAGCGGACTCGGGCTGCGGCCGCCCCACATGGCAGATGCCGGGTGGAATACATAGCCGGCCACCATCACTGCTGTTGAACTAGTCAAATGCCGTTGTCTGGCTGTGACAGCTGCATTTTAATAGCACTGCCGCCTGTGCTGGGGCTCACTGGTGCCCCCCAACCCTGTGCTGAAAACCCCCGTCGTATAGCTCCTGTGCAGCTTCGCTATAGGCTGAGACCACGGTTTATACCAAAATCTGCAATGCTCTGGTACGCCATTACATGGTGCAAGCAATCAAATCCTAAGGCGGCTAAAAAACAAAGTTTAAAAAAAGTTTTATAAGAATATTAAAAATTTTTTTACATTTCTCCCTTTTTCCAAATTTTAAATTAAAAATACTGAAACACATATTTTTGGTTTCATGGCATCAATAAAGGTTCAGTCTATAAACATTTTTGAACTCCAATGAAAATCCCCAAAACTTCAGCTCAGTAGAACAACCACAAACCCTCTGAAGTCTTCTCCCACCCGGTCAGTGATTTCTTGTTTTCACCTTTTTGCCCCCTGCCGGGCTCCTCGCCCCCCTCCGGGCTCCTCACCCCCAGTGTCTGCTCAGATGAGCCCTAGTCAGTGTTTCTACAGAATCCCCACCATCCCTGGGGTCCATATTGGGGCTTTCACAGCCCAAGCGCACTTGTTAGAGGGGAGTTCGTGACACCACACACAACATGGCAGGTTGTCACAATCCGAGCCCCCCAATGCTGAAGAGGTACAGGGGGTGTCTCATCCAGCAAAGAGGAGCAACCGCCCGGTTCCCCCAATAATCAGGACACGGAGCCGTGCGCTCCTGAAGAAGGATCTCAAGAAAACCCTGTGATTTCCTAATCTGTCCCCCAATCAGGTAATGGAGACGTGGTGGAGCAGGTTATCGGGCAGCAGACGGCCAGCCACGAGGAAAGCATCCTGGACGGTCTCATCCGAGAGCTGCAGAGAAACCAAGACCGGAGGCTGACGGAGGACGAGCCGCCCGGGGACGATCCCCCTTTTGTCAGAGCCGACTCCAGCAGCGGATGTGAGTACCGATTATTCCTGCTACTTCTGTGTCCCGGTCACATATGATGTCTGACCCCCTTCAATGTGATATTCACGACCCATGTCCAGGGTAACCTGTTGTCAGCCCGTGGACAGACTTTACGCCCTGCTCTCATCCTTCAGTGAAGTCCGTCCGCTCCACTACCATTAATGTACTGGTCACTCGTGTCACCATTGTTACTGGGATTTTCATTAATTTACGGACTTGTCTAAACCTTCTTCTTCTTTTATTCCAGTTGTGAGGAGTCAAAGTCTGGATCTGTCATCACCACCTAATGTCGGCCTACGTCGCAGTGGACAGATCGAAGGTGTCCGACAAATGCACGACAACGCCCCGAGAAGTCAGATGGCGACCGAGCGAGATCTGATCGCATGGAGGAGGAGGGTGGTGGTGAATGAGCTGCATCCCGGTGTCAGCAGGTGATAGAAAGGGGTGGTACAAATGTGGGGTCACCAGTAAGAGACCTTCATTATACACTGTGTACATTACTGATCCTGAGTTACATCCTGTATTATACTCCAGAGCTGCACTCACTATTCTGCTGGTGCAGTCACTGTGTACATACATTACATTACTGATCCGGAGTTCTATCCTGTATTATACCCCAGAGCTGCACTCACTATTCTGCTGGTGCAGTCACTGTGTACATACATTACATTACTGATCCTGAGTTACATCCTGTATTATACTCCAGAGCTGCACTCACTATTCTGCTGGTGCAGACACTGGGTACATACATTACATTACTGATCCGGAGTTACATCCTGTATTATACTCCAGAGCTGCACTCACTATTCTGCTGGTGCAGTCACTGTGTACATACATTACTGATCCTGAGTTACATCCTGTATTATACTCCAGAGCTGCGCTCACTATTCTGCTGGTGCAGTCACTGTGTACATACATTACATTACTGATCCTGAGTTACATCCTGCATTATACTCCAGAGCGGCGCTCACTATTCTGCTGGTGCAGTCACTGTGTACATACATTACATTACTGATCCTGAGTTACATCCTGTAATATACCCCAGAGCTGCATTCACTATTCTGCTGGTGCATACACTGTGTTCCAAATTATTATGCACAAAGAGTTTAGGAGTGATAAGGTTAGAATGTTTTTGTTTGTCATCTAAACTCATTGATGGTGATGTGTGTCAGGGCTCTTTATATCACTGAAAGCAATTGCAGATACCTGTGCACATTAGTTTGGCCGGTGTGTCCAAATAAAGGCAAGACTACTTAAGAAGGCTGTTCCACATTATTAAGCAGCCTACATTTTTTGTCAAAATGGGAAAGAAAAAGGATGTGTCGGCTGCTGAGAAGCAACAAATTGTGGAGTATTTAGGTCAAGGCATGACTACAATCAACATTGCCAAGACACTTCATCGTGATCATCGCACAATCAAGAAGTATGTAACTGATTCCCAGCACACACGTGTGCGTGCTGATAAGGAAAAATTGAGGACTGTTTCCAACAGGCAATTGCGTAAAGGTTAAAAGAGCAGCTGCAAAAATGCCTTGTCATAGCAGCAGACAAGTTTTGGAAGCTGCTGGTGCCTCCAACGTCCCCGGAACAACAAGATGCAGGGTCCTTCAGAGGTTTGCAGCTGTGCGTAAGCCATCCTGTCGACCACCTCTATCCACTGCACACAAGCAGAAACGGCTCCAGTGGGCCAAACGACACATGAAGACTGACTTCCAAACTGTTTTGTTCACCGATGAGTGCCGTGCAACGCTCGATGGTCCAGATGGATGGAGTGGAGGATGGCTGGTTGATGGACAACCCATGAAAACACGGCTAAGGCGCCAACAGGGAGGAGGTGGAGTAATGTTTTGGGCTGGAATCATGGGGAGAGAGATTGTCGTCCCCTTTATGATCCCTGAAGGGGTAAAAATGAACTCCATAATCTATGTGGAGTTTCTAAAACAACACTTCCTGCCATGGTTCAAGAGGAAGAACCGTGCTTTCCGCAGCAAGATCATGTTCATGCATGATAATGCACCGTCTCATGCTGCAAAAAACACATCTGCATCTCTGGCTGCTATGGGCATAAAAGAGGACAAACTTATGGTGTGGCCACCATCTTCCCCTGACCTCAACCCCAGTGAGAACCTCTGGAGCATCATCAAAAGGAGTGCCTATGATGGCGGGAGGCAGTTCACATCTAAGCAACAGCTCTGGGAGGGTATTCTGTCCACTTGCAAAACAAGTGAGGCAGAAACCATCCAAAAACTGACAAATTCAATGGACGAGAGAGTTCAGAAGCTTCTTTCGAACAAGGGGTCCTATGTGCAAATGTAACATCACCTAGAATAAAGTTTTCACTTGAAAACTGTTTGATTTCATTTTGTAATAAGCTGATAATGCTTATAACTTCACAATTGACCATTTTTTTGTTCAAAATAAAAAAAGGTTGAAAACTCTGCTGTGCATAATAATTTGGAACATGCATTTTGAGTGTTTATTTTTTTTTAAAAGATACTGTTTTCATAGGCAGTTTGTTCCAAAACATTGCAATTATACTAGAATAGTAGTTGACTGGAAAATAACAATGACTGCAATTCAGATAGGTAATTTAGAGAAAATATGAGAAAAAATTATTTGCATAATAATTTGGAACAGTGTACATTACATTACTGATCCCGAATTACATCCTGTATTATACCCCAGAGCTGCACTCACTATTCTGCTGGTGCAGTCACTGTGTACATATATTACATTACTGATCCTGTACTGATCCTGAGTTACATCCTGTATTATACTCCAGAGCTGCACTCACTATTCTGCTTGTGCAGTCACTGTGTACATACATTACTGATTGTCACGGATCCCTACTCCGTGGTGTCACTTATTCGTCACGTGCCCGCTCTCACACGTGACTTGGGGTTGTTCCTGCAAGGGTTAATCTATCTCCCCACTCTCAGTCCAGCATTCAACCTCTGTCCTATGCTGTAATGGGAGCATAAATCACACACCGACCCAGGCCACACACCCGCTCATACACGCTGCCACCACTTATCGAATACACGGGCGATGAGTCCCAGAAATAATAATACTAATAAAAATGTCTATCGCTCATAAGGCTCACACACCTTAGGCTATGGATTCTTTTAGAACATTCAAGGTTCAACTTGTTAAAGTTTTATACTTTAATAACAAAAGGTTCAATGCTTACAATAAGAAAACGGTATAAAAATATGATAATAAAAAGGCATACAACTTATGCAAAACAGTATCAAAATAAACAGGAGAAACTTACAGAAGTTATCTAACTGGTAGTTGCTTTCTGCTCCCTGAGGGTAGGGCGAATGTAGATTGGATCACACCAGCTTCTCAGGCTGCTCTCACATGTGAACAAAATTCTCTGTCTGCAGCCTAAATTTATAACTTTGATCTGGAGGTCAGGTTCTAGACCGACCCCTCAGGTCAATATCATAACTGCTGCCTGTTTGATTGGGCCACGGCCGCGCCCCCAATGAATATATTATTTTCTCTTGAGATACATGTGAAAAGGTTCTCAGGAATAGCTGCCCTCCGGCCGCAATTAGCATCTCCCCTCCAAGACCTAAGAGGTGCCAAATGTTACCTTCTTCTTGGCTTTAGCTAGACCTCCTGGTGGGATATGGAGACACAATTCCTACTAGTCTTAAGGAAGTACCTGTTAACACCTAGGTGCGACTTGCCTTCAGGACAGATGTTACATTATCACTAGTCACACATATAACCCTAGACATAGGTCACTACACACATATAGATATATATATAAACATATTTCACCACACTGATCCTGAGTTACATCCTGTATTATACTCCAGAGCTGTGCTCACTATTCTGCTGGTGCAGTCACTGTGTACATACATTACTGATCCTGAGTTACATCTGTATTATACCCCAGAGCTGCACTCACTATTCTGCTGGTGCAGTCACTGTGTACATACATTACATTACTGATCCTGAGTTACATCCTGTATTATACTCCAGAGCTGCACTCACTTTTCTGCTGGTGCAGTCACTATGTACATACATTACAGATCCTGAGTTACATCCTGTATTATTCTCCAGAGCTGCACTCACTATTCTGCTGGTGCAGTCACTGTGTACATACATTACATTACTGATCCTGAGTTACCTCCTGTATTATACTCCAGATCCGCACTCACTATTCTGCTGGTGCAGGCACGGTGTACATACATTACATTACTGATCCTGAGTTACACCCTGTATTCTACCCCAGAGCTGCACTCACTATTCTGCTGGTGCAGTCACTCTGTACATACATTACTGATCCTGAGTTACATCCTGTATTATACCCCAAAGCTGCACTCACTATTCTGCTGGTGCTGTCACTGTGTACATACATTACATTACTGATCCTGAGTTACATCCTGTATTATACTCCAGAGCTGCACTCACTATTCTGCTGGTGCAGTCACTGTGTACATACATTAAAACAGGAGGTAACTCAGGATCAGTAATGTATGTACACAGTGACTGCAGCAGCAGAATAGTGAGTGCAGCTCTGGAGAATAAAACAGGATGTAACTCAGGATCAGTAATGTATTCTCCAGAGCTGCACTCACTATTCTGCTGCTGCAGTCACTGTGTACATACATTACTGATCCTGAGTTACCTCCTGTATTATACTCCAGAGCTGCACTCACTATTCTGCTGGTGCAGTCACTGTGTACATACATTACATTACTGATCCTGAGTTACATCCTGTATTATACTCCAGAGCTGCACTCACTATTCTGCTGGTGCAGTCACTGTGTACATACATTACATTACTGATCCTGAGTTACATCCTGTATTATACTCCAGAGCTGCACTCACTATTCTGCTGGGTCACTGTGGACATGTTGTGTCCTGTATTGCAGGGTGCAGGAGGACTGTCGATCTGCTAAGGGTGACACGGAGGTTCATCTGTACATTACAGAGAAGAGGAGGAAGCCGCCTCACCCGGCGCAGAGGGTATGCGGACGGTTTGGCCGAGGTGTGGGGTCGGCCTGGTACCTGCAGACCTGCTCATCGTGTCTCCTGTGCACTTTCTTCCAGAGTGAGTATCAGGTGTGCAGCGGCCGCTCCCTGCGGAGGGTCCAGAAGAAGCGGCCGCACGCCTACCAGACCCGATCGAACATGGAGCACGATTCCCAGGCCAGCACTGCTACAACCAATGGGGAGGATTCCCAGAGCTCTGCAGAGGTATCTGCTCTACAAGGACATGGAGGGGTGAGCGGGACCGGGGCGGGGTGGTGTCCGCACAGCAGTTAGCAAGGCTTCATCATTGTGGAATGAAAAGCTCTGCGGATTAGTAGACTTTATGATGAAATTATTTTCTGCTTGCACCGCTGAGGTTTGTTACAGTGTGTCAGCGGCTGCTCCCTTCCTTATGGACTCGCAGTCATTTTTGCTTTCTTTCCACTTGTAGGATGAAGAATCGCGTCCGTCCAGTGATGGATCTGATGGGGAAGTGGCCGCACCTTGGCAAACTGAGAGCTCCTCCAGGTACTCCATCAGTCACTGCCTATAGTGGGATGATGGTGGTGGTAGTGGGTCGCCGTCTCAACCAGTGGGCATCAGAAATGTAATTGGGAGGGGGAGGATGTCGCCTGTACGTGATGTCTCTCGGGTTGTGGGGAGGACATCACCTGCCGTCATTTGTGGAAAAGAGGATGTCGCCTGTACGTGATGCTTCTCCTCCGTCGCCCGCTGTGATGTATCTCTCATATTGGGGGAAAGTATGTCACCCGCTGTGATACTTGTCTCATCACCCCCTGGTCATTGTGTCCGACCCCCGGCTCAATGCAGGATTCACTAAACCATCTCAGACAGATGTCTGTCCAGCCTCTGTTTGAAGACTTCCATTGAACGAGAACTCGCCACCTCTAGTGGCAGCCTGTTCCACTCATTGATCACCCTCACTGTCAAAAAGTTTCTTCTAATATCTAATCTGTATCTTCTCCCTTTCAGTTTCTTTCCATTGCTTCTCGTGTTTCCATGCGCAAATGAGAATAATGATGATCCCTCTACACTGTGACAGCCCTTCAGATATTTGTAGACCGCTATTAAGTCTCCTCTTAGCCTTCTTTTTTGCAGCTAAACATTCCCAGATCCTTAAGGCTGTGTGCACACAGTGCATTTTTGATGGGTTTTTTCCGTACGGAAATGGGCCAAAAACGCTGTGGAATCCTGCCTGCTGTGACAATCCAGCAGTGTTGTACACATGGTCAGTAAATTTCCATGAGTATTTGCAGCGTTTCTTTTCTGCAGCATGTCAGTTCTTTGTGCGTTTCTGCAGCGTTTTTCACCCATTGACTTCAATTGAGTCAGTCAAATCCGCAGCAAAAACGCAGGTTAAAAACTTTTTGCGGATTTGCTGAGTTTTTGTTTTGCGTTTTCCTATGGTGTTTCCCACCCTGTCATTTGTGTGAGAGTGTGGGAACACCGGGGCGGTGCGGTAACTCAACCGCCGGTAAGAGTGTTGGTCAGAGCGCTGCAGGATCATGCTATCAGATATCGGCATGACCCCGCAGCAGTGACGTGGTAAAAAGTTTACCGCAGATCAGCAGGCGTGGGCTGATGAGACTACTGCTCCCATCGGGCTACGTCTGCTGTCACTGATAACTGTGACAGCAGGTGCCGCTGATGGGAGATGTAGTCTCATCTGCTGGCGCTTGTGCTCTCAGTTTAAAAAAAAAAAAGGAAAATAATTACATACACATTCACATAAAAATAAAAACCCATTATACTCACCTCACACCAAATCCCGACGCCCTCGTCTCCTAGAAATAATGTAAAATAATAAACCACTATTTATTCCCTGTCCGCCGTAGTCCATGTAATCCCAAGTGTCCCATGGTGATCTCACGTGTAGAACAATCACATTAGGAGATGTGACCGACCACTCTACCCGGCCGCCGGCGATACACTGACAGGAGGTAATTGCCCCCCGCAGTGTAAAGCACTGAGCTTCCGTGAGAAAGGTCACCGGAGTTCATCAGCTCCTGTGCTCTCACTTACAGCACCGCTGCATGAGAACTTTATCACGGCAGCTCAATGATACACTGCGGGAGCGATTTCCTCATGTCAGTGTATCGCCGGCTGTTTTTGAGAGCAGTCATATCAGTAACTGCTCTCAAAGTGATCAGGATCATCGTGGGACATGATGGATTATCTTCTCTATGGACAGGTGAGGAATATTGTGGTTTACTATTTCTGTTGCAGGAGACGTTGGCTTCGGTGGATTAGGCATTCGGTGAGTGTTTTAATTAAGATTCATCAAAGGAGTCTGTGTCAGTATTTCAAATAATGGACTTTTTTCTGTGTGTCTTGAGTTTTTATACAATATCACTGTGGGGTTACTAATGGATAGGTCTCTCCATTACTAACCTGTGGGCTTGATGTCACCTCTCAATACAAAGGTGTCATCAGCCCCACAAATATGAACCCCCACTTGCCACCGCTACAGGGCAAGTGGGAAGAGCGAGGCTAAGCGCCAGATTTGGCGCCTCTTATAGAGGCACCTTTTCTGCGGTGGCTGAGAGCTGAGGTTTTCAGTCTGGTAGGGGCCAATATCCATGGCCCCTTCCTAGGCTATTAATATCAGCTCGCAGCTGTCTGCCTAGTCTTTGCTGGTTAGATTTTATATGGGGACCCTATGTCAATTTCTTTTCTGGGGTCCCCCTGTAAAACTAACCAGTAAAGGCTAAGCAAACAGCTGTGAGCTGCTATTAATAACCTGGGAACCTTTATGACTATTGGCTCCTTCCCAGAATATTAACATCAGCACCCAGCCATTGGCTTTCCCTCTGCTGGTTATTTAAAATTATGCGAGAGCCCATGCAAATTTTGTTGTTTTTTTTTTCTTTAAAATTAACAGTTGCTGTCTGGTTACAGCCTATGTACATTTGTTCTGTTAAAGCTCCTACATAGGCTGGTGTGTGTGTCTGAATTTACTTATTGCCATAGGCCGGTTTCACATTAGCGTTTCTATGCACAGCACAGCGTAGGCCTACGTTCTTCTTTCTTTAACCCCTTCCCGATCTGTGACGCCACGTAGGCGTCATGAAAGTTGGTGCCAATCCGACCTGTGGCGCCTATGTGGCGTCATGGAGGGATCACGTCCCTGCAGATCAGGTGAAAGGGTTAACTCCAATTTCACCTGATCTGCAGGGACAGGGGGACTGGTACTTTAGCCCGGGGGGGTGGCTTTGCCCCCACCTGGCTACGATCGCTCTGATTGGCTGTTGAAAGTGCAACAGCCAATCAGAGCAATTTGTAATATTTCACCTATGAAATTTGGTGAAATATTACAATCCAGTCATGGCCGATGCTGCAATATCATCGGCCATGGCTGGAGACCGTGATCTGACCCCCCCACCGACTGACAGCAGCGATCTGCCGCCGCTGTCAGTCTTTCCTCCCCTCCGTTTCGTGCTCCCGCTGCTTTCCTCCCCCTCCGGTGTCCCCCCGCTGTCCTATCCCACCCCCCGTACCGCTGGAGTCCCGGGGACCCTCCCGGTGTCCGTCCGGCATCTTCGATGGGTGCCGCCATCTTCCAAAATGGCGGGCGCATGCGCAGTGTGCCTGCCGAATCGGCCGGCAGATTCGTTACAGGTACATTTTGATCACTGTGATGGGTTATATCACAGTGATCAAAATAAAAAATCGTAAGTAAAGCCCCCCTTATCACCCCCATAGGTAGGGAAAATAATGAAATAAATAAAATATATTTATTTTTATTTTTCCATTAGGGTTAGGGCTAGGATTAGGGTTAGGGTTGCAATTAGGGTTAGAATTAGGCTATGTGCACACAGTGCGGATTTGGCTGCGGATCCGCAGCGGATTGGTGGCAGTTTTCCATCACCTTTACAGTACCATGTAAACCTATGGAAAACTAAATCCGCTGTGCCCATGGTGCGGAAAATACCGTGCGGAAACGCTGCATTGTATTTTCCGCAACATGTCAATTCTTTGTGCGGATTCCGCAACGTTTTACACCTGTTCCTCAATAGGAATCCGCAGGTGAAATCCGCACAAAAAACACTGGAAAACACTGGAAATCCAAAAAACGGTGCTGAAAAATCCGCACACGAATCCGCAACGTGGGCACATAGCCTTAGGGTTAGGGTTGGAATCAGGGTTAGGGTTGGAATTAGAGTTAAGATTAGGGTTAGGGGTGTGTTGAGGTTAGGGTTAGGCATGTGGTTAGGGTTATGGTAAGGGTTGGGATTAGGGTTGGTTGTGTGTTGGGGTTAGGGTTGGGATTAGGGTTTAGGGGTGTGTTGGGGTTAGGGTTGTGATTACGGTTATAGTTAGAATTGGGATTAGAGTTATGGGTGTGTTGGGGTTAGTGTTGGAGTTAGAATCGAGGGGTTTCCACTGTTTAGGCACATCAGGGGGTCTCCAATCACAACATGGTGCCACCATTGATTCCAGTCAATCTTGCATTAAAAAAGTCAAATGGTGCTCCCTCCTTTCTGAGCCCCGACGTGTGCCCAAACAGTGGTTTACCCAAACATATGGGGCATAAGCGTACTCCGCAAACATTGTACAACAATTTGGGGGCTCTAATTTCTCCTGTTACCCTTGGAAATATAAAAAAATGGGGGCTAAAAAATTATTTTTGTGGGGGGAAAAAAAAGATTTTTTTATTTTCACCGCTCTGTGTTATAAAATTCTTCGAAGCACTTGGGGGTTCAAAGTGCTCACCAGAAATCTAGAGAAGTTCCTTGGGGGGTCTAGTTTCCAAAATGCGGTCACTTGTGGGGGGTTTCTACTGTTTAGGTACATCAGGGGCTCTGCAAACGCAACGTGACGCCTGCAGACCATTCCATCAAAGTCTGCATTTCAAAAGTCACTACTTCCCTTCCGAGCCCCGACGTGTGCTCAAACAGTGGTTTACCCCCCCCCCATATTGGGCATCACCGTACTCAGGACAAACTGGACAACAACTATTGGGGTTCAGTTTCTCGTGTTACCCTTGTGGAAATAAAAAATTACGGGCTAAAAAAATCATTTTTGAGGAAAAAAAATGATTTTTTATTTTCACGGCTCTGCGTTAGGGCTGTCCCACACGTCCAGATAATTCCGGTACCGGAATAAATCGGTACCGGAGTTATCCGTGTCCGTGTGCCTGGGAACTCACGGAGGCCATACCTGCGGCACACGTGTGCCGCCCGTATGGCGAGTGGGTACCACACGGAGCGTGTGGTACCCACTCTGCATGGTGCTGAAGCTGCGATTCATATCATCCCTGCAGCAACGTTTGCTGCAGGGAAAATATGAAGAATAGTGTTTAAAATAAAGATCCATGTGTCCGCCGCCCCCCCACCCCCTGTGCGCCCCCCCCGCTGGTCAGAAAATACTCACCCGGATCCCCCGTCGGCAGTCGCTCCTTCCTGGTCTGGCCGTGGCTTACTGTATGCGGTCACGTGGGGCCGCTCATTTACACTCATGAATAGGCGGCTCCGCCCCTATTGGAGGTGGAGCCACATATTCATGAGTGTAATCGGCCGCATACAGTAGGAGGCGCGGCCAGACCAGGAAGGAGCGACAGCCGACGGGGGACCCGGATAAGTATTTTCTGACCAGCGGGGGGGGCGCACAGGGGGTGGGGGGGCGGCGGACACATGGATCTTTATTTTAAACACTATCATTCATATTTTCTCTATAGCAAACGCTGCTACAGGGAACATATGAATGGCGGCTTCAGCACCATGTGGGGGGGGACAGCGCTTACTGTAGCGCTGTCTCCGGCACGCCACACGGACCCCAGACGGAGAATGTCCGTGTGAGGTGCGTGTTTTACACGGACCCATTGACTCTATTGGGTCCGTGTAATCCGTGCGCTCCCACGAACACTGACATGTCTCCGTGTTTGGCACACGGAGACACGGTCCGCACACGGTCCGCACAAAATCAATGACATCTGCACAGATGCATTGATTTTTATGGGTCTACGTGTGTCAGTGTCTCCGGTACGGGAGGAAACTGTCACCTCACGTACCGGAGCCACTGACGTGTGAAACCGGCCTTATAAACTTTTGTGAAGCACTTGGGGATTCAAAGTGCTCACCACACATTTAGATAAGTTCCTTGGGGGGTCTAATTTCCAAAATAGGATCACTTGTAGGGAGTTTCTACTGTTTAGGCACATCAGGGGCTTGCAAACTTAACATGACGCCCGCAGACCATTCCATCACAGTCTGCATTCCAAAACATCACTACTTCCCTTCCGAGCTCTGCCATACACCCAAATAGTGGTTTACCCCCACATATGGGGTATGAGTGTACTCAGGACAAACTGCACAACAACGTTTGGGGTCCAATTTCTCCTGTTACCCTTGTGAAAATAAAAAATTGTGGGCTAAAAAATAATTTTTGAGGAAAGAAAAATTATTTTTTATTTTCATGGCTCTGCGTTATAAACTTCTGTGAAGCACTTGGGGGTTCAAAGTGCTCACCGCACATCTAGATTAGTTCCATGGGAGGTCTAGTTTCCAAAATGGTGTCACCTGTGGGGGAGTTCAAATGTTTAGGCACACAGGGGCTCTCAAAACGCGACATGGTGACCGCTAACAATTGGAGCTAATTTTTCATTCAAAAAGTCAAATGGCTCTCCTTTCCTTCCGAGCCTTGCCGTGTGCCCAAACAGTGGTTTAGGCTATGTGCACACGCTGTGGATTCTGCTGCGGATCCGCAGCGGATTTGACGCTGCAAATCCGCAGCAGTTTTCCCAAAGTTTACAGTACCATGTAAACCTATGGGAAAAAAAAAAACGCTGTGCACATGCACCAATAGGAAAGTGCTGTTGAAAACCCGCAGAGGAATCCGCAGAAGAAACCGCAGGAAAATCCGCAGTGAAAACCACAGTGGTTTTGCACTGCGAATTTTCCGATTCCGCTGCAGAAAAATCAGCAGCAGAATCCGCAGCGTGGGCACATACCCTCACCCCCACATGTGAGGTATCGGTGTACTCAGGAGAAATTGCCCAACACATTTTAAGATCCATTTTATCCTGTTACCCATGTGAAAACAAATTAAGGCTAAAATAATTTTTTTGTGAAAAAAAAAAAAAAAAAACAAAAGTACTTTTTAATTTTTAAGGATCAATTTGTGAAGCACCTGGGGGTTGAAAGTGCTCACTATGCATCTAGATAAGTTCCTTGGGGGGTCTAGTTTACAAAATGGGGTCACTTGTGGGGGAGCTCCAATCGTTAAGCACACAGGGGCTCTCCAAACGTGACATGGTGTCCGCTAAAGATTGGGGCCAATTTTTCATTCAAAAAGTAAAATGGCGCTTCTTCCCTTCCGAGCCATGGCGTGCGCCCAAATAGTGAATTCCCCCCCCCCACATATGGGGTATCAGCGTACTCAGGACAAATTGTACAACAACTTTCGGGGTCCGGTTTCTCCTTTTACCCTTGGGAAAATAAAAAAATTGTTGCTAAAAGTTCATTTCTGTGACTAAAAAGTCAAATGTAAATTTTTTTCCTTCCATGTTGATTCTGCTGCTGTGAAACACCTGAAGGGTTAATAAACTTCTTGAATGTGGTTTTGAGCACCTTGAGGGGTGCAGTTTTTAGAATGGTGTCACTTTTGGGTATTTTCAGCCATATAGAACCCTCAAAGTGACTTCAAATGTGAGGTGGTCCCTAAAAAAAAAATGGTTTTGTAAATTTTGTTGTAAAAATGAGAAATCGCTGGTCAAATTTTAACCCTTATAACTTCCTAGCAAAAAAAAATTTTGTTTCCAAAGTAAAGTAGACATGTGGGAAATGTTATTTATTAACTATTTTGTGTCACATAACTCTCTGGTTTAACAGAATAAAAATTCAAAATTTGAAAATTGCAAAATTTTCGCCAAATTTCCGTTTTTTTCACAAATAAACGCAAAAATTATCGACCTAAATTTATCACTAAAATGAAGCTCAATATGTCACGAAAAAACAATCTCAGAACCGCTAGGATCCGTTGAAGCGTTCTTGAGTTATTACCTCATAAAGGGACACTGGTCAGAATTGCAAAAAATGGCCAGGTCATTAACCCCTTCACCCCCGGAGCTTTTTCCGTTTTCGTTTTTCGCTCCCCTCTTTCCCAGAGCCATAACTTTTTTATTTTTCCGTCAATTTGGCCATGTGAGGGCTTATTTTTTGCGGGACGAGTTGTACTTTTGAACGACATCATTGGTTTTAGCATGTCGTGTACTAGAAAACGGGAAAAAAATTCCAAGTGCAGTGAAATTGCAAAAAAAGTGCAATCCCACACTTGTTTTTTGCTTGCCTATTTTGCTAGGTTCACTAAATGCTAAAACTGACCTGCCATAATGATTCTCCAGGTCACTACGAGTTCATAGACACCTAACATGACTAGGTTATTTTTCACCTAAGTGGTGAAAAAAAATTCCAAACTTTGCAAAAAACAAAACAAAACAAAATTGCGCCATTTTCCGATACTCGTAGCGTCTCCATTTTTCGTGATCTGGGGTCAGGTGAGGGCTTATTTTTTGCGTGCCGAGCTGGCGTTTTTAATGATAGCATTTTGGTGCAGATACGTTCTTTTGATCGCCCGTTATTGCATTTTAATGCAATGTCGTGGCGACCAAAAAAACGTAAATCTGGCGTTTCGAATTTTTTTCTCATTACGCCATTTAGCGATCAGGTTAATGCTTTTTTTTATTGATCGGGCGATTCTGAACGCGGCAATACCAAATATGTGTAGGTTGGGGTTTTTTTTAATTGATTTATTTTGATTGGGGCGAAAGGGGGGTGATTTAAACTTTTATATTTTTTTTATTTTTTTCACATTTTTAAAAACTTTTTTTTTTTACTTTTGCCATGCTTCTATAGCCTCCATGGGAGGCTAGAAGCAGGCACAGCCCGATCGGCTCTGCTATGCAGCAGTGATCATAAGATCGCTGCTAAACAGCAGATTTGCAGGTGTGCTGTGAGCGCCGACCACAGGGGGGCGCTCACAGCCACCGGCAATCAGTAACCATAGAGGTCTCAAGGACCTCTATGGTTACAATGGAGGAGCATCGCCGACCCCCGATCATGTGACGGGGGTCGGCGATGCGCTCATATCCGGCCGCACGGCCGGATGCGGTAGTTAAATGCCGCTGTCTGTGTTTGACAGCGGCATTTAACTAGTTAATAGGCGCGCGCAGATCGCGATTCTGCTTGCGCCTATTGCGGGCACATGTCAGCTGTTCAAAACAGCTGACATGTCCCGGCTTTGATGTGCGCTCACCGCCGGAGCGCACATCAAAGCGGGGGTCCCGACATGTGACGTACTATTCCGTCACATGTCGGGAAGGGGTTAAGGTCAAAATAGGCTGGGTCATGAAGGGGTTAAGATCTGCATAGATCCGCATTCGTCTTGTGTACCTATATTTAACATTGTGCGTCCCTGTGCGTTGTTTTGATGAGCCCGCTGAATGCAACATGTCCCTGCGTACACAATCGTACACAATATTGCATATAGGTACGCAAGATGCATGCGGATCTATGCGCAGACCTACGCTACGCACAGAAACGCTAATGTGAAACCAGCCTTAGTGATGAAGGTGTTGGGCTGACACCTTTTCATTGCCAAGCTTAGGACTACGTGTCAATGACAGCTGCTGACACCAATACCTAATCCCATTACCCTGATGCTACTGCATCAGCATGAAAAAGGCGGTGTTGAACCAAAAAATTACATCTCAAAGCTTTTTTTTTTTTTTTTTAAATATATCTTTTTAGCTCAAAAAAGCTTTCATTGCTGTTCAAAAACGCATACAAAAAATGCGCGTTTTTTTCCGCAGCGTTTTTCCTGCCAAGAGATGCAGAAATCTTGCAAGCAAATACTCAACATGCGCACATAGCCTTAACCGTTCCTCGTAGGACATAGTTTGCAGTCCGCTCCCCATCCTGGTCGCTCTTCGTCTTTTTTAAAATGTGGGGCCCAGAACTGGACACCATATTCCAGATGAGGCCTGACCAAGGAGGAGTAGAGGGGGATAATTACTGCACGTCATCTAGACTCTATGCTTCTTTTAATACATCTTAGAACTGTGTTTGCTGCTGCATCACACTGTTGACTCCTGTGCAGTCTGTGATCTATTACTATACCCATGTCTTTTTCACACATGCTGTTACTTAGTTCTGTTCCTCCCATTCCTATCTTGTAGTGACACCTCCAGCGATTACTCGGACTGGACAGCGGACGCCGGTATTAATCTCCAGCCTCCAAAAAGACAAACGCGACAGATGACGCGGAAGCTGTGCAGCAGTTCTGAGGACGAGAACACCAAAGAGGAAGAGCGGCAGAGGAAGCGCAAGCAAACCCGGAGAAAAGTGCTCACGGTTGGGTTTTCATTAGCTGAAGTTTGTTCTGCTGATCCTGGGAAAGCTGGCTGACCGCACGGCCATCACTGAGATGCCTGTAATGGTCGCCCATCTTTCCCAGGCTCCTGAGTGGCAGATCAGTGATTATATGGGGGTCTTATTGCTGAATGACTAATGTTAGGGGGTCTCTCCAGTGACTTTGGGGCTTTTCCTCCAATGACTTCTCTTCTCTGAATCTCCTCAGAAGCAGAGCGAGTTGATGGCTATGGATGGGGAGCCCAGTGAGGAGTGGATCCCGCCCCAGTGGATCCTGGATACCATCCCCCGTCGCTCTCCTTTTGTCCCTCAGATGGGAGACGAGGTATTTGGGACTTCCGTCACTTCTGATTATGATTCGGCAGAGTTTTAGCTGTGGTGGAACTAGAAGTCCCAGCATTCCCCTACAGTGTGCAGCGATTTTCCACCGACGTCAGCAGAGACTTGTTCACAGAGCTTCACACTGCCACTGTCTTTCCCCCATGCTTTACCCTGCAGGTCTGTCTTGTTCATAAAGAAATATTCCTTTAAACCCCGGCTGAGTGGATGTTGCTGATTATTTGCTGTGATTTCTTGGAGTATCATGGCCGCCCGGCTAGTGGCAGCTTCTCTGGATGTTATTTTGGGGGCATCTTCCTGCCTCTATGGCAGTGTTTCTCAACTCCAGTCCTCAAGACCCCACAACAGGTCATGTTTTCAGGATGTCCTTAGTATTGCATAGGTGATGGAATTAATGCTTGAGCAGGTGATGAAATTATCACCTGTGCAATACTAAGGAAATCCTGAACACATGACCTGTTGGTGGCTCTTGAGGGCTGGAGTTGAGAAAACAGGCTCTATGGGGGTTTTTTTCACTTGTGTGAGCTGGGGGTTTCTCCACTTTGTTGCAGGTTTTCTTCTCTCATCGTTGTCATTTCTCTTATGCTTCTCCCGTGCAGGTCATCTATTTCAGGCAAGGACATGAAGCGTACGTGCGCGCCGTGAAGAAGGCGAAAATCTACAGCGTCAACATGCAGAAGCAGCCATGGAACAAGACAGAGCTCAGGGTAATGGTCTGCGGAGAACAGGAGGCGCTGCTGCCTCAGATCTGGACAAGATTCCCTGCGCTCCCCTGGTGGATCCTCCTGTTATCACTTGGTGGATTCCCCCCCCGCTTTCCCTTGTGGCGCCCCTGCATTCCCCTGGTGAATTCAACGATTCAACCCCCCCCCCTCCAAGGGGGGAGGATCCACGCTCCCTTGATGGATCCCCACACGGCTTCCCCGGTGGATTTCCCCTTTGCATTTCCCCCCGGTGGATTTCCTCCTTGCATTCCCCCTGGTGGATTTGCTCCTTGTGGATGACCGTCATATCAGATAAACTTCCCCCGGTCAGTCGCCATGTCCCTGATATATTCACTTCCTTCCACAGGAACAAGAAGTCTTGAAAGTTGTGGGGATCAAGTATGAGGTGGGGCCCCCCACACTGTGCTGCCTAAAGCTCGCCTTCCTGGACCCCACATCCGGCCAGATGAGTGGAGAGGCGTTCTCACTCAAGTAAGTGACATGAGCCCCCAACACTGAGACCCCGGCGTGTGGGGATGATAAACTGGTGAAGCTGATGCTTTGCACTGCAGCTCTGCTCCCTTAGGACACCGCTGATCGGTGACTGCATTATATACTGAAGAGAGAGGTCGTCTGGAATCGGCCTCATGTCTCATTGGAGGCTCACAGTGCTGCCGCCTTTCCTCCATGCTTTACACTGCGGCTCCTTCGTCCGTTCTCCGTGCCGCACACTGACCGGGCGTGAGATAGGGAGGGTGGGAGCAGTGTCAGTCTTGGGGGTTTACTTTTTGCTTTTTCACAGTAGCGTCCGTCATGTGCTAAAGTAAAAAAAAAAACAAAACTAAATACACACCTTAAAATTGCGTGGCACGGGGGTATGATGAGGATGTATGACTGTGATCGATCTGTCTCCTAGATATCACGATATGCCCGATGTCATTGACTTTCTCATCCTCCATCAGTTCTACAAGGAAGCGAAGGAGAGGAACTGGCAGATCGGTGGGTGATGCTTTCTGTATTGTCGGGGTTTCTAGTGTCTGTAGTTCTCACTACTGTTGAGATTCATCCGCTAATGTCCTTTGGTCTGCAGGCGATCGCTTCCGCAGCATCATCGACGACGCCTGGTGGTTCGGAACTGTGGAGAGTCAGCAGCCCTTCCAGATGGAATACCCCGACAGTCTGTTCCAGTGCTACAGCGTGCAGTAAGTCCATCCGGGAGAGTGCCGCTGAGGAGGGAGGTGCCCCCGGGAGAGTGCCGCCGAGGAGGGAGGTACCCCCGGGAGAGTGCCGCTGAGGAGGGAGGTGCCCCTGGGAGACTGCCGCTGAGGAGGGAGGTGCCCCCGGGAGAGTGCCGCCGAGGAGGGAGGTGCCCCCGGGAGAGTGCCGCCGAGGAGGGAGGTGCCCCCGGGAGAGTGCCGCCGAGGAGGGAGGTGCCCCCGGGAGAGTGCCGCCGGGAGAGTGCCGCCGAGGAGGGAGGCGCTGCCAGGGGTGTGACGGCAAGGATGGAGGCGTTGCCAAGGAGGGAGGCGCTGCCAGGGGAGTGTCGCCGAGGATGGGAGGCGTTGCCAAGGAGGGAGGTGCTCGCGAGGAGGGAGGCACTGACGGGGGAGTGTCGCCAAGGAGGGAGGCGCTGTCGGGGATGTGCCGCCGAGGATGGAAGCGTCGCCAAGGAGGGAGGTGCTGGCGAGTAGGGAGGCACTGCTGGGGGAAGGTCGCAAAGGAGGGAGGCGCAGCCGCTTGTTTACATGAATTTCAATGTTACACTTTTTCTTTTTTCAGTTGGGACAACAACGAAAAGGAAAACATGAGCCCTTGGGACATGGAGCCGATCCCTGAAGACAGTACGCTTGCTGTATACGATAAGTGAATGGCTGTACATGAGTGTGTGTGTGTGCGTGCGTGCCCCCCAGTGTGTGTGTGAGTGCCCCCCAGTGTGTGTGTGCCCCCGAGTATGTGCGAGCGCCGGTGACTTGGTGAGTGTATGTGCATGGTGGAGGCCGGGGGTCTGTAGGACATTTGCTATGTAGCCATCTGGTGATCTCCGCTCCACAGTATCTCTTCCGGATGAGGTTGGCGCCGGCGTCCCGGTCACCGCGGAGGAGCTGAACGATCTGCAGTATAAACCGCAGGAAGGAGAGTGGGGAGCGAAGTCCCGAGATGAAGTGTGTGAGCGGGTGATCCGGGGCATTGACCAGCTGCTCGCCCTCGGTGCGTGCCCCCTATACCGTCTTGTATGTAGACGGCAGAGCGCACCGCAAGGACACTAACGACCATTTACTCCACCGCAGAATTCAGCAGCCCCTTCAGCGCTCCCGTGGACCTCCACGCCTATCCACTGTACTGCACGGTGGTCGCCTGTCCGACCGACCTGAGCTCCGTGAGGAAGAGGCTGGAGAGTCGCTTCTACAGGTGAGAGCATACAGCCCACTCTGGGACAGGGGGCCGCGTGCCTGCACTCTGGGAGGGGGGCTGCGTGCCTGCACTCTCTGGGAGGGGGCCGCGTGCCTGCACTCGGGAGGGGGGCCACGTGCCTGCACTCTCTGGGAGGGGGGCTGTGTGCCTGCACTCTCCGGGAGGGGGCTGCGTGCCTGCACTCGGGAGGGGGGCTGTGTGCCTGCACTCTCCGGGAGGGGGCTGTGTGCCTGCACTCTCTGGGAGGGGGCCGCGTGCCTGCACTCGGGAGGGGGGCCACGTGCCTGCACTCTCTGGGAGGGGGTCGCGTGCCTGCACTCTGGGAGGGGGGCTGTGTGCCTGCACTCTCCGGGAGGGGGCTGCGTGCCTGCACTCGGGAGGGGGGCTGTGTGCCTGCACTCTCCGGGAGGGGGCCGCGTGCCTGCACTCGGGAGGGGGGCCACGTGCCTGCACTCTGGGAGGGGGGGCCGCTTGCAGCCGGATGGGAATAAAGCCTAATCTTATGTTTGCAGAACACATTTCTCAATACTGCAGTCTCCGCTCACCGTCAGTGATATTATCTCACCGTATCCGCTCGCCGTCAGTGATATTATCTCGCCATCTCCGTGAGTGATATTACCTCGCCGTCAGTGATATTATCTCGCCTTCTCCGCTCGCCGTCAGTGATATTATCTCGCCGTCTCCGCTCTCCGTGAGTGATATTATCTCACCGTCTCCGCTCGCCGTCAGTGATATTATCTCGCCATCTCCGCTCGCCATCAGTGATATTATCTCCCCGTCTCCGCTCTCCGTGAGTGATATTATCTCGACGTCTCCGCTCGCCGTCAGTGATATTATCTCCCCGTCTCCGCTCGCCGTCAGTGATATTATCTCCCCGTCTCCGCTCGCCGTCAGTGATATTATCTCACCGTCTCCGCTCGCCGTCAGTGATATTATCTCTCCGTCAGTGATATTATCTCGCCGTATCCGCTCGCCGTCAGTGATATTATCTCCCCGTCTCCGCTCTCCGTCAGTGATATTATCTCACCGTCTCCGCTCTCCGTCAGTGATATTATCTCCCCGTCTCCGCTCTCCGTCAGTGATATTATCTCCCCGTCTCCGCTCTCCGTCAGTGATATTATCTCACCGTCTCCGCTCTCCGTCAGTGATATTATCTCGCCGTATCCGCTTGCCGTCAGTGATATTATCTCACCGTCTCCACTCGCCGTCAGTGATATTATCTCACCGTCTCCGCTCTCCGTGAGTGATATTATCTCACCGTCTCCGCTCGCCGTCAGTGATATTATCACACCATGTCCCCTCGCCGTCAGTGATATTATCTCTCCGTCAGTGATATTATCTCCCCATCTCCGCTCTCCGTCAGTGATATTATCTCGCCGTATCTGCTTGCCGTCAGTGATATTATCTCTCCGTCAGTGATATTATCTCCCTGTCTCCGCTCTCTGTGAGTGATATTATCTCGACGTCTCCACTCGCCGTCAGTGATATTATCTCACCGTCTCCACTCTCCGTCAGAGATATTATCTCACCGTCTCCGCTCTCCGTCAGTGATATTATCTCACCGTCTCCGCTCTCCGTCAGTGATATTATCTCGCCATCTCCGCTCGCCATCAGTGATATTATCTCCCTGTCTCCGCTCTCTGTGAGTGATATTATCTCGACGTCTCCGCTCGCCGTCAGTGATATTATCTCACCGTCTCCACTCTCCGTCAGTGATATTATCTCACCGTCTCCGCTCTCCGTCAGTGATATTATCTCACCGTCTCCGCTCTCCGTCAGTGATATTATCTCGCCATCTCCGCTCGCCATCAGTGATATTATCTCCCTGTCTCCGCTCTCTGTGAGTGATATTATCTCGACGTCTCCGCTCGCCGTCAGTGATATTATCTCACCGTCTCCGCTCTCCGTCAGTGATATTATCTCACCGTCTCCGCTCGCCGTCAGTGATATTATCTCACCGTCAGTGACATTATCTCACGTCTCCGCTCGCCATCAGTGATATTATCTCACCATCTCCGCTCGCCGCCAGTGATATTATCTCACCGTCTCCGCTCTCCGTGAGTGATATTATCTCACCGTCAGTGATATTATCACACCATGTCCCCTCGCCGTCAGTGATGATATCTCTCCGTCAGTGATGATATCTCCCCATCTCCGCTCGCCGTCAGTGATATTATCTCTCCGTCAGTGATATTATCTCGCCATCTCCGCTCGCCGTCAGTGATATTATCACACCATGTCCCCTCGCCGTCCGTGATATTATCTCCCAGTCTCCGCTCTCCGTCAGTGATATCTCACCGTCTCCGCTCTCCGTCAGTGATATCTCGCCGTATCCGCTTGCCGTCAGTGATATTATCTCACCGTCTCCGCTCGCCGTCGGTGATATTATCTCGCCGTCTCCACTCGTCGTCAGTGATATTATCTCACCGTCTCCGCTCGCCGTCAGTGATATTATCTCGCCGTCTCCGCCAGTGATATTATCTCACCGTCTCCGCTCGCTGTTGGTGAAAAACTTGATGTCATGTCCTGTTTCTTTCTATGTAATTTTTATATTTAATCTTGTAAATCTCTTAATTCTTCTCACTGCTGATGATTTGTCACAGTGATATACAAAAAAAGGTTGCACTCTATCGTGTCAAAACACGTCAAATATGAAATACATGAAATATGAATAGCTAAATGGCTTTTTGAACATTAGGAAATAAATTTTGAGACGCTTAGCACAGAATTTGGCCAAATAGTGTGAGCTCATCAACCATCGTCAAGGTGGTCTCATTAAACTGATGGGTACCTGACCTCCCTGTCCAAATGTGAACACTTACCGAAGGCTAATGTCTGTATGCTTGGGTGAATATGGACACCTCTCTCAGCAAAGCCTACATATGGGTTGGCCGGAACCAAGTGTGATTAGATGTAATTAAAAAACAGATGGTTTAATGAGACCACCTTGACGATGGTTGATGGGCTCACACTATTTGGCCAAATTCTGTGCTAAGCGTCTCAAAATTTTTTTCCTAATGTTCAAAAAGCCATTTAGCTATTCATATTTCATGTATTTCATATTTGACGTGTTTTGGCACAATAGAGTGCAACCTTTTTTTGTATATTATATATGGAGGTAGCTGCTCCTGGTATGCACCTATTCACACTAGTTTGGATGTGCCAGTCGTTTTTCTGTCATGATTTGTCACAGTGAGTCAGTTGTGACAGTCCTCTTTGTCTTGGGGCTTTGTTCTCTTACCTGCACTGATGTTTTGTGGCAAACCTTCAGCTTTGAGTAGTTTTTTGCTTATGCACATGGATACGACTCGTCACTGACTGCTAGCAGAGGTCTCCAAAATGATGAATGGTAATCTCTGGGGAATTCCTGACTTGTTGGGAGGAGCATGGCGGCACTGTCTCTCCTATGCATGGATTTTAGGATCACTGACGGTCCTGTTCTGCCCCTCAGGGAATGTCACGGATTTTCTCACGTTCTGTTTCTTTGCATCCACAGGAGAATCTCTGCGCTGATGTGGGAAGTGCGATACATTGAGCACAACGCCCGGACCTTCAACGAGCCGAACTCCCCCATTGTCAAAGCCGCCAAGATAGTGACAGACGTCCTGCTGAGATACATCAGGTGCGTGGGCTGCGGTACGTCGGGTGTATTGCGATCCGCCGGGTGCGTGGGCTGCGGTACGTCAGGTGTATTGCGATCCGTCGGGTGCGTGGGCTGCGGTACGTCAATTGTATTGTGATCCGTCAGGCGCGTGGTCGGCGACGCGTCAGGTGCGTGGGCTGTGGTACGTCAGGTGTATTGCGATCCGTCAGGAGCGTGGGCTGCGGTACGTCAGGTGTGTGGGCTGCGGTACATCAGGTGTGTGTATTGCGATCTGTCAGGTGCGTGGGCTGCGGTATGTTAGGTGTGTGGTCTGCGATCCATCAGGTGCGTGGGCTGCGGTACGTCAGGTGCGTGGTCTGCAATCCATCAGGAGCGTGGGCTGCTGTACATCAGGTGTATTGTGATCCATCAGGCGCGTGGTCTGCGACGCGTCAGGTGCGTGGTCTGCGATCCATCAGGTGCGTGGGCTGCGGTACGTCAGGTGCGTGGGCTGCGGTACATCAGGTGTATTGTGATCCGTCAGGCGCGTGGGCTGCGGTACATCAGGTGTATTGTGATCCGACAGGCGCGTGGGCTGCGGTACCGCAGCCCACGCACCTGACATACCGCAACCCACGCACCTGACGTACATCAGGTGTATTGTGATCCATCAGGCGCGTGAGCTGCGGTACGTCAGGTGCATGGTCTGCGATCCATCAGGTGCGTGGGCTGCGGTACGTCAGGTGTGTGGGCTGCGACATGTCAGGTGTATTGCGATCCGTCAGGTGCGTGGGCTGCGGTACGTTAGGTGTGTGGTCTGCGATCCATCAGGTGCATGGGCTGCGGTACGTCAGGTGCGTGGGTTGCGGTACGTCAGGTGGGTGCGTTGATCCTCCGCTTGGTGCTGCTTGCCCCTTCATCGCTTCCTTTCTGTTCATAGAGATGACGACTGTACAGACATCTTGGAGATTTACAAGGAGGTGAAGTGTGAGGTTGTCAGTGACGTTGAGGAGGAGGCCGAGGTGAGGCAAGGTCTGCTTGTCTTCCCGTGTGTCTGCTACTCATACACATGAGCTCACACTTTATTTCTTGTCTAGCAAAGTGCAGCCGCCGATATGGAGTCAGACGGCCCCGGGACCTCCACAGGGCGAGCAGTGAGTAAACCACACTCAGTAGATCTCACATATCCGACACACCATTATACTAACCCCTGTGTACTCCACTAGATCACCCGCCGAACTAAGAGGGATCTGCTGAGATCTAATCCAGATTCATGGAAGGATAAGTGCAAGGAGCTGCTGCACCTGATCTACGAGCGGGAGGACTCTGAGCCCTTCAGGCAGCCGGTCAATAGTGTTTCCTATCCTGTACGTGCTGACGGCATGATGTTGGGGGATGTGTTAGGGGGTCTCGGTTTCCTGGACCAACAAAAGAGCCATAAGTCATATACTGGACCCGATATAGGGCCATAAACTAAGGGATACCTGACTCAATGTAAACCTAAGACAGGTGGGTACCAGACCCAGTATACAGCCATAGATCGGGTGGTACCAGACTCCGTATACGGCCTTAGATCGTGGGCTACCCGAACCAATATATGGTCATGGACTAGGGGATACCTGACCCAATATAAACCTAAGATAGGTGGGTACCACGCCCAGTATACGGTCATTGATCGAGGGATACCAGACCCAGTATACTTCCATAGATCGATGGGGTACCGGACCTTGTATAAGGCCTAGATCGGGCGGTACCGGACCCATTGTAGGACCATAGATTGAGCGGTATCGGACCCAGTAGACAGCCATAGACCGACCTGTGCTGGCGCCAACGGACTCTCTTGTTCTGGTCGTTTCTTTTCTTCGTGGTTATGTATCTTACGATTCCTCCTAATTTCAGGATTACCAGGACATAATTGATAATCCTATGGATTTCAGCACCATCAAGGCTAAACTGGAGGCGGCAGATTACAGCGATCCCATGGAATTTGGACAGGATGTCCGACTCGTGTTTAGTAACTCCAAAGCTTACACCCCGAACAAGAAATCCCGGGTGAGATGCATAATATGGCGATGTGATGCGGCGTGTGGGGTGGGCACGAGTAGTGGTGGATGGTGGGATGTTTGCCGTGGAGCTTGAGCGTGAACACAGAGCCTGGTCCTGGCCTCCGGGGCCAAGTTCTCGACATCTCTGGGGTCCCAGCAGTAAAATACTCAGCGATCAGCAAGTTATCCGCTATGGATCCTGTGTAACTTTCTCTCTTGGGACTAACCCCTTCCGTGGAGGAGAGTGATTATTACCTGCCGTGTCCGTGGCACAGGGTGACGTGGATTTCACTTTTGGTGTCCTCTGATTTTGCACCCTTGTGACTCACTTTGGGGTGACTTTTCCTCACTACGGGCAATTCTCTCTGCCCTGTAGATTTACAGCATGACGCTCCGGTTATCTGCTCTGTGTGAATCCAACATCAAGGACATAATCTCCGACTACAAGCTCGCCATGCAGCTGCAGCAGAGGAAGAGGCTGCGCTACAGAAAGAGGATCCACAGCAGCAGCAGCAGCTCGTCCTCCTCCAGCAGCGTGGCCAGGTACCAGCCCCGCCATCACGCGGTATCAGATAAGTCAGACGCTGAATTGTCTACAATGAGCTTTTCTTTCCTAGTCCAAAAGTGAAGCCCCGGAGGATGCCGCAGAGGGTCCTGCAGAGCGCGCCGCTCAGACTTGTGCAGAGCAGCTCGTCATCATCTTCTTCCTCCTCATCTTCTTCCTCTTCTTCATCCTCCTCGGAAAGTAAGGCTCTATCACTGAGAACGATGCTTCATGTGCACGTTGTACGTGGACACGTGGCTGCCATAGCCCATGGGATGCTGTCTTGTCTGTGTGCAGCCCGTCACGGATCGGCTGCTGTAGGCACACAGACATACACTGCATATAAATACATCTGTAATAATACAGCAGGCGTTCAGATTGTAAAATACACAGGACTATACACATACTCCTACTTTACCTACGTCTAGACCATCCATAGTCGTCCGGGCGGTCTGCGTTCTATTGCTAAGAAAAGCTGCTGCACAACATCGTGCGGAGTGGGGAGCCAAATGTCAGACACAGCCAGACTCCCCATAAAGAAGGCAGAGACTGTTTATTACCATCGCTATATACACAGCGTAAACGAGCACTGTGTATACCGTATGGAAAGCAGTAATGGGGCTACCTCCTCTGGACTCTGTGACCCTGAGAGGCTGCTGTCATTATGCTTCCACCTACAAAGAGCAGATGGTTTCCACACGAAGCCGCCTGGAGAATGAACTCACTGCTTCTTGTAACCTCCTTATAGTTTCCAAACCCTGAAGTGGTTAAAAGCAGAAACAAAGCAAACATTGTGGTGCATTATATTCACTTTTGCAGCATATTTTTTCTGGAGATATTTTAGGTCCTTTACTGGGGCTTAAAAAAAAGCAGACCTAGTTACAGGGGAAATCAGATAAAAAAAAAAGTATTTTAAATACTGAAATGCCCCCAAATGTCTTTTATGAACAGGGGGGCATAATCTGTGATATAAATGAAAAATAAATAAAAATCAGGGGAGAAAAGGTAAAAAAAAAAAATAATGCAAAATTGCTGTTATTATCCCCACCGCATATCATAAAAAAAGGGAAAAAAAATAACATAAAAATTAGGCCCCACATATTACAAAAAAAGGAGATGAAAAATGTAATTGATTGTCCAAATGAGAATTAGGTTTACATCTTTTAAGCCCCAAGAGTGGGTTCAGTAGCCGGGTGCAGGGGAGTGGGCTCAGTAGCTAGGGGGAAGGGGAGTGGGCTCAGTAGCCGGGTGCAGGGGAGTGGGCTCGGTAGCCGGGGGTGGGGGAGCGGGCTTAGTAGCCGGGTGCGGGCGGAGGCCTGCTCAGGAGATGGGTGCAGGGGAGTGGGCTCAGTACCCGGGTGTGGGGGGAGCGGGCCCGGTAGCCAGGTGCGGGGAGTGGGCTCAGTAGCCGGGTGTGGGGGGAGCGGGCCCGGTAGCCGGGTGCGGGGGAGCGGGCTCGGTAGCCGGGTGCGGGGGAGCGGGCTCGGTAGCCGGGTGCGGGGGAGCGGGCTCGGTAGCCGGGTACGGGGGAGCGGGCTCGGTAGCCGGATGCGGGGGAGCAGGCCGGGTGCGGGGGAGCGGGCTCGGTAGCTGGGTGCGGGGGGAGGCCGGCTCAGTAGCCGGGAGCATGGAGCCTGCACCACCTTGGAGAATTCGGATTCCAGGAGATCAATTAATCAAAACCCCAATAAACGGGGGTTATTTGCAGAATTACAGGGTTTTATTTTTTGCAATTTCACCTCATTTTGATTTTATTCCCAATACATTATAGAATAAAAATCAAAGGCGTCATTCAGAAGTACAACTAATCCCGCAAAAAAACAAGACCTCATGTGTCTGTGGTGATTCAAAAATAAAAAAGTAATCATTTTTGGAAGACGGGAGGAAAAAATAAAAGTGCTGAAACAAGAAAACGCCTAGTCCTTACGGGGTTAAACTGCATGTATTAAAAAATGAACATGACACTTGTTAATAGCGGCACACATGATACATCTCGCACATGCACGCATGTAACCAACAGACCGTATACGGCCTCATTCACACTGTTCTGTTCTAGTGTCCGATTCTCCGCTGGATCCCGGACACGTCTCTGCTGCAGAGGAGCAGGAGGAGGAGATGGAAGAACAACCGTCGTCCTCGAAACCAGACGCCCCGAACAAGAGCGACACCGAAGAGGAAACTGCCAGCAGCTCCCAGGCCAAATCTGCTCTGCTACCAGGTGAGTCCCGGAGGGGCTACCGCTATGTAGGGGTCACCTGAGGACCTCTTCTTGTTACGGAGTCCCAGCAGTCGGGGCCCCTCTGATGTTTTGGGCATTCACTATGTTCGTGTTCCCTTCCAGTCGACCAGACCAACGGACCTCTGACGAACGGCGATGGGAACGACACGCCAAAACCGCAGCAGAAGGTGCTGAGCTCCTCCGAAGATGAAAGCCAAGGAGAAGACGAGAAAGCGGCGGAGAAGAAAGAGGAGGAGGCGGAAAATGCGCCGCCATCGCCCTCCGCCAGCTGCCACTCCAAACTGAGCCGAAGTACTAAGAGCAGGTCCGAGTCGGAGGGCAGCTCAGACGTCGACTCCTCCGCCCAATCCGACCAGGACTATGTGGAAGGAGACCACGATTACACCAAAGTATCCCGGACAAGGCTGAAGAGGAAGCGAGGCGGCACGGTCAGCGACCACAAATCCAAAGGGAAGGGACGGGGCCGGGGGAGAGGCAGGGGCCGGGGCCGACCCAAGAGCTATCACCTGAGAGGTGTAGACAACAAAAAGGGGAAAGGTCGGGGCAGAGGAAGGGGAGCGCCAAGAAAGGACCCTCCTCACAGCCCGACTTTAAAAAACTCCCACTCGTCAGACGAGGAAGACGACGACGAGGATGACGATGATGATGATGAGAGCGACTACATGGAGCAAGAGAGGAAAAAGCCGCGGATCAACACCCGGAACCAGGGCCGGAGAACCGTCCTGTACAACGATGACGACTCCGACAACGAGGCCGACGGCCTGGTGCAGATCGATGACCCGCTGAACCTCGGCACCTCTCGTTCCGGAAGGGTGAGGAAGATGACGGAGAAGGCCCGGGTCAGCCACCTGATGGGCTGGAACGGCTGACGACGGCCGCCTCGTCTCGGACCCCGATCCCACATCGGCAAACTCTTTACTTGGTGCTCTTTTTGACGCTGTTGTCAAAGTATCCACGCCCCGTCTCATTTAAAGGGCCAGCCTTATTCATGAGGTCTTAAGACTATTTACAGACACTGAAATCCAACACTACAGACGTTGGGGTGCGGCGCCTGCGCCTCGCCGACTCCACCTTCATTTTCCACCAATCGCAGCGGCCACTTCTGTGTATTATAGAGCTCGGCACCTTTTTATAGAGATTTTATAGGGTTTTGTGACTTTTCGCTTAAAGTACAGAAACTCCTCTATTTTTTGCACAAGACTCCAACCCTGACGGCAGCTCCTAAATGTTTACAGGTCCTCCTTCTTTTCCTCCCCGGTGGGGGTGGGGGCGTCCCATTCACAAACCTTCCAATGCCAAATGTATTAGCTCCCGTGTGCTGTCCGCCTCTCGCAGTTCTGTGCCTTTGTACATATGATTTTTGCCATCGCAGTGTTGCGCCCGGTGGATACAGGAAACTCCGTCGTCGTTTTTTTTTTTTTTTGCTTCTGTAACTTTTGCGTTGGAAGCTTGAAACTACCTCCGACGCGTCGGGTGCTGCCGTGAAGATACGAGGACGTGGGCGGAGAATGACGCCGCGCAGCAGTGTGGGGGGTCTCGCAGGGAGCCACGCGCGGCTATAGAGGGAGGTCTCCGCGGGTTTTGCACTCCGGAGCGGCTTGTCCAGGAGATTGGTGACTGTTGCATTAAGTGAATATTTATTGTTTTGGGGGTTTTCGGGGCGGCTGAGCCTGGTGCTCCTTTCTGTGGCTCCTAGTCGCCTCTTTCGGTGCTGCCCGGGGTCCTCAGGATCCGCTCCTCCCAGTGACTCCATTCTGGTTGGATCAGCACCAGTAACACATTGCGGGGACGGAGGTGCGCCATTATCATATCGCCATATGTCACCATAGCTACAATCCCCTCCGGAGGGTGTCTAGGGTCCAATAGTTACCGGGTGCGCCTGTACTCCACCCCCACATTACTCTCTTCCTCTTTTGTGTTGGGTCCACGTCTTCGAGGCCGCCGCCATCTTGAACATTTTCTCATTGACCTGGTGCTTAATAAGAGTTTTTGTTCTTTGCTGGACGTGTTCATGGTCCCGATCTTTCCTCCCCCTGGAGAGCGACCCGCTGCCCGTCTGTGCGTCCGGCGTCATCCATCAGAATCTTGTCTGATTGCAGCAGCTTTGGATGTGACCGGAGTAGAATGAGGTTTACACTGTTAAAGCGACAATGGAATCTTCCTGGCAGAGAACTAGTTAAAACCACTGATGACCCACAAGTGCCACCTTGTGCCGGCACGGTGCTCGTACCGGGGTCTCGGGCCCTTGAGGTCGACACGACTGCGAGGTGTCCGGTTTTACGCTGATGACGCCCATTGATTTTGGTGAAGGAAACTGCATGACTTCTCGTTATCGAGTATTCATCCTGGGTGTCGGGGGGTGCAGGGCGGGGTCAGCGGTTTTTGAGCTGCTCTTCTGTTGGGGCCACAGGTTGCGCCCGTCGTTCCCTGCATCATGTAATGTTACTTTTATTTGTGCCAATGGGTTCAATGCCCAAAGCCCCATATCTAGGAACATTGGTGGGGACCCCTGGGCCAGTGGCTGATATCGGGGTGCTATCTTCTTACATTGTTGGGGTCCCCCGGCTCAGTGTCTGATATCGGGGTGCTATCTTCTTACATTGTTGGGGTCCCCCGGCCCAGTGTCTGATATCGGGGTGCTATCTTCTTACATTGTTGGGGTCCCCCGGCCCAGTGTCTGATATCGGGGTGCTATCTTCTTACATTGGTGGGTACCCCCGGCCCAGTGTCTGATATCGGGGTGCTATCTTCTTACATTGTTGGGGTCCCCCAGCCCAGTGTCTGATATCGGGGTGCTAGCTTCTTACATTGGTGGGGACCCCGGGCCAGTGTCTGATATCGGGGTGCTAGCTTCTTACATTGGTTGGGACCCCCGGCCCAGTGCCTAATGTCGGGGTGCTATCTTCTTACATTGGTGGGGTCTCCTGGGCCAGTGTCTGATATCGGGGTGCTATCTTCTTACATTGGTGGGTACCCCCGGCCCAGTGTCTGATATCGGGATGCTAGCTTCTTACATTGGTGGGGTCCCCCGGCCCAGTGTCTGATATCGGGGTGCTAGTTATCAGTTTTCCACCCCCATCATTTACATGTTCCTCATAAAGCAATAATGGTCCGAGCCCCCGAGCTGTGGACCCCCGAGCTCTGACGGAAGATATGTTTTCTTTGCTCCTCGAACAAATTGATAAAGATCAAAACTATAAATCCCAGAAACACATAATGGGGGCGCCACGTAAGACTGTGACTATATGTACAGAAACCATCACAGGAAGTTCTGTCCGCTGTATAGTAGACTGTTTTGTCACCTTGCACTAAAAAGCCTCTGCTGTACAGGCAACTGCCTCTCTGTGCTGCACTGATGTTTCCTCTGCTGTACAGAAGACTGCCTCTCCATGCTGCACTGATGTATATTCTGTTGTACGGGCAACTGCCTCTCCATGCTGCACAGATGTGTTTCCTCTGCTGTACAGAAGACTGCCTCTCCATGCTGCACTGATGTGTATTCTCTGTTGTACAGTAGACTGCTTCTCAGTGCTAAACTGATGTCTATTCTCTGCCTGTACAATAGACTGCTTCTCCATGCTGCACTGATGTGTAGTCTCTGCTGTACAGTAGGCTGCCTCTCAGTGCTGCACTGATGTCTTTCCTCTGCTGTACAGGAGACTGCCAATCTGTGCTGTGCTGTACTGATTTCTCTGCTCTACAGGAGACTGCCTTTCTGTGCTGCACTGATGTGTCCTCTGCTGTACAGGAGACTGCCTTTCTGTGCTGCACTGATGTGTCCTCTGCTGTACAGGAGACTGCCTTTCTGTGCTGCTATGATCTGTATTTTCTGCTGTACAGTATACTGCCTCTCCATGCTACACAGATGTGTATTTTCTACTCTACAGGAGACTGACTCTCTGTGCTGCACTGATATGTTTCCTCTGCAGTACAGGAGACTGTCTCAGATCACAGACATGGACGAGGCTTTGGAGAAGGTCGGCGGCTCGTGGCGACTTTACTATAGAGCGAGGTCATGGGTCTTGTTTTGGGTCCTTATAATGGGGGTGTTAGATTTTGGGGCGGCTGCTTGGCCGCCTTGTTGTGACCACAGTATTGTGCTCTCGCTTTGCCCGCCGCGCTCCGCGTTCACCTCTGACCCGGTCTAGTCCAGGCGGCGCCGTCCCTCAGACCTTTGCTTCTTCTTTTGGGAGCAGTTTTTGGGGGTCTCTGTATGTCTCGCTGTCTCAGGTTCTTACCAATAATTCAGGGATTTTTTTTATGGCCGCGTCGGCCGCACCAAATGTTCTATTTATATGCAACAAGCGGTAGTTGTTTTGTATTGTAAAGAACATTGTACATTTGTAAAGTCTCGTTTTCTAGTTTTTTTGGGGTTTTTTTTTTTTTGAGAAATGTAGGAATTTACTAGATAGGAGGAAAAACTCATCCAAAAGTACAAAAACGTCACAACTGTGACCTGTAATATTCCAGCTGTCATCGGTCGTCCGATCTGTGGATCCGATGCTGCAGGTTCCGGACTGTGGGAGAGAGGAATCTGGAAAATGCAGAGACAAATACAACTTTACATTAAGTTTTTGGTCTCTGTCACCTCCGCACCCGTCGGCCTCTCGTGTTACGTGCACTCCTCCTGGTTCAGTAGATGGGAGTCGCTCCTGGAAAGATTCTGCCAGTTTCCGGCTGAATTGGTGAACACTCGTCTTATTTCCTGGATTTCCTCCACTTTTTTTATGTTTTTGTTCGTGATTTATTTATTTGTCTTTTTTTAAATTAAAGTTTTTCATAAAAAGAAAAGTGTGTGTGATAAATAAGGGGGCATTTTCCTGACTGATGGGGGGCCGCGGAGAGGATGACTGACGGGGGGCCGCGGAGAGGATGACTGATGGGGGGGCCGTGGAGAGGATGACTGACTGTGCGCTGAGGAGAGGATGACTGGCGGGGGGCCGCGGAGAGGATAACTGATGGGGTGCCACGGAGAGGATGACTGATGGGGGGCCGTGGAGAGGATGACTGACTGTGCGCTGAGGAGAGGATGACTGGCGGGGGGCCGCGGAGAGGATGACTGACGGAGGGCCGCGGATAGGATGACTGACGGGGGGCCGCGGAGAGGATAACTGATGGGGTGCCACGGAGAGGATGACTGATGGGGGGCCGTGGAGAGGATGACTGACTGTGCGCTGAGGAGAGGATGACTGGCGGGGGGCCGCGGAGAGGATGACTGACGGGGGGGCCGCGGAGAGGATGACTGACGGGGGGCCGCGGAGAGGATGACTGACGGGGGGCCCGCTGAGAGGATGACTGACGGGGGGCCGCGGAGAGGATGACTGACGGGGCGCCGCGGAGAGGATGACTGACGGGGGGCCGCGGAGAGGATGACTGGCGGGGGGCCGCGGAGAGGATGACTGACGGGGGGCCGCGGAGAGGATGACTGACGGGGCGCCGCGGAGAGGATGACTGACGGGGGGCTGCGGAGAGGATGACTGGCGGGGCGCCGCGGAGAGGATGACTGACGGGGGGCCGCGGAGAGGATGACTGGCGGGGGGCCGCGGAGAGGATGACTGACAGGGGGCTGCAGGGAAGAATGACTGACGAGGGGCCGCGGAGAGGATGACTGACGGGGGGCCACGGAGAGGATGACTGAGGGATCTCATTCTTGGGCTTCACTGCTGAACTTTATGGTGCGGAGTCTTATGTTGGTGGTTTGGGCAATGCAATGAATATATCGGGGGCTGACATTTAGGGGGCCATAGTCTGCTTTCCTTATGTTCCTGCTGTATGGGGGGCGCTCCTCCTGTGCAACCACAAGTCTCCCCGCTCGCAGCACATGGAGAGACTCTGCGTCCGTATCTTTTTACCTCTTAGGCCGGCGTCACACTAGCGAGTTTTACGGACGTATGAGAGGTGCAGAAAATATGGATTGCATACGGTACAATGAATCTCTATGGCCCAGCTCCTATCTGCCGTATTTTACTGATCCGTATTATACGGTCTTGTACGGCCGTAGAAAATTGCAGCATGCTGCGTTTGTCACCGTATTACGCAAAAAAATCGCCAATGAAAGTCTATGGGTGCGAGAAAAATACGGATTACACACGGACCAGCAGTGTGACTTGCGACAAATACGCAGCGGTGTTCTATAGAAAAGCCGGTAATTCAGTGCGGTGTACAGTAAAATCACACTGACAGAATAGAATAGGTAGAATAAATGTCTACACATAGAATAGGTATATATACATATATATATGTCAGTGAGACACATATATATATTTATATTTCATACAGCGCTAGATATCATAAAAGCCGGTAATTCAATTGCCGGCTTTTCCTCTCTCCTTCCCAAACCCGACATGATATAAGACATGGTTTACATACAGTAAACCATCTCATATCCCTTTTTTTTTTGCATATTCCACACTGCTAATGTTAGTAGTGTATGTGCAAAATTTGTGCACTCTAGCTATTAAATTAAAGGGTTAAATCGCGGAAAAAATTGGCGTGGGCTCCCGCGCAATTTTCTCCGCCAGAGTGGTAAAGCCAGTGACTGAGGGCAGATATTAACCCCTTTCTGACCTCGGACGGGATAGTACGTCCGAGGTCAGATCCCCTGCTTTGATGCAGGTCTCCGGCGGTGAGCCCGCATCAAAGCCGGGACATGTCAGCTGTTTTGAACAGCTGACATGTGCCCGCAATAGCGGCGGGTGAAATCGCGATTCACCCGCCGCTATTAACTAGTTAAATGCCGCTGTCAAACGCAGACAGCGGCATTTAACCGGCCGGGCGGCCGGAAATGAGCGCATCGCCGACCCCGTCACATGATCGGAGGTCGGCGATACTTCAGAGTAGTGACCATAGAGGTCCTTGAGACCTCTATGGTTACTGATCCCCGGCAGCTGTGAGCGCCACCCTGTGGTCGGCGCTCACAGCACACCTGCATTTCTGCTACATAGCAGCGAACATCAGATCGCTGCTATGAAGCAGAGGCGATCGTGTTGTGCCTTCTAGCCTCCCATGGAGGCTATTGAAGCATGGCAAAAATCAATAAAAAAAAAGCATTAACCTGATCGCTAAACGGCGTAACGAGAAAAAATTTTGAAACGCCAGAATTACGTTTTTTTTTGTCGCCGCGACATTGCATTAAAATGCAATAACAGGCGATCAAAAGAACGTATCTGCACCAAAATGGTATCATTAAAAACGCTGGCTCGGCACGCAAAAAATAAGCCCTCAACCGACCCCAGATCATGAAAAATGGAGACGCTACGGGTATCGGAAAATGGCGCAATTTTTTTTTATTTTTTTTTTTTAACAAAGTTGGGAATTTTTTTTCACCACTTATATAAAAAATAACCTAGTCATGTTAGGTGTCTATGAACTCGTACTGACCTGGAGAATCATAATGGCAGGTCAGTTTTAGCATTTAGTGAACCTAGCAAAAAAGCCAAACAAAAAAAGTGTGGGACTGCACTTTTTTGCAATTTCACCGCACTTGGAATTTTTTTTCCCGTTTTCTAGTACACGACATGGTAAAACCAATGATTTCGTTCAAAAGTACAACTCGTCCCGCAAAAAATAAGCCCTCACATGGCCAAATTGACGGAAAATTACAAAAGTTATGGCTCTGGGAAGAACCTAGCAAAAAAGCCAAACAAAAAAAGTGTGGGACTGCACTTTTTTGCAATTTCACCGCACTTGGAATTTTTTTTCCCGTTTTCTAGTACACGACATGGTAAAACCAATGATTTCGTTCAAAAGTACAACTCGTCCTGCAAAAAATAAGCCCTCACATGGCCAAATTGACGGAAAATTACAAAAGTTATGGCTCTGGGAAGAAGGGGAGCGAAAAACAAACACGGAAAAACGGAAAATCCCAAGGTCATGAAGGGGTTAATAGACTAGGGAGGTACCATGGTTATATGACACCCCCCCCCCCCCCCTGGCTAAAAACATCTGCCCCCAGCCACCCCAGAAAAGGCACATCTGGAAGATGCGCCTATTCTGGCACTTGGCCACTCTCTTCCCACTCCCGTGTAGCGGTGGGATATGGGGTAATGAAGGGTTAATGTCACCTTGCTATTGTAAGGTGACATTAAGCCAGATTAATAATGGAGAGGCGTCAATTATGACACCTATCCATTATTAATCCAATAGTACGAAATGGTTAATAAAACACATTACAAAGTACTTTAATGAAATAAAGACACAGGGTGTTGTAATATTACATTATTCTCTTAATCCACCTGAAGACCCCCGTTCTGTAAAAAAGGAAAAATAAAAAATCAACAATATCCCATACCGTCCGGCATTCTGGAACGTCCAACGATGTAAATCCATCTGAAGGGGTTAAATCATTTTACACCCAGGAGCTCTGATAATGCAGTTGTGCTCGTGGATGTAAAACTCCGGGGCAGGGCCGGACTGGCCATCGGGCAGTTCTGGCAAATGCCAGAAGGGCCGGTGGCAGTAGTGGGCCGCTCGAGTGTGCCGCTGTCGGCGCACTCCCGGCCCCGCATTCAACTATACCGGCGTCATAGACGCCGGTACAGTTGAATGCAATGATGGAGGAGAGAGCGTCTGCTGACGCTTCCTCTCCCATCATTCCCCGCTCTGCCTGGCGCCTGCCGCTGACACTGCGGGTGCGCGATGACGTCATATCATCGCGCACCTGCTGTGTGACCGTGCGGGCAGACTGCGACTGCTGAGACCAGAGCCAGAGCAGCGCGGGGCAGGAGGAAAGGTGAGTAGAGTGGTTTTTTGGTTTTTTCATCAATGAGTGATGACTGGATTGTGGAGCTATTGGGGGAAGGGGGGGGGGCCTCTGCTGCATTCCATTCTATGGGCCTCTGCTGCATTATATTCTATGGGGCTGGCTGCATTCCATTCTATGGGCCTCTGCTGCATTATATTCTATGGGGCTGGCTGCATTATATTCTATGGGCCTCTGCTGCATTATATTCTATGGGGCTGGCTGCATTCTATTCTATGGGCCTCTGCTGCATTATATTCTATGGGGCTGGCTGCATTATATTCTATGGGCCTCTGCTGCATTATATTCTATGGGGCTGGCTGCATTATATTCTATGGGCCTCTGTTGCATTATATTCTATGGGGCTGGCTGCATTCCATTCTATGGGCCTCTGCTGCATTATATTCTATGGGGCTGGCTGCATTCCATTCTATGGGCCTCTGCTGCATTATATTCTATGGGGCTGTGCTGTATTCCATTCTATGGGCCTCTGCTGCATTATATTCTATGGGGCTGGCTGCATTCCATTCTATGGGCCTCTGCTGCATTATATTCTATGGGGCTGGCTGCATTCCATTCTATGGGCCTCTGCTGCATTATATTCTATGGGGCTGGCTGCATTCCATTCTATGGGCCTCTGCTGCATTATATTCTATAGGGCTGGCTGCATTCTATGGGCCTCTGCTGCATTATATTCTATGGGGCTGTGCTGCATTCCATTCTATGGGCCTCTGCTGCATTATATTCTATGGGGCTGGCTGCATTCCATTCTATGGGCCTCTGCTGCATTATATTCTATGGGGCTGGCTGCATTCCATTCTATGGGCCTCTGCTGCATTATATTCTATGGGGCTGGCTGCATTCCATTCTATGGGCCTCTGCTGCAATATATTCTATGGGGCTGGCTGCATTCCATTCTATGGGCCTCTGCTGCATTATATTCTATGGGGCTGGCTGCATTCCATTCTATGGGCGTCTGCTGCATTATATTCTATAGGGCTGGCTGCATTCCATTCTATGGGCCTCTGCTGCATTATATTCTATGGGGCTGTGCTGCATTCCATTCTATGGGCCTCTGCTGCATTATATTCTATGGGGCTGGCTGCATTCCATTCTATGGGCCTCTGCTGCATTATATTCTATGGGGCTGGCTGCATTCCATTCTATGGGCCTCTGCTGCATTATATTCTATGGGGCTGGCTGCATTCCACTCTATGGGCCTCTGCTGCATTATATTCTATGGGGCTGGCTGCATTCCATTCTATGGGCCTCTGCTGCATTATATTCTATGGGGCTGGCTGCATTCCACTCTATGGGCCTCTGCTGCATTATATTCTATGGGGCTGGCTGCATTCCATTCTATGGGCCTCTGCTGCATTATATTCTATGGGGCTGGCTGCATTCCATTCTATGGGCCTCTGCTGCATTATATTCTATGGGCCTCTGCTGCATTATATTCTATGGGCCTCTGCTGCATTATATTCTATGGGCCTGTGCTGCATTATATTCTATGGGCCTGTGCTGCATTATATTCTATGGGCCTGTGCTGCATTATATTCTATGGGCCTGTGCTGCATTATATTCTATGGGCCTGTGCTGCATTATATTCTATGGGGGCTGTGCTGCATTACATTCTATGGGGGCTGTGCAGCATTACATTCTATGGGGCTGTGCTGTATTACATTCTATGGGGGCTGAGCTGTAATGCTGGATACAGCTGTAATTATATGTTATATAGCTGTGTTACACTCCCCTCACTTCTTGTAGCCTACAAGTGTACAAAGATATTATACAGTCACCATGTGACAAGTGGGCCTGTGTGACTTCAAATGCCAGGGCTGAATTTTAGTCCCAGTCCGGCCCTGCTCCGGGGAATGAACGGAGTGCAGGGGAATGTCCTGTAGTTACCTTGAGTCGCAGTGATGCGCCCTCTGCTGGATGTCCTCATATGAACTCGAGCGTGGGAAAAATTCCCAGGCTCAAGTTCATATGAGGACATCCAGCAGAGGGCACATCACCGCGACTCAAGGTAACTACAGGACATTCCCCTGCACTCCGTTCATTCCCTGTATTTTTACAACCAGGAGCACAGCTGCTTTAGCAGAGCTCCTGGGTGTAAAATGATTTAACCCCTTCAGATGGATTTACATCGTGGGACTTGCCAGAACGACGGAAGGTATGGGATATTGTTGTTTTTTTATTTTTCCTTTTTTACAGAAGGAGGGTCTTCAGGTGGATTAAGAGTATAATAAAATATTACACCCTGTGTCTTTATTTCATTAAAGTACTTTGTAATAGTGTGTGTGTGTGTGTGTTTTATTAACCATTTCGTACTATTGGATTAATAATGGATAGGTGTCATAATTGACGCCTCTCCATTATTAATGTGACCTAATGTCACCTTACAATAGCAAGGTGATATTAACCCTTCATTACCCCATATCCCACCGCTACACGGGAGTGGGAAGAGAGTGGCCAAGTGCCAGAATAGGCGGATCTTCCAGATGTGCCTTTTCTGGGGGCAGATGTTTTTAGCCGGGGGGGGGGGGGGGGGGCAATAACTATGGACCCTCTCTAGGCTATTAATATCTGCCCTCAGTCACTGGCTTTAACACTCTGGCGGAGAAAATTTTTTCCGCGATTTAACCCCTTAATTTAATAGAGCGCACAAATTTTGTACATACACACTACTAACATTAGTAGTGTGGAATATGCAAAAAAAAAAAAAGGGATATGAGATGGTTTACTGTATGTAATCATGCCTCATAACCTGTCGGGTATGGGAAGGAGATGGCAAAAGCCGGCAATTGAATTACCGGCTTTTATGCTATCTAGCGCTGAATTAAATATATATAATATATGTGTGTCAATGATATATATATATACTGTATATATGTTTTCCCGAACATTTGAGCACATAAATCCATTAGATGTCGGTTTTGCAAGCCTGCGAGAAAATATCGCAGTACGGATGCCATACGGATTACATACGGAGGATGCCATGCGCAAAATACGCTGACACACCCTGCCTACGGAGGACATACGGATTACTATTTTGGGAACATTTCTGCGTATTACGGCCGTAAAAAACGGACCGTATTTTCATACGCTGAGTGTGACGCCGTCCTTATATCAAGTGTTGCAGCTTCATCTCCCTCCTGTCCCCTTCCCTCTCTTCCTCTATATGATATTTTTGGAATCCATTAATTATATTAGGTATGGATAATGACTCCTCATCTGCAGTGTTTTAGATCCCTGAATGCCGTGTTATAAAGGATCTATTCCTACGATTCTATATCGATCTGCTCCTCTGGCTCGATCACATGGTGCCTGCGAATCGGACTGCTCCATTAACGTGACACGTTCCCTTTAAATATCAGGATCTTTCCTGCAGGGGCTGATGTGGAGTGGACGATATTCCTCCTCCCAGCCTTCTCGTGGCTGAGTCTCAGCAGTGACGCACAGCCGGTGATGACTCACACTTCACCCTGCCAGGGACCTTGTATGATCCGCTCCTGACAGGTGCACAGATTTCAGAACTTAGATTTCTGTGCCCTCCGCCCCCAGCCCTATGGCTGTAGCGCCCCTCCGCCCCCAGCCCTATGGCTGTAGCGCCCCTCCGCCCCCAGCCCTATGTCTGTAGCGCCCCTCCGCCCCCAGCCCTATGTCTGTAGCGCCCCTCCGCCCCCAGCCCTATGGCTGTAGCGCCCCTCCGCCCCCAGCCCTATGTCTGTAGCGCCCCTCCGCCCCCAGCCCTATGTCTGTAGCGCCCCTCCGCCCCCAGCCCTATGTCTGTAGCGCCCCTCCGCCCCCAGCCCTATGTCTGTAGCGCCCCTCCGCCCCCAGCCCTATGTCTGTAGCGCCCCTCCGCCCCCAGCCCTATGTCTGTAGCGCCCCTCCGCCCCCAGCCCTATGTCTGTAGCGCCCCTCTGCCCCCAGCCCTATGTCTGTAGCGCCCCTCCGCCCCCAGCCCTATGTCTGTAGCGCCCCTCCGCCCCCAGCCCTATGTCTGTAGCGCCCCTCCGCCCCCAGCCCTATGTCTGTAGCGCCCCTCCGCCCCCAGCCCTATGTCTGTAGCGCCCCTCCGCCCCCAGCCCTATGGCTGTAGCGCCCCTCCGCCCCCAGCCCTATGTCTGTAGCGCCCCTCCGCCCCCAGCCCTATGTCTGTAGCGCCCCTCCGCCCCCAGCCCTATGTCTGTAGCGCCCCTCCGCCCCCAGCCCTATGTCTGTAGCGCCCCTCCGCCCCCAGCCCTATGTCTGTAGCGCCCCTCCGCCCCCAGCCCTATGTCTGTAGCGCCCCTCCGCCCCCAGCCCTATGTCTGTAGCGCCCCTCTGCCCCCAGCCCTATGTCTGTAGCGCCCCTCCGCCCCCAGCCCTATGTCTGTAGCGCCCCTCCGCCCCCAGCCCTATGTCTGTAGCGCCCCTCCGCCCCCAGCCCTATGTCTGTAGCGCCCCTCCGCCCCAGCCCTATGTCTGTAGCGACCCTCCGCCCCCAGCCCTATGTCTGTAGCGCCCCTCCACCCCCAGCCCTATGTAGCGCCCCCAGCCCTATGTCTGTAGCGCCCCTCAGCCCTATGTAGCGCCCCTCCACCCCCAGCCCTATGTAGCGCCCCCAGCCCTATGTCTGTAGCGCCCCTCCGCCCCCAGCCCTATGTCTGTAGCGCCCCCAGCCCTATGTCTGTAGCGCCCCTCCGCCCCAGCCCTATGTCTGTAGCGCCCCTCCGCCCCCAGCCCTATGTCTGTAGCGCCCCTGAGTCTCACAATCTGCAGTCCGGCTGTGATCCCTGTAGGATCTTGGTAGAGCTGGTGACCACCGATGTGGCGCCATTACTCTAGGCTTTCCTTAGCCCGGCCCTCCTGGCTGCACAATGTGCTTTTCCAAGTCTTGCAGCCACTGTCTGCTGCATGTGACAGCGGCAGCGAAGAGACAGCAGAATCTCTCCCCCACTTCATCCAGCTTACTGTTCTCCATATGTGTCAGTGTCCACTGCAGCTCCAGCATTCTGTGAATAAAGCAGGTGGATCAGGATGAGCAGAGCTTCATGTTCTTCCCAAATGGAGTAGAGCAAGAAATTGTGGAACGGTGCATTAATCCTACAAGATTCCATCATCTATAATAACCCAGTGATCATCTACGTGTGCCATGTGATCAGTGTTGTGCCTTCACCTCTGCCCCTCCTGTCACCTGGGTCCCTGTCATATGTGATGGCGACTGGAGAACCACAGGCGAAGCGTCATCCGGAATTACCCCGGCTCAGGCGAGGAGCCAGATCCCACAGCTTCTCCAGTGAAGAAAAAATGATTAGTGATCGCCGAGCGTAAAAATCCCAAATAATGGAGAGATTAGGAATGTCATCACTAGAGACACTGACTGCTGCATCTAATCTTGTCTGATGAACCACTGTATCCAATCAATGTTATGCTGTCTGCTGACCTACTGTATCTAATCCTGTTATCCTGTATCTAATCTCGTGTGATACTGTCTGCTGACTTACTGTATCTAATCGTGCGATACTGTCTGACCTACTGTATCTAATCTTGTGTGATACGGTCTCGCCTACTGTATCCAATCTTGTGTGATCCTGTCTGCTGACCTACTGTATCTAATCTCGTGTGATACTGTCTGCTGACATACTGTATCTAATCTCGTGTGATACTGTATCCTGACCTGCTGTATCTAATCGTGTGATACTCTGACATGCTGTATCTAATCTTGTGTGATACTGCCTGCCGGGTCCCTTCCTGATGGGCGATTCTCCATTTTTGTGTTTTCAGGTCTTTTTTCCTCCTCTTCCTCTCGTCTCTTTTGCATTTTCCGTCCCGCGGCCGTTCTGTTTCTTGTGGACGAGTTGTAGTTTTCATTGACACGTCTCATTTTCTCTGGCGCAATAGTTAAATTAAATAATGTTTTGTCATTTTTTTCGGAAACCCATATGTTCTGTTCCCTGTAGATGAAGCCGTGAGGACGGTGGATGGACATTAGCGCGCACGCTCTTCTCCAAATGGTCCTTGTAAATGCTGCTGATAGTGACTGACAGCAGCATTCGGATCTCGCGCCTTTCCTTGCGGTCAGTGGTATCTGCCAGGTATGGGGCGAGCACAGCTCTGTACAAATGCTCAGGGCATGGGAGCTACTATTGTAATGTCCTCTATCAGGAAAGGGTTAAACCTCCTGACCCCCAATGCAAAATCGGCAGCCCTGTGCCACTTATGTGGTGGCTGAGATACTCTCGGGCCCCCGGTCACCAGGGCCCGGATGTGCCTGCTTCCTTGGCACCCCCTTGAGCTTCCCTTGTGAATATTCTGCTCTTCTGCTCATTGCTTCGGTCGGTACAATGTGCCACAGGGACCACCAGGCCACCACGGTCATCGGGCTGTAGCCTCAAGGCTCGGCTCCCCCAGAATATACCCCGTGTATGTTGGGCCGTGGCCTGTACGCGTGTGGTACGTAGACATCATGTACCCGAGGGGCAGTGCAGCATTACATGGCGGCCATTCGAGGAGCCATTTCTGCAGAGCAGCTCTCCATTATAGGCCACTTTACGTGACCACCACGAGGAGGGTCAGGACGTTGACCTGCTGCCAGTTCTGCGCCCCGGGCTGCTGGTGACATTTGATCCCGGACGGGGAGGAAGGCTGTCATTATGTGCAGGATTACGTCGTCTCGGCTCCGCGTTCACAGGTTAATTTCTTCTGCTTTATCCCTAATCACCTGCTCCAAAAACACAACATCTCGCCCACAGTGATGAGAGTACCACCCACTTCTGGCATCCACCGCCACCCAGCAAGACACGTGACCGGCAGAGCAAATCATCCCAGAGCCAAGACACCTCAGTCAATATTTGTCAGAAACTTCTCCGCAGCTTCGTTTGACGCAACTGAGGTGGAAGCCCAGAGAAGAATGAGCTCATGGAAAAGCTGAGCGAGCGGCTCCCGCTGCGACACATGTCCGCACCATGAAGGACCGGCTAGAGGAGCTCAAGAACAGAACCAACCCGGACGACCTGCTGGACTACGATGACCAACTGGCCTTCGATAACCCTGTCTTCCAAGATGCTGAGACTAGCGGGATGGACGTCTTCTTCCAGGAGATCTCCAGCTTGTGTGATGCCCTGAAGAAGCTCAAAGCCTTGGCGGAGACAATCGAGAGCAAGCAAGAAGAGGTTCTGTGCAGCACGACCGAAGCCAAGATCTGCGAGGGTAAGAAGGAATTAAGCACCATGAAGAACCTGCTCACCTCCGATGCCAAGACCCTGCAGTCCCAGCTCAGCCTCATGAAGACCAGCCTGACCCAGCATGATAAGAGCTGGATGGCGGAGCACCGGATCCGCCAAAGTCAATTCACTGTTATATCCAACCGATTCCGGGAGGTCATGTCCCAGCATTACATCAACGAGACCCGCTACGTGGGGAAACTGAAGGAGCAGATCATGCGGCAGGCGGACCTGGCCGGCCTGGACCTCCAGGAGGAGGAGATCAATGAGCTGATTGGGAGTCCAGTGGCTCCGCAGATCGTTGGCAATGACCTGGAGATTCTTAAGGTGAAGCAGCACTTAGCCGTTGCCCAGGAGAGGCACAAGCAGCTGCTGGACCTGGAGGTCCAGATAACTGAGCTGCACTCCCTCTTCATCCAGCTGGACCTGCTGGTGTCGGAGCAGGAGGGCGTCATTAATAACATTGAGTATAACGTCCTGAACACCATGGATTATATCTCACAGTCCAACGAGCAAGTGAAGAAGGCGCTAAAGTACCAGAGGCAGTCCCGGATCTCAGCGGTCATATCCGCGGTGCTCGGACTCTGTGCGTGCTGCACCTGCCTCTCCTGTATGTCCGGAGCCGTGCGGTAATGTCCTGGGGATGGCGCCATTCTCGTTTGTGAGGATTATTCGTTTTACTTAAAGGGACAGTATGGAGTATATAATGGTGCCAGAGCGTTATAAGAGATGCGGCTGATACCAGTCACACAGAATAGCCTCTCGGCACTGGAGACTTGTGATCATTGAGGGCAGAGAGGTCTCCATACTTCATGTCACTTATCCTATTCATGAACATTACAATCGCCTCTCCACAGTAATGGCTGATACCAGGGAGTAATAAATTGTAGTTACCTGTCCTACGGTAGCCTCCCAAAGTAATGGCTGATAACAGGGAGCAATAGATTGCATTGACTTGCACTGCCCAGACTGCCAGGTGTCAGGAGTGGATGGATGATTCGTAGTCCTGTGTTCTTGCTGCTAGGATGATGTTTATGTCCTGACTTTATTCTATGATATTAAATTGTGATATATTATGATAATCCGTGGCGTTATTTCTCCATCATGTGTGCAGCGGGTGAGGGGCGCACATTGTGGGGGCTGCATACCGAGCACTAGTGTACACAGGTTACGTGCTGGGCAATGGAACCATCCTCAAACCTCTTACTGCTGATCTGCTGGGGAGGAAAGTGGAGGGCATGTGGCCCCTGGGTCTGGGCTGTGGCCCCTGGCTCCTACCTTCCATCAGTGCTCTGTGCCATAATCGCTCCCTGCTGTCCCCCTGAACATATCTGTGACCCACAATCCACACACAGATTGGGGGTCTCGGTGCCTTATGTTCTCCCTTTGCAATGATGAATGCCCGCGTCATAGTGAGGAGAATCGCTGTCTGTGTCTCCCATTGATTATCGTGGCTGATGATGGTGGATTGTTGCAATAACAGCACTGTGGTGTTGGTAGTGGCTCTGGTGGTGATGGAGTAGTAGTAGCCATGGATTTTAGTGGTGGGGTTGGTAATATCTGTGGCAATGGGGGGGTAGTAGTGACTAACAGTTGAAATGGCTCGGTGGTGTTAGTGGCTTTGGTGCTGGGACAGTAGTGGCTGTGAGGGTGATAGTAGCTCAGGCAGAGGGGGTGGTAGTTTCAGTGGTAGTTGGGGGTGGCTGTGGCACTGTTGGTGACAGTGACGATTGAGGGGGTGGTAGTGGCGATGGTGGTAGTAGCAGTGGTGGTGGTGATAGTGTAAGTGATTGTGGAAGTATGAGCAGTGGGGGACTGGCAGTGGAGGTAGTTGCAGAGGTGGTGGCAGTAGCAGTGGTGGGGGTAGTTTTGGCTGTGACAGTGGTAGTGGTGGTGGCAGTGGTGGTAATAGCAGTGGCGGGGTGTGGCAGTGATGTTAGTAGCAGTTGGGGATGACAGTGGTGGGGTGCTGATAGTAGCAGTAATGGGGATGGTGGTAGTGGTGGTAGTAGCGGTGGTGGTAGTAGCAGTGGTGGGTGTAGTGGTAGCAGTAGTGGGGGTGTTGGTAGTAGCAGTGGCAGGATGGTGGTAGTGGTGGATAGTAGCAGGGGTGGTGGTAGTAGCAGTGATGGTAGTAGCAATGGTGTTAGTGGTGGTAGTAGCAGTGGCTGGGTGGTAGTAGCAGTGGTGAGGGTGTTGGTGGTAGCACCCTTGGTGGTAGTAGTAGCAGCAGGGTTGAGGGTGGTGGTAGCAATGGTGGTAGCAGTGGTGAGGGTTGTGGCAATGGTGATAGTAGCACTGGTGGGTGTGGTGCTAGTAAGTGGTGAGGGTTGTGGCAATGGCGGCAGTAGCAGTGGTGGTAGTAGCACTGGTGGGGTAGCAGTAGTAGGTGTAATAGCAGTGGTGGGGGTGGTGGTAGTAATGATAGTGGTGGGTAGTAGCGGGGGTGGTGGTAGCAGTGGTGGGGGTGGTTGTAGTGGCAAGGGTGGGGTGGTGGCAGCATTGGTGATAGCAGTGGTGGGGGTGTGGTAGTAGTAGCAGTGGCGGGGTGGTGGCATTCGTGAGTGGCGGTGATGGTGGTAGTAGCAGTGGTGGCAATAGTGGCAGTAATAGTAGTAGCAGTGGTAGTAGCAGTTGCGGAGGATGGCAGTGGTGATAGCAGTGGGGGGGGTGGTAGCAGTGGTGGGCGTGCTGATAGTAGCAGTGGTGGGAATGATGGTGGTAGCAGTGGCGGGGGTGGTGGTAGTGGTGGGAATGATGGTGGTAGCAGTGGCGGGGGTGGTGGTAGTGGTGTGTAGTAGCAGGAGTGGTGGTAGTGGCAGTGACGGGGTTGTAGTGGTGGTGGTAGCAGTGGTGGGGTAGCGGTAGTGTCAGTGGTGGCGATAGCAGTGGCAGTAATAGTAGTGGCAGTGGTGGTAGTAGCAGTGGTGGGGTAGTGGTGGTAGCAGTTGGGAGGTGTGGTAGTAGCAGTTGCGGGGGATGGCAGTGGTGGGGTAGTGGTAGCAGTGGTGGTAGTAGCATTTGTGGGGGTGTTGGTAGTAGCAGTAGTGGGAGTGGTTTTAATAGTAGTGGAGAGGTAATGGTAGTTGTAACAGTGGTGGGGGTGGTGGTAGTAGTAGCAGTGGCGGGGGTTGTGGTGGTAGTGGTAGCCGTGGTGGGAGTGGTAGTAGTGGGAGTGGTGATAGTAGTAGTGGCGAGGGTGGTAGTAGCAGTGGCAGGGGTTATGGTAGTAGCAGTGGTGGGGGTGGTAGTGGTAGTAGTAGCAGTGGCGGGGGTGGTGATAGAAGCAGTGGCGGGGTGGTGGTAGTAGCAGAGGTGGGGTTGTGGTAGGAGTAGCAGTGGTGGTAGTGGTGATAGCTGTAGTGGGGGTGGTAGTAGCAGTGGGGGTGGTAGTAGCAGTGAGGGAGTGGTGATAGTAGCTGTGATGGTAGTGGTGATAGCAGTGGCGGGGGTGGTAGTAGCAGTGGCGGGAGTGGTGATAGTAGCGGTGGTGGTAGTGGCAGGAGTGGTGATAGTTGTAGTGGTAGTAGTAGCAGTGGCGGGGTAGTGGTAGTAGCAGTGGTGGGGGTGATAGTAGCAGTGGCGGGGTGGTGGTAGTGGCAGGAGTGGTGATAGTAGCAGTGGTGGGGGTGATGGTAGTGGTGATAGCAGTGGCGGGAGTGGTGATAGTAGCGGTGGTGATAGTTGCAGTGGTAGTAGTAGCAGTGGCGGGGGTGGTAGTGGTGATAGTGGCACGGGTGGTAGTAGTAGTGATAGTAGCAGTGGCGGGGGTAGTGGTAGTAGTAGCAGTGGCGGGGGTAGTGGTAGTAGTAGCAGTGGCGGGGTGGTGGCAATGACGATTGAGGCGGCAGCTGCTGTTATTTTGGATGTATTTTCGCTATAATTTATTACATTGCTTCCATCTTTCCTCTATTTTCCGATCTTTACATTTTACTGATTGTCTCCAATTTTGGGTTGTGATAATATCTGCACCGTTTTCACATGGACAGAGAAGCCAGGAGCAGAGCGTGGTATATTCAGGACGAGGCGTATACTGTACATGTGCTGTATATACTGTGCGCTGCCTGTGCAGGTCCAGGTGCTGGATATACCAGCCGTGCCGTGACTGCTGTACACCCTGTGCTATATTGTATACATTATACACCCTATGGAACGTATGTGCGGTATACGCTGTACGAGGAGCTGTATATACAACGTATGATGATAAAACACACGAGAGGGGTTTGGTTGCGATGATCTCTCTATGGACTTTGCTGTAGATATTTAGAGAGGTGATAAATCAACATAACAGATGGGCCCTGGCAGGTGCCAGATTATCAGGTTTATGGATCATGGTAGATGCCAGATTATCATATTTATGGGTCTGGCAGGGTAGGTGCTGGATTAGATTTATGGGTCCTGGCAGGTGCTGGATTATCAAGTTTGTTTCTCCTGGCAGGTGCCAGATTATCAGGTTTGTGGCTCTTGGCAGGTGCCGGAATATCAGGATTGCGTGTCCTGGCACATGCCGGATTATCAGGTTTATGGATCCTGGCAGGTGCTACATTATCAGATTTATGGGTGCTGGCTTATCGGGATTGAGGGTCCTGGCAGGTGCTGGATTATCAAATTTATTCAGACAGGTGCTGGATTATCAAATTTATTTATCCTGGCAGGTGCCAAATCATGAGGTTTCTGGCTCCTGGCAGGTGCCGGATTATTAGGATTGTGGGTCCGGTCAGGTGCCGGATTATCAGATTTGTGGCTCCTGGCAGGTGCTGGATTATCAGGTAGTCTGGATTATTGGATGGCCATTGTTACTCTGTAGAAATCTATTGTTTCATCGCTAGCAAATAAAATGATTTCAGGTGATCAAATAACGACCGGGAGAACCGGCTGTCTCCAAGCAACAGTGTAAATATTTACCCGAGGAGTCGCTTTATGGGATAACGGCGATGAAGGAGAATTATATGTGACACAGGTGATAAGCCTCCACTGCTGAGCATCACCTAGGGGCCCTCAGACCGGCCCCGGGGCCCAAGTATCCGCAGCTCCGGCTCCATACATCATATATGATATTGGAGGAATGTGACTTGTCCTCGTCTCCGGCAGAAATACCCGGTGTAACGAGCTGATATATATGTTGCAATATTGTGTTTCAAATGTTTTTATTAAAATTTTAACATTTTCAATGGGGGAAATACAAATAAACAAGGAAAATAAGGGAAAAAATTAGGAAATTAAAAGAAAGAACAAAATACTAGAAAACTCTACCAATACAGAAAGCATCAAGATTTGGCATTTAATACAGATTAAAGCAGAACCGATAATATGTTGCAATATTGTAACAATCTGGCCACCAAGATGGCAGAACCGTGAGATTCCTGCAGATCTCGTCAGTGGCCGCTGGAGTCTCCCCAGCGTTATGGGAAATCCGCATCTGCATATCCGTCAGTTTTCACCCCTTATTACTTCTCCCACGGGTCCGTATGATGTATGACCACAGCGTTGGTCGGCCTTGGCTGCATTTGACCAGTACAGAACTGTACAAAAATTTTACGCAGGTGTGGAAACAATGATGCAAAGTAAAAATGCTATTAAAAAAAAAAATTAAATATATACAGCGGTCAGGGTAATGTCCCAAATTCAACTGTGTCCTCAGGTGTCAAAAAAAAAAAAAAAAAAAAACCTTTTTTTTTGCTTTGTGTCACCATTTTCTGAGCCCCGTAACGTTTTTATTTTTCCATCAATAGTGCTGTTTTTAGATACTATGTGGGCTTTTTAGGTCGCTGTGACAACTAAAAAACCACAATTCTGCCATTTTGATTTTATTTTATCTTTACAGCGTTTACCATATGGGTTAATTCAGTTTATATTCTGATAGACTGGGCTTTTACAGACCCAGTGATACCAAATATGTCTATTTTAATTTTCTTTATTTTTAACAGAGTAACTTAGGAGTGAACAAATGTTTTTATATTGTCTGTTTCTCATGTGCCTTGTTATAGGTAAATGTGGCCCTGGTGACATAATGTCTACAGCGTATGTGGCCACTGCAGACAATCATTGAGTTTAGCACAGCGGTTGAGCTCAGGGATTGGCTGCAGCGGTAACATGTACTACAGACCTGATGTCACCACTGTAGACAAAGACTGGAGCAGCAGCAGGGAGCCGGCACTGGAGCGGAGGACGGTAGGTACGTAGGTGGCATGCAGAAGGTTGAAAGGAGAAATCGCTTTTAAGAGTCTTCTCTCTAAACTTTTCCACAGCTCATTGTGATATTCAAAGCTGTGACATGCAATGCACTGAGGGTAGGGAGGACCGCTGAGGAGAAGACCTGGGGGCAGAGAGGACGCCAAGGAGATGATATGAGAGCAGCAATAGGAGCACTGAGGCGGCCTGAGAGCAACGCCAAGGAGACATCCCGAGGGCAGCGAGGAGCCCCAAGGAGATGGACCGAGGGCAGCGAGGAGCCCCGAGGAGATGGACCGAGGGCAGCGAGGAGATGGAAGGAGGACAGCGAGGAGCCCCGAGGAGATGGAAGGAGGACAACGAGGAGCCCCGAGGAGATGGACCGAGGGCAGGGAGGAGCCCCGAGGAGATGGACCGAGGGCAGGGAGGAGCCCCGAGGAGATGGACCGAGGGCAGCGAGGAGCCCAGAGGAGATGGACCGAGGGCAGCGAGGAGCCCCGAGGAGATGGACCGAGGGCAGCGAGGAGCCCCGAGGAGATGGACCGAGGGCAGCGAGGAGCGCCGAGGAGACTGCCCGAGGAGCGCCGAGGAGACTGCCCGAGGGCAGCGAGGAGCGCCGAGGAGACGGTCCAAGGGCAGATGGGAATGCAGTGGGATGGGACAGCTAGGACAGCCTGAGGCCAAAGAGGAATGCAGAAGGGATGACTTGAGAGCAGTGGAGACAACCTGAGGGCAGGGAGCAGTGCCGAGGAGATGGCCCAAGGGCAGCGAGGAGTGCTGAGGAGAAGGGAATGCAGTGGAGTGGGACAGGTAAGTAAGAGCCATAGGGCAGAAGGAGTGGAGTGCAGAAGGGATGACCTGAGAGCAGAGGAGACAGCCCAAGTGGAGAGAGGAGTTGCCAGAATGGCAGCAGCTCCGCCAGTGCTCAGCTCCAGGATGACCACAGACAGTCTCACGTTAGCTGTGAGGACTGTGACAGGTAGAAGACGTCTGTGTGACGCTGATCTCTTACGAAGAAGTCCCCGCAAAGTCCCACTGTTAATAAAGAGACATGTACTGAAGAGGATACAATTTGACAAAAAAAACATCAACTTGCCTAAAGACAAATGGAGAAACACTTTGTGGACTGAGGAAAGTAAAATTGTTACGCTGAAGAGGATAATGCCCTTGTAATGGGGGTTTCACCAAGACAACGAAACTAAACAGAGCAGTAAACAAGCAAAATCTTGGTTCCAGTCCAACAGAATTGATGTTATGGAGCGGCCGGCCCAATCCCCGGACCTTAATCCGATTGGCATTTTTATGTCCCCCATAAGTGTTTTTTCTGAGGCAAAGCCAACAAATGCCAAAAGATTGTGGGATGTCGTCCGAGCATCCTGGGCTGGAATAACAGGTGACCGGGGCAGAAGATGGTGACTCTGTGCAACATAGATGTGAAGCCGCTCTAAAAAAAACTGTGGGGAATAACTAAATATTAGGTCAGTGATTCACAGGAAGGATAAATCCACAAAAAATACATATTGTGAGTGTGTAAAGACAAAAGCAAACGCTGCTGTTTATTAGAACGGCCCAATGTTCATTATCTGTTATTTTCTATAAAGTAGTTAAACGTTATCTACATTTCTCTTCATGTTGTGAATTATAAATCAGCGAGCGATGTTCCCAATGCTGGAGATAAAACTAGCAGAAAGATTGTGTCATTAACTCAGGTTTTTGAACCCACTGCTATTATTTTGAACACTACAGTAAATGGGTGTGATGAGAGATGCGGCCTAACATTTTATCACTACAATCTATTTTTCTTCTTTGATGCTTGGGACAGACGCCTAACACTGGGGGTCCGGGCTCCACAGCACTGGGATACAGCATGTTTGGGGCCAATATCTATAAAGAGTTAAATGTTCTGCCCAGAAATGATGGAGCAGGAGCCTATAATTGAGCATGGTATGGTCACTGCCCTGAGGGCTTACAGCTCATTGGTGAAGTATCCAAAACTAATGGAAAATTATCTGGTAAATGGGCAGCGTCATGCAGGACTGCTATAGAGGGGCAAGCTCTTGGAGAGTTTAGGTCCTCTGCCTTGTAGCGTAACTTTACCTCCAAAAAGTTGTGCCCTCCAAACAAACATGGATACAGTGTAGCAGCCTCAGATTTTGACATCACAATCTTCCCAAATCCTAAACATCCCAAAAACTACAAAGTAATCTCATATAACTAGTTCTACTGCATTCTGCCAGCAGGGGGCGAGATTCCCCGACTACACAGTACAGGAGAGGCAATGCTGCCCCTGCAGGATGTGGAGGGAAGTGCTGTTTGCTCCTTCACACATTACATGGACACAGAATGGCACTGTATGCGGGGTAGTATGGGCACTGTGTGGCTTTACTAGGGCACATTGTGCAGTACAGTATGGCACCTTTTAAGGCAATGAGGCCACTATTTATCCTGTCATTCATTGAAATAATTTCTGTTCCAGTTGTTTCCACCCTGGTAGTTGTAGTCCAGCAGAAGCCGCACACCATAATCAGGTCGTACAGGATTGTGGGTTTTAGCATGTGAACTCGTTTGCTTTTATTGTTCACGAATCCTTAATGACAGATATAATACAGTATTGTATGTCAGAACTGCGGCCATTGTACAGGAGGACGTGTGTTATCATCCCGCATCGCCAATTATCTTCAATTATCACTAGCAGCGCTGGAGGTAAAGAGACGACGCTAAGAGGATCTTTTGTGTCATTTTATAAAGAATAAACTAAATTATTGATAAAAGACATAGAAATGACTGGAGACAATGGACGATACAGACGAGATACACAGAGGACGCGATACATTGTTACCGGGCCGGAATATCGGCCACAAATGTGTCCAAGAACTGAGCAGAACTAACAATATTTATCATTGTCCCGACATTCGCTATGAGCAACTGACTCAATGTTACCAGCAATCAGAATCTTGTATCACCCGTCGTATAGAGCAACATTAGTAAGGTTTTAATTCTAGACAGGTTAGGGCCATCCCATTGGGTTTACCTTGTCGTGGTGGGATGGCTTTTATGCTTTTTCTTACTCAAAATAGCGTAAGTCCCCGAAGTTATTTACATGAACCATTACTATTCAGCAATTTACTTGTAGGGTCTATGCTCATTTCTTTGTTTTTGTTTTCTTGGGTTTTGTTTGTGAAATGGCCACAGTGTGAACGTGCTCTTACACTTTGCACATAAACCAGCTCAGGTTTTTGGTTTTGACCTACATCTAGATTCTGCTTCAGACCTGCCATTTTTTTCTTCATCTGCCCTCGCGGTTTCCTGGGGTGTCCTACCTCACTTGTTGGTCTGCTGTTCAGCACAGCTTGTTATCCGGGTCCTTCCAGCCTTCCTTGCCAATGTCCTGGGTCCTTGTGCCCACCCCGACCTGTGGCTTCAGAATGCAGGACAAAGCGCTGACACACAGAACGGCTGAGCAAGGTCAGAGGAGAACGTGTATCCAGAGCGAGCGCCGCTTCGCCCCAGGATTTCAGCCTTGAGGCGATAAGGAAACAGATGGACTTTATATCCACTTGTCTGGAGTGATTCCTAATAATGCCAAAATAAGAGCTCACTCGCACAAGCGTATAAATCGGAAGAAAAACATCACATTGCAATATGACCAATGCTAGTAAATGAGTCAGAGATCATTTGTGAGTTTTTTCTCAGCTCAGATTGGATTGAGAAAAAAAATCACAGCATCCTGCGATTGTCTGCGAGAATCGGATCGCACTCGCCAATGCAAGATAATGGGTGCCAGAAAAAAACTGCATCGCACACGGACCATGCGTGTGCAGCGCCCCAGAGTCCTGGTCGTTGCAGTACTGTTGCTCCGCCGCTAAGGGGGGCTATGGTACGTCTGATGGCACTGAAGGAGTTCATCTGACCAGGTATCACAGACACCAATACATTTCACAGTCTGGCCTCCAGGGGGAGCTAAGGGTTCTATTTATTAGGCCACTCCTCACAATCTGGTAAAACTGGGGGTTAGGCAGGAAGTTAGAGAGAAAGCTGACTGGGTTGGAACCAGGCAACACCTTGTGGCAGAGTGTGTTGTAGGGGAAGATTCAGAGGGGTCCCTGTCAGGGGTGGGATCCTGACAGAGGCCTAGCAACCAGAGAGAACGTTACGGGACCGCGCCTGCACGATATAGCGGCGGTACCCCAAGAAAGGACAAGAAGCGAGGTTTATTGTGCTGAGTGAGAAACGAGATCAACGCAACAAGGAGAATACCAGTAGGAGTCGTGCTGTAAGACGAGGCAACATCCTATTGAGGTGCATAACCGGTGTCCGGAACGCCGAGGAAGTATAGAGCTCCAAGCCAAACTTCAAACCTACGGCAGGACAGTCAGTTATAGGCGGGCTGTCTCACCCAGACCCAGGAAGACACAGGGGGGTAACAACAGGAGTGGGGCGACGCTGGAGTCCCGGAAGAGCTCCGAGCCTCCCCGTCATACGGGTGCGTCCTAACCGTAAGATCAGGGGGACGTAGAGGGAGAACATCAGAATCGAGTTGTGAGGGAACACGAGAAACAGACACAACGGTTGTGGGTACTATCCCGTAAGCACAGCAGGGGAGGACCACAACACACAAGCGCAGGAAGGTAGGCACAGATTTCCACCTGCAAAGGGAACTCTGGAGGTGCCATCGGACCGGCCGGACTTGCGCAGCCTGGTTAACCGTATTCCGGACTGAGGACCCTGAAGCCTTCAGTAAAGAGGTAAAGAGACTGCAACCTGGTGTCCTCGTTATTTACCGCGACCGGCACTTCACCGCACCATAACATCATCATCTTACCACCACCTTTCATTGTGCGCCCCTCAGCAGGGTCACGGACCGGGTCTAGCCACCGTGACAACCCCAGAGCAGAGACTCAGAGGCCCGGTACCGGGTACCCCTCGGCCCTGCGGCACAGGGGGGGCGCTGCACGTCTGCCATCCGATTTTAACGCAACCATCTCAAGGGAAACCCGACATTTCATCAGCCGCGTACTGTAAATTCACAGCCCGAACCATCAGGCTAGAATAGATAGAAACATGTCAGTGAGTGCAGTGCATGTGCAGTGTACTGTAAATGTATTTAGCGAAGAAATATAAAAATACATTTAAAAAAATGGTGTGGGGTCCCCCTTATTTTTAATAACCAGCTGAGGGAAAGCGGACAGCTGTGAGCTGGTGTTATTATTCTGGGAAGGGACCAATATCCATGGATCTTCCCAGCCTATTAATATCAGCTCACAGCTGTCTGCGTAACCTTTACTGGTTATTAAAAAGGGGGGCCAAAACAAAAACCACATGCGGTCCCCCCTATTTTTAATAACCAGCAAAGGCTAAGCAAACAGCTGTGAGCTGATAATGATTCACGATTCTGGTGCTTTGCCAACACACCAGAGCAAGTGGGAAGAGCCGAGGCTATCGGGGTAATAGTTTTGGGGTTGATAACAGCTTTATGTCAGCTGACATCAAGCTCATGGGTTAGTAATGAAGAGGAGTCTGTCAGACACCCCCATTACTAACCCCGTAAGTTAATGAAAAAACACACAGAAAAGTCCTTTTATTGGTAAAAAGCGCTCCCCGACAATTACCTTCTTTTACCTATTTAATACCATAAAAAAGGTCCATGGTAATCCATAATATGGACACCCCACGACGATCTCCGACTGCTACATCTGGAGGCTGTAATGAATGGTGACATCAGTAACGAGACCGATCAGCGTGACTGCCAGAACACACACAGTAGTGTGAGAATTTCAGGTGCTGTGGTGAGCTGTGATGTCAGCACTGTGACCGCAGTTCATCAGCTGTGACCTGCGATAACCTTACTGACATCACCGTTCATCACAGCAGCAGGATTCTCACGTTACTCTCAGTGTATTCCGGCATCCGTGGTGAGCGGTAACGTTACTGATGTCACTGCTCAGCACTGCATCCGGATGTAGCAGAGTTGGTACTCGTCGTTGGACGTCCATATTATGGATTACCCCGGACCCTTTGGAATACTTATTTTTATGGTATTAAATGGGTAAAAGAGGGTAATTGCCAGGGAGAGCTTTTTACAAATAAAGGACTTTGTGTGTGAGTATTTCTTTTAACTTACGGAGTTAGAAATGGCGGTGTCTTATAGATGCCTCGCCATTATTCACCCCTGGGCTTGATGGCAGCAGACATTACACATCTGCAAGAACCCCATGACCATTACCCCGATTGCCAACACATCAGGGTACGCCGGAAGATCCAAGGCTAAGTGCCAGAATTAGCGCATCTAATGGATACACAATTTCTGGGGAGGCTGAGGGCTGGTGTTATTTGTCTGGGAAGGGGCCAATATCCATGGTCCCTTCCTAGACTATTAATATGCCTTTGCTGATTATTACCAAAGGGGGGACCCCACGTCATTTTTTTGGGGGGTTCCCTCTTTTTAATAACCAGCTGTGCGCTGATATTAATAGGCTGGGAAGCTCCATGGTTATCTGGCCCTTCCCAGTCTGATAGCATCAGACCCTTAGTAGGTTATCAAAAAAAATTTATGTATTTGTTTAATAGATTTAATAAGGCTATATATCCTTTAGTGCCACATGAAAGGCGCTAAAGGGCAGGGCTTCCATCAGGGCATTACTACCTTTACTGGTGTAAGGGGCCTGGTGAGCAGAAGCAAAGGAGGAGGGGCCCAGACTGCCTCAGACACGCTGGCAGAGTTTGCGTCCCGGTCGGGGCGTCCTCTTTTGCTTCTCACCGGGCCCCAGGGGCAGCATCAGGCAGTCATCTTTACTTGTGATTGGCTGTGAGCTCCTCCTCATCGCCTCCTGCACCTCCTCTTGGCCTCCAGTCACAAGAGAGGTTTCCCTGTGTGTGCAGAGCGGTGCACAGAGTCCATGGCAACCAGCAAGAAAGGGAACAGGTGGGCAAGGCCAGGTATGTAGGGGAATGAGACAGTGCTGAGGAGAGGGGTGATGGTGGGAGAAGCTACTGAGAGGAGCGTAACATTCCTGAGGAGAGGGGAGAAAACTGACAGCACTTTCCCCTGTATGGCTGCTATTCGCACACAGGGGTCCCATCCCTCCTGTAATGCTCCCAGCAGCTCAGCAGTCGGGACAGGGGAGATGTGCAGGGCTGACAAGAGGGCTCCCTGCGCTGCTGATTCCTGACTACATGACCCCCTCCAATTTCCTGTCCTTTATGATGAAGAAAAGAGTGAGTATATATGTGTATATATACAGTGTGTATGGTGTGTGTGCAGGCTGTGTGTTGTAATGTAAGTATATACAAGGGTTGGACAAAATAATGGAAACACCTGGAAACATCAATAAAAGTTAGTTTAATATGGTGTAGGTCCACCTTTTGCGGTGATTACAGCCTCAATTCTCTGAGTTATGGAGTCATACAAGGTGTGAATTGTTTCCAAAGGAATTTTAGCCCATTTTGCAGTTAAAACACCCTCCAGTTCTTTGAGCGACGATGGCGGCGGAAATCGACGTCTAACTTGAATCTCTAAAATCGACCATAAATGCTCAATAATGTTGAGATCTGGGGATTGTGGGGGCCAGATGAGATGCTCAACTTCATTAGAATGTTCCTCGTGCCATGCTTTAATGATTCTAGCTGTATGAATTGGTGCATTATCATCCTGAAAGATGGCATTCCCCTCCGGGAACAGTGCTTGAAGCATTGAATGCACTTGGTCGCCCAAAATGCCTAAATAATCTCGGCTGTTAATTCTTCCATGAAGGGATATCATTGGCCCGGCGGATCTCCACGAAATAGCACCTCAGATCATCACAGAACCTCCACCATGTTTTACGGTTGGGAGAAGGCAGTCTGGATGGAATGCTTCTTTCGGCTGTCTCCAAATGTACACTCGTCCGGAGGTCGGAAACAGGGTAAACGATAATTCGTCTGAGAATATCACATGTTTCCACTGCTCGAGGGACCAATTCTGGAGGTTTCTACACCACTCTAAACACTTGGAAACATTTGTCATTGAGAGCAGCGGTTTTCTAATTGCAGCTCTTCCGTGGAATCCAGATTTGTGCAGCTCCTGACGAACAGTTTTCGTGGAAACTGGGTTCTGTAGGTGTTCAGTGAGCTCAGCAGTGATTTTCGGAGCCGTGGTCTTGCGATCCTCTCTCACAATTCGCTTTAGAGTCCGACAGTCTCTCTCAGTCAACTTTGACTTTCAGCCCGACCTGTGTTTTGCTGCGGACGTTTTTCCTTCTCTTTCAAACAGTCATTACTTTGGAGACAGTACCTCTTGACATGCCAAGCATTTGGGCACTTTCTGTTACATTAGCCCCTGCCATACGAGCACCAACAATTTGGCCTTTTTGAAAATTTGAGAGGTCTGCTATTGGTATCAGGTTTCCATCAATGTTCTTACAATTATGCAAAACAAACAGTTAATTTACATACACATATCACAAATAATCAACTACAAAACATTACTACAAAACATTACCATATGTCACGGATTGCATGTTTATAACATGTTCGAAGATTATGATGCCAAAACGTTAGGTGTTTCCATTATTTTGTCCAACCCCTGTATGTGCATATACAGTGTGTATAGTGTGTGTGCAGGCTGTGTGTTGTACTGTGAGTATATATGTGTATATACAGTTTGTATGGTGTGTGTGCAGGCTGTGTTGAAATGTGAGTATATATGTGCAGGGCCGCCATCAGGGCATTACTGGTATATGGAGCACTCTCTCTTCTGCTCACCGGGCCCCAGATGCAGGATTCTGTTGGTGCAGTAATTGAACCTGCGTCCGAGACGACAATAGTTAAAAGCCGCCAGCCAATCAGAGGCTGGCAGCTGACGTCATCGCACACATCGCCAGCGCATGATGTCATTGTCACTTGCCAGCGAGTCCACACTTGAAATGACTGGAGGGGACATCGCCGCTGGACCGCGGCCAGGTAAGGAGAAAGTGTTTGTTTTTGTTTTTTTATTGAAAGCGGCAAACCCCAATATGCTTTGACGGCAAGATGAAGACACATGGGGCACGATGGAAACAGATGGGGCAGCATGGAGACAGATGGGGTAGGATCATTGGGCATGATGGAGACACATGGTGCAGAATTATGAGACATGATGGAGACAGATGGGGCAGAATGGACACAGATGGGGCAGAATGGGACATCACATGGGGGCAGAATGGATATTCATGAGGACAGCATGGGAGAACATATGGAGCCAGGATGGAAGAACATATTGCTGAAGCCAGGAATGAGACACAATGGGGCTAGGATGGGGAATATTATTACTGCAGGGGCTAATTAAGGGATATTATTACTGCAGTGATGTATTTTATTTTTTAAGGATTCCGTTTTCAATGGGTGGGTCCTGTTACTGTGCAGAGTGACACTGTCTCCTTTCTTTCTTTGTCTGGTGTAGTGTAGAAGTTGGGAAAAGATTAAGTAATGTGTTCTGCAAGCGGTGCTCTAGATAACTGTGTTATTTTCTGCAGAGACGAGCCCTGGCTGGAAGAAGTGATGACGGTCTGTGCTGGATGAAGATGAAAAGCAAAGATGAAGGACTTAACCTAGAGACATCACTGGTGAGTCAGTGTTTTACATGTACACTGACACTATGCACTGTATATTGTATACAGAGCTCCTGTGTATAATGTCACTGGTGATCACTGTATTACCTGTACACTGACACTATGTACAGAGCTCCTGTGTATAATGTCGCTGATGATCACTGTATTACCTGTGCACTATATACAGCACTCCTGTGTATAATGTCACTGGTGTTCACTGTATTACCTGTACACTGACACTATATGCAGAGCTCCTGTGTATAATGTCACTGGTGATCACTGCATTACCAGTACACTGGCACTATATACAGAGCTCCTATGTATAAAGTCACTGGTGATCACTGTATTACCTGTACACTGACACTATATGCAGAGCTCCTGTGTATAATGTCACTGGTGATCACTGTATTACCTGTACACTGACACTGTATACTAAGTGCAGATCTCCTGTGTATCATGTCACGGTGATATTAGTATTTTTGTGTTTTTCTATTAATGATCATTATTGTAGTATTCGGTCACTGTGGTGGTAATATGTGATCTGGTCGTGATGTGGCGGTATTTGTTCCTTGTATGTGGTATTATTCGGTCACTGTGGTGGTAGTATGTGGTCTGGCCATGGTGTGGTGGTATTTGTCCCTTGTATGTGGTATTATAGGTCACTATGTGGTGGTAATATGTGGTCCGGTCATGGTGTGGCGGTATTTGTCCCCTGTATGTGGCATTATTCGGTCGCTATGTGGTGGTAATATATAGTCAGGTCATGGTATGGTGGTATTTGTTCCTTGTATGTGGTATTATTCGGTCAATATGTGGTGGTAATATGTGGTCCGGCCATGTTGTGGTGGTATTTGTTCCTTGTATGTGGTATTATTCAGTCGCTATGTGGTGGTAATATATAGTCAGGTCATGGTATGGTGGTATTTGTTCCTTGTATGTGGTATTATTTGGTCACTATGTGGTGGCAATATGTGTTCTGGTCATGGTGTGGCAGTATTTGTCCCTGTGTATGTGATATTATTCGGTCACTGTGGTGGTAATATGTGGTCTGGTAATGGTGTGGTGGTATTTGTTCCTTGTATGTGGTATTATAATTGGTCATTTACAAAAATTACAAATAAATAAAAATATACCTAAAATTGTATTTTTGGAATAAAATTGTATTGGATATTTTAACAAATGTTTAATAGGTTAGAGTAGAGTAGAGCTCGGCCAGAAGAGTCTACCTTGTCATGGTGGTGGATTAAAAAATCGTTTGGCCAAAGCAAAAGCTGCTGGATATGTACAGTTAGGTCCATATATATTTGGACAGAGACAACCTTTTTCTAATTTTGGTTATAGACATTACCACAATGAATTTTAAACAAAACAATTCAGATGCAGTTGAAGTTCAGACTTTCAGCTTTCATTTGAGGGTATCCACATTAAAATTGGATGAAGGGTTTAGGAGCTTCCGCTCCTTAACATGTGCCACCCTGTTTTTAAAGGGACCAAAAGTAATTGGACAATTGACTCCAAGGCTATTTCATGGACAGGTGTGGGCAATCCCTTCATTATGTCATTCTGAATTAAGCAGATAAAAGGTCTGGAGTTGATTTGAGGTGTGGTGCTTGCATTTGGAAGGTTTTGCTGTGAAGTAAACATGCGGTCAAAGGAGCTCTCCATGCAGGTGAAACAAGCCATCCTTAAGCTGCAAAAACAGAAAAAAAAACATCTGAAAAATTGCTACAATATTAGGAGTGGCAAAATCTACAGTTTGGTACATCCTGAGAAAGAAAGAAAGCACTGGTGAACTCATCAATGCAAAAAGACCTGGGTGCCCACGGAAGACAACAGTGGTGGATGATCGCAGAATAATCTCCATGGTGAAGAGAAACCTCTTCACAACAGCCAACCAAGTGACCAACACTCTCCAGGAGGTCGGCGTATCAATATCCAAATCTACCATAAAGAGAAGACTGCATGAAAGTAAATACAGAGGGTTCACTGCACGGTGCAAGCCACTCATAAGCATCAAGAATAAAAAGGCTATACTGGACTTTGCTAAAAAACATCTAAAAAAGCCAGCACAGTTCTGGAAGAACATTCTTTGGACAGATGAAACCAAGATCAACCTCTACCAGAATGATGGAAAGAGAAAAGTATGGCGAAGGCGTGGTACAGCTCATGATCCAAAGCATACCACATCATCTGTAAAACATGGCGGAGGCAGTGTGATGGCTTGGGCATGCATGGCTGCCAGTGGCACTGGGTCACTAGTGTTTATTGATGATGTGACACAGGACAGAAGCAGCCGAATTAATTCTGAGGTATTCAGAGCCATACTGTGTGCTCAGATCCAGCCAAATGCAGCCAAACTGGTTGGTTGTCGTTTCATACTACAGATGGACAATGACCCAAAACATAAAGCCAAAGCAACTCAGGAGTTTATTAAAGCAAAGAAGTGGAATATTCTTGAATGGCCAAGTCAGTCACCTGATCTGAACCCAATTGAGCATGCATTTCACTTGTTAAAGACTAAACTTCAGACAGAAAGGCCACAAACAAACAGCAACTGAAAACCACCGCAGTGAATGCCTGGCAGAGCATCAAAAAGGAGGAAACACAGCGTCTGGTGATGTCCATGAGTTCAAGACTTCAGGTACTTCAAGTACTAGAAATGAACATTTTATTTACAATTATTTAATCTGTCCAATTACTTTTGGTCCCTTTAAAAACAGGGTGGCACATATTAAGGAGCTGAAACTCCTAAACCCTTCATCCAATTTTAATGTGGATACCCTCAAATGAAAGCTGAAAGTCTGAACTTCAACTGCATCTGAATCGTTTTGTTTAAAATTTATTGTGGTAATGTCTAGAACCAAAATTAGAATAATGTTGTCTCTGTCCAAATATATATGGACCTAACTGTATGTGATCTGGTGATGGGAACTGTTAATGTATGATTGATTGGTGAGGACATGGTACAGAAGAGGAGTTTTTCCAAGAGTGGGCTGTGGTGCAGCCTGGGCAGAGTCTCAAGAGGGCCATGAAAATTTTGCCAGTATGGAGCCCCGAAATTCCTAGTGGTAGCCCATATCTCACTATCTCTCTCCATCTTTCTGCTTTGTCTTAGTTCTTATGATCACACCATCTTTTTATCTGTCTGTTATGATTTCATCCTCAGGATTGATCTGTACAATTCTCTTTCTCTCCGGGTGCGTACAATATATAATTCATTTCTATTTCTGTGCATTGCCTTCTGACAGATGTGACAGATTTGTTCTGGGAGCCGGACGCACGGATTCATATAAGGATCAGATTACTTTTATTGTTGATAATGGCTTTTTTTCAAGATACATTTTAAATCCATTTCTTAAACTTCCAGGCAGTTCTAGAAGCCGGCGAGCATTCCTCAGCCGCCTTTATTACACTGCGCAGCAGGTTGGCTGGCGAGGCGTGAGTCACTGTGCGGCGGTCTGGGCTGGAGAGATAATAGCACAATGTGGAGACGACACATAATCTGCACAGAGATCACTGACAATTAAGTTTTAGGCTTAAAGTGGCGCAATTTACATAACCCTATGGAAATGGATCATTAGTGCTCGATTTATCATCTTCTGCCGCAAATCACGTTTCATTCCCAATATTTCATAGGAACGTCTCGGCAGCCCCCCGGATGATGCAGCACGCCGGCTTCCCGTAGATTGATAGCTCCAGAGCTTATCCTCCCCGCAGATCACAGATAATAATTAGGATTCTGTAATATTCAGATTATCCAATTCCATCACAGAGAATAAAAATATTAAAACTATCACAGTGTGTGTATATACAGTATGTATATTTATTGTTCAGCCAAAACAATGAAACCACTTACAGGTGACAGATGCTTTTGTCAACTTGATAAAGACATCCGCCGAAACACGTAGTTTTAGGGGGGTGGGGGTGAATTTTTTTGTCTCTATATATGTAACGTTTTGATTCATTAAATATCAAGAGTTTTTTGCAAAAACGTCTATTACTGTTCCTCCATCGCTCGATGGAAAAACTCTTCTTATTTTCTAATGTGATCCTGTGCAGCGCTGTGCTTCCCCTCGTGTGATCCAGTACATTACTGTGCTCTCCCCTCCTGTGATCCAGTAGAGCACTTTGCTCTCCCCTCCTGTGATCCAGTACAGAGCTGTCCTCTCCCTCTCTGTGATCCAGTACATTACTGTGCTCTCCCCTCTCTGTGATCCAGTACATTGCTTTGCTCTCCCCTCCTGTGATCCAGTACAGAGCTGTCCTCTCCCTCTCTGTGATCCAGGGCCGGACTGGCCATTTGGCAATTCTGGCAAATGCCACAAGGGCCGGTCTGGTTGTGGGCTGCCTTGTGTGCTACGTTGTTAACAGAATCAATGTTCTCAAGTCACCCATACTGTTAACAGTTGTGACGGAGCCCAAAGCCGGTCACTCTGTCACTTACCTCAGCATGCTGTGGGTATAATTAGAAATATTGGTCTTGTAGTAAATCTTCCTTTCCTCCATCCAGGGTAATATTAGTAATATATCCCATCTGGTTATTGGGGACGGGGACAGCATGGGCCTGTGTGATCTCAAGTGCCAGGGCTAAATTTCAGCCCCAGTCTGTACCTGCTGTGATCAAGTACATTACTGTGCTCTCCCCTCCTGTGATCCAGTACATTACTGTGCTCTCCCCTCCTGTGACCCAGTACAGCACTGTGCTCTCCCCTTCTGCGATCCAGGAGGGTGAGGAGCTCTCCTTTCCTGTGATCTGGCACAGTGCTGTGCTCTCCTCTCTATGATCCAGTACATTACTGTGCTCTACTCTCCTATGATCCAGTACAGCACTGTGCTCTCCCGCTTTGTGATCCGGTACATTACTGTCCTCTACCCTCCTGTGCTCTATAGCACTGCGCTCTCCCTTCCTATGATCCGATACGGCACTGTGCTCTCCCTGTCATGATCTCTGCAGGCAGAGATCATAGCAAGCCTATTGAGGGACAAGCTCTCGGAAGATGGAACTATACTGACCATGAACTAAGCCTGCCGCGCAACTAGAAATAGCCAGGTAGCATTTCCTATTTATAGCTAGATGCCCAGCTCTGGCCTAAGACCTAAATAGCTAGCAGAGGGAAATATAAGACCTGGCTCACCTCTAGAGAAATATTCCAAAGAAGACAGTAGCCCCCCACATATAATGACGGTGAGTTCAGATGAAACAACAAACGCAGCAGGAAAATAGTCTAAGCAAATTTGAGGTCCGCTTACTAGATAGCAGAAGACAGATAGTATACTTTCATGGTCAGCAGAAAAACACTAACAAAACACCATCCAGAGATTACCTTAAACTCTGGCATTAACTCATAACGCCAGAGTAGCAATCCCTGATCAACGAGAGCTTTCCAGACACAGTAACAAAACTTCAGCTGTGAACTGGAACAAATAGGCAAAATGAAACATGGACAAAAGTCCAACTTATCTAGCAGTTGTCTAGAAGCAGGAACAAGCACTGAGAGGCATCAGATAACATTGTTGACCGGCAAGAAACCACCAGAGAAATGAGCTTAAATAGCGACACCCACTACTGATGGAACCAGGTGAAACAGGAAAGAGGATGACAAATCCAATTCCACAAGCGGCCACCGGGGGAGCCCAGAATCCAAATTCACAACAGTACCCCCCCCTCAAGGAGGGGGCACCGAACCCTCACCAGATCCACCAGGGCGACCAGGATGAGCCCTATGGAAGGCACGAACAAGATCAGAAGCATGAACATCAGATGCATTGACCCAAGAATTATCCTCCTGGCCGTAACCCTTCCAGTTGACCAGATACTGGAGTCTCCGTCTGGAAACACGAGAGTCCAAAATTTTCTCCACAACGTACTCCAACTCACCCTCAACCAACACCGGAGCAGGAGGCTCAACTGAAGGTACAACAGGTACCTCATACCTGCGCAATAACGACCGATGAAAAACGTTATGAATGGAAAAGGACGCAGGGAGGTCCAAACGGAAAGAAACAGGATTAAGAATCTCCAATATTCTATAAGGGCCGATGAACCGAGGTTTAAACTTAGGAGAAGAGACCCTCATAGGGACAAAACGAGAAGACAACCACACCAAATCTCCAACACAAAGCCGAGAACCAATACGACGATGACGGTTGGCAAAACGCTGAGTCTTCTCCTGGGACAACTTCAAATTGTCCATAACCTGCCCCCAGATGTGATGCAATCTCTCCACCACCGCATCCACTCCAGGACAATCCGAGGATTCCACCTGACCGGAGGAAAATCGAGGGTGAAACCCCGAATTACAGAAAAACGGGGACACCAAGGTGGAAGAGCTGGCCCGATTATTGAGGGCGAACTCTGCCAATGGCAAAAAAGCAACCCAATCATCCTGGTCAGCAGAGACAAAACACCTCAGATATGTCTCCAGGGTCTGATTAGTCCGCTCGGTCTGGCCATTAGTCTGAGGGTGAAAAGCAGATGAAAAAGACAAATCTATGCCCATCCTAGCACAGAATGCCCGCCAAAATCTAGACACAAATTGGGTACCTCTGTCAGAAACAATATTCTCAGGAATACCGTGCAATCGGACAACATTCTGAAAAAACAGAGGAACCAACTCAGAAGAAGAAGGCAACTTGGGCAGAGGAACCAAATGGACCATTTTAGAGAAACGGTCACAGACCACCCAGATGACAGACATCTTCTGGGAAACAGGCAGATCTGAAATAAAATCCATCGAGATGTGTGTCCAAGGCCTCTTAGGAATAGGCAAGGGCAACAGCAGTCCGCTAGCCCGAGAACTACAAGACTTGGCCCGAGCACAAATGTCACATGACTGCACAAAGACTCGCACATCTCGTGACAGGGAAGGCCACCAGAAGGATCTTGCCACCAAATCCCTAGTACCAAAAATTCCGGGATGACCTGCCAATGCAGAAGAATGTACCTCAGAGATGACTCTACTGGTCCAATCATCCGGAACAAACAGTCTATCAGGCGGACAACGATCCGGTCTATCCGCCTGAAACTCTTGCAAGGACCGCCGCAGATCAGGAGAAACGGCCGACAAAATTACTCCCTCCCTAAGGATACCTGTGGGTTCAGAATTACCAGGAGAGTCCGGGTCAAAACTCCTAGAAAGGGCATCTGCCTTAACATTCTTAGAACCCGGTAGGTATGACACCACAAAATTAAAGCGAGAAAAAAATAAAGACCAGCGCGCCTGTCTAGGATTCAGGCGCCTGGCAGTCTCAAGATAAATCAAATTTTTGTGGTCAGTCAATACCACCACCTGATGCTTAGCCCCCTCTAGCCAATGGCGCCACTCCTCAAACGCCCACTTCATGGCCAAAAGCTCCCGATTCCCAACATCATAATTCCGCTCTGCGGGCGAAAATTTGCGAGAAAAGAAGGCACAAGGCCTAATGACGGAGCAGTCGGAACCTTTCTGCGACAACACTGCCCCAGCTCCGATCTCCGAAGCGTCAACCTCAACCTGAAAAGGCAGATTCACATCAGGCTGACGCAACACAGGGGCAGAGGCAAAACGGTGCTTAAGCTCCTGAAAGGCCTCTACAGCATGAGGGGACCAATTAGCAACATCAGCGCCTTGTCTGGTCAAATCAGTCAGTGGTTTAACGACATCCGAAAAACCAGCAATAAATCGGCGGTAAAAGTTGGCAAAGCCCAAAAATCTCTGAAGACCCTTAAGAGAGGAGGGCTGAGTCCAATCACAAATAGCTTGCACCTTGACGGGATCCATCTCAATGGAAGAGGGAGAAAAAATATACCCCAAAAAGGAAATTTTCTGGACCCCAAAAACGCATTTAGACCCCTTCACACATAAAGAATTAGACCGCAGAACCTGAAAAACTCTCCTGACCTGCTGGACATGAGAGTCCCAGTCATCAGAAAAAATCAGAATATCATCCAGATATATTATCATAAATTTATCCAGAAAATCGCGGAAAATATCATGCATAAAAGACTGGAAAACTGAAGGGGCATTAGAAAGACCAAAAGGCATGACCAAATACTCAAAGTGGCCCTCGGGCGTATTAAATGCGGTCTTCCACTCATCCCCCTGCCTGATCCGCACCAAATTATACGCCCCACGAAGATCAATTTTAGAGAACCACTTAGCACCCTCTATACGAGCAAACAAATCAGTAAGCAATGGCAATGGGTATTGATACTTAACAGTGATCTTATTCAGAAGCCGATAATCAATACATGGTCTCAAAGAGCCGTCCTTTTTTGAGACAAAGAAAAACCCAGCTCCCAAGGGAGAAGAAGATGGACGAATATGTCCCTTTTCCAAAGACTCCTTTATATATTCCCGCATAGCAGCATGTTCCGGCACAGACAGATTAAACAAACGACCCTTTGGATATTTGCAACCCGGTATCAAATCTATGGCACAATCGCACTCACGGTGCGGAGGTAACGACCCAAGCTTGGGTTCGTCAAAGACGTCTTGATAATCAGAGAGGAACTCAGGGACTTCAGAGGGAATGGACGACGAAATAGAAACCAAAGGTAAGTCCCCATGAATACCCTTACATCCCCAGCTCAACACAGACATTGCTCTCCAGTCCAAGACTGGGTTGTGAGACTGCAACCATGGCAATCCCAGTACCAAATCGTCATGTAAATTATACAGCACCAGGAAACGAATAATCTCCTGGTGATCCGGATTGATACGCATGGTTACTTGTGTCCAGTATTGTGGTTTATTATTAGCCAATGGGGTGGAGTCAATCCCCTTCAGAGGAATAAGAGTCTCCAAAGGCTCTAAATCAAAACCACAACGATTGGCAAAGGACCAATCCATAAGACTCAGAGCGGCGCCAGAGTCAACATAGGCATCCGTGGCAATGGATGACAAAGAGCAAATCAGGGTTACAGACAAAATAAACTTAGACTGAATGGTGCCAATGGAAACAGACTTATCAAGCTTCTTTGTACGCCTAGAGCATGCTGATATAACATGAGTAGAATCCCCACAATAGAAGCACAATCCATTCTTCCGTCTAAAATTCTGTCGCTCGCTCCTGGACAGAATTCTATCACACTGCATACTTTCTGGCGTCTTTTCCAAAGACACCGCCAGATGGTGCACCGGTTTGCGCTCCCGCAGACGCCTATCAATCTGAATAGCCATTGTCATGGACTCATTCAGACCTGCAGGCACAGGGAACCCCACCATAACATCCTTAACGGCATCAGAGAGGCCTTCTCTGAAAGTTGCCGCCAAGGCGCACTCATTCCACTGAGTAAGCACAGACCATTTACGGAATTTTTGGCAGTAAACTTCAGCTTCGTCTTGCCCCTGAGATAGTGCCATCAAAGTTTTTTCTGCCTGAAGTTCCAAATGAGGTTCCTCATAAAGCAAGCCCAAGGCCAGAAAAAACGCATCCACATCGCGCAACGCAGGATCCCCTGCTGGCAATGAGAAGGCCCAATCTTGAGGGTCACCCCTGAGCAAGGAAATCACAATCCTAACCTGCTGAGCAGGGTCTCCAGCTGAACGAGACTTCAGGGACAAATAAAGCTTACAATTATTTCGGAAATTCTGGAAGCTAGCTCTATTCCCTGTGAAGAACTCCGGCAAAGGAATTCTCGGCTCAGATACCGGAGCATGTACCACAAAATCTTGTAAATTTTGTACTTTCATGATGAGATTATTCAAACCCGCAGTTACACTCTGAAGATCCATTATTGTCAGGTGCACACAGAGCCATACAGAGATTAGGAGGAGAGAGAGAAAAAAGACTGCAGCAAGGCAAACTGGAGGAAAAAAAAAAAAAAAATTCCAGCAGACTTCTTATAACTCTCCTTTCTCAACCTGGGTCTTTAACACTTTATTGGCCGGTCAAACTGTCATGATCTCTGCAGGCAGAGATCATAGCAAGCCTATTGAGGGACAAGCTCTCGGAAGATGGAACTATACTGACCATGAACTAAGCCTGCCGCGCAACTAGAAATAGCCAGGTAGCATTTCCTATTTATAGCTAGATGCCCAGCTCTGGCCTAAGACCTAAATAGCTAGCAGAGGGAAATATAAGACCTGGCTCACCTCTAGAGAAATATTCCAAAGAAGACAGTAGCCCCCCACATATAATGACGGTGAGTTCAGATGAAACAACAAACGCAGCAGGAAAATAGTCTAAGCAAATTTGAGGTCCGCTTACTAGATAGCAGAAGACAGATAGTATACTTTCATGGTCAGCAGAAAAACACTAACAAAACACCATCCAGAGATTACCTTAAACTCTGGCATTAACTCATAACGCCAGAGTAGCAATCCCTGATCAACGAGAGCTTTCCAGACACAGTAACAAAACTTCAGCTGTGAACTGGAACAAATAGGCAAAATGAAACATGGACAAAAGTCCAACTTATCTAGCAGTTGTCTAGAAGCAGGAACAAGCACTGAGAGGCATCAGATAACATTGTTGACCGGCAAGAAACCACCAGAGAAATGAGCTTAAATAGCGACACCCACTACTGATGGAACCAGGTGAAACAGGAAAGAGGATGACAAATCCAATTCCACAAGCGGCCACCGGGGGAGCCCAGAATCCAAATTCACAACATCTCCCCTTCTGTGATCCGATACGGCGCTGTGCTCTCCCTTTCTGAGATCCGGTATGACTCTATGCTCTCCCCTCCTGTTATCTGGTACAGCGCTGTTCCCTGTTTATCTATAATTCAATATAGTACTATGTATGAAGGAGGTTGGCTGTGTGTCTCATATCAGTAGCTGAGCCAGCCCTTTCTTTACTCATGTGCTTTCTTCAGTTATATTTCTCCAGGCCCTGCTCCGCTGTGTAATTACTGACCCATTGTGGCAACATTTCTGCTTTCTTGGGCAGGTAAGTAAAAAGAATTAACCCAAAGCTGAAAAGACCAACAGCAAGGAGCAGTGGAGCTTGATGGTGCAGTCAGTAAGGAAGAGGGTCCCAGCAGGGCTGTACCTGGACATTGCTCAGTACAAGTCGGTGCATATCAGCCTGAAACTATTTCTAATTACTGGACTTCTGCTTTAATTTTATTCTTCTTTCCCGTACTAGTTTTTTGGGGTCACATACGCTATGATATCCGACTGCATACACACCATTGTGACGACACAGCATTTTATCTTAATTAACCAGATGTCTATTTTCAGCAAGCTAGAAGGAATAAACTGTTATCTAGATGTTGACTTTTGAGTTTGTGTTTCTTTCTGGTTGGTCGAGAAAACGACTTTTGTTCATATAAGCCTGTAATATTGACAATTTGTTGTAACAGTAACATATTGTGCTGTTATCCTGGATGACCAGTGATACAGGGTCATTGAAAAATGATGTTTGCTGATATGTTGATTACACATTGCCCAGGCCAACCAGTTTGTTGACTTGCAAAACAGAGGAGGAAAAACTATGCAAATAGATTAAATAATTAAACAATGCCAGTTGATCTTGTCACGATTCTTCCCCTTTACCTGTGAATGCTGGCTTGAAAGACAAGAGCTATGTGAGCTATATAAGTGAGATATATACAATCATAGAGAGATTCAGCCAAGACATACAGAGATCCAAAGAATCAGAGACTTTTTACAAGACAGCAGCCAAGACATCATGGCTCCATCACAAGGGACACAGATTTGACATTCTACAGGATGCCAGCTTAGGGGACCACAGCCCCAGCTGAAAAAATACAGCTCTGCTCCATTGACCATTGCTGAACCATATATACATTTGAGGTAGTCAGGATTTGGATCCACCAGTCACCTAAGCCCCATGGATACATTTGGGGAAGCTAGGATTGGGACCCACTGGTCACCTGGCTCCATGGAGATGTTAAGAGAAGCTAGGTTGTGACCCTCCGGTCACCTGGCCTCATACTTCAATGGACTGTCATCTTCCTAACCTTGTTGTTACCTCATCTATGTGCATGCCATAGGTGGGGTAGTCGGCCCTGGAAGCTCTGAAGTCACAGCTGCCCTTATCCCGGCGAGTCAGCGGAAGGGTGAAACTCTGTAATTTTCACCATCTTGGGTATTTTGGATACGATACAAAGTACCAGTTATTGACTCTTGCGCTAAATTATTTAAAAAGGAGGATCTGAGTAATTTTACTTAACAATTTAAAGATTTTATTGGTACAAATATATATATATATATATATATATATATATATATATATATATATATATATATATATATATATATATAGTCATGGCCAAAAGTATTGACACTCCTGCAATTCTGTCAGATAATACTCAGTTTCTTCCTGAAAATGATTGCAAACACAAATTCTATGGTATTATTATGTTCAATTAATTTGTCTTAAATTAAAAAAAAACAAAAAGAATTGTCCTAAGGCCAAATTCGATATAATTCCACACCAAACATAAAAAAGGGGGTGGACAAAAGTATTGGCGCTGTTCGAAAAATCATGTGATGCTTCTCTAATTTGTGTAATTAACAGCACCTGTAACTTACCTGTGGCACCTAAGAGGTGTTGGCAATAACTAAATCGCACTTGCAGCCAGTTGACATGGATTAAAGTTGACTCAACCGCTGTCCTGTGTCCTTGTGTGTACCACATTGAGCATGGAGAAAAGAAAGAAGACCAATGAACTGTCTGAGGACTTGAGAAACCAAATTGTGAGGAAGCATGAGCAATCTCAAGGCTACAAGTCCATCTCCAAAGACCTGAATGTTCCTGTGTCTACCGTGCGCAGTGTCATCAAGAAGTTTAAAGCCCATGGCACTGTGGCTAACCTCCCTAGATGTGGACAGAAAAGAAAAATGACAAGAGATTTCAATGCAAGATTGTGCGGATGTTGGATAAAGAACCTCGACTAACATCCAAACAAGTTCAAGCTGCCCTGCAGTACGAGGGTTCAACAGTGTCAACCCCTACTATCCATCAGCGTCTGAATGAAAAGAGAGTGTATGGTAGGAGACCCAGGAAGACCCCACTTCTTACCCCGAGACATAAAAAAGCCAGGCTGGAGTTTGCCAAAACTTACTTGAAAAAGCCTAAAACGTTTTGGAAGAATGTTCTCTGGTCAGATGAGACAAAAGTAGAGCTTTTTGGCCAAAGGCATCAACATAGAGTTTACATGAGAAAAAAAGAGGCATTCAAAGAAAAGAACACGGTCCCTACAGTCAAACATGGCGGAGGTTCCCTGATGTTTTGGGGTTGCTTTGCTGCCTCTGGCACTGGACTGCTTGACCGTGTGCATGGCATTATGAAGTCTGAAGACTACCAACAAATTTTGCAAGTTTAACTACAAAGTCCAATCTAAATTCTTAAAGAATATATCCTCAAAGACATTAGAATAAATACACAACCCAAAATACCATCATTTTAAGAAAAAGAGGGTCCATTCAAAGAGAGGTTTTTTTAGAAAAAAATAATAAATATTTTATTTTCAATAGTTTATAGACATAAAAACCTTTAAAAATTCAAGCAGGTATTTTCCAAACAATGACAAGTTCAAGCAAATATTGTATACATATACTGTATATATGCTGGCTTAATTTCTTTTGATTTTTTAGTCCCAAAGGAACGAATGAACGGAAATATCCTCAGATAGGTATACCATTGCAATGTATATGGGTATCAAGATTAACCCCTATATACTACGTGTACTAAGCAATAGAAATACTTTTCTATACCAAATAAGCCCAATTGGAACAAAAAACAAACATTACCATTATAGGCTAGAATATTTGTTTGAGATCATACTTACATAAATAGCCTTTAAGCCTACAAACGCCAGAAGAGCTTGATTAAGTGCCACCACCCCGACGACGCCGTTTCGCCAAAATGCTTCTTCAAAATGGGCCCCTTTTGAAGAAGCATTTCGGCGAAACGGCGTAGTCGGGGTGGTGGCACTTAATCAAGCTCTTCTGGCGTTTGTAGGCTTAAAGGCTATTTATGTAAGTAAGATCTCAAACAAATATTCTAACCTATTCTAGCCTATAATGGTAATGTTTGTTTTTTGTTCCAATTGGGCTTATTCGGTATAGAAAAGTATTTCTATTGCTTAGTACACGTAGTATATAGGGGTTAATCTTGATACCCATATACATTGCAATGGTATACCTATCTGAGGATATTTCCGTTCATTCGTTCCTTTGGGACTAAAAAATCAAAAGAAATTAAGCCAGCATATATATATGTATACAATATTTGCTTGAACTTGTCATTGTTTGGAAAATACCTGCTTGAATTTTTAAAGGTTTTTATGTCTATAAACTATTGAAAATAAAATATTTATTATTTTTCCTAAAAAAAAACTCTCTTTGAATGGACCCTCTTTTTCTTAAAATGATGGTATTTTGGGTTGTGTATTTATTCAACAAATTTTGCAGCATAATGTAGGGCCCAGTATGAGATGAGAAAGCTGGGTTTCCCTCAGAGGTCATGGGTCTTCCAACAGGACAATGACCCAAAACACACTTCAAAAAGCACTAGAAAATGGTTTGAGAGGAAGCACTGGAGACTTCTAAGGTGGCCAGCAATGAGTCCAGACCTGAATCCCATAGAACACCTGTGGAGAGATCTAAAAATGGCAGTTTGGAGAAGGCACCCTTCAAATACCAGGGACCTGGAGCAGTTTGCCAAAGAAGAATGGTTTAAAATTCCAGCAGAGCATTGTAAGAAACTCATTGATGGTTACCAGATTGATGCGGTTGGTCGCAGTTATTTTGGCTAAAGGTTGTGCAACCACGTATTAGGCTGAGGGTGCCAATACTTCTGTCTGGCCCATTTTTGGAGTTTTGTGTGAAATGATCAATGTTTTGCTTTTTGCTTCATTCTCTTTTGTGTTTTTTCATTTAAGGCAAATTAAATGAAGATAATAATACCAAAGAATTTGTGTTTGCAATCATTTTTAGGAAGAAACTGAGTATTATCTGACAGAATTGCAGGGGTGTCAATACTTTTGGCCATGACTGTATATATATATGTATTTTTCGGACTAGAAGACGCATCCAGGTTTTACAGGTGGAAAATAGGGAAAAAAAATATTTGAAGCAAAAAAGTGGTAAAATATTTAATAACATAAATACTATTATATGTGGTTTTATTATATATAATAGTATGTTATTATGTTGGAAGCTGCGGGTAGAAGATGGTGCTGCGGGACCAGTGTTGTGTCTGTAAAGTACTGTATGAAGGGAGGGTGAGTATAAGAATGGGGGTACAGGGCTTATATTTAAAGCACCACTCAGCACTAAAAAATAACACTGGAGTGCTGCTTTATGATCTCATGGGAGAACTATAACTTCCAGCATGTCCTGCAGATCATATGGCATGCTGGGAGTTATAGTTCACCACAAGAGTGGCAGAGTCCTTTATTGTGTGTTGTAAAGACTAACCTTTTAATTGTGGCAGCCAGCCAGCCACACTGTGGTGAGGTAAAGAGCTGGAGCATCCCATGACTGCAAACACAGAGCCCTCCCTCTTGTTGCCTTTCCACAGCACAGGTCATAAGAGGAAGCCAGCAGATTCTAGTGCGGAGTCTGAAGGACCTGTGATGACATCAGAAGAGGAAGGGCTCTGTGCTGTCATGTGATGCTCCAGCCCGCCCACTTCATGACATCACACAGGTCCTTATGCCTCAGCATCCTTATAGTGGGATCACAGTGGATCCCACTTGCTGCTGCCACACCCCTCCCCACATGTTACATCCGGACCATAAGACGCACCCACACTTTCCTCCCAAATTTGGAAGAAAAAAAGTGTATTTTATGGTCCGAAAAATACGATATACTGTCATACCTCCCAACATTCGAGGAAGGGAAAGAGGGACAAAGTTAGCTGCGCGCGCAGCGGGCTGCGGCAAATTTTAGGCCACACCTCTGACCACACCCATTTCACAACTAGTCACGCCCCAACCACACCCATTTAGCACTTCTGATCACAATGTTTCGTAAACAATAATTATAAAAAAAATATGGCCACACATGATGCTCCGTACTGTATAATGGCCCCACATGATGCTCCATACTGTATAATGGCCCCAAATGATGCGTACAGTGTACTGGCCCCACGTGATGCTCCATACTGTATAATGGCCACACATGACGCTCCATACTGTATAATGGCCACACATGATGCTCCATACTGTATAATGGCCCCAAATGATGCTGCGTACTGTATATTGGCCACACAGTGCTCCATACTGTATAATGGCCACACAGTGCTCCATACTGTATAATGGCTCCACATGATGCTCCGTACTGTATATTGGCCACACAGTGCTCCACACTGTATAATGGCCACACAGTGCTCCATACTGTATAATGGCCACACGTGATGCTCCATACTGTATAATGGCCACATGATGCTCCATACTGTATAATGGCCACACATGATGCTCCATACTGTATAATGGCCACATTATGCTCCATACTGTATAATAGCCCCACATGATGCTTTGTACTGTATAATGGCCACACATGATGCTGCGTACTGTATAATTGCCACACATGATGCTCCATACTGTATAATGGCCACACATGATGCTCCTTACTGTATAATGGCTCCACATGATGCTCCATACTGTATAATGGCCACAGTTCCCCATACTGTATAATGGCCACACATAATGCTCCATACTGTATAATGGCCACATTATGCTCCATACTGTATAATGACCCCACATGATGCTGTGTACAGTATACTTGCCCCACGTGATGGTCCATACAGTATAATGGCCCCACACGATGCTGGGTACAGTATAATGGCCACACATAATGCTGGGTACATTATAATGGCCCCACACGATGCTCCATACAGTATAATGGCCCCACACAATGCTGGTTACAGTATAATGGCCACACATGGTTACCCCACCCCCATCATTGCCTTCTCCATCACTACACACACACACCTTTCACCGCGCACCCTCGCAGTAGCCGGCAGCTTCCACTCCCACGGGGCTGAATGGTGTAATTCAGCTGCGCCGCTGACTGCCCACGTCGCTGCAGCTGTGATACGCCACTGATAAAGACCTCTCAGTGTCTCCTGTGCCAGTCAGTGTCAGAGCGAGGAGCAATATCTGCTCCGATCCGACACAGCCAGTGTCTGCTCCGTACACCTCATACACATGCGACTCCGCTCCATACACCTTGTACACACACGACTCCGCTCTATACACCTTGCACATGCGGCTCCGCTCCGTAAACCTCATACACACACGGCTCCGCTCCGTACACCTCATACATACACGGCTCCACTTCGTACACCTCATACACACACGGCTCCGCTCCATACACCTCGTACACACACGGCTCCACTCCGTACACCTCGTACACACACGGCTCCGCTCCACACATTACACGCTGCTCCGCTCCGTATACCTTGCACACACACGGCTCCTCTCCGTACACCTCATACACACACGGCTCCTCTCCATACATCTCGTACACACACAGCTCCACTCCATACACATTGCACACGCTGCTCCGCTCTGTATACCTTATACACACATGGCTCTGCACCGCACACCTCATACACACGTGGCTCTGCTCTGTACACCTCGTACACACGTGGCTCCACTCCATACACCTCGTACACACACGACTCTGCTCCATACAGCTTTCACACTCTGCTCCGATCCGCACACCTCTTACACACATGGCTCCGCTCCGTACACGTCTTACACACACGACTCTGCTCCATACACCTTTCACAGGCTACTCCGATCCATACACCTCGTACACACGCGGCTGGGCTCCATACACCTCGTACACATGTGGCTGTGCTCCGTACACCTCGTACACACACGGCTATGCTACATCCACACTGTAAACATCTCCTGACCTCACACATACGCTTACCCTCGTCCAGCGCCATGACAACCAGCAGAGTCCTGTACACGGAGGTCCTCCCGATCATGTGACCCCCTGACTCCTCCCATCCTGTGACTTCATCACAGGTCCTGTGCGCACAGAGCAGCCAATATGTGGTGTGCTGCTCTGCGGGTGCAGGGACTCAGGGAGCTGACTGGGTGATATTACACACCTCCCAACCAGTGCAGGACAACTAATGTCTCGCCCAGGATCGCGGGGCTGTCAAAATCGGGACAGTCCCGCTGGATCCGGGACAGTTGGGAGGTATGTACTGTATATGTCAGAAATATACATTAACACTATAAAATTTTATGTGGGTACACAAGGTTTTGATCCCAAGATAAAGGAAAAGCAGAAGCCGGAGGCTATATTCAGGATTACATAGCTATGATGCAAATCACCAGTTTGTTGTGTCAAAACAAAGAGTTCCTGGCATCAAGTGAAGAATCATTCAAATCAAAACCAAAATCTTTTGAAATCCATAACTCTGGATTTAAGCGAGAAAGACAGACAACTAAACACAAGATATCCCGGCCTAACTACCAGGATAAGAGGAATAAGAACGGGCTAGAGGTAATTCATGTCCTTACTAAGTAACATTTGTAGGTCCTTGAAAAATGATTGACCTTCTCTCCCACTAACAATTTCGATCTCTTTACAGCCACTAAGGACCTCCTTTCAAGGAAATTGATTTTGAAGAAATTGTTTAGTAAAGAAAAAACACATACACTGATGAATGATGAGGTGGAATTGGAGGCTTTCAGGGCCCTCGAGGATCTCCTGGACGAACAGATACCAAATACAACAGGTATGTTCCCAAGATGCATCTATCCCAAATCAACAAGGTTTTCTCCCTTGTCAGTATGTCCAGCAGTAGAAATATTCATGAGACTTGCAATCCAAGATTTTCAAGACATAACAACTAAATGCAAGGCACAATAATTTAACTTCTAATCAAAGACAAGCCTTGCAGGAATTAAGAACATATGATGAAATTGTGATAAAACCGTCCGACAAGGGGAGAACCATTGTTCTATGGCCCAAGGTCATGTACGAGAGGGAAGCCTACAAACATCTAAGAGATAGGAATACTTACCTCAAATTAGATCACAACCCTTTAAGTATCTTCTCAAATGAGCTTGAATAAATTTTGACACGAACCTATGAGAGGGGAATTATCCCCAAACAAATTCTTGATGGACTTCTGACCAACTCCCCCAAAAATTCCCACACTGTACTTAATTCCAAAAGTATACAAAAATCCCCTTGATCCTCTGGGGCGTCCCATTGTCTCTGGCGTGGGAGGGTTATGCGACCCTATATGTAAATTTATTGACCATTACCTTAAATCTATAGTTGAGTCGCAGCCATCCTATGCCTGAGACACAGCGGACATCCTGACCAGAATCAATGGGATTCAACTAGAAAGAGACATGATCCTAGTTACAGCAGATATCGAAATGCTGTATACTTGCATTCGCCATGAGGATGGCTTGGAGACGGTCCACTTCTTCCTGGAATGAGCAACTGGGATGGCAATATCTGTGATTTAATCATGGAACTACTGACCTGTATTCTAACACAAAACTTTTTTGTATTCAGGGATGTTTTCTATTTGCAGCAGCGCGTACTGCCATGGGCGCAACTTGCGCGCCATCTTTTGCCAACCTTTTCCTCATATAGATGGAGAGGAGGTGTTTGGCAGGGATGGTGCCCGTGCCACCGATCATGTGCAGTGCTGGTACACTACATTGATGATGTGTTTATCATTTGGCAAGGGTTAGGACACCAATTACATTAATTCAATCAGCAATTAAATATTCTATGAGTGGGGCCACGGTGGACTTCCTGGACATTAAAATTGAAACTGACCAAGATCGTTTTTTTGCAAACAGATGTGTTCAGGAAGTCCACCTCCGTCAACTCCTTGCTGCATGCGAATTCCGGCCATCCCTTCAGTACCATAAAGGCCATCCCAGTTGGTCAATTCCTCAGGATGAGACGGATCTGTTCCCCTGAGAAATTTGAATCCCAAGCTTTGGATCTTAAAAATAGATTCAAGGCAAGGGGATATAGCAATAGGAGCATTAAGGCGGGGAATTCCCAAGCAAGACAGTGCACACGGGACAAATTCAAAAAAGAAAAATGTGGATGATATGATTCATTACATCTCTACTTACAATGGGGAGTGGGCTACTATGAGATTGTGTCTCCAAAAACATTGAGGGATCTTTAAAACAGATCCCACACTTACAAGACATCTAATTGATTACCCCCTTATGACATCAAGAAGAAGCAGGAACTTAGGGGATAGTCTCATGAGTGGCCACTACGTTCCTGCTACCAACATCAAGAAAAACCTTTTTGGATCAAGGGGGCCTAGTTCTGCTTGTTTCACATGTGGAAATTGGATTTTGTGCAAAAACATCTGCGGCAGCTCAACCTTTGAGTCAGTGGATGGAAAGAAGAAGTTTTCCATCAAACAGAACATTACGTGTATTACGACTGAGGTCATTTACTACGCTACATGTAGTTGCCCTAAAACATATATCGGTTTAACATCAAGGCGCCTGGGAACTCGAACATGCGAACATGTCTGTGACATCAAGGCTGCAGAGACAGACCATACGCAGCTCAAAACATTACCCTGCCATTACAGACTATTCCACAAATGTAACCCTAAGATCCTCTCGGATAAAGGCATTGAACATGTCCAGTGCGGCATCAGGGGAGGTGATAGCAAATGCCTCCTGGCCCAGGAAGAATGCAGGTGGATTACCATACTGGGCACAATGGTACCCAATGGCCTGAATGAAGCAGTGGGCTTCTACTTCTTATAGGATCCCAAATACAGTCCAAGGGATCTTGTTCATTATGATAATATTATTCTCTTTCCCAGTCCTATCCATCTCCTGCTTCAGACAATTTTAATTATATGTTTGTCCCTTTCATTTGATTTTAGTTATTTGTTTTGTTTGTTCATTCCTCATTTAGTTTGATTTCTCTGGCTGTATGTGGTTACAGTATATCTAGGGAAAGAGGCCCAATCGGTGGAATCCCCCTTCTACTTCTTTTTTTTGGAATTGTTCACAAGAAATGAAGATGAGGATATCTCTATCAATCTCTATTTATACAAAACGATAAGGACTATTTATAACAATGTCTAGGTATCCTTTCCTCCACATTTGTGGTATGATGCAAATATGTATGTTTTTATGTCACACTTTTTTATGTCATATATTTTCACTCCTTAATTGGAGTTATGTACTCAGGTTTATTTTGGTCTTTTTCCCTGTATTCTTATTTTTAGTCTTTTAAAACACGCGTCGGGGTACGTGGCTGCAATCTTGGCAGGATCCCTCACTCAATGGGTAATTAACCTTTTATCTTCCCTAATCAAGCCTATATGTACTGTGCACTTTATTCTTTAAATTGTACATTTAAGTAAAATGACTCAGATCTTCGTTTTTAAATAATCTTGAGTACTGTGCTGGGACTGTTCTACGTGTTAACTGTTTTACCCTCACCCTGTGTTGTCTGAGTATTTTGCCCATTGTAAAAGGAGAGCGGGCATTCGGTGGAATGATCCCTGGTCCATGCGGTTTCGTCTAGTGGACTGGGGCATCCGCTGACCCCCCGTGTCTTCACTACCATCACCCATACTTCATGCACACATCCGGACATCACACAGGGAGATGCGGCACATCCTGATCTCTCCATGTGTCAGAAGTGAAGATCATATTCTTCATCTCGTCAGATGTCGGCTTTTTATAGATTGTGAGTCATCATGAATCATCGTCAACATCTGGATAATCCGCACTATTCTAGAAACTCTAATTGGCTGATTAATGTGGATAAGGTAGAAACGGTCCGTCCGTAGACGAGTCTGTGAATGGCGCCGCTTATCTCCATCACAGGAGGAAATATCTCGAGTCGTGAAAATGAACAATAAAATCATCTATAAAGACCAGTGATCAGACGAGACCCCGCAACCGATGCTACTACAGCACCAGCTCACCATCTATTGCTGCTGACAGCCAGCCTGTATATTATGTGTGAGGTTGTCAGCCCCGCCCCCTGGTGATGACATCACTGATATAATGACATGAGATCACACAATATTGTGTACCGGGAACACCCACTGAGCCCTGAACCTGCAGCTTCACGTCTTTTGTGGTACACAATGTAAGGGGTATTACTATAAATCCAGAACTACTGCCCACAATGTCTTACACGTCTACTTCTGCATTACTACTACCGCCATCATTCTCACTGCTCTCCTGCAGTTATACGTCCACAGGCATAATCACTACTCCCCCCTTTCATGTCCCGTGTTTTCCCTTCTCCTTCCTTCGCTCAGGTTGTAGCGTTGGCTCTGCTCAGAGGACTGCCCTCCTCCTGCCGCCCACACTGCCTGAGGCATCTGGAGACGAATGTCCTCATCTGCCCACTTATCAGCTGTCGTGCACCCTCACCTCGCCATCGCTGCCCCTGTTCACTTGCTTCATTATAATTCAGCTGGTGTAACCTGTGCTCAGGATCATGATCCCAAAGCCCTGAGCGTAAAACTGCACAAAGCGAACATCCAGGTAATAGTGAGGTCAGAATCACATCCAGAGCTGCTCATTTCTTCAGCAGTCACATCCTTGGTCGCCGTTCGTCACACCTGTCCCACCCAGGGACTCCACACTGGTCACACCTGGGGCCTCCATCTTCCACACCGTTTCCACCAGGTCACACTTGGGGCTGCCATCCCCGATATCAATCACACCTTGGGCTGTCGGATTCTACGCCGGTCACATCCGAAGCATCAGTCTTCCACGACGGTCACACCAGGGCCTCCATCTTCTGTACCGATCACACTTGGGGCCGCTGTCCCCCATATCGGCTGCACCTGGGGCTGCTGGATTCTACTCTGGTCCCACCCAGGTCCCGCATCTTACATGCCGATCCCACCCGGTCACACTTGGAGCCACTGTACCCCATGACAATCACACCTTAGTCCGCTGGAGTCTATGCCGGTCTCACCCGGGGCCTCTATCTTCCATGCTGGTCTCATCTGGGGCCTCCATCTTCCATGCTGGTCTCATCTGGGGCCTCCATCTTCCATGCTGGTCACACCTGGGGCCTCCGTCTTTCATGACAATAAGACCCCAGGCCTCCATCTTACCATCTTACTCACCGGTCAAACCTGGGCCTCCGTCTCCCACATCATTCACACCGGGGCCTCGTTCTTCCATGCTGGTTGCACCCAGGGCCTCTACCTTCCACGCTGGTCACACCCGGGGCTTCAGTCTTCCACGCTGGTCACACCCGGGGCTTCAGTCTTCCACGCTGGTCACACCCGGGGCCTCCGTCTCCACGCTGGTCACACCCGGAGCCTCCGTCTTCCACGACGATAACACCACAGGCCTCAATCTTACACATTGGTCAAACCTGGGCCTCCGTCTCCCACCCCACTCACACCGGAGTCTCGTTCTTCCATGCTGGCCGCACCCGGGGCCTCCATCTTCCATGCTGGTCACACCCGAGGCCTCAGGCCGGCGTCACACTCAGCGTATGTAAATACGGTCCGTTTTTTACGGCCGTAATACGCAGAAATGTTCCCAAAATAGTGATCCGTATGTCCTCCGTAGGCAGGGGGCGGCAGTGTATTTTGCGCATGGCATCCTCCGTATGTAATCCATATGGCATCCGTACTGCGATATTTTCTCGCAGGCTTGCAAAACCGACATTTAATGGATTTATGGGCTCAAATGTTGGTTAAAACATATATACAGTATATATATATATATATATATATATATATATATATATATATATGTAATTGAGATATATATATATATATATATATATATATATATATATATATATATATATACTGTATTTATATTTAATTCAGCGCGAGATAGCACAAAAGCCGGTAATTCAATTGCCGGCTTTGGCTATCTCCTTCACAAACCCGACAGGATATGAGACATGGTTTACATACAGTAAACCATCTCATATCCCTTTTTTTTTGCATATTCCACACTACTAATGTTAGTAGTGTGTATGTGCAAAATTTGGGCGCTGTAGCTTGTAAAATAAAGGGTTAAATCGTGGAAAAAATTGGCGTGGGCTCCCGCGCAATTTTCTCCGCCAGAGTGGTAAAGCCAGTGACTGACAGCAGAGATTAATAGACTAGAGAGGGTCCATGGTTATTGGCCCCCTTGACTAAAAACATCTGCCCCCAGCCACCCCAGAAAAGGCACATCTGGAAGATGCGCCTATTCTGTCACTTGGCCACTCTCTTCCCACTCCCCGTGTAGCAGTGGGATATGGGGTAATGAAGGGTTAATGTCACCTTGCTATTGTAAGGTGACATTAAGCCAGATTAATAATGGAGAGGCGTCAATTATGACACCTATCCATTATTATTCCAATAGTACGAAATGGTTAACCCCTTCCCGACATGTGACGGTATAGTACGTCACATGTCGGGACCCCCGCTTTGATGTGCGCTCCGGCGGTGAGCGCACATCAAAGTCGCGACATGTCAGCTGTTTTTTACAGCTGACATGTGCGCGCAATAGCGGCGGCCGGCGGGTGAAATCGCGATCACCCGCCGCTATTAACTAGTTAAATGCCGCTGTCAAGCGCAGACAGCGGCATTTAACTACCGCATCCGGCCGTGCGGCCGGATATGAGCGCATCGCCGACCCCTGTCACATGATCGGGGGTCGGCGATGCTCCTCCATTGTAACCATAGAGGTCCTTGAGACCTCTATGGTTACTGATTGCCGGTGGCTGTGAGCGCCCCCCTGTGGTCGGCGCTCACAGCACACCTGCATTTTAATAATAATAATAATAATAATTTTATTTATATAGCGCCAACATATTCCGCAGCGCTTTACAACTTATAGAGGGGACTTATACAGACAACAGACATTACAGCATAACAGAAATCACAGTTCAAAACAGATACCAGGAGGAATGAGGGCCCTGCTGCTCTGATGATCGCTGTTATGTAGCAGAGCCGATCGGGCTGTGCCTGCTTCTAGCCTCCCATGGAGGCTATAGAAGCATGGCAAAAGTAAAAAAAAAAAGTTTTTAAAAATGTGAAAAAAATAAAAAAAACATAAAAGTTTAAATCACCCCCCTTTCGCCCCAATCAAAATAAATCAATAAAAAAACCAAAAACCTACACATATTTGGTATCGCCGCGTTCAGAATCGCCCGATCTATCAATTAAAAAAAAGCATTAACCTGATCGCTAAATGGCGTAATGAGAAAAAAATTCGAAACGCCAGATTTACGTTTTTTTGGTCGCCACGACATTGCATTAAAATGCAATAACGGGCGATCAAAAGAACGTATCTACACCAAAATGCTATCATTAAAAACGCCAGCTCGGCACGCAAAAAATAAGCCCTCACCTGACCCCAGATCACGAAAAATGGAGACGCTACGAGTATCGGAAAATGGCGCAATTTTGTTTTGTTTTGTTTTTTGCAAAGTTTGGAATTTTTTTTCACCACTTAGGTGAAAAATAACCTAGTCATGTTAGGTGTCTATGAACTCGTAGTGACCTGGAGAATCATAATGGCAGGTCAGTTTTAGCATTTAGTGAACCTAGCAAAATAGGCAAGCAAAAAACAAGTGTGGGATTGCACTTTTTTTGCAATTTCACTGCACTTGGAATTTTTTTCCCGTTTTCTAGTACACGACATGCTAAAACCAATGATGTCGTTCAAAAGTACAACTCGTCCCGCAAAAAATAAGCCCTCACATGGCCAAATTGACGGAAAAATAAAAAAGTTATGGCTCTGGGAAGGAGGGGAGCGAAAAACGAAAACGGAAAAACGGAAAAAGCTCCGGGGGTGAAGGGGTTAATAAAACACACACACATTATTAAAAAGTATTTTAATGAAATAAAGACACAGGGTGTTTTAATATTTTATTATACTCTTAATCCACCTGAAGACCCTCGTTCTGTAAAAAAGGAAAAATAAAAAATCAACAATATCCCCCATACCTTCTGTCGTTCTGTCACGTCCCACGATGTAAATCCATCTGAAGGGGTTAAATCATTTTACACCCAGGAGCTCTGCTAATGCAGCTGTGCTCCTGTGTGTAAAATTTTGTGAATGAATGGAGAGCAGGGGAATGTCCTGTAGTTACCTTGAGTTGCGGTGATGCGCCCTCTGCTGGATGAACTCATATGAACTCGAGCCTGGGAAAAGTTCCCACGCTCGAGTTTATATGAGTTAATCCAGCAGAGGGCGCATCGCTGCGCTTTTACCGGCTTTTCTATAGAACACCGCTGCGTATTTCTCGCAAGTCACACTGCTGGTCCGTGTGTAATCCGTATTTTTCTCGCCCCCATAGACTTTCATTGGCGATTTTTTTTACGCAATATGGTGACAAACGCAGCATGCTGCGATTTTGTACGGCCGTACAAGACCATATAAATGGATCCGTAAAATACGGCTGATAGGAGCTGGGCCATAGAGAATCATTGTACCGTATGCAATCCGTATTTTCTGCACCTCTCATACGTCCGTAAAACTCGCTAGTGTGACGCCGGCCTCAGTCTTCCACGCTGGTCACACCTGGAGCCTCCGTCTAACACAACAATAACACCATAGGCCTCCATCTTACACACTGGTCAAACCTGGGCCTCCGTCTCCCACACCACTCACACCGGGGCCTCGTTCTTCCATGTTGGTCGCACCCGGGGCCTCAGTCTTCCATGCTGGTCACACCCGGGGCCTCAGTCTTCCACGCTGGTCAAACCCGGGGCCTCCGTCTCCATGCTGGTCACACCTGGGGCCTCAGTCTTCCACGCTGGTCACACCCGGGGCCTCCGTCTCCACGCTCGTCACACCTGGGGCCTACGTCTTCCATGACAATAACACCACAGGCCTCCTTCTTACACACTGATCAAACCTGGGCCTCCATCTCCCACAACACTCACACCTAGGGCTTGTTCTTCCATGCTGGTCCCACCCGAGCCTCTGTCTTCCACGCCAGTCATACCCAGAACTCCCCACACAATTTTCTATTTACATCATGTCTTGTACTCTAGTCATATCCAGAGCTGCAGCAACAAATAGCCCTGGTAATAATACTGCCATCTGAGTAGCTGCCAGTTATCAGCGCCATTTCTGGCTTTAAAATCATCCCTCACAGTAACGTCATTAACAACGTCATTAACAACAGCGCCATCCGAGTGTGTGATACTAGTACCCCGTAATTCTGCCATCACAGCTCTCATAGTGCAGATTCATTGTACCATCTGTGCCCCTTTTATGAGGTCATTGTAGCCCCTCATTACTAGCAGCACCCGCGGGGTGTCCTCATTACTGGCACTGAGTACTCCCAGTAATAGTGTAGCGCCCCCACTGCCGCAGGGCCGAGGGGTACCCGGTACCGGGCCTCTGAGTCTCTGTTCTGGGGTTGTCACGGTGGCTAGACCCGGTCCGTGACCCTGCTGAGAGGCGTACAATGAAGGTGGAGGTATGGTGATGATGTTATGATGTGGTGCAGGTCGCAGTAAATAACGAGGACACCAGGTTGCAGTCTCTTTACCTCTTTACTGAAGGCTTCAGGATCCTCAGTCCGAAATACGGTTAACCGGGCTGCGCAAGTCCGGCCGGTCCGATGGCACCTCCAGAGTTCCCTTTGCAGGTGGAAATCTGTGCCGACCTTCTAGCGCTTGTGTGTTGTGGTCCTCCCCTGCTGTGCTTACGGGATAGTCCCCACAACTGTTGTGTCTGTTTCTGAAGTTCCCTCACAACTCGATTCTGATGTTCTTCTCCGTCCCCCAGATGATATGGCTAGGATGCACCCGTATGACGGGTAGGCTCGGAGCTCTTCCTGGACCCTAGTGTCGCCCTTCTCCTGTTGTTGCCCCCTGTGTCTTCATAGGTGATTTGTGTGAGACAGCTCGCCTATAGCTGACTGTCCTGCCGTAGGTTTGAAGTTAGGCCTGGAGCTCTATACTTCCTCGGCGTTCCGGCCACCGGCTGCGCGCCTCAGTAGGATGTTGCCTCGTCTTACAGCACGACTCCTACTGGTGTTTCTCCTTGTTGCGTTGATCTCGTTTCTCACTCAGCACAATAAACCTCGCTTCTTGTCCTTTCTTAGGGTACCGCCGCGATCAGGTGCAGGCGCGGTCCCGTAATGTTCTCTCAGTTCGCTAGGCCTCTGTCAGGATCCCACCCCTGACAGGGACCCCCCTGAGTCTCTCCCCACAACACCCTCTGCCACAGGATGTTGCCTGTTCGATTCCCAGTCAGCTTCTGTCTAACTTCCTGCCTAACCCCCAGTTTTACCAGATTGTGAGGAGTGGCCTAATACATAGCACCCTTAGCTCCCCCTGGAGGCCAGACTGTGAAGTGTATTGGTGTCTGTGATACCTGGTCAGGTGGACTCCTTCAGTGCCATCAGACGTACCATAGCCCCCCTTAGCGGCGGAGCATCAGTACTGCAACGACCAGGACTCTGGGGCGCTGCACTCCCCCCCCGGTTAAATCCAGTACTCCTGGACTGGGAAGAAAACAACAATACATGTCAGCAAAAAGACATACAATTTTGAAATGCAATAACAATAAGTAAGTTTAAACAGAGCTTCCCTTTATGGGAGGTGAGGACACTTGAACGTTACAAACATAGCTAAATACTTTAAATAACATACTATAAATAACTTTTCTTACCCAACCGGGTATTCTACTAAGTGCAAAATTTCGAACAATAATTTAACGTTGCCTTTAAGGACGTACACGCTGAATCCACTAAAGATCTTCTTATAAAACATTATAAGGCTAATCAACTTTTCTTCATTTTCCATCTTTACATCTGCAGGACCGCCTGTCTACTTGCCCAGGCCTACCGCCTCTCGTTCTAGTACAGGACCGCCCCTTTCTGCCCGGGCCTACTGCCTTTCTACTACTATACACAGTATAGAACTTATCATCCATCTCTCATTTTAGGACCGCGGAGCCATCTCTGTATGGCTCCTAGGAGGACTCAGTGACTAACCCCGTACGGGTTTACTTCCTGTCCTCATTCTCTCATCACATTATCAAACATTTCTCACAATCAGTCAAGTAACTACTCATAACTTTTCCGGGAAAGCATTATTACTATTTCTTCTCTTTAAGGCATCATTATACTTTAAGTACTATAGGTGAACATTCCCTTTAAGAGGGGACCAAGTCTCTATGAGGTAGTGCAACTTCTCAAGCTGCAAGTCCGTATGCAGCAAGGACTCCTGTACTGTTTCCAGGAACAGTTTCTTCGCAAAGAGTCCTTTTCTTTTATGTAAAACCAGTAGAGAACACCTTTAAGAAGGTGTAAACTATTTACAATAAGTTTGGTATCATGCAGCGTTCATGATCCAGGAGTTCTTTTCAACATGAATAGACAAAAACAAAAACAAAAGACAAAAATAGGGATCCCGGGTAAACTAAGGGATCCCTTTAAGAGTTAACCCTAATCGGGTTGCAGCAGCAATAAAGCAGGAAGACAAACAGTTAAATAACTATATACAGTTTCAGGTTTCCGAGGTTTACTCCTGCTCTGGCGGCCGTAGCTCCGCATAGACCTCGCCCGGCAAGGGGATCGGCGAGCTCGGGGCCTTTAAGAAGTGCTCCATACCCGGGACCTGATCCCAGGGTGTAAGGCGCCGGAGTCTATAGGTCCCAGGGAGAGGGGGTGCCGCAACGGGGCCTATCAGCAGGTCCTCTGCTGGCGAGGCAGGGTCGTTCTTCATACCTGCTTCAGATGCGGTCCCTCCGGTGCCGATCTGCTCCGTCTCCGCTGGGATCTGGAACGCTGGTTGCAGGGCCTTGCGCTGCGGCGTTGCCATCTCCGTTTGCAGCATCTCGCTTTTTGGCAGGGCATTGCTTTCTGGCTTTGGAGCACTGGAACTTCTTTCTTGCTCCGGACCAGATGAGGCTGCCGACAGATGTCTGGTGAGGCTCCCGATGATGGTCTTCTTCCACCCGGCCTCAGTGCTCAGCTGCATCTGCAGGAGTTGGTGGATCAGCTCGTCCGCTCCGGTCTGCAGGAGGTCAGCGTGAACTGTGGAGGTCTGGCTGCGGTGCCTCTCCGGGTAGCTGGGGGAGTCCTCTGCTCCTACCCCACGCTCCGACTCCGGGTGGCTCGCCATGGCGTCCTCCATGTCGCTGACTCCTTCCTGGTCCTTTTCCCGCTCTCTCCTTCGTGGGCGGTATCGCTTTCTTTGCCTCCGCCCTCCATTAAGGATTATGAGGCGGATCTCGGCTGCTGACGGACACGTCCTCAAGGGACAGAAATACTTAGACTGGGCGGCCATTGTCTTTCGCGCTCTTCAGCTTGTTTACGCCCACTTCACGCCCCTCTTCTTCTTGTGCGCTCTCCTTAGCGCTGTAATGGCGGCTGTTCTTGGCGGGAACTTTTGGCGGCAAGTGGCAATGCACAGTCTTTGCAATAAGTCACAGTCCAAGTACAACAAATCACAGTTCCAAGGCACACATGACCTGATTCTTCAGGCTTAAGTAGATCCTGTTCGTGACGCCAAGTTGTAGCTCCCCCACTGCAGCAGGGCCGAGGGGTACCCGGTACCGGGTCTCTGAGTCTCTGTTCTGGGGTTGTCACGGTGGCTAGACCCGGTCCGTGACCCTGCTGAGGGGCGTACAATGAAGGTGGAGGTATGGTGATGATGTTATGATGTGGTGCAGGTCGCAGTAAATAACGAGGACACCAGGTTGCAGTCTCTTTACCTCTTTACTGAAGGCTTCAGGATCCTCAGTCCGAAATACGGTTAACCGGGCTGCGCAAGTCCGGCCGGTCCGATGGCACCTCCAGAGTTCCCTTTGCAGGTGGAAATCTGTGCCTACCTTCTAGCGCTTGTGTGTTGTGGTCCTCCCCTGCTGTGCTTACGGGATAGTCCCCACAACTGTTGTGTCTGTTTCTGAAGTTCCCTCACAACTCGATTCTGATGTTCTTCTCCGTCCCCCAGATGATATGGCTAGGACGCACCCGTATGACGGGTAGGCTCGGAGCTCTTCCTGGACCCTAGTGTCGCCCTTCTCCTGTTGTTGCCCCCTGTGTCTTCATAGGTGATTTGTGTGAGACAGCTCGCCTATAGCTGACTGTCCTGCCGTAGGTTTGAAGTTAGGCCTGGAGCTCTATACTTCCTCGGCGTTCCGGCCACCGGCTGCGCGCCTCAGTAGGATGTTGCCTCGTCTTACAGCACGACTCCTACTGGTGTTTCTCCTTGTTGCGTTGATCTCGTTTCTCACTCAGCACAATAAACCTCGCTTCTTGTCCTTTCTTAGGGTACCGCCGCGATCAGGTGCAGGCGCGGTCCCGTAATGTTCTCTCAGTTCGCTAGGCCTCTGTCAGGATCCCACCCCTGACAGGGACCCCCCTGAGTCTCTCCCCGCAACACCCTCTGCCACAGGATGTTGCCTGTTCGATTCCCAGTCAGCTTCTGTCTAACTTCCTGCCTAACCCCCAGTTTTACCAGATTGTGAGGAGTGGCCTAATACATAGCACCCTTAGCTCCCCCTGGAGGCCAGACTGTGAAGTGTATTGGTGTCTGTGATACCTGGTCAGGTGGACTCCTTCAGTGCCATCAGACGTACCATAGCCCCCCTTAGCGGCGGAGCATCAGTACTGCAACGACCAGGACTCTGGGGCGCTGCAATAGCACTATTGATGCAATGTGATTGCACTGCTGATCTGTTCCTGGATAGTTATATGGTGCACGCATAAAGAATGGTGGTGGGGGTCTCCAGGGTGGGTCTGGATGATGGGATTTGAGGGAGTGGAAGTTTCCGGATCTTCCGCCTAACGAATAGTAATTCCCCTATTTACCAGGATGATGACAGTAATGACTCCCGCCCCTGGTGCCCACAAACATCTCATTTTTATCTGTCACAATACTTTCACATTAGTCATTAATTTGGTTAATTTAGGTAAATGAGATGCATTTCTCCCCTCCCGTGGTAACGAGCTTGTGCCGTAGAATCAAAGCCTAAGAATTATCTCATGAGTAGACGTGTGGATCTTGTATAATGTGCCGCCGTGACGTCTCCTCGCCCCGTTACCAGCCACTGGAGTCTACGTGTTGGTTTAGAAAATAAGATCGTTAACATGTCGTTATTCACGGCTTCGAGGTGACCGGCGCTGACTGTGAATATATTAGAGATGACACAAAGCGCAGTCTCAATAATCAACAGGAAATGTCCCGGAGCAGAAAAAAATCCTACCACACGTCTCCATCTGATGATCGATCCACCGGCTGCTGAATGGTCTATTAGTAAGTCTAATAATTGCCATGATTGGCTGCAGGAGGACCTGGTTGTGTGATCAGAGACTGTGATTGTCTGCAGGGAGCCCTGATTTTGAGATCCATGGCTGTGACTGGCTGCAGGGGACCTGGTTGTGTGATCCAAAGGCTGTGATTGGCTACAGGAGGAACTGGTTGTGTGATCCAAGGCTATGATTGGCTACAGGAGGACCTGGTTGTATGATCTGAGGCTATGATTGGCTGCAAGAAGACATGGTTTTGATATCTGAGAATGTGATTGGCTGGCTACTTTGATTGGCTGCAGGATTTGGTTGTATGATCGGTAACTGCTCCTTATGAGATGTCTCTGACATAGCGGCTGCCACTAACATGGAAGTAACTGTTATCCTTCAGTGCATCTTCATCTCGCTACAGTCTTCTCTTTTGTTCTCCTCGTACACAGAGATACATTTAATTTTTCAATTAACTGATGGTTACAATATCATAGAAGGGAAGGTCCGCTACACGCCGCATCAGGGGAGAATTTTCCTTTTTGACTATGAAAAATAGGATATCAGAGGCGTTGTGGACTTGAAGGAAGATCTGTGTTACGCACCTATCACAGATCTGTGCTTTGCTTCCTTCACCCCCGTCTGCTAGACTTTCTTGTCCTCCAAGTTGGACTTTGCAAGGTGTGGTGTGGACCCATGCGTTCTATTTCCTAGGCCTATATAAGGTCTCCCAGGACACAGCTGTGTCTTGGTTTTGCTAGTAACTCTTTTAGTTGTGTGTGCAGTTCCTGTCCACAGTTCAGGATGTCTCCTGGGTGTTTATGGATTCCAGTCCATGAGTTACTTGTTTGCAGCTCCCAGTAACCCTGCTACCTGTCATTGATCTCCAGACGTCACCTGTTTGTCTATGGCTTCCAAAACCCTGCTCCCTGTCTGCCTGCAGTTTCCAGGACTCTATGAAATACTTTTTAGTTTGCCTTTGCTACGTGTCCACTTGCGGTTTTCAGGACGTACCCGCCTCCTGCACTGACACCCTTGGCCTATGTGCCCACCTGGACCTTGGGCTTAGAGGATCCACCTCACCCAATGAGCCCACATTATGTAAAAAGCTGTAGCTGACCCACCAACTTATGCATCACACTGGTGATCCATCTACCCTCTGATTCGGCTCAGGATTCTTTGTGCCCCTTAAGCATAGAGGTTCGGATGTGTCTGATACCTCCGCGATCCCTGAAGCGCCCCTCGTGTCTTATGTGGCCCCTATGGCTCCAGAGCACAGATGGGACTAGAGGTATACCCATCTGTTACCTCTGCAGCCTTCTATCTACGCCCCAGACCGATACCCCTACATACCTACATCTAAGCCTCGGACCGATACCCCTACACACCTATATCTACGCCCCAGACCAATACCCCTACACACCTATATCTACGCCCTGGACCGATACCCCTACATAAATATATCTATGCCGCGGACCGATATCCCTACATATCTATATCTACGCCGCAGACCGATACCCCTACACACCAATATCTACGCCGCAGACCGATACCCCTACACACCAATATGTAAGCCCCAGTCCGATACCCCTACACACCTATATCTACGCCGCAGACCGATACCCCTACATACCTATATCTACGCCCCGGACCGATACCCCCACATACCTATATCTACGCCCCAGACCAATACCCCTACATACCTATATCTATGCCCCGGACCGATACCCCCACATACCTATATCTACGCCCCAGACCGATACCCCCACATACCTATATCTACGCCGCAGACCGATACCCCTACATACCTATATTGATGCCCCGGACCGATCTCCCTTCATACCTATATCTACACCCCAGACCGATACCCCTACATACCTATTTCTACGCCCCGTACCGATACCGCCACATACCTATATCTACGCCGCAGACCGATACCCCTACATACCTATATCTATGCCCCGGACCGATCCCCCTTCATACCTATATCTACACCCCAGACCGATACCCCTACACACCTATATCTACACTGCGGACCGATACCCCTACACACATATATCTACACTGCGGACCGATACCCCTACACATCTATATCTACGCCGCAGACAGATACCCCTACATACCTATATCTACGCCGCGGACCGATACCCCTACATACCTATATCTACATGGCGGACTCTACCTCTGCATCCTCCATTGCTGTGCCGTTGTCCCTGGGTATGTCTCTTAACCTCTGATTTCTCTGCATTTCACCTGAACACTTGGCGTCCACATGTAAAAGTGCCGTCGCTGCGTTGTCGCTATAACAACATGGCCTTGACAGCATTTGGCCGGTGACAGGTCTGTATGACTCACTGCCTGTCCTGACATTAAGGACATAATTATCTGTGCCGCTCGTATCTGTTAACATCACTCTGTTTCTAGAGTGAGAGAAAACAAAGTAACAATAAAACTCCATATGTAACATATCATGGTGGTTTCCATAGAGGCCAATCCGAGCTTAGCTGCGCGAGGAAGAAACCGCAACGCAGCACAGATGTAGAGTTCATGCAGTATTGTTAAAGATTGTGTCCACCAGCCCTGACCTGCCGCCCTGGCCCGCTAACTACCGCCCTGACCTCCCACTCTGACCCGCCACCTGCTGCCCTGACCCACCTACCTGCCGCTCTGATACCCCACCTGCCACCCTGACCTGCTAGCTACCGCCCTGACCTCCTACTATGACCTAGTACCTGCCGCTCTGTCCCACCAGCTGCTGCCCTGACCCACCACTCTGACCCGCCACCGACCACCTGCCGCCCTGACTCTCCACCTGCCACCCTGACCTCCTACTATGACCTACCACCTGCCGCTCTGACCCTCCACCTGCCACCCTGACCTGCTAGCTACTGCCCTGACCTCCTATGACCTACCACCTGCCGCTCTGTCCCGCCAGCTGCTGCCCTGACCCACCACTCTGACCCGCCACCTGCCGCCGATCACCTGCCGCCCTGACTCTCCACCTGCCACCCTGACCTGCTAGCTACCGCCCTGACCTCCTACTCTGACCTACCACCTGCTGCCCTGACCTCCCACTCTGACCTGCCGCCAAGCCGACCACCTGCTGCCCTGACTCTCCCCCTGCCACCCTGACCTGCTAGCTACCGCCCTGACCTCCCTGCTGCCGCCCTGACCTACCATCTGCCACTCTGACCTGCCACCCTGACCCCCCACCTGCTGCTATAACCCACCAGCTGCTGCCCTGATCTGCCAGCGGCCGCCCTAACCCGCCACCCCGACCTACCACCTGCCCGATCTACAGCACAGAACATGTCATCCTGACTTTAGAAATGTTTCACATATTTGTGTCCCCAGAAGCTCATACTCTGATCTCCACAAGACTTACAATGTATCACTCCCATCATCCCTGCCCCGGAGTATTTGAGCCATGGTCTCCATCAGGATCAGGAGCGCCGTCATCTTGTCTCACTGAATGAAGGCCATGCAAGCCGTAACGCTGGAGGCGGCAGTGATGTCCGGTCAGATTACGTTGTGCTTTGTTAGCTGATAATCTGTCATTTTCCTCATTGCACCGAGCTGTTAACTCCACGACCTCTGATATTTTTCCTGAAAATTACATCTGTCATTCCTCTCCCTGATCTCTACCAATTATGAGGGACTCCCAGCAATGGCCACAGAATGGAGATTAACCCCATCCCTACCACAAACTCATGTCATCATTCAGAAGGTCATCTTTTCTAAGGTTGAAGGTCGACGCAAGTCATCACGTTCAACCTATAATCGAGCATATTAATCCATAGGCAAAAACCCCACGAGGCCGATGCTAATTGCCTCATATTAGGGGAAGAATTAATTCCCGACGCCACAAAAACCAATCAGATGAGGTCCCATGATCAACGTCCATCACAGAATCTAGTGCCCATAGCCTGTAATATATTTATCAAGAAAGGCGTCTGGACCTCCTGGAACATCATCAAAATCTCTGCAGTTTAACCCCTTCATGACCCAGCCTATTTTTATCTTAATGACCTTGCCGTTTTTTGCAATTCTGACTAGTGTCCCTTTATGAGTTAATAACTCAGGAACACTTCAACAGATCCTAGCGGTTCTGAGACTGTTTTTTCATGACATATTGGGCTTCATGTTAGTGGTATATTTAGGTCGATATTTTTTGTGTTTATTTGTGAAAAAAATGCTAATTTGGCTAAAATTTTGAAATTTTGAAATTTTTATTCTGTTAAACAAGAGAGTTATGTGACACAAAATAGTTAATAAATAACATTACCCACATGTCTACTTTACATCAGCACAATTTTGCAAACAAATTTTTTTTTTTTGCTAGGAAGTTATAAGGGTTAAAATTTGACCAGCAATTTCTCATTTTTACAACGAAATTTACAAAACCATTTTTTTTAGGGACCACCTCACATTTGAAGTCAGTTTGAGGGGTCTATATGGCTGAAAATACCCAAAAGGAACACCATTCTAAAAACTGCACCCCTCAAGGTGCTCAAAACCACATTCAAGAAGTTTATTAACCCTTCAGGGGCTTCACATCAGCAGAAGCAACATGGAAGGAAAAAATGAACATTTAGCTTTTTAGTCACAAAAATGATCTTTTAGCAACAATTCTTTTATTTTGCCAAGGGTAAAAAGAGAAACTGGACACCAAAAGTTATTGCACAATTTGTCCTGAGTACGCCGATACCCCATATGTGGGGGGTAAACAACTGTTTGGGCGCACGACAGGGCTCGGAAGTGCCATTTGACTTTTTGAATGAAAAATTGGCTCCAATCTTTAGCGGACACCATGTCGCGTTTGGAGAGCCCCTGTGTGCCTAAACATTGGAACTCCCCCACAACTGACCCCATTTTGGAATCTAGACCCCCCAAGGAGCTCATCTAGATGCATAGTGAGCACTTTGAACCCCCAGGTGATTCAAAAATTTATCCGTAAAAATGAAAAAGTACTTTTTTTTTGCAAAAAATTTCTTTTATCCTCAATTTTTTCATTTTCACATGGGCAACAGGATAAAATGGATCCTAAAATGTGTTGGGCAATTGCTCCTGAGTAAGCAGATACCTTAAATGTGGTCACAAACCACTGTTTGTGCACACGGCAAGGCTCGGAAGGGAAGGAGCGCCATTTTACTTTTGAATGAAAAATTAGCTCCAATCGCTAGCGGACACCATGTCGCGTTTGGAGAGCCCCTGTGTGCCTAAACATTGGAGCTCCTCCACATGTGACCCCATTTTGGAAACTAGACCCCCCAAGGAACTTATCTAGATGCATAGTGAGCACTTTGAACCCCCAGGTGCTTCACAAATTGATTCGTAAAAATGAAAAAGTACTTTTTTTTTTCACAAAAAATTTCCTTTAGCCTCAATTTGTTCATTTCCACATGGGCAACAGGATAAAATGGATCCTAAAATTTATTGGGCAATTTCTCCTGACTATACTGATACCTCACATGTGGGGGTAAACCACTGTTTGGGCACATGGCAGGGCTCGGAAGGGAAGGAGCGCCATTTGACTTTTTGAATGAAAAATTAGCTCCAATCGTTAGCGGACACCATGTCGCGTTTGGAGAGCCCCTGTGTGCCTAAACATTGGAGCTCCCCCACATGTGACCCCATTTTGGAAACTAGACCTCCCATGGAACTAATCTAGATGTGCGGTGACCACTTTAAACCCCCAAGTGCTTCACAGAAGTTTATAACGCAGAGCTGTGAAAATAAAAAATCATTTTTCTTTCCTCAAAAATTATTTTTTAGCCCGCAATTTTTTATTTTCACAAGAGTAACAGGAGAAATTGGACCCCAAAAGTTATTGTCCAGTTTGTCCTGAGTACACTAGTACCCCATATGTGGGGGTAAACCACTAATTGGGCACACGTCGAGGCTCGGAAGGGAAGTAGTGACTTTTGAAATGCAGACTTTGATGGAATGGTCCGCGGGCGTCACGTTGCGTTTGCAGAGCCCCTGATGTGCCTAAACAGTAGAAACCCCCCACAAGTGACCCCATTTTGGAAACTAGATCCCCCAAGGAACTTATCTAGATATGTGGTGAGCACTTTGAACTCCCAAGTGCTGCACAGAAGTTTATGACGCAGAGCCGTGACAATAAAAAATAATTTTTCATTCCTCTAAAATTATGTTTTAGCAAGCAATTTTTTATTTTTGCAAGAGTAACAGGAGAAATTGGACTACAATAATTGTTGCCCAGTTTGTCCTGAGTATGCTGTTACCCCATATGTGGGGGTAAACCACTGATTGGGCGCATGTCGGGGCTCGGAAGGGAGGGAGCACCATTTGACTTTTTGAACGCAAGATTGGCTGGAATCAATGGTGGCGCCATGTTGCGTTTGGAGACCCCTGATGTGCCTAAAAAGTGGAAGCCCCTCAATTCTAACTCCAACACTCACCCCAACACACCTCTAACCCTAATCCCAACTCTAGCCATGACCCTAACCCCGACACACCCATAACCCTAATCCTAACCCTAATCCCAACCCTAACCCTAATCCCAACCCTAACCCCAACACACCCCTAACCCTAACCACAGGCCTAATCTTAACCCTATTTCCAATCCTAGCCCTAATTCCAACCCTAACTCTAATTCCAACCATAACCCTAAGGCTATGTGCCCACGTTGCGGATTCGTGTGAGATTTTTCTGCACCATTTTTGAAAAATCCGCAGGTAAAAGGCACTGCGTTTTACCTGCGGATTTACCGCGAATTTCCAGTGTTTTTTGTGCGGATTTCAGCTGCGGATTCCTATTGAAGAACAGGTGTAAAACGCTGCGGAATCCGCACAAAGAATTGACATGCTGCGGAAAATACAGCACAGCGTTTCCGCGTAGTATTTTCCGCACCATGGGCACAGCGGATTTGGTTATCCATAGGTTTACATGGTACTGTAAACCTGATGGAAAACTTCTACGAATCCGCAGCGGCCAATCCGCTGCGGATCCGCAGCCAACTCCGCACCGTGTGCACATAGCCTAATTCTAACCCTAATTCTAACCCTAACCCTAGCCCTAACCCTAATGCTAACCCTAGCCCTAACCCTAATCCTAGTGCAGAAAAAAAATATATATATTTTCTTTATTTTATTATTGTCCCTACCTATGGGGGTGATAAAGGGGGGGGTTCATTTACTATTTTTTTTATTTTGATCACTGTGATAAGTTTATCACAGTGATCAAAATATACCTGAAACGAATCTGCCGGCCGTCCGATTCGGCGGGCGCACTGCGCATGCGCCCGCCATTTTGGAAGATGGCGGCGCCCATGGAGAAGACGGACTGACTCCGGGAGGCTCGGTAAGTATGAGGGGGGGGATCAAAGCACGGGGGGTGGATCGGAGCACGGGGGGAGCAGGCAGGAGGACCGGGGAGCGGACAGGCGGACGGAGGGGACTACGGGACAGATCGGAGGACTGGGGAGGCGATCGGTGGCTGTGGGGGGGGGGGGCACATCAGGGTTTCCAGCCATGGCCGATGATTTTGCAGCATCGGCCATGGCTGGATTGTAATATTTCACCACTTTTTATAGGTGAAATATTACAAATTGCTCTGATTGGCTGTTGCACTTTCAACAGCCAATCAGAGCGATCGTAGCCACGAGGGGGTGATGCCACCCCCCCTGGGCTGAAGCACCACTCCCCCTGTCCCTGCAGATCGGGTGAAATTGGAGTTAACCCTTTCACCCGATCTGCAGGGACGCGATCATCCCATGATGCCACATAGGCGTCACAGGTCGGATTGGCACCGACTTTCATGATGCCTACGTGGCGTCACAGGTCGGGAAGGGGTTAAACTTATATTATATTGATCCCGAGTTACATCCTGTATTATACTCCAGAGCTGCACTCACTAGTCTGCTAGTGCAGTCACTGTGTACATACATTAAATTACTGATCCTGAGTTACATCCTGTAGATCTTTTATTATAAAAATGAAAAACATAACAACAATAATAGCAGAAAACATAACAAAAATATTAGCCAGAAAATAATCAATATACTGAACACTGGTCCAGCCGCTCATTCTCTCCTCTCACACATATACAGTATATACAGAACAATAACTACTTTGATTTTCAGGTCCGGTCACCAAACAAAATAATAACAAATAAAATAAACAATGGCAAACAGACTATATACATGAACTTTTTTTTTTTTTTTTTTTTTTTTTTTTTTTAAGTTTTAAATAAAATAACTACAAATATATACAATACTAAGCTATCCTCCATTCCCAACCCCCCGCACTGACCTGAGAGCTGGTCTTGCGTCTCATGCCTGAGTCCATGTCCAACGTCCATAGGCCAGATCAGGCAGTGCCAGTTTTTCCCCAAAACAACCCAGTGTCCCATAGTCCCACAAGATAAACCCACCTCCCCCCCTTTCCCACCACCCAACCTAACACCTACACCCAAATCTATATCCCTATATACAATATATACATTATATACAGCAGCACACACCACAATAATCACAACTCACGAAGCCCAAGTTCGGCGCTTGCAGCCCTACATCACTGTATAATCAAACAAAACAAAAATCTACAGTGTCAGCATCAGCCCACCACCAGGAAAGGAGATGACCAGACTAGGGCACACTAAAAGAAAAGCCCCTCCAGAGGAGCGCGGCTCTCCGTGCGCCCAGTCTCCCATACTCCAGAGAGCGCACCTTCACCAGGTCACCGAGTATGGTCCTAAACACATCGTCCACTGGGAGGATTTTTCGTTGCGTCGATACTAAGCACCGTGCGTTCCACGTGTGATACCTAACCACTGCGCTAACTAGAAATAAGGTGCAGCGGTCCCGACCACCCAGGTCTCCGAATGCTCCATAGGCCCATTCCGCATAGGAGAGACCGGCCAGCCGAGACCAGCCAATGAAGGCGCCCACCCTGTTGTACACCTCTGTGTTGAAGGGACAATGAAGCAGGAAGTGGTCCATGCTTTCCAGCAAGGTACCACAATGCTCCCGAGGACAATTCCTGTCCTCAGAGCTCCTACACTTCAGATTGTCCCTCACACACAGTTTCCCATGGAAGCAGCGCCAAGCCAAGTCCCAAAACTTCGAGGGGATCCTGATAGAATTCAAAAGATGCAAACCCACCCCAAGATCCCGACTTGGGCAGTCCCTGAGCGCCAGAGGCCTCTGGAAATGGGTCAAAAGAACCCTACTGTCAAGTAGTTTCCTTGGCAGAGTCCTGATCTCCCACATTCCCAGACCCCACCGACGAATTACCTTCAGAACCAAGGTAGCGTAAGCCGGAAGATGTCCATGCGGTGTGCGAAGATCCTTCACTTGCCCTCCTGTCTCCCATTCCTGGAAGAAAGGCTGAAACCATCCCCTACAGGAGAATACCCACGGAGGAGCCCTCTCTTTCCAGAGGTTTGCGATATTGATCTTAATGAAGGTATCCACAAGGAATACCACAGGGTTGACCATACCCAACCCTCCTAGTCTCCTCGTACGGTAAGTAACCTCCCTCTTGACCAGGTTCAGTCTATTCCCCCATAACAGTTGGAAGAACAAACTGTAGACCCGAGTCCAGAGAGATTCCGGCAAGATGCACACACTGCCCAGATAAATCAGTAAAGGGAGCAGGTAAGTTTTGCTCAGGTTTACCCTTTCCCTTAGGGTCAAAGACCAACCCTTCCATTGGTTCACCTTCTGAGTGGCGATCTCTAGCCTGCTGTCCCAATTTTGTTTGGGGTAATCCCCCTGGCCAAATTCGATGCCAAGGACTTTTGCAGAGACTTTGGGTCCTGGAAGGGTGTCCGGGAGATCAAAACCAGGATCTCCTCCTCCCAGCCAGAGACTCTCACACTTATCCCGGTTGATCTTGGACCCGGATGCCTCCGAGTAGCGATCTACCTCTGACATCAGCCACCCTGCCTCCTCGTGAGAGGAAGCAAACACAGTGACATCATCGGCATACGCCACCACCCTCAGAGTGGCCTCCGGTGCTGCCTGATCCATCCCGATCCCGGCCAACGGTCCACGCTCCACCCTCCTAAGAAGAGGGTCAATCGCAAACACGTACAGCAGCGGGCTCAAGGGACAACCTTGGCAAACACCGGACCCAACCTCAAAAGAGCTACCAATCCAACCATTCACAAGCGGGAAACTCTCTGCCCCACTGTACAAGGTCTTAAGCCAATCAACAAACCCCCCCGGCAGGCCATATCTCAGAAGGACGGACCAGAGGTACTCGTGATTAACCCGATCAAACGCTTTTGCCTGGTCCAGTGACAGCATGTACCCCTTCCAGTGACCAGCCCTACCCTGCTCCACTGCCTCCCGGACACAGAGCACAGCACTAAATGTGCTGCGGCCTGGAACAGAGCAATGCTGGGCCCCCGAAAGGAGTCGGGGTGCAAATTTCACCAGCCGATTAAACAGCACCTTTGCCAGAACCTTCCTGTCTGCATTGAGAAGCGCTATGGGACGCCAATTCTCAATGCAAGACGGGTCCTTACCCTTTGACAAGATGATCAGAGCAGACCTCCTCATTGACTTCGGCAGAGTGCCCGAGGAAAGACACTCATTGAATACCTCAGTCAAGAGGGGAACCAAAACGTCCTTAAAGGTCTTATAGAATTCAGATGTTAAGCCATCTGGACCAGGCGATTTTTTGGGGGCAAGCCCTTCAATCGCCAACTGAACTTCCTCTTCCCTGATCATTTCTGTCAAAACGTCAAGAGAGGGGTCTACCCCTGGTTCGGGGACAGCTTCTGCCAGGAAAGCCGACATCTCATCCCAATCAAGATCCCTCTTCCCCAAGAGGTGCGAGTAGAAGGATCTGACAACCTCCAGGATCCCTGATCTGGATCGCCTCAAAGACCCCGTAGTGTCGACCAGTCCTGTAACCACTTTACTATTCACTGACATCTTGCAGTTTCTGTAAGGGTCGGGCGAGCGGTACTTCCCGTAATCCCTCTCAAAAACCAAAGATGCGTGTCTATCGTACTGACACCTCATAAGCAAAGATTTCACTCTGGAGATCTCCTCGCGGCTACCTCCAGTTGAGACAAGATGCTCGAGTTTCCTCCTCAGACCCTGATACAGGCGGTACCTGCTCAGACTCCTGAGGCTCGAGAGCTGGCGGAAGAATCTCGCCACCCTTTCCTTGAACATCTCCCACCACTCTGACCTACTACTACAAAGATCCAGTAAGGGTACCTGGCTCTGAAGAAAATCCTCAAAGGACTGTCTTATCTCCGCTTCTTCCAAGAGAGACGAATTGAGCCTCCAAAAGCCTCTTCCCATCCGGAGGGTCTCTGTAACATTCAGAGAAAACAAAATTAAACAGTGGTCGGAGAACTCCACCTCAACAACAGACACTGCTGAAGAGACAGCTTCCTCCTTTAAATAAAACCTATCTATTCTGGACCTACAGTTACCTCTATGATAGGTGAACCCCTCGTGGCCTGGGGTGTGCTGAATGTGGACATCCACCAGGCGAGCCTCACTAGCTATACTATTAAGGGCGACGCTATCGTAAGTCAGCTTGTCTCTGGAACCTCCTCTATCTCGGGGCCTCGTGACAGCATTGAAGTCCCCTCCAAAGACAACCTGCCGACTTGTAAAAAGGTAGGGCTTGATCCTCATAAAGAGACACTTCCGGTCCCACTTAGATTGGGGACCATAGATGTTAATGAGCCGGAGCTCTTGTCCCTTCATGAGGACATCTAAGATCAGGCACCTCCCCATTTCTAACTCAATAACCCGTCGGCATTCCACTGGTGCGGTAAAAAGGACCGCCACTCCGCTATACGGCTCGGCCGCAAGAGACCAATAGGAGGGCCCGAGTCTCCACTCCCTCTTAGCTTTAAACACATCTGCCATGTTTGGCAGCCTGGTCTGTTGCAAAAAGAAAATGTCAGCTTCAACCCGGCTGAGAAAATCAAAGGCCGCAAATCTAGCTGTATTTGACTTTATGCTGGCGACATTAATGGACGCCAGCGTCAACGGAGTGGGTTCCGCTATCATTGGTGATTGAGTTAGATGGCTTTCTTTTTCCCACTCCCCTTATCCTCTGCCTCAGAGGAGGAATCCTTCCCCCTCTTTAATGACATGGAGGTATCCATTTCCACGCGTTTTTTATTTTTTTCGTCCTCGTCTCCGGACTCTGGGCCAGTCCCTCCCTCCAAAGATCTTATGTTCCCAGAAGGAGGAGACTCGGCGCCCCCTGTGAGCCCCGCCGAAGCCAGAACCTCACCCTCAGCTTCCCCCTCAGAGGAAGAGATGTTTTCAAGGGCTTGGAACCGGTTAGAAAGACCAACCAGAGGGGAGTCGGTTTTTCCTTCCTTAGGTACCTTGGTCAGAGTGAGAGAAGATTTTTTTTTTTCTCCCTTCTTTCTCTTCTTTTTGGTGCCGAGCTTACGCTTGTCCTCTAGCCACTGCCTATTATCCTCATCCATACTTTCATAATAGGAGGACTCTGAGGCAGTGGCATTCTCCTCCCTGTGGATCCTCCTGACCTCCTCATCCAACTCATCATCCCTTGGGGCCTCAGCAGCAAGACTGGCGTCCAGGACAGGGGCCGCCCCAGTAGCCCGAGGCTCGCCCAGCTCCCTATCCTGTCTGCGCTTGTCTAGACGCCTTAGCTGGGCAGGCGTCTTTTTATTGCTTTTCTTCCTTGGCCCCTCAGCTCCCTCACCCTTGCTAGTCCCTTCCCCAGCAGAATCAGCCTCACGGCTTTCTCCCACCGGGGTCACGACTGCGTTAGCGAAGGAGCGAGGACAATGGCTGAATGGGTGACCTAACTCACCACACAGGTGGCACCTAATCTCCACACAAGATGCAGCAAGATGGCCGACATCCCCACACAATGCACACTTCTGCACAGTGCAGTTTGCGCTGAAGTGTGTGGGGTCGCCGCACCTTCGGTTGCCCCTGGTAGAAGACCAGGATACGATCCCTACCCAGGAAGGCAGATGATGGTATGTGGGCAACCGTACCACCTGAACGCTTAAGTTTTACCATAAACGTCCAGGCCCCTGACCAGATACCAAACTCGTTGCGGTTTTTCTTTGGCATCTCCACTACCTCTCCATACCGGCCAAGCCACGTCATGATGTCATAACAAGAAAGCGACTCGTTACACGTCATCACGGTCACTTTCTTGACTTGATTTTGGCGAGACACCGCCTGAACGGCAAAGTCTCGCCAGCCGGGCTCATTTTTTGCCAACTCATAGTTCGACCAGAAAAGTTCAAGCCCCTCCGGCCGAACAAAGCTGACATCAAACTCAGGTGTGGAATAGGGATGTATCAAGGCATAGATGTCAATCGCCTTGAAGCCCATCCTCAGCAGGAGCTCCACAACCTTCGACCTTGGAGGACATGCATCACTGCCCCTCCACCGAAGACGGACCACATTCCTACGCACACTACCCGGCCCGGCTGTTGGGAGGGACCACACTGTATCCCCCCCTCTTTGCTCTCGGAAGGCCCCGAGGCCATGCCTCTCTATCCAGAAGGATAGATCAACCTCTCGACCCTCTACCATTAGTGATCTCTCTCCCCTCTTTAGAGCCTCCAGGAGACGCCGTTGCAACATGCCGTCCCCAGAGCCCAGAGACGAGGAAGACGCCCTATTTCCCCCGGAGGTGACAGCGGCATAACTCCTGACAGGTGCTGCCACCACCGGGAGGGCAACCGGACCAGTGACCACATCCACACCAACAGCATCACCATTACCCACCTCCATAACCTCCTCACCCTCTACCAAACCAGCAACCACACCACTAGACAAAGACTTTTCCTCATCCATACCCACCACCACATTCACTCCTGCTGGACCAGTGACAACAGGGGGTGACATTTTGGCCTCCGCATCATCAGGCACAAGGGGCTGAGTCTCCTCCACAGAACTGGAGGTGACCTCACCCCTGGTTTTATGTGTGCCCTCCGCATCATCAGTTGATATTTTCCGCTGCTTCATGGTTGCTACCAGGCGCCGTTGATCTTTAGCTCCTGTGAGGCACCGCTGATCCTTAGCATCAGGATCTTGTTGACCAGCGGCGCCAACACAGAACAGGACTTTGGTGGGAGGACCGGAACGCCCCGCCCCGGTAACCCCCTCACACTGCCGCCGCTTCTCAACTAAGTGATCAGCGGCAACAGCATTCAGGGGCACCGAGGCTACCGGAGCTGCCCCTGACACCGGGCTGCTCCCCTGTTGTGATCCGCTTTTTGGGCTCCCCTAGTGGTGGCTGGTGGTACTGGAGACTTGTGTGTTCTTTTCTGCCTCAGCTCACCTGCTTCCATCAGTTTTGGGAGTTCCCTATTTAGCCTTGCTCTCCAGTCACTTCCTTGCCGGTCATCATTGTAACCTGAGTCTTTCAGTTGCATGTTCCTGCTACCAGTCTGCTGATCAGCTAAGTGGACTCTTGTCCTTTTTGTTTTGTATTTTTTGTCCAGTTTACAGTTTGTCATTTCCTGTTACTGGAAGCTCTTGTGGACTGAAATTGCCACTCCTGTGTCATGAGTTGACACAGGAGTCTTAAAGTAATTTTCAGGATGGGTTTTTGAAAGGGTTTTTCAGCTGACCGTGAAGTCCTCTTTTGTATCCTTCCTCTATCTAGTAAGTGGACCTCGCTTTGCTAAATCTACCTTCATACTGTGAATGTCTTTTCCTCTGAACTCACCGTTAATATATGTGGGGGCTACTATCATCTTTGGGGAATTTCACTAGAGGTAAGCCAGGTCTGTTCCTTCCTCTTCCAGGCGTAGTTAGTTCTCCGGCTGGCGCATGGCATCTAGGCAGCCGTAGGAATGCTTCCTGGCTACTGTTAGTTGTGTGGTAGATTTAGGTCACGGTCAGCTTGAGTTTCCATCACCCGAGGGCTAGTCTGTTATTTTGTGTTTCTGATGTTCCCATGCCATTGGGGAATCATGACAGTATGACCGGCCACTGTTGAAGTAATTGGCAGAAGAAAGGAGAGTAAAAGAAGTCTGTAGATTTTTTTTTTTTTTTTTTTCCTCACATGTTTGCTACTTAGTTGGCTCAGTTGTATTTCTGCTCTAATTACAGCCTTGCCTTTCTCTCCTTCTAATCCTTGAATGGCTCTGATCTCTCCGGTTTAAGGATGGACTCTCAGAGTTTGGCTGCAGGTTTAAATAATCTTGCTACGAAGGTTCAGAATTTACAAGATTGTGTTATACGTACTCCTATTTCTGAACCTAAGATTCCTACACCAGAGGTATTTTCCGGAGATAGATCTCGGTTTCTGAATTTCAAATGTAATTGTAAATTATTCCTTTCTCTCAGACCTCACTCCTCTGGAGATCCTGTTCAGCAGGTTAAGATTGTGATTTCTTTGCTGCGAGGTGACCCTCAAAATTGGGCATTTTCATTGACACCAGGGGATCCTGCGTTGCTCAATGTGGATGCGTTTTTTCTGGCTTTAGGGTTGCTGTATGAGGAACCTAATTTGGAGATTCAAGCTGAAAAAGCTTTGATAGCCCTGTCTCAAGGGCAAGATGAAGCTGAGATATACTGCCAAAAATTTCGTAGATGGTCTGTGCTTACTCAGTGGAATGAGTGTGCCCTAGCGGCAATTTTCAGAGAAGGCCTTTCTGATGCCGTTAAGGATGTCATGGTGGGGTTTCCTACGCCCACAGGTCTGAATGAGTCCATCACAATGGCGATTCAGATTGATCGGCGTTTGCGGGAGCGCAAACCCGTGCACCATTTGGCGGTATCTTCTGAAGGGACGCCAGAGAAAATGCAATGTGACAGAATTCTGTCAAGAAGCGAGCGGCAGAATTATAGGCGCAAAAATGGCTTGTGCTTCTACTGTGGTGATTCCGCGCATGTTATATCAGCATGCTCTAAACGTACTAGGAAGGTTGACAAGTCTGTTTCTATTGGCACTTTACAGTCTAAATTTCTTCTGTCTGTAACTCTGATTTGTTCATTATCAGTTATTACCGTGGATGCCTATGTGGACTCTGGCGCCGCTCTGTCTCATGGATTGGTCCTTCGCCAGGCGCTGTGGGTTTGATTTGGAGCCTCTGGAAGTTCCTATACCTCTGAAGGGTATTGATTCTACACCTCTGGCTTGTAATAGACCACAGTTCTGGACGCAAGTGACTATGCGTATGACTCCAGACCATCAGGAGATGATTCGCTTCCTCGTGTTGCATAATTTACATGATGTGTTAGTGCTTGGATTACCATGGTTGCAATCTCATAACCCAGTACTGGACTGGAAAACTATGACTGTGTTAAGCTGGGGATGTCCGGGGGCTCATGGGGACATACCTTTGGTTTCTATCTCGTCATCTATTCCCTCTGAGGTTCCGGCATTTTTGTCGGATTTTGGGGATATTTTTGAAGAGCCTAAAATTGGTTCTCTCCCTCCCCACAGAGAGTGTGATTGCGCCATAGATCTGATTCCAGGCAGTAAATTTCCAAAGGGTCGTTTGTTTAACCTATCTGTACCTGAGCATGCTGCCATGCGAGAGTATGTTAAGGAGTCCCTGGAAAAGGGACATATTCGTCCTTCTTCATCACCTTTAGGAGCTGGGTTTTTCTTTGTCTCTAAAAAGGATGGCTCGCTGAGGCCTTGTATTGATTATCGACTCCTGAATAAAATTACTGTCAAATATCAGTATCCGTTGCCGCTGCTTACTGTTTTGTTTGCTCGCATAAGGGGGGCTAAGTGGTTCTCCAAGATTGATCTCCGTGGGGCGTATAATTTGGTGCGAATTAAGCAAGGGGATGAGTGGAAAACCGCATTTAATACGCCTGAGGGCCACTTTGAGTATTTAGTAATGCCTTTCGGCCTTTCTAATGCACCTTCAGTTTTTCAGTCCTTTATGCATGATATTTTCCGTGAATATCTGGATAAATTTATGATTGTGTATTTGGACGATATTTTGATTTTTTCTGAGGACTGGGAGTCTCATGTTCAGCAGGTCAGGAGGGTTTTTCAGGTCTTGCGGGAGAATTCTCTGTGTGTAAAGGGTTCTAAGTGTGTTTTTGGGGTTCAGAAGATTTCCTTTTTGCGGTACATTTTTTCCCCTTCTTCTGTTGAGATGGACCCTGTCAAGGTTCGGGCTATTTGTGACTGGACGCAGCCTACTTCTCTAAAGGGTCTTCAGAAGTTCTTGGGCTTTGCTAATTTTTATCGTCGATTTATAACTGGTTTTTCTGGTGTTGCTAAGCCTCTTACGGATTTGACTAAGAAGGGTGCTGATGTTGCCAATTGGTCCTCTGCCGCTGTGGAGGCCTTTCGGGAACTTAAGCGCCGCTTTTCGTCTGCCCCTGTGTTGCGCCAGCCTGATGTCTCTCTCCCCTTTCAGGTTGAGGTCGATGCTTCCGAGATCGGAGCGGGGGCGGTTTTGTCGCAGAAAAGTTCCGATTGCTCAGTGATGAGACCTTGTGCGTTCTTTTCTCGAAAATTTTCTGCCGCCGAAAGAAATTATGATGTCGGTAATCGGGAGCTTTTGGCCATGAAGTGGGCATTTGAGGAGTGGCGTCATTGGCTTGAGGGTGCTAGGCATCAGGTGGTGGTTTTGACTGATCACAAGAATCTGATTTATCTTGAGTCTGCCAGGCGCCTGAATCCTAGACAGGCGCGCTGGTCGTTGTTTTTCTCTCGGTTTAATTTTGTGGTCTCATATCTACCAGGTTCTAAGAATGTGAAGGCAGATGCCCTTTCTAGGAGTTTTGAGCCTGATTCCCCTGGTGATTCGGAACCTACAGGTATCCTTAAGGATGGGGTGATATTATCCGCTATTTCCCCAGATCTGCGACGTGCTTTGCAAGAGTTTCAGGCGGATAGACCTGATCGCTGTCCACCTGGTAGACTGTTTGTTCCTGATGATTGGACCAGTAGAGTCATCTCGGAGGTTCATTCTTCTACGCTGGCGGGTCATCCTGGAATTTTTGGTACCAGGGATTTGGTGGCTAGATCCTTCTGGTGGCCATCTCTGTCTCGAGATGTGCGTGTTTTTGTGCAGTCTTGTGATGTGTGTGCTCGGGCCAAGCCTTGTTGTTCTAGGGCTAGCGGGTTGTTGTTGCCCTTGCCTATTCCGAAGAGGCCTTGGACGCACATCTCGATGGACTTTATTTCTGATCTTCCTGTCTCTCAGAGGATGTCTGTTATCTGGGTGGTGTGTGACCGTTTTTCTAAGATGGTTCATTTGGTACCATTGCCGAAGTTGCCTTCCTCGTCTGAGTTGGTTCCTTTGTTTTTTCAAAATGTGGTTCGCTTGCATGGTATTCCTGAAAATATCGTTTCTGATAGGGGTACCCAGTTCGTTTCTAGATTTTGGCGGGCATTCTGTGCCAGGTTGGGCATTGATTTGTCTTTTTCGTCTGCCTTCCATCCTCAGACTAATGGCCAGACGGAGCGAAAGGGTTTCCCCTTTCTTTTGCAATTCGGGGTTTCATCCCCGTTTTTCTTCTGGTCAGGCGGAGTCTTCGGATTGTCCTGGAGTAGATGCTGTGGTGGATCGGTTGTATCGGATTTGGGAACAAGTGGTGGACAATTTGAATTTGTCCCAGGAGAGGACTCAGCGGTTTGCTAACCGCCAGCGTCGGGTTGGTCCTCGCCTTCGTGTTGGGGACTTGGTGTGGTTGTCTTCCCGTTTTGTCCCAATGAGGGTTTCTTCTTCTAAATTTAAGCCTCGGTTCATCGGTCCCTATAGGATTTTGGAGATTATTAACCCTGTTTCCTTTCGTTTGGACCTCCCGGCATCTTTCGCTATCCATAATGTGTTCCATCGGTCGTTGTTGCGGAGATACGAGGTGCCGGTGGTTCCTTCTGCTGAGCCTCCTGCTCCTGTGCTGGTTGAGGGTGAATTGGAGTACGTTATCGAGAAGATCTTGGACTCCCGTATTTCCAGGCGGAGACTCCAGTATCTGGTTAAATGGAAGGGCTATGGTCAGGAAGATAATTCTTGGGTAACTGCCTCTGATGTTCATGCCTCGGATTTGGTTCGTGCCTTTCATAGGGCTCATCCAGGTCGCCCTGGCGGTTCTTGTGAGGGTTCGGTGCCCCCTCCTTAAGGGGGGGGTACTGTTGTGATCCGCTTTTTGGGCTCCCCTAGTGGTGGCTGGTGGTACTGGAGACTTGTGTGTTCTTTTCTGCCTCAGCTCACCTGCTTCCATCAGTTTTGGGAGTTCCCTATTTAGCCTTGCTCTCCAGTCACTTCCTTGCCGGTCATCATTGTAACCTGAGTCTTTCAGTTGCATGTTCCTGCTACCAGTCTGCTGATCAGCTAAGTGGACTCTTGTCCTTTTTGTTTTGTATTTTTTGTCCAGTTTACAGTTTGTCATTTCCTGTTACTGGAAGCTCTTGTGGACTGAAATTGCCACTCCTGTGTCATGAGTTGACACAGGAGTCTTAAAGTAATTTCAGGATGGGTTTTTGAAAGGGTTTTTCAGCTGACCGTGAAGTCCTCTTTTGTATCCTTCCTCTATCTAGTAAGTGGACCTCGCTTTGCTAAATCTACCTTCATACTGTGTATGTATTTTCCTCTGAACTCACCGTTAATATATGTGGGGGCTACTATCATCTTTGGGGAATTTCACTAGAGGTAAGCCAGGTCTGTTCCTTCCTCTTCCAGGCGTAGTTAGTTCTCCGGCTGGCGCATGGCATCTAGGCAGCCGTAGGAATGCTTCCTGGCTACTGTTAGTTGTGTGGTAGATTTAGGTCACGGTCAGCTTGAGTTTCCATCACCCGAGGGCTAGTCTGTTATTTTGTGTTTCTGATGTTCCCATGCCATTGGGGAATCATGACACTCCCCCCTCCCACTGGGGAGCGCACCACAGTATCGTGGCCTGATTTTTCGCCCGCCGCCAGGCCGCCCTCACTGTCCAGCCTCTCGGCTGATGCACCTGCTGTTACGTCCCAGCTACTATAAGCAGAGACGGAGCTCAGCGCCTCACTACCGTGCTTTGTAGTCTCCCCGCACCTTTGCACCGGATCCACAGCAGAACCCAGGCTGGGCTGGGCAACGGGGCTTATACAGCGAGCTGACCCTGCAGCCGACTCAGGGGGTACAGGGAGGGGGGGCATACACATAGCTTACCGCTTCCTGGAGCTTAGGTTTGATCTTCTTCACCTTTTTTTTCTTGCCCCCAGGTGCCTCCTCTGGCAAATCATCACCAAGATGGAAGTTCTGAAGGCACACTGGGGACTCCAGGAGCTTGATCTCTGCCATTAGTGCCCCTCCCTGGCCGATGTCACTGTCCTTCCCAGAGCCAGCAGAACTGCGACGAGATGTCATTGTCGCCTGTCCAGCAGGGAGCTCGCTGCACGTGGCCTGTGAGTGACTAAGCAGGCTGCCAGGTGGGGCTTTCTGCTGGTCATCCTCCTCCTTCTCATCATCATCATCATCATCATCATCCACCTGGCTCCCAGGCTGCAGCCCTATCTGCCTTTGCTCTCTGTTATCAGCCATTTCTCTGAATCGATCTTCATTTTGCAATTTTTCTTTAAATGGTCCACTTTTTTCTTGGATAAACGCTTTTCTCACCTCCAGGTCATTAATTTCAAGCTTCAGCCTCTTTACCTCAGCCTGGAATTGCATCTTCCTGGGTCTGGAGGCGCCTGCAGCTTTTGCGCTTGTGCAGCGCAGCTCCTCCTGGAGCCTTCTCAATCTCTTGCTTGCGTCTTCATACTCACGGAGGTGGCTCATGACCCGGGAGGCATAAGTGGACACAGACTCCCGGGGTCTCTGCAGCGCCCAACCCTCCTCCGTGAGGTCGGCCTCACCTCCGTGAGCACTCAGCTTTCCTCCAGAAGGGCCGTCATCCTGCACGCTAGCAGGCTTCTCCTCCATGGAAGCCTTGCGGCTTCTCTGGGTCTCTGCAGACCTGGGGGGAGTAGGAGCCACATTGCTGCGACTCCTGGTGGAGCGTCTCACCCCCGAATCTTCTGATGTGCAGGCTGGTTGCTGGTTCCTTCTGCCCCCCGCCAGCCTGGTCCGGGAAGCAGAAGCCTGGGACTTGGCTCCTTCACTCATCCCAGGAAACCCACTCACTCCCTGGGTAAGAGAGAGAGCAGGTCCCCGGGTGGAGAGGTGGTGGTTCTCAGGAGCTCAGGAGCACACAGCAGGATCAGTGGCGACCACACCCACAATCAACACAGTGAGCAGCAGCTGAGCTGCACTCACTACTCTGAAGGTGCAGTCACTGTGTACATACATTACTGATCCTAAGTTACCTCCTGTATTATACTCCGTAGCTGCACTCACTATTCTGCTGGTGCAGTCACTGTGTACATACATTACATAACTGATCCTGAGTTACATCCTGTATTATACTCCAGAGCTGCGCTCACTATTCTGCTGGTGCAGTCACTGTGTACATACATCACATTACTGATCCTGAGTTACATCCTGTATTATACCCCAGAGCTGCACTCCCTATTCTGCTGGTGCAGTCACTGTGTACATACATTACATTACTGATCCTAAGTTACCTACTGTATTATACTCCAGAGCTGCACTCACTATTCTGCTGGTGCAGTCACTGTGTACATACATTACATTACTGATCCTAAGTTACCTCCTGTATTATACTCCAGAGTTGCACTCACTATTCTGCTGGTGCAGTCACTGTGTGCACTTCTTCTCCTGTATATTACTGTATATACCTGTACATCAGTGTCTCATAGGACAGAGGTCCTGATGTTATAACCCCCCAGTCTGACACCTGTGATAGGACGACTCACTCAGCTTCATACATAGATAGACACAGGAACCGTTTCTATTTAACGTCCCCCTGGTTTATTGCAATCCCCATAAACCACGTCACCAGAAAACGTAAATCCGGCCTTTCTCCGGCAAAAGGTAAAACAAAGTAACAAGTGCATACAATAGTGCTGGTTAGAACCTGGCTAAAGGTACCGTCACACTAAACGATATCGCTAGCGATCCGTGACGTTGCAGCGTCCTCGCTAGCGATATCGTTTAGTTTGACACGCAGCAGCGATCAGGATCCTGCTGTGATATCGCTGGTCGTTGAACAAAGTTCAGAACTTTATTTGGTCGTCAGACCGGTGTGTATCGTCGTGTTTGACACCAAAAGCAACGATACCAGCGATGTTTTACACTGGTAACCAGGGTAAACATCGGGTTACTAAGCGCAGGGCCGCGCTTAGTAACCCGATGTTTACCCTGGTTACCAGTGTAAAATGTAAAAAAACCAAACAGTACATACTCATCTTCGCGTCCCCCGGCGTCCGCTTCCCACACTGACTGAGCGCCGTAAAGTGAAAGTGAAAGTACAGCACAGCGGTGACGTCACCGCTCTGCTGTTAGGGCCGGCGCTCAGTCAGTGCAGGAAGCGGACGCCGGGGGACGCGAATGTAAGTATGTACTGTTTGTTTTTTTTACATTTTACGCTGGTAACCAGGGTAAACATCGGGTTACTAAGCGCGGCCCTGCGCTTAGTAACCCGTTGTTTACCCTGGTTACCCGGGGACCTCGGCATCGTTGGTCGCTGGAGAGCGGTCTGTGTGACAGCTCTCCAGTGATCAAACAGCGACGCTGCAGCAATCGGCATCGTTGTCTGTATCACTGCAGCGTCGCTTAGTGTGACGGTACCTTTAGGTTCCAGCTTCCATGTCCTTTAGCAAAGGACATTAAATCCAGGATATCTGCAATTTCCATATGTACAGTTTTGCTTAACCCCTTAACAACCGCTGATACGCCTTTTAACAGTGGCAGTTGAGTATTTATTCCTCAGTGCCGCTTTTTAAGGGCCCCGAGAAATAATGGTATAGCACCCCCCCAGCGTCGGAAAATCTACAGAGTCACTGCTACCTGGGGTAGCCGAGACCCTGGAGAACATGATCAGGGCAGGTTTTTATGGTCCTCTGTCACCTGATCGCTTTTATTCATCAAATAAGGGTGATCACAAAAAAAAAAAGTCTGATTTACAATTCATTTCTCTCTCCTCTAATATGATCTAGCATATCAGTAGAGAGAGAAATGGGGTCCCGCGAGCCCCCACCCCAATACCTCGGCCATCCCTGGACCCTCCTGCTCCGTCCCTCCATGTCATCTTCTTGGAAGAAAATGGCGGTTGCATGTGCCGTGTGCCCACCAAAATCTGCCAGTCTGTACCCGGCGACAATAGGAAATCTTTCCTTTTGGTTCATTTTGATCACTGTGATAGGGTCTATCACAGTGTTCGAAATAAAAATAAAAAAAAATAGTAAATCAAACTCCCCTTTGTCACATAAAAATTATCATTTTTTCCATTCTTTGCACTTAGGGTTAGGGATTGGGTAAGGTAGTGTTAGGGTTGGGGCTGTGTTAGGGTTAGTGTTGTGTTAGGGTTGGGGCGGTGTTGGGGTTAGGGTTGAGTTAGGGCTGGGTTTGGAATTAGAATAGGGGGGTTTCAAAGTAAAAAAAAAAAAAAGTGATGACGATATGATGGCTAGTCTCGACTGCACGACTCTAGTTTGCATCGGGTGCTCTGGTATGCACAGAGTATCGCAGATCCCCACATGTCTTTTGGGTGTGTCTAAGAGCCACGAAACATGAGGGGCAGGGACTCGAGCACCCGCGATATTTGGTGCACACCAGAGCATCCGATGCAAACTGGAGTAGCGAGCACTTGCGCTCAACACTAATGGCGACATATTCAATATGACGACCTAATGTTATCAAATTCTGTGTCGTACCTGTGGGTTCAAAATGCCCACTACACCCCTGGATAAAATCCTTGAGGGGTGTGGTTTCCACAATGGTGTCACTTGTGGGGGGTTTCCACTGTTTGAGCACATCAGGGGCTCTCCAAACGCGACATGGTGCCCGCCTTCGATTCCAACCAATTTTGCGTTCAAAAAGTCAAATGGCGCTCCTTCTGTTCCAAGCTCTGCCGTGCGCCCAAATAATAGTATTCCTCGACATATGGAGTATTGGTGTACTCAGGAGAAATTGCACAACAAATTCTATGGTCTATTTTCTCCTGTTACCCTTGTGAAAATAAAAAAGTTAGAGCTAAAATAAATTTTTTGTGAAAAAAGTTAAATGTTAATTTTTTTCCTTCCATATTTCTTCAGCTCTCATGAAGCACCTGAAGAGTTAACAGACTTCTTGAATGTGGTTTTCACGCCTTGAGGGGTGCAGTTTTTAGACCGGTGTCACTTTTGGGTATTTTCTGTCATACAGACCTCCTCGGAGTCACCTCAAATGTGATGTGGTCCCTAAAAAAAATGGTTTTGTAAATTTTGTTGGAAAAATGAGAGATCACTGGTCAACTTTTAATGTCCTAACAAAAAATGATTAGGTTTCCTAAATTGTGCTCATGTAAATAAGCGGGAAATGTTATTTCTGAATTATTTTGTGCGATATGACTGATTTAAGCACACAAAAATTAAAAGTTTGAAAATTGCAAAATTTTCTAATTTTTTTGCCAAATTTCTGCTTTTTTCATAAATAAACACAAGTCATATCTAAGAAATTTTGCCATTATTATGAAGTACAATATGTTACGGAAAAAAAAAAACCAGTATCAGAATCAGTGGGATACGTTGAAGTGATCCAGTTATTAACACATAAAGTGACAGTGGTCAGAATTGTCAAAATTGTCTCGGTCACTAACAGGTTAACACAAAAGCTCATCTCCAGAAATTGCACCTTCAGACCCATTCACACTAACATGCTCTAGAAAGCTGGGTATTCATCCTCTGGACTCCTCCCACTCTACAGCTGTTCAATCACCCTAGCACTAAACATGGCTGATTAACCTCTCTCATCACTTAGTGTGCTGGATGATTTTTCCAAGGTTTATATTACTGAAGCCAACAACCTCAGTGATACATATCTCCCCTCTAGAACTTTGCCAGTGACTTTGTCACACATCCCACAAGTTTCTCTTCTTTCTGGGAGTCATGTTACTATGCCTCCCCTTAGTATCACATTATTGCTATTATTATTTTGATCTTGGTCTCTTCCATACGATTCCTCTCGGTGGTGTGACGCCCTCGGGGTGTTCCCGCTTGTACCGAAGCTCCTCATATCTTCTCCTTGGAATCTTCAGACATTTCTAGATATTATTGTAGTGGAACATGTAATCAGGGTCATGTCCTAAAACTGGGGGTCATGGAGGGGGGGGGGGGGCAGCCGTATGTTCTTCCAGCCACCACCTGCACGCTGGCTGTTATCAGGACGTAGCCCGTTCTGTGGGCAGGCTGATATACAATTCCCATGATGTGCTGCCTCTAGAATCTCTAGAATCTCTCGAGTAATTTCGGTGCACTCTGTGGTTATGGATAATTATCACGTGGTCTCCAGGGTTTCTGTGTTCAGCTTCTCTGCTCTCTATGGTGACAAAATTATGTGCCGAGTCCTCATGTATAGAGTGCAGATATTCAGAAACACGCAAGACCGTGGCCCCAGAGACTGGCACAAGCCCAAGCCTGCCCGCTGCTGTGAAACTAATGTGCCTCTCCAACCTCTGCACACAGCCGCCGCTCTGTCCCTCCACATGGGCTATGACCAGACCCCCAATTTCTCAGGGTGCGTGAGGCCGTGTCATGTCAGCGCAGACAGCTCATAAAATACACTTTAGATTATGGAGGACCCATGCAGAACAGCAAGAACCACAGGAGGCGCCGCTCATCATAAAGCTTTATTGTCAGCGCCAGGTAAATCAGATTTCATACATCTGATTAATCTCCACAGGTTTCTGTACAGGATTCACATTCCCTAAACAGGGAGTTAAGGTGCAGATCAGTCGCGCTACAGCAAAGAAATAACTGCAAAACACAACAAGTATCGAGACAATGTGACTGAGTAGTGGACCACTGTAACCAGTCGTGGATCCTCCGGAGACAGTGTAACCGAGCTCTAGACCACTGTAACCAGTCGTGGATCCTCCGGAGACAGTGTAACCAAGCTCTGGACCGCTGTAACCAGTCGTGGACCCTGCGGAGACAGTGTAACCAAGCTCTAGACCACTGTAACCAGTCGTGGATCGTCCAGAGACAGTGTAACCAGTCGTGAACCCTTCCGGAGACAGTGTAACCGAGCACTGGACCACTGTAACCAGTGGTGGATCGTCCGGAGACAGAGTAACCGAGCACTGGACCACTGTAACCAGTCGTAGATCGTCCGGAGACAGTGTAACCGAGCACTGGATCACTGTAACCAGTCGTGGATTGTCCAGAGACAGTGTAACCAGTCGTGAACCCTTCCGGAGACAGTGTAACCGAGCACTGGACCATTGTAACCAGTGGTGTATCGTCCGGAGACAGTGTAACCGGGCACTGGACCACTGTAACCAGTCGTAGACCCTCCAGAGACAGTGTAACTGAGCACTGGACCACTGTAACCAGTCATGGATCGTCCGGAGACAGTGTAACCGAGCACTGGATCACTGTAACCAGTCGTGGATCGTCCGGAGACAGTGCAACCGAGCACTGGACCACTGTAACCAGTCGTGGATTGTCCAGAGACAGTGTAACCAGTCGTGAACCCTTCCGGAGACAGTGTAACCGAGCACTGGACCACTGTAACCAGTCGTGGATCGTCCGGAGACAGTGTAACCGAGCACTGGACCACTGTAACCAGTCGTGGATCGTCCAGAGACAGTGCAACCAGTCGTGGACCCTTCCGGAGACAGTGTAACCGAGCACTGGATCACTGTAACCAGTCGTGGATCGTCCGGAGACAGTGTAACCGAGCACTGGACCACTGTAACCAGTCGTGGATCGTCCGGAGACAGTGTAACCGAGCACTGGACCACTGTAACCAGTCGTGGATCGTCCAGAGACAGTGTAACCAGTCGTGGACCCTTCCGGAGACAGTGTAACCGAGCACTGGACCACTGTAACCAGTCGTGGATCCTCCGGGAGACAGTGTAACCGAGCTCTGGACAACTGTAACCAGTTGTGGACCCTCTGGAAAAACAGTGTAACCGAGCACTGGACCACTGTAACCAGTGGTGAACCCTCCAGAGACAGTGTAGCCGAGCACTGGATCACTGTAACCAGTCGTGGACCCTCCGGAGACAGTGTAACTGACCAGTGGACCACTATAAGCAGTTGTGGATCCGCATTAGACGATGCAACCAAGCAGTGGACCACTAACCAGTTGTGGACCCGCTATAACAGAGCAGTGGACCACTGTAACCAGGAGACAAAGTAACTAAGCTTCAGCCCCACTGGAAACAATGTTACAGAGCAGTGGACCACTGAAACTACCGTAACTGTATACCCCACAGAGATGATGCAACCAAGCAGTGGACCACTGTAAACAGCTACAGACCCACTGGAAACTATGTAACCGAGCAGTGGACCATGTAACCAGCTGCTGACCCACCAGAGATGAAGTAATTGAGCAATGGACCACTGTAACCAGTAGTGGACTCACTGGAGACAACGTAACTGAGCAGTGGACCACTGTAACTAGCTGTAGATCCACCAGAGATGACATAGCCAAGAAGGACCACTGTAACACTCATGGACTCAGCGGAGACAGTGTAACTTAACAGTGGACCATTGTAATCAGTCGAGACAATGTAAACGTTAGGTGAACTACTGTAATGATAGGTTGGACCCATCAGAGACGATGTAACCAAATGGGCACCTCATCAAAAATAAAATATGTGTATGTGGTCAACCCACTGGAAACAATGTATCTATGAGCTCACCCCACCAAGGACAATAAGGAGAATCTATCACAGTGTTGCAGCACTATTTTGAAATACAAATGTAGCAAATTTTGGTATGTACTGATACTTGGACACATTTTTCTTTATGCTGACACTTCTAAAAAGTGTTTACAAAAAGTAGGTGGGTAATAGGGAGGGGATGGGACCACCACTGGTAGGGCAGATTAATTATCAACTATAATGGAAATGGTTGTAAAATATAAAGAAAATGGACCGTTGATTTCAATGTCTTTTTCTTTTTTTTCTTTTACTTTCAAGATTTGCCAAATTTACTAAGAAATCCAGTTTTGAAGCCACATGCAAATAACCTGCAGGTGCATTGGGGGGGGGGGGGGGGGGGGGAAAACAAAGGCCAAAAATATGGAGATACTGTACTGCCAGGTTTATTTTTGTTAGTTCTAATTGAAAAAGGCTACAGTCACTTCAAAAATACAGCAATTACATATTCAATTATGGAATACCACAAAAAGAAAAGAAGTGAAGAAGAAGTAGTATTAAAAATAGTGAATTTATTGATAAATATTTTAAAATATGAATAGATAATACAAAAAGACACCAAAAAAAGGGGGGGGGAGGGGGTTTAAAACCAAGGGGATAGCACTGCAAAAATCCACCAGGTTAATGAGGTAAAATTAACCAGATTATATCATGAAAAGATGAAAATGATGATAAGATGATATAAGATGAAATCAAAGAATCAGGCAAGATACACAGTAATCATATGCATGCACCTACAGGAAATAAATCAAAGTATTCCATTCATTTGGTCTTCCCAATAAGAAAAGTAAGTATGGAGTGTATATCCAGCAATAACTACAACATCTAGTTGTTAATGAACTGGAGAGTAAAAGCACTATGTACGCCAAAAGAGGAGAAGTACCAAGAGGGGGGAAAAGATCCCGTATCGTGGGCTGATTACCTGCTGTGCGGATGTAAAGCTGGTGGTGCCTTGCACTGTTGGTGTAGTGCTAATGCTATTCACCCGCGCCCGACGAGCGCAGTTTCGCAAAAGCTTCTTCTGTTGGGGCAGGACAAGTTATAAAAGGTATTGAGGGGTTTTTATGCGGTGTGCTGGGGGAAAAATGAACCCGGACATGTCTCTGAGAAGTTCATGGGTGCGCATGCGGATTTTGATGTATTTCCTGTAGGTGCATGTATATGATTACTGTGTATCTTCCCTGATTCTTTGATTTCATCTTATATCATCATAATTTTCATCTTTTCATGATATAATCTGGTTAATTTTACCTCATTAACCTGGTGGATTTTTGCAGTGCTATCCCCTTTCTTAAGGTACCTTCACACTCAGCAACTTTACAACGAGAACGACAACGATCCGTGACGTTGCAGCGTCCTGGATAGCGATCTCGTTGTGTTTGACACGCAGCAGCGATCAGGATCCCGCTGTGATATCGCTGGTCGGAGCTAGAAGTCCAGAACTTTATTTGGTCGTCACGTCGGCGTGTATCGTCGTGTTTGACAGCAAAAGCAACGATGTCAGCAATGTTTTACATGGAGCTAACGACCTGTGAGAACGATCAGTGAGTCACCGTTACATCACAGGATCGCTCCTGCATCGTTCTGGAGCTGCTGTGTTTGACGTCTCTACAGCTGCAGCGATCGGATCGTTGTCTATATCGCTGCAGCGTCGCTGAGTGTGACGGTACCTTTAGTCTGGTGGTTTTAAACCCCCCCTTTTTTTGGGTGTCTTTTTGTATTATCTATTCATATTTTAAAATATTTATCAATAAATTCACTATTTTTAATACTACTTCTTCTTCACTTATTTTCTTTTGTGGTATTCCATAATTGAATATGTAATTGCTGCCAGGTTTATTTGCACAGCGCCGGCTTGTAAAATCATCCCGACAGGTTCCCTTTAAGGCAACATTTGAGCTTCAGTTGGGTAAAAGAGGCGAATGTTTATCAATTCTAATCTGAAGTAGTGAGATCAGGCCAGAGACCGAGTCCCCTCCTTCCCTCCACGAAAAAATGGTGTCCTGCTCCACCCAACAGGTAAGAACATTTTTTGTGGCCCCGGCCTGAGGATCTGTAAACATGTATAGAAATCACAGACAGTTCTGCAACCAATCTGCCGCGTGTGACTACACCCCACCATATAATGCAGAGTCACAAATCACATTATGTCCTCTACTCTAGTCACATCCAAAGCTGCAGTCACAATCTGACTGGTTGTTAATTTGAGGGGAAATCAGTGCATTATGGGAGGTCAGAAGTCACATGGCTGCGGAGCAAAACCAATTTATATCCAAGGGCAACCAGCTGATTAGTGAATGCAGCTTTGGTTGTGACTGGAGTAATACAAGTAAAAAAAAAAACCTTAAAAAACCCCAGTGAAGTATTTAACGTCACTCTTATGTATTTGCCATGAAAGGTTGTAAAATGTTGAGTTTCCCTTTAACTACAGAACAGAAACATCGAGATGACAGAGTTCATGTCAGAGCATTCATGGTCCATAGAAAAATAGTGTCGATCTATGTACAGGTCAGAGGCAGAGGGGAACGCTGCTCGTCTCCACAGACACGATACAATAGAAATGTTCACATTGCTCCTGTAAATAAACCTCGAGGGTGTGACCCCATTGGCCGCACAGAAGGGTCGATCCTGGAAATCAGGATAGAGGACGGTAGAACAAACTCCAGGGCGGGATCTGGGGTGCAGGCACTTTGGGGACATCGTCACAAACCATTGCCAGAAGAACCAGGATTAGGAACCCTCCAGAATGCTATAAGTATGGATCTCCATAGTATTCGATCTGTGGCATTTAGTCCCTGGGAGGTGGGAGGCCCGTGTGACCCCTCCTCCGAGGAGCTACAGCGTGACTACCTCCCATCTATAAACTTTATTGATAGTTTCTTGCTGGTCATAACAGAACCACAGACATCAGGCTTGTGGGTTTACATTTCTGAAGAAGGTAATGTGGGAAACCCGTCCTGGAGGTTGGAGGCTCGTGCTATAATAAGCATTAACTGGAAGCGCACAGACCTAGACACATGATTGGATAACTTGGGCCAGCTTTGCTCTGGTGCTCCACATTCTCAGTTGGCGACTTTTTCCTCCACCAAATGTCATGTGCTTTACTCATCTACAATTGAAGTTTTATACTCCAGTCACATCCCAAGCTGCATTCACAAGTCTACATTTCCCATGACGCACCACAGCAGAACATGCTCTGTACTGACACTGAACCAGCAGGCAGCCTTGTGAGGTCATGCAGCCTGAGAGCCAACAGAAGAGCAGCAGTATTGAGAGTGCAGCTCTGGATGTGATTGGAGATGGGATCAGCACAAGAGAAGTAAAGCCAATATACAAAGTGACTCATCATGAAAGCGAACGCGCAGGGGTGCAACACCCTACATCAGGGCGCAGGCAGCGCAGTCCCACCTCCCCACAAATTACACACAGCACAAGGACCCCGACATGGAATAGAAAATCACTTCTTGCTACTAAAGCCCCACAAACATCAAAGACATAAGAAACCCATTAATGACACGAGTTCCCTTGTAGAGCAGCTTCTCGTGGCACCGCAGCCGCTCCCCACAGCAGAGGCTTCTCCACCATCACATTAAATACGGGATCAATTCTGATCATCGCCGCACAGGTCACCGCCAGAATTAGTCCCATAAACTGCAGGACCCGTATGATATTACAGATTCCTGAATCTGCAGAATAGCGAGTGCAGCTCTGAAGCCCAAGATAACATTTCCCAGCATTCCGTTTGCTCAGGATCGCCTTCACACCTGGTGTCCATTCACATTGGGCTAAAACTGACAAAAATGGATGAGAAATGATCATCCGCCAGGCAATCAATCATTGGCTCAAGGGCTGGTTATCCAATACCCTACTTATCACATATGTGGCCTACTTTAAGGGGTATTCTGGTTTGTCCACCGCATTGCTGATAATTGTTAGATTAAGGTAGGTCTCACCACGGATACCTCCAGGGCCGGTCATACGTGCACCCTGTGACTGCAAGGTACTGATGAAGATCACCAAGCTCCGTGTCTTCCAACTCTTCCTGCGCAAAGTTGGCCAAGGGAGAGTGGGGGTTCAAAAAGCCTCGATTCTAGAAATCGGTGGGACCCACACTGCTCTGACAGTTATCACCTATGTACAGCATAGGTGAAAAGGTATGTAAGCCACAGTAACCCTTTAGCTGCTATTATAAAAGTGTCAAGAAGCAGAACAGAGAGTGCAGCTCTTGAGTACAGTCATTGGCTCTGCAGTTTATGTAGGACAATTCTGTGTGGCCTGTACGGCGCTGCTCATATTCTTACAGTCTTTACATAAAGTGATGTTTTGCAGAACAAACAGTCATTTCCCGACGTGCGCTGAGGGAAGAGTTTATTTCACAGTTGGGAACGCGGCTCCTTACACCAGCCCGCTCTGCAGGTGTATGTGAAACTGGTAGGGCTGGTAGAAGATGGCCGACTGTCCTTGAGGGATGTAATAGTTGCTGAAGTTTCTGTCGCTCATGTAAGGGGCCGGCTGGTAATAACACGTCACGTTGGCCGTGTTCGGGATGATGTTCTGTTCTCCGAGGACTTTCAGAGCTAAGATGGTGATCATATTAAGAGTCTGCCTGCGTTCGTGCCCCATCAGACACACCGTGCTCTCATTGACCACGGAGCGCAGGGTCATCAAATAGTCGTACTTGGTCTTCTCTTCCCCGATGAAATGATTGCGCAGGTAAGACTCGATTTTCCTCTGCTGTTCAGTCACGTCAGGAAAGTCAATGAAGAACCGGGAACACATGTAACGCTCCAGGGACTTGATCTCTGCCTCACTGGCCGGCTTGTAATCACGGACCAGGAGGTTGCTGTATTTTAGAAGTCCTCCCCCGCGGATCTCCTCCGGATTCCTGGTGGAGATAAGCTTGCCCCTTAAATGTTCCATTGCTTCCTGGAAATCTCCGTACATGCTCTCGGCCACCACGGTGGGGTAGGTATCTGAGGTCAGCTCACTGTCCTCATCCGTGTAGACATCGAGAATGGAGTCCAGGATGATCTGGAAAGAGTCCACACTAAACTCAAACTGTCTACGGAGGGAGTTCACAAACTTCAGCTCCACGTTCTTCCCGCTGTTGTTGGATAGAGAGATTAAGCTCCAGCGGTCATGGTCTGTGGACACCTTCACCATCTTCTGGACGTACGCCTCGTTCATGGTGACCGCGGTGATCTTCTCCTTGTTGACGCATTTTGGAAGAAAGTCTAAGAGGGAATCCAAGACGATGTCCTTGACTGTCTGGAAGGCTTGCTCATCTGGAAGTTCCACACCAAAAATGATGTCCAAGTCCTTGCAGCTTGTCCCGTTCTGCTGCATGAGGATGTGACTGGCCGTGGAGCCGTTGAGTCGAATGTCTCGTATAGCGATTTTCTTCCTTATCAGCTGCTCCTTCACTACGTGAATAATGTCTTTGGGTTTTACCTCCATGGTGGGGAAGTTCCCCCTGCCATGGATGGGGACGATCTCCGTCAGAACTTGATTGAGGATGGTGACTTGATCTTGGCTCAGATTGCTGAATCTGCAGTCTGACTCTTCAGTCATGGCGGACAGTCAGTGATAAAACTGCATAAAAGAAAAGGTTATAAGGGCGTTAGTACAGTATACAGAGGACAAAAGAGCAAAATCCACCTGCTCTAAAAAAAAACAAAAAACCCTGCACAATTTTGGCCACGAAGTGTGAACAGTCTTTTTCTAAATCTCAGATTCGGTAACAATCTCTTTCAGAGATAATGAGAGATGGAGATGATGATGATGAGGCGAGTAATGAATGCTCAGAAACAATTTTGCCCTGAAGCGTCTAATGCAGAGTGAACATCATTCCTTGGAGGCCGATGACAGCGATGTGCGAGCTCTAAACGGCGCATCATCTCCCTGGTGTCTGCAGATAATTACAGGTTAATGAAAGGCGATGCACGAGTGCGGCTGCTGCCTGGGACCTGGGGGCTGCGCTGCTTAACCCCCTACGGGGGGCCGTCTCTGGAGCCCGCCACGTGGACATGACTGCTCTGCAGGGCCCCCGCCACGTGGACGCGGCCGCTCTGCGGAGGCTCCCTGTAATCTACTGCAGCAGTTGTGATGCAGATCGGAGTCAGTTGTGGTCAAAGTCATCGCACGATCTAATGATTATGTTAAAGGAAAGAGATCTTTGCACCATGTTTATTAGTAAATAGAAAACAATCAAAACTGAGAGTCCTCAGAGGTTGATGCCTTTTAATAGCTGAAAAGAAGGCAACAAATAGCCGCTTTCCTGACCCCGCTGGTCTCTTTGTCAGGCGTCAGTATAACACAAAATAGTGGAGTAATGAGAAGAGGAATGGGGAGAAGTATCAGTATGGGAAGAGACCGCATGGCCGGACATACTGGTGCTTCTCCCCTTCCACGCTCACACTTCATCAATAGTTCACCTGACACTTGATGAATGGACCGGAGGGGTCTAAGAAGCGGCTATTTGTCACCATCTCTCCAGTCAATATATAGAAAAAACGAGGCAGCACTCCATCATTGCAGTTTTAGACGTGCAGGATTTTAATCAACCCACTTGTCTGGGCGACGTTTCGGCTCAGACTGAGCCTTTCTCCTTGAGAAAGGCTCAGTCTGAGCCGAAACGTCGCCCAGACAAGTGGGTTGATTAAAATCCTGCACGTCTAAAACTGCAATGATGGAGTGCTGCCTCGTTTTTTCTATATATTGACTAACCTGGATATATGGACTATTATCCTGGGGGCTCTGCACCCGAAGATAAGTAGAAAGTGTGCTGTTCCTTTTCTTTTTATCCATCTCTCCAGTCAGCCATTAACCCTGCTATTCTCCTGGTTACCACTATACACTTGTTATCTTCCGGTCATTTTTGACCGGACCTAATAAATTCTTGATTTTTAGCTAATTTAAGTGTTTTAATTGAATAATTTTTGCAGTATTATATTGTATGTGAACCTGGTTGTTTATAAACAAATGAAAAATGGAAAGAAAAACTTACTTTTTATTTTTTTTTGTCAAAACATTTGACATGGCTTTATTGGAATATTTATGCATATTGCACATACAAAAATAATGATTCATCCAACTGTAAACTATAACTAATAACAAATGTATGTGTAAATCTGCATGGACCAAAATGACCTAAATAAATTGATAAATAGTAGTAGATGTAATATATAGTCCAAAATGAGATTATAGCTCCTTTATTTTACTCATAAAATGGCTGGAGATCACTATAAAAGGCTATCGGTCATTTTTGACCGAAGAGTACAAGTGTATAAAAAATTGTGGAGCAAAAAGTAAACATAAAAAAATATATATAAAAATACGCATAGTAAGAACCCCTCAAATGAGGAAAAGTCAATCAACCACAAGTTTCAGAACCGTATCTTGAATTTTTTTAAAAATATTAAAGTTCAAAATCGGTCGTTTTTGACCGAAAACAACAGCAGGGTTAAAAAGGCATCAACCTCTTTGGACTCTCGATTTTAACAATTTCGATTATGTTTTTCCAACTTGCTTAAAAGTTCAGGCTGCCCAATAAATCTCAGAGTGTCCCAGACAGAGCGACTGCAGACACCACTATAGAGGGGCCTTCATGGGCCGAGCTACAGGGGGTCACATTTAGTACAGAGCCATACACTATGTGATGTAGTCCTGTAGGGCCTGGTGTGATCAGTGCAGCGTATATACCACCGGATGTCTCTGCACAAAGTGCAACATGTCCCGTATACAGGAGAATATGTGACTATGTCAAATATAACAGATACCAGACATATACTAATCTGTGTGCCGGATGTGCACAGACATAGCAGTCACGTATTCTCCTGCATATAACATGGGATATCCTAGACTATGTGGATACACACCATATGGGACATGCAGGATAAGTGCCTGATACATCATATATGATCTGCTTCTACAGTGGGGGAAATAAGTATTTGATCCCTTGCTGATTTTGTAAGTTTGCAAACTGACAAAGACATGAACAGTCTATAATTTTAAGGGTAGGGTGATTTTAACATTGAGAGATAGAATATCAAAAATAAAATCCAGAAAATCACATTGTATAAATTATATAAATGTATTTGTATTTTGCAGTGAGAAATAAGTATTTGATCCCCTACAAACCATTAAGAGTTCTGGCTCCTACAGACCAGTAAGACGCTCCTAATCAACTCCTGTCCACAGACTCAGCTAATCAGTCAGACTCTAACCTCTACAACATGGGCAAGACCAAAGAGCTTTATAAAGATGTCAGGGACAAGATCATAGACCTGCACAAAGCTGGAATGGGCTACAAAACCATAAGTAAGACGCTGGGTGAGAAGAAGACAACTGTTGGTGCAATAGTAAGAAAATGGAAGAAATACAAAATGACTGTCAATCGACATCAATCTGGGGCACCATGCAAAATCTCACCTTGTGGGGTATCCTTGATCATGAGGAAGGTGAGAGATCAGCCTAAAACTACACGGGGGAACTTGTTAATGACCTCAAGGCAGCTGGGACCACCGTCACCAAGAAAACCATTGGTAACATTACGCCGTAAAGGTATAAAATCCTGCAGTGCCCGCAAGGTTCCCCTGCTCAAGAAGGCACATATGCAGCCCGTCTGAAGTTTGCCAGTGAACAACTGGATAATTCTGTGAGTGATTGGGAGAAGGTGCTGTGGTCAGATGAGACAAAAATTGAGGTCTTTGGCATTAACTCAACTCGCCGTATTTGGAAGAAGAGAAATGCTGCCTATGACCCAACTAACACCATCCCCACTGTTAAGCATGGAGGAGGAAACATTATGTTTTGGGGGTGTTTCTCTAATGGTACAGGACTACTTCACCGCATCAATGGGAGAATGGATGGAGCCATGTACTGTAAAATCCTGAGTGACAACCTCCTTCCCTCAACCAGGACATTAAAAATGGGTCGTGGCTGGGACTTACAGCACAACAATGACCCAAAACATACAGCCAAGGCAACAAAGGAGTGGCTCAAAAAGAAGCACATTAAGGTCATGGAGTGGCCTAGCCAGTCTGCAGACCTTAATCCCATTGAAAACTTATGGAGGGAGTTGAAGCTCCGAGTTGCCAAGCGACAGCCTCAAAATCGTAATGATTTAGAGATGATCTGCAAAAAGGAGTGGAGCAAAATTCCTCCAGTCATGTGCGCAAACCTCATCATCAACTACAGAAAACGTCTGACTGCTGTGCTTGCCAACAAGAGTTTTGCCACCAAGTATTAAGTCTTGTTTTGCCAAATACTTATTTTTCACTGCAAAATGCAAATATATTTATATAATTGACACAATGTGATTTTCTCAATTTTATTTTTGAAATTCTGTCTCTCAATCTTAAAATTAACCTACCCTTAAAATTATAAACTGTTAAACAGTAATACTTATTTCCCCCACTGTCTGTATTGTAGGGGCCTCACTCGCACTGGTAGGCATTAGTCCTTAGTTCACACAGGCAATGCAGTTTTGGTCCAAACACATGCAGTTTTTATTGAATTCCACAGGTTGCACAGCGCCAAAACAACAAACTCATGAACATAAATCCTTGTCCAGGCGCTAACTAAACAGGACCAACCTGGCTACTCATACGTGGCTGGGCTAGCCCCGGCTCGGTCACACAAAACAGCTATTGTCCATAGTAACTAGTGATACTTGCGGTTCTCCACACACGGCCTGTGCATTTACACCGTGATCCAAATTATTATGCAAATTGGATTTAAGTGTCATAAAGATTTACAGTAATTGTTTTGTTTTTCAAATAAACTCATGGATGGTATTGTGTCTCAGGGCTCAATGGATCACTGAAACCAATCTTAAAAGACATGTGAATTAGATTTCCAGGTGATTCTAATTAAAGGAAAACCACTTTACACTATGTGAAACACGTTGAGGATTCGTGTGCGGATTTTTCCGCACCATTTTTGAAAAATCCGCAGATAAAATGCTCTGTGTTTTAGGCTGCTTTCACACTAGCGTTGGTACGGGCCCGTCGAAGTGCGTCGGGCCGACGTACCGACGAATGCTGTGAAATAAATGCCCGACATGGGCAGCGGAAGCAGTCTTACGACGCTTCCGCTGCCCCATTGCAAGGTCCGGGGAGGAGGGGGCGGAGTTTCGGCCGCGCATGCGCAGTCGAAAATGGCGGACTCGACGCACATAAAAACGTTACATGTAACGCTTTTTTGTGCCGGCGGTCCGACAAAACACGACGCAACCGTCGCACGACGGTTGCGATGTGTGGCAATACGTCGCAATGCGTCGGTAATGTAAGTCTATGGGGAAAAAACGCATCCTGCAGACAACTTTGCAGGATGCGTTTTTTTCTCCTGAACGACGCATTGCGACATATTGCAAACGACGCTAGTGTGAAAGTAGCCTTACCCGCAGATTTCGTGCAGATTTCTCCTGCGGTTTTACACATGCGAATTCCTATTGTGGAGCAGGTGTAAAACGCTGCAGAATCCGCACAAAGAATTGACATGCTGGAGAAAATACAACGAAGCGTTTCCGCGCTGTATTTTCCGCACCATGGGCACTGCGGATTTGGTTTTCCATAGGTTTACATGGTACTGTAAACCTGATGGAAAACTGCTGCGAATCTGCAGCGGCCAATCCGCAACGTGTGCACATACCCTAAAAATGATGTTCCACATTATTAAGCAGGCCACAGTTTTCAAGTAACATGGGAAAGAAAAAGGATCTCTCTGCTGCCGAAAAGCATCAAGTAGTGCAATGCCTTGGTCAAGGGATGAAAACATCAGATGTTTCCCGAAAACTTAAGTGTGATCATCGCACTGTTAAGAGATTTGTGGCTGATTCTGAGCACAGATGTGTTCGTGCTGATAAAGGCATAATGAGGAAGGTTTCTGCCAGCCAAATTAATTGGATTAAGAGAGCAGCTGCCAAAATACCATTACAAAGTAGCAGTTATTTGAAGCTGCTGGTGCCTCTGGAATCCCTTGAACCTCAAGGTGTAGGATCCTTCAAAGGCTTGCTGTGGTGCGTAAACCTACTATTCGGCCACCCCTAAACAGTGTTCACAAGCAGAAACGGTTGCAGTTGGCCCAGACATACATGAAGACTAATTTCCAAACAGTCTTGGTTACTGATGAGTACCACCATGTCTCAACAAGGCTGCAACGTCAGCAAGGAGGTGGATGAGTCATGTTTTGGGCCGGAATCATGGGGAAACAGCTGGTAGGGCCCTTTAAGGTTCCTGAAGGTGTGAAAATGACCTCTGCAAAGTATATAGAGTTTCTGACTGACAACTTTCTTCCATGGTATAAAAGCAGAAACGTGCCTTCAAGAGCAAAATCATCTTCATGCTGACAATGCCCCATCTCATGCTGCAAAGAATACCTCTGAGTCATTGGCTGCTATGGGCATAATAGGAGATAAACTCATGGTGTGGCCACCATCTTCCCCTGACCTCAACCCTATAGAAAACCTTTGGAGGATCATCAAGCAAAAGATCTATGAGGGTGGGAGGCAGTTCACATCAAAACCGCAGCTCTGGGAGGCGATTCTGACTTCATGCAAAGAAATACAAGCAGAAACTCTCCAAAAACTCACAAGTTCAATGGATGCAAGAATTGTGAAGGTGATATCAAAGAAGGGGTCCTATGTTAACATATAACTTGGCCTGATAGGAGGTTTTGGAGTTAAATAGCTTTTTTGTTCAGTGAATGTGACCTCCTAATGCCACAAATTCCACAAATGAGCATTTTCAGTTCTTTATATCAAATGTTTAGAAATTCTACTGAGCCTAATAATTAGGAACAGTGCATTCTGGTATCCAACCGCATCTTTATGGAACTAAAACCACTTCTGAAGAAACGTGCACGAACAGTGCATTGTGAGTTTTTATTCATTTTGGAGATTATAGTGTTATTATTGGAAGGTTTCTTCAATAAAATTCGATGTATAATCTAACGGATGATGACTTTTATTAGACTGACTGTCATTGGAACTGACCATTTAGCAAAATCCGAGAAAAATGTAATTTGCATAATAATTTGGAACACAGTGTAGTGATGGAAACATATGTCAGTGCGGCTCACCCGCACAGATTAGTCCTTTCTCACGGAGCAGACTTCGTACACAGAAGAGGCCCGATCCCACCAGTCTCAGTATGACCTTCAGTCTGAGCTCCAGCATCAAACATAAGTGTTCAACTTTGAGCACAGTTCACACTAAACAGGCTGCAGCTTCCACACGGTTCTCAGCAGCTCTCTCAAACACACTGCTTAGCACAGTCTCCATCCAGAGAGAGACCCTGTCACGTGTCTCTTTCAGCTATAGTTCACATTTTGACTGATCACTCATCAGTAGCACACTCACTCTGCTTCATTCAGCAGACTGACACTTTCTCAGGAGACTGAGACTGACTCCCTGAAACTACTTCCTGCTTTGTAGAGAAACCCTGAAGGTGTATCTAATCAAGACCCTGCAGAGCTGGGATGTAACCCAATCCTTCCCAGCTATGCTACAGTATGTAAATTTTGTTCTGTAAAAGCATCTATGTAGTGAGCCTAGCTTTAGTACCATATATAATATATACACACACTGTATATAGATATAGACGTGCAGTGTGACTGGATATCTCTGTATTGAGCTTGGTTCTGTGTCTGTGTAATAAGTGCCGTACTTTTGTGAAGGTATTTCAGTATAAAGTGTTAGATGTGTTGAGTCCCTTGTATGGTCATTTCATAAACTTTCCATTTGGGATGATGATGTTTCATGTCTAAGACCACTATTTATAAAAAGGTCCTTACGTCACTGAATAGGTCTATGATGTCCCAATATCACACCATCTTTTGGCTTTTTTGAAAGCTATGTTCTCACGATAAACATTTGCTGAGTTTGCAGATTTTTTTGCATTTCTGCACTTATTTCCTAAATTAGATTACTTGCATTTTTTTCATAGTGTTTTTTTCTTCATTTTTAATGCTGCGGTTTTTGTCTCATTCTAGTATGTTATGTATTAAAGGGAATACGTCAAAAGGATCAACCCTCCAGCTCCGTCTATTTGGGCATGCAAGTCATAGAAAGATGAATAAAATGACACTTTGACATCTGTGATCTGACATCTTATTCCAAGAAAATTCAGTGTTTTCCTTTATATGTAAATGAACTGTTCAGGAGTATGGACGGGACAAAGATCTCGCGGATTATCTGCCTCCGGATTCTGTTGTAAATTAAAGCGGGGCTTTATCAGTTTGAGACATGTAATGACAGAGTACTTAGCAGAACTGAACTTTGTCTCCTTAGGCTACTTTCACACTAGCGTTTTTTTGCATACGTCGCAATGCGTCGTTTTGGAGAAAAAACGCATCCTGCAAAGTTGTCTGCAGGATGCGTTTTTTCCCCATAGCTTTACATTGGCGACGTATGCACACACGTTGCAACTGTCGTGCGACGGTTGCGTCGTGTTTTGGCGGACCGCCGGCAGCAAAAAACGTTACATGTAACTTTTTTTGTGCCGACGGTCCGCCATTTCTGACCTCGCATGCGCAGCCGGAACTCCGCCCCACCTCCCCGCACCTCACAATGGGGCAGCGGATGCGTGGAAAAACAGCATCCGCTGCCCCCGTTGTGCGGCGCATTCACTGCTAGCGTCGGTACGACGCACTGCGACGGGCAGAGTACGACGCTAGTGTGAAAGTAGCCTTAGCTTCCATATCAAAGGCAGCCAGTGGGGGGGGGGGGGGGGGAAGGGCAATACCGCAGAGCTGACAACACTAGGAAAGAACAACAGTGTTTCCAATAAAACAAAGTTCTGCTGTGCTCCCCTCCCCCCACACTGGCTGCCTGTGATACGGAAGTCTTAGTTGTAATCAGGCACAACTCTGCAATAGAGCATACAGCACTATGGAGGGAAAGCTGCAGCTGTGTTTGTAATGAGACAAAGCTCAGCTGTACTGTGCTGGATGCGATCCCAGTGCAGCTGTGTGTAATTTTGAGAACAAACGGTCAGTCATTACATGTCTCTCTGGTCTACACTGGTAACTCTTCCTCTCATTTAGAATTAATTCTGGAGACAGATTCTCAGGGAGATCCATGTCCGACCCACAGAGGTTAACAGGTCATTTACATATTAAGAAAAATGTGAATTTCTCTGGAATAAAAATGTACTTTTTATCAATGGATTATCCACATTTAAAGTGAACCTGTCACCAGGTTTGGCTGATAAGAGATACAGCCATCGCTTTTCAGGGCTGATATACAGCATTCTATAATGCTGTATATCTGCCACCAAGCCGACCTGCAAGAGAAGAAAAATAACTATTATTATACTTACCTGCGGGGTGGTCTGGTCCGGTTCGAGGGATGTCACTCTTCTTGGTCTGGCACCTCCCATCTTCTTATGATCCCCGTCCTCCTGCTTGCTTCTTGTGGATGACACGTCCCTTCGTCATTCACACAGTCTCCTCGGCACAGCGCTCCTGTGCAGGCGCACTTCTCTGCCATGTCGAGGGTAGAGCAAAGTACTGCAGTGCGCATGTGCCGGGGCTCCTTGACCTTTCCTGGCATCTGCGCACTGCAGTACTTTGCTTTACCCTCGACAAGGCAGAGAAGTGCGCCTGCACAGGAGCGCGGTGACGAGGAGACGCGTCATCCACACGAAGCAAGCAGGAGGGCGGCATCGCAAGAAAAAGGGAGGCGCCGGACCAAGACCAGTGAGGCCCATTGGACCAAGACCAGTGACGCCCATCGGACCGGACCGCCCGCGAGAATAATAAAAGTTACTTTTCTTCTCTTACAGGTCGGGTTGGGGGCAGATATAAGCATTATAGAATGCTGTACATCAGCCCTGAAAGGTGATGGCTGTATCTCTTATTGGCCAAAACTGGTGACATGTTCCCTTTAATGCAGTTCTGTGGGGAAAATCTGCATAACACACTCAGTGTATCCACAAGAGAAACGAATATGGAGCGGATTTAACAAAAAAAAAACAAAAAAAAAAAACCATGGCTCAGTTTAAGATGTATAAAAAAAAAAAGCCTTGTCACCCCTCTACGAACATGTTAGTCCACAGACTATACACATAAAATCACTATTTATTGGTATCAATTAAAACTAAAAAATCATCCCCACAAAAAAAATATTAAATCCAGAGTGGCACAGGAATATTATTCTGTCCCCTAGTCTTGACCCTACCCGTCAGCGGAGGTTGGCACCTTCTTGGACACAAATGGCGCCCTGGCTCCACAACCTATTCAAGAATACAGCAAAGAAATGTGCACAAATTGCTCGCAACAAAATACAGTGTATGCAACACAATGAGAGCTACTCAGCACGCTGTTATTTTTGGTTGAGAGCTAAAGGACAAAATAGGGAGACGGCCCTGTCCTCTCGTAATAGCCCGCTACCACTATGGAATTAATATTTTTTGTGGGGATGATTTTTTTTTTTTTTACATTTTAATTGATACCAATAAATAGTGATTTTGTGTGTATAGTCAGTAAACTAATAGTGAGAGTATACACTGCAATACTGATATTCGGTGATCCCTCTATGAACATGATAGAGATGGTCATTGGCCTCGGCTGTGTGCAGGCCCCCGGCTCCGATTTCCAGCCAGCCTCTCTATTGTAGCGAGATTCCAAAAACCAAAACTTATTATGTCCTGTATATTCCATAAATTATGGGTGCACATACTTTTTTCATGGTAATCAGAAAATAGCCATTGTCTAATGTACTATTGTGTAAGTGCAAAGCTGCTCCTCCATCTATGTTACACCTGTCTCAGGTTACTCTCAGACTCCCGTTATTCTGGGATGGGTGCCAGGTGGCATTATTTATACTACACCCTATAAAGATGAACTCCGCCTGCAGAAATTAAAGGGGTGGTGCCGCACAGATTTGTTTCCCAGAAAGCACCCAGCAAGGTGAAAAATAAAGTATAATTATCTTACCAAATCCCCATCGGTCCTCTACAGCGATTGGCTGCAGCAGTCATACCAGTCCTCTACAGTGATTGGCTGCAGCAGTCATATGCCCACCAGCCAGAAGAGGAAGCACAAGACCAGTGAAACGCTATAAGATTATTATGTCTTCCTTTTCCACTTTGCTGAGTGTTCTTTTAAACCACAGATTGGGGGGTGGACAATCCCTTGAACCCACATCAGGTGCAGACTTATTGTGAGCCGCAGTAACATGGAGGCAGCGACTGGTTAAAGGTCGCCATACGCATATCTGCGCCACTCACCAGAGACGTCTCTGCCGCTCGCTACTTTATAGAGGGGGATTAGTCCGATGACTCATGTGATGATCAGGAGATTCTCGTCCGATCACATACAAACAGGAGACACCTGCAGGGAGACAAGAGACGACAATGGAAGAGAAAGAGAAGACTGCGGCACAGCTGAGTTGCGTTACTGTGTGCAATGACATCCGGATTATACGGCATGGGAGATTATACTCAGGGGATTAGTCCTCTGTAATTGATGATTAATCACTATGGAAAGAAGTTCTGCAGCTCTGGACACATTTCACACCCCATTCAGTATTGCATTTGCGCCTGTTTATATTTATTTGCAACAAATTAATCTTTCCTTTTGTGCCTCTTTTTAAGTCTTTTATCATTTATCATTTGCGACCTTTCAAAAAGTTGAAAAATTTGTTGCAAATGTACCCTCGTTAATGTACTGTACGTCAGACATTTTTGATGAATTTTTGCAGCATTTTGAGAAAGATGCAATATTTTGATCTAAAAGTGACAAAAATGGTTAAAAACAGAAAAGACGAGACTTTTTGACTTTGCGCAAATTTCATGAACCGAATACACCATTTTGATCAATTGGGTGCAATAAACGTCAGCGAATACCACAAGGTAAAAAAAAGCAAAGTGACCAAAAAAAAACAAAACAAAAAAAAAAACAGGGCGCTTGGTATCTCATTTCTCAGCATTATTAAGATCTATGCTTGCGATCACTGAATAGAAACCCATCCTGCACCTATTCCTGCTCTCAAAGCTGAGCTTCTGTTACAATTACATCCTGTATGGGTGACCTCTTTGATAAGACTCAGTCGATACATTGTAGCACACATGAAAAAAACTTCTACTTTACAGAATAGTCTATACTAAAGGGGCAACAACTTGCGGCAGGTGAGCTGCTGGGAAACTAAGGCTGTGAGGACATGTTGGGAGTTGTAGTTTCCTAACAGCTGGAGTGCCGCAGGTTGCTGATCTAGTCGTGTCAAATAGAATAACCAATAACAAAAAATAAATCAATTAAAAACAGTCTTGGCCTCGCCGCGTGCAGCAGCGATAGGAGCGTCTTCCAGAGATCCGGCGATCCTCCAGCACTACAGGTCTCAGCATTACCTGCTGATACGAGCTGCGCTCTCTGCTCCGTGCAGAGAGCGCAAGCTAAGCGCAAGCTAATTTGAAAGCCGTTTTCTCTCACTCGTCATCTCTGATGGATCCAGAAGTGGAGGGAGGCGCACACACCACCTGCGCTCGCTGACATTTCACTGTCTGCAGCGATTTCCCTGCCCGGCACTAATAACCTCACGAGCAGCGATCAGATGCCTCATGCATTATACATCCCGTGTAATGTGCGCTCGTCTATCCAGAGACGGCTACATCCAGGTGCGCACCCAGGAGCCTTCCCCACCGCCACCAGCCTCATCATCTTCACACTGCCGCTAACAAGAGACCAGATAACTGAAGCAACAGGAAGGAAGCGCGGAATCTGGCAGCACAGCCTCATGAAAAGCGAGATGTCCCCCCGTGCCCAATAATTAGAATCTGTTACACTCAGTGGAAAGTCGGCTTCCTACTGATGTACATTGTGCTTCAATTCATTACGGTTTAAATACCTCTGCTTGCTGTCACCAAACATGCACATTCGTACAGATTGCACAGCTGATGAGCTTGTTACAGTGTATCATTGCAGAGAAGATTTATCAGACTGTGAACCAGAACAAGAGATGTCGGCTGCGGAGCTTAGCCCATAGAGGATTGTGCACACTGGACATACGGCAACACCAGATGTGAAAACTCCAATCCTAAGGGTATGTGTCCACGTTCAGGATTGCATCAGGATTTGGTCAGGATTTTTCATCAGTTTTTGTAAGCCAAAACCAGGAGTGGAACAATTAGAGGAAAAGTATAACAGAAACATATGCACCACTTCTGTATTTATCACCCACTCCTGGTTTTGGCTTACAAATACTGATGAAAAATCCTGACCAAATCCTGATGCAATCCTGAACGTGGACACATACCCTAAGGGTATGTGCACACGATGCAGATTTAGTGCAGAATTGGTGCAGAACTGCAGCAGATTTTTCTGCTGCAGAAACGCTGCAGAACTGCACTGTGATTTACAGTACAATGTAAATCAATGGGAAAAAAAAAAGCTGTGCACAAGGTGCAGAAAAATCTGCGCAGAAACGCTGCAGATTTCAAAGAAGTGCACGTCGCTTCTTTTGTGCAGTTCTGCAGCGTTTCTGCTGCAGATTTTTCTGCACCATGTGCACAGCTTTTTTTTTCCCCCATTGATTTACATTGTACTGCACAGAAACTGCACAGAAACTGCAGATGCAGATTTAGTGCAGAAAATTCTGCGCCACATTTCCTACGTGTGCACATAGCCTTACACTAATAGCAAGCCAACATTACTTCAATTCTGCACCGTGTTCACAAAGTCTAGAAAGTCGCAGAACTTCATGCACGGATTATAGCAGATTATTTATTAGCACATCTATTAAGGATTATCGCTGACCAGGATTCAGTGTACTTAAAAGGGTTGTCCTTAAAGAGTGGACAACCCCTTTAAGGGTCATGACCATTGGCTGTGAATGTGGAAAATATTAAATATTAGACGTTCTCATCTATCTTTTCACATTCATGCACATTACAGCCGCGATTTTTGAACGAAGAAGGCGCTAATGTGGGGAAACTGTATCAATGGAATTGTCCATGTGGTGCAACAAATATAGATCCGGGTGAGGGTCCAAGCGCAGAGGGGAAGGCAGAATATGTGATAGCAGAGGGATGTGAGGGTCCAGAAGAGCCAGACAAGGCGGGATTGTGACAGGAGTGGGGTGTGATGGGTCTAGAAAAAAGAGGCAAATGTGACAACAGCAATATGCAAGGGTCTATGAGAGGAAGACAAGCCCAACATGTGGGGTGTGAGGGTCCAGGAGGGGAGGAAGAGGCAAATGTGACAACAGCAATGTGCAAGGGTCTATGAGAGGAAGACTAGCCCAACATGTGGGGTGTGAGGGTCCAAAAGGTGAGGATGAGGCAAATGTGACAACAGCAATGTGTAACGGTCTATGAGAGGAAGACTAGCCCAACATGTGGGGTGTGAGGGTCCAGGAGGGGAGGAAGAGGCAAATGTGACAACAGCAATGTGCAAGGGTCTATGAGAGGAAGACTAGCCCAACATGTGGGGTGTGAGGGTCCAAAAGGTGAGGATGAGGCAATGTGCAAGGGTCTATGAGAGGAAGACTAGCCCAACATGTGGGGTGTGAGGGTCCAAAAGGTGAGGATGAGGCAAATGTGACAACAGCAATGTGTAACGGTCTATGAGAGGAAGACTAGCCCAACATGTGGGGTGTGAGGGTCCAAAAGGTGAGGATGAGGCAAATGTGACAACAGCAATGTGTAACGGTCTATGAGAGGAAGACTAGCCCAACATGTGGGGTGTGAGGGTCCAGGAGGGGAGGAAGAGGCAAATGTGACAACAGCAATGTGCAAGGGTCTATGAGAGGAAGACTAGCCCAACATGTGGGGTGTGAGGGTCCAAAAGGTGAGGATGAGGCAAATGTGACAACAGCAATGTGCAAGGGTCTATGAGAGGAAGACTAGCCCAACATGTGGGGTGTGAGGGTCCAGAAGGTGAGGATGAGGCAAATGTGACAACAGCAATGTGTAACGGTCTATGAGAGGAAGACTAGCCCAACATGTGGGGTGTGAGGGTCCAAAAGGTGAGGATGAGGCAATGTGCAAGGGTCTATGAGAGGAAGACTAGCCCAACAAGTGTGGTGTGACGGGTCCAAAGGGGAGGATGAGGCAAATGTGACAATAGCAATGTGCAAGGGTCTATGGGAGGAAGACTAGCCCAACATGTGGGGTGTGACGGGTCCAAAGGGGAGGATGAGGCAAATGTGACAATAGCAATGTGCAAGGGTCTATGGGAGGAAGACTAGCCCAACATGTGGGGTGTGAGGGTCCAGGAGGGAAGGAAGAGGCAAATGTGACAACAGCAATGTGCAAGGGTCTATGGGAGGAAGACTAGCCCAACATGTGAGGTGTGAGGGTCCAGGAGGGAAGGAAGAGGCAGATATTGTGACTGTGACAGTGTTTGTCAGTGAATAGGACAAGAATAAGCAGTCGCAGGTGAAGACCAGCACCAGATTAATGAATAATGGAGCAGCGCCTCACCGCCCTCATCCTCTAGGCACAGGAGCCCCGCACAGGCGGCAGGATGAGGCTCTAGTATTCACACCCCACCCTGGTCCTCCCCGCTGAGGGTCTGAGTCAGGGGGTACGCAGGTTCTGTTGAGGTCAGCTTGCGCGGTGGACAGAATCTTTTGGGACCCCAAAGCACAGACATTTTATAGACTTCAAAAGACCAAAACTCACAGCAGTTCAGCTTCCTCCAGGGAGTTGTCAGGTCAGAAGGGCCAACCTCCACTCACTGGTGCCCCCTACAGAAGAAGTGGTCGGTCCCCATTACCTCCCACTGCAGGGAACGTTCAGCCTCCTGGAGATCCCCTCTTTCTCAGCTCCACTTCTTTTCAGGCAGAATTATCCATAAATTCATATGACCTTACTGAAGCTCCGCATGTGTTCAGTCCACAGCAGCTCCTGCTGTGAGGCTGGCGCTGATCCAGATCTGCTCTATCTACATCTTCAGGACCATTCCAGAAATATAATGAAAGGGGGCATCCTCCCGGAGCTGCGGTGGAGGATCAGGGGCATCCTGGCAGCACTGAGCGGCGGTGTCATTTCACAGTCCGGCAGCTCCGGGGCTGATACAATCCGATGCTGCTGTCATTAATATCCCCGACGCTCGCTCACATGGGCCGGAGCCAGCAGCTTCTGGAGAGCATCCCTGTGTGGATCCAACACGCGGCTCATTCACAAATCCAACAGCAACAATGACGACACGTCACAGTCATCAGCCCGAGCACAGGAGAGCGCCGGCAATCACTGATCCAGCACTGCACGGCCAATATAACAACACATAGCGCAGCACCACAACTAACAGCATAACACAGTGCAGCACCACAACCCACAGTATAACATAACAGTGCAGCACCACAACTACCAGCATAACACACGGCCCAGCACCACAAACCACAGTATAACACATAGCGCAGCACTACAACTACCAGCATAACATATAGCGCAGCACCACAACTACCAGCATAACACATAGCGCAGCATCACAACTAACAGCATAACAGTGCAGCACAACCCTCAGTATAACACAGTGCAGCACCACAACTACCAGCATAACACACGGCTCAGCACCACAACCCCCAGTATAACAGTACAGCACCACAACTACCAGCATAATACACGGCCCTGCACCACAACACCCGCTGTAATATAACAGTGCAGCACCACAAATACCAGCATAGCACATGACAGAACCACAACCCCCAGAATAACATAACACACAGTGCAGCACAACAACAATCTTATTATCAGACAATAGTACAGGATGCACAGCGCCCTCAATATGACATAATACACAACATACTACAAGTCCCAGGATATCATATCATGCATTAAAGTGTACTACAATAGATATAACCACAGCTGTCTGAGCGAACATCTGCCATCATCAGTCACTATGTCAGGGGACGCTCAGCCGCTCTCTCCACTTGTTTATGTCTCACTTCCTCATATTTAAGATCTCTGCTTGCAGTCAGTGAATGAGAACATTATTTACATCTGAACCCGACCTTAGAAGCAGCGGCTGCGCAGATGAGGACACAAGTATCACTGCTGGTCGTATAGGCGCACTGACTGTTAGCGGCTTTGGTGAGAGATCAGACGTCACATCCCAGCGGTGTCATGAATCCCTGCTCTGCTACAGCCCCGAGTGCTCCGCGCAGTCACTACCTAGCAGCAAAGCCACGAACACACAGAGATGCAACCCCGTATGTAGGACGGCACATCACCGTATTGACTGTGTCACCAATATAATATAATCATAGGCGGACATTATAGCAGCTCTATATATCCTAGACGAGCATTATACTGCACACACATCTGCCTATATTATGTGTATCTATAATGTATACATGTCATAGCTGTACATTATATCACCTGTATACAGCACCCAGCCGTACATTATTGACCTGTATACAGCAACCAGCTGTAAATTATATCACCTGTATAGAGCACCCTGGTGTACATTATATCACCTGTATACAGCACACACCTGTACAATATATCACCTGTATACAGCACACACCTGTACATTATATCACCTGTATACAGCACACACCTGTACAATATATCACCTGTATACAGCACACACCTGTACATTATATCACCTGTATAAAGCACCCTGCTGTACATTATATCACCTGTATACAGCACCCTGCTGTACATTATATCACCTGTATACAGCACCCTGCTGTACATTATATCACCTGTATACAGCACCCTGCTGTACATTATATCACCTGTATACAGCACCCTGCAGTACATTATATCACCTGTATAGAGCACCCTGAGGTACATTATATCACCTGTATACAGCACCCTGCTGTACATTATATCACCTGTATACAGCACACACCTGTACATTATATCACCTGTATACAGCACACACCTGTACAATATATCACCTGTATACAGCACACACCTGTACATTATATCACCTGTATAAAGCACCCTGCTGTACATTATATCACCTGTATATAGCACCCTGCTGTACATTATATCACCTGTATACAGCACCCTGCAGTACATTATATCACCTGTATAGAGCACCCTGCTGAACATTATATCACCTGTATACAGCACCCTGCTGAACATTATATCACCTGTATACAGCACACACCTGTACAATATATCACCTGTATACAGCACACACCTGTACATTATATCACGTGTATACAGCACCCAGCTGTACATTATATCACCTGTATACAGCACCCAGCTGGACATTATATCACCTGTATACAGCACCCAGCTGGACATTATATCACCTGTATACAGCACACACACCTGTACATTATATCACCTGTATTACAGCACACGCCTGTACAATATATCACCTGTATACAGCGCACACCTGTACATTATATCACCTGTATACAGCACCCTGCTGTACATTACATCACCTGTATACAACACCCACCTGTAGATTATATCACCTATACATTATATCACACGTATACACTACAGCGCACATAGACACAATACGATAGGAGGCAGCCGCGCTGTGAAACAGTTTTATGGCGCAGCTGCAGCATTGTTTTGCAGTTTTTATGATCTGAGGATCTGGATGGAGCTGGGCAATGAATGAGGCACGAGCCACAGCCGAGGGGTGAGGTATATCCAGATATGAGGCATAATGAGGCACGAGCCACAGCTTCTATATATGAGTTACGAGGCAAAACGTCAGGACGGGCAGGAAAAATCATGCCATATACTTCTAAGACAAAACCTCACTGTGACCTCTTGTTCCTCACCTGTCTCTCCCGTCTCTGCCCCGCGCTCCTCACCTGTCTCTCCCATCTCTCCCCGCGCTCCTCACCTGTCTCTCCCGTCTCTGCCCCGCGCTCCTGACCTGTCTCTCTCATCTCTGCCAGCGCTCCTCACCTGTCTCTCCCATCTCTGCCCCGCGCTCTTCACCTGTCTCTCCCGTCTCTGCCCCGCGCTCCTCACCTGTCTCTCCCGTCTCTGCCCCGCGCTCCTCACCTGTCTCTCCCATCTCTCCCCGCGCTCCTCACCTGTTTCTCCCATCTCTCCCCGCGCTCCTCACCTGTCTCTCCCATCTCTGCCTCGCGCTCCTCACCTGTCTCTCCCATCTCTCCCCGTGCTCCTCACCTGCTTCTCCCGTCTCTGCCCCGCGCTCCTCACCTGTCTCTCCCGTCTCTGCCCCGCGCTCCTCACCTGTTTCTCCCATCTCTGCCCCGCGCTCCTCACCTGTCTCTCCCATCTCTCCCCGCGCTCCTCACCTGTCTCTCCCATCTCTGCCCCGCGCTCCTCACCTGTCTCTCCCATCTCTGCCCCGCGCTCCTCACCTGTCTCTCCCATCTCTGCCCCGCGCTCCTCACCTGTCTCTCCCATCTCTGCCCCGCGCTCCTCACCTGTCTCTCCCATCTCTGCCCCGCGCTCCTCACCTGTCTCTCCCATCTCTGCCCCGCGCTCCTCACCTGTCTCTCCCGTCTCTGCCCCGCGCTCCTCACCTGTCTCTCCCGTCTCTGCCCCGCGCTCCTCACCTGTCTCTCCCGTCTCTGCCCCGCGCTCCTCACCTGTCTCTCTCGTCTCTGCCCGCGCTCCTCACCTGTCTCTCCCATCTCTCCCCGCGCTCCTCACCTGTTTCTCCCATCTCTCCCCGCGCTCCTCACCTGTCTCTCCCATCTCTCCCCGCGCTCCTCACCTGTTTCTCCCATCTCTCCCCGCGCTCCTCACCTGTTTCTCCCATCTCTGCCCCGCGCTCCTCACCTGTTTCTCCCATCTCTGCCCCGCGCTCCTCACCTGTCTCTCCCATCTCTCCCCGCGCTCCTCACCTGTTTCTCCCATCTCTCCCCGCGCTCCTCACCTGTTTCTCCCATCTCTCCCGGCGCTCCTCACCTGTCTCTCCCATCTCTGCCCCGCGCTCCTCACCTGTTTCTCCCATCTCTCCCCGCGCTCCTCACCTGTCTCTCCCATCTCTGCCCCGCGCTCCTCACCTGTCTCTCCCATCTCTCCCCGCGCTCCTCACCTGTTTCTCCCATCTCTGCCCCGCGCTCCTCACCTGTCTCTCCCATCTCTGCCCCGCGCTCCTCACCTGTCTCTCCCATCTCTGCCCCGCGCTCCTCACCTGTCTCTCCCGTCTCTGCCCCGCGCTCCTCACCTGTCTCTCCCGTCTCTGCCCCGCGCTCCTCACCTGTCTCTCCCGTCTCTGCCCCGCGCTCCTCACCTGTCTCTCTCGTCTCTGCCCGCGCTCCTCACCTGTCTCTCCCATCTCTCCCCGCGCTCCTCACCTGTTTCTCCCATCTCTCCCCGCGCTCCTCACCTGTCTCTCCCATCTCTCCCCGCGCTCCTCACCTGTTTCTCCCATCTCTCCCCGCGCTCCTCACCTGTTTCTCCCATCTCTGCCCCGCGCTCCTCACCTGTTTCTCCCATCTCTGCCCCGCGCTCCTCACCTGTCTCTCCCATCTCTCCCCGCGCTCCTCACCTGTTTCTCCCATCTCTCCCCGCGCTCCTCACCTGTTTCTCCCATCTCTCCCGGCGCTCCTCACCTGTCTCTCCCATCTCTGCCCCGCGCTCCTCACCTGTTTCTCCCATCTCTCCCCGCGCTCCTCACCTGTCTCTCCCATCTCTGCCCCGCGCTCCTCACCTGTCTCTCCCATCTCTCCCCGCGCTCCTCACCTGTTTCTCCCATCTCTGCCCCGCGCTCCTCACCTGTCTCTCCCATCTCTCCCCGCGCTCCTCACCTGTCTCTCCCATCTCTCCCCGCGCTCCTCACCTGTCTCTCCCATCTCTGCCCCGCGCTCCTCACCTGTTTCTCCCATCTCTCCCCGCGCTCCTCACCTGTCTCTCCCATCTCTCCCCGCGCTCCTCACCTGTTTCTCCCATCTCTGCCCCGCGCTCCTCACCTGTCTCTCCCATCTCTCCCCGCGCTCCTCACCTGTTTCTCCCATCTCTCCCCGCGCTCCTCACCTGTTTCTCCCATCTCTCCCCGCGCTCCTCACCTGTCTCTCCCATCTCTCCCCGCGCTCCTCACCTGTCTCTCCCATCTCTCCCCGCGCTCCTCACCTGTCTCTCCCATCTCTGCCCCGCGCTCCTCACCTGTTTCTCCCATCTCTCCCCGCGCTCCTCACCTGTCTCTCCCATCTCTCCCCGCGCTCCTCACCTGTTTCTCCCATCTCTGCCCCGCGCTCCTCACCTGTCTCTCCCATCTCTCCCCGCGCTCCTCACCTGTTTCTCCCATCTCTCCCCGCGCTCCTCACCTGTTTCTCCCATCTCTCCCCGCGCTCCTCACCTGTCTCTCCCATCTCTCCCCGCGCTCCTCACCTGTCTCTCCCATCTCTCCCCGCGCTCCTCACCTGTCTCTCCCATCTCTGCCCCGCGCTCCTCACCTGTTGCTGCCCCGGGTCTCACCTGTCTCTTTCCCCGCACACCTCCCCGCTGGACGCCCCGGCTGTCGGGAGAGATGTGCGGGCCTCCGGGGTTGGTGTTGGGGACAGTGGTAGAGGTGAAGCGGGAGCGGTTCCAGGGAGCGGTGTAGCCGAGGAGTGAGGAGCCGGAATAGCGGAGCCTCTACCTCATCTGCCTCATTATCTGTCCGGCGTAATCCTGTCTCCATGACTACGTGACGTCACTAACATGAGCCCGCCCTGTAGACAGAGACCGCCTGCCTTGTGACGTCACAGGGAGCCGCGAGAGCCGCGCATCACTCAGGAGCAGGACCCGAATAGTCCCGTCCAGAAGCACGTCGGTGTGTCTCACCTGCGGCTGCGCGAAGACACAGGACCGCATGACATGGTGAATAATAGGAGGACCCAACGTGACACCTCAGTCACACATCCCACTGAGGCGCTGAGCTCTGCGGTTACATTTCATACTGAGGTGCTGAGCTCAGCGGTTACATTTCATACTGAGGTGCTGAGCTCAGCGGTTACATTTCATACTGAGGTGCTGAGCTCAGCGGTTACATTTCATACTGAGGCGCTGAGCTGGGCGGTTACATTTCATACTGAGGCGCTGAATTCGGCGGTTACACTTCATGCTGAGGCGCTGAGCTCTGCGGTTACACTTCATACTGAGGCGCTGAGCTCTGCGGTTACTCTTCATACTGAGGCACTGAGCTCTGCGGTTACACTTCATACTGAGGCGCTGAGCTCTGCGGTTACTCTTCATACTGAGGCGCTGAGCTCTGCGGTTACACTTCATACTGAGGCACTGAGCTCTGCGGTTACACTTCATACTGAGGCGCTGAGCTCTGCGGTTACTCTTCATACTGAGGCGCTGAGCTCTGGGGTTACACTTCATACTGAGGTGCTGAGCTCGGCGGTTACACTTCATGCTGAGGCTGTGCTCGGCGGTTACACTTCATACTGAGGCGCTGAGCTCTGCGGTTACTCTTCATACTGAGGCGCTGAGCTCTGCGGTTACACTTCATACTGAGGCACTGAGCTCTGCGGTTACTCTTCATACTGAGGCGCTGAGCTCTGCGGTTACTCTTCATACTGAGGCGCTGAGCTCTGCGGTTACTCTTCATACTGAAGCGCTGAGCTCTGCGGTTACACTTCATACTGAGGCGCTGAGCTCTGCGGGTACTCTTCATACTGAGAAGCTGAACTCGGTTACATTTCATACTGAGGCGCTAAGCTGGGCGGTTACATTTCAAACTGAGGCAGAGGCGCTGAGCTCGGCGGTTACACTTCATGCTGAGGCTGTGCTCGGCGGTTACACTTCATACTGAGGCGCTGAGCTCAGCGGTTACACTTCATACTGAGGCGCTGAGCTCGGCGGTTACACTTCATACTGAGGCTGTGCTCGGCGGTTACATTTCATACTGAGGCGCTGAGCTGGGTGGTTACACTTCATACTGAGGCGCTGAGCTCTGCCGTTACTCTTCATACTGAAGCGCTGAGCTCTGCGGTTACACTTCATACTGAGGCGCTGAGCTCTGCGGTTACTCTTCATACTGAGAAGCTGAACTCGGCGGTTACATTTCATACTGAGGCGCTAAGCTGGGCGGTTACATTTCAAACTGAGGCGCTGAGCTTGGCGGTTACACTTCATGCTGAGGCTGTGCTCGGCGGTTACACTTCATGCTGAGGCGCTGAGCTCAGCGGTTACACTTCATACTGAGGCGCTGAGCTCGGCGGTTACACTTCATACTGAGGCTGTGCTCGGCGGTTACATTTCATACTGAGGCGCTGAGCTCGGCGGTTACACTTCATACTGAGGCGCTGAGCTCGGCGGTTACACTTCATGCTGAGGCGCTGAGCTCAGCGGTTACACTTCATACTGAGGCGCTGAGCTCGGCGGTTACACTTCATACTGAGGCTGTGCTCGGCGGTTACATTTCATACTGAGGCGCTGAGCTCAGCGGTTACACTTCATACTGAGGCGCTGAGCTCGGCGGTTACACTTCATACTGAGGCTGTGCTCGGCGGTTACATTTCATACTGAGGCGCTGAGCTCAGCGGTTACACTTTATACTGAGGCGCTGAGCTCAGCGGTTACACTTCATACTGAGGCGCTGAGCTCGGCGGTTACACTTCATACTGAGGCGCTGAGCTGGGCGGTTACACTTCGTACTGAGGCGCTGAGCTCGGCGGTTACATTTCATACTGAGGCGCTGAGCTGGGCGGTTACACTTCATACTGAGGCGCTGAATTCGGCGGTTACACTTCATACTGAGGCGCTGAGCTGGGCGGTTACACTTCATACTGAGGCACTGAATTCGGCGGTTACACTTCATGCTGAGGCGCTGAGCTCTGCGGTTACTCTTCATACTGAGGCGCTGAGCTCTGCGGTTACACTTCATACTGAGGCACTGAGCTCTGCGGTTACACTTCATACTGAGGCGCTGAGCTCTGCGGTTACTCTTCATACTGAGGCGCTGAGCTCTGCGGTTACACTTCATACTGAGGCACTGAGCTCTGCGATTACTCTTCATACTGAGGCGCTGAGCTCTGCGGTTACTCTTCATACTGAGGCGCTGAGCTCTGCGGTTACTCTTCATACTGAAGCGCTGAGCTCTGCGGTTACTCTTCATACTGAGGCGCTGAGCTCTGCGGTTACTCTTCATACTGAGGCGCTGAGCTCTGCGGTTACACTTCATACTGAGGCGCTGAGCTCTGCGGTTACTCTTCATACTGAGAAGCTGAACTCGGTTACATTTCATACTGAGGCGCTAAGCTGGGCGGTTACATTTCAAACTGAGGCAGAGGCGCTGAGCTCTGCGGTTACACTTCATGCTGAGGCTGTGCTCGGCGGTTACACTTCATACTGAGGCGCTGAGCTCAGCGGTTACACTTCATACTGAGGCGCTGAGCTCGGCGGTTACACTTCATACTGAGGCTGTGCTCGGCGGTTACATTTCATACTGAGGCGCTGAGCTGGGTGGTTACACTTCATACTGAGGCGCTGAGCTCTGCGGTTACTCTTCATACTGAAGCGCTGAGCTCTGCAGTTACACTTCATACTGAGGCGCTGAGCTCTGCGGTTACTCTTCATACTGAGAAGCTGAACTCGGCGGTTACATTTCATACTGAGGCGCTAAGCTTGGCGGTTACATTTCAAACTGAGGCGCTGAGCTCGGCGGTTACACTTCATGCTGAGGCTGTGCTCGGCGGTTACACTTCATGCTGAGGCGCTGAGCTCAGCGGTTACACTTCATACTGAGGCGCTGAGCTCGGCGGTTACATTTCATACTGAGGCGCTGAGCTCAGCGGTTACACTTCATACTGAGGCGCTGAGCACGGCGGTTACACTTCATACTGAGGCTGTGCTCGGCGGTTACATTTCATACTGAGGCGCTGAGCTCAGCGGTTACACTTCATACTGAGGCGCTGAGCTCGGCGGTTACACTTCATACTGAGGCGCTGAGCTCGGCGGTTACACTTCATACTGAGGCGCTGAGCTGGGCGGTTACACTTCATACTGAGGTGCTGAGCTCGGCGGTTACACTTCATACTGAGGCGCTGAGCTGGGCGGTTACACTTCATACTGAGGCGCTGAGCTCGGCGGTTACTCTTCATACTGAGGCGCTGAGCTCGGTGGTTACATTTCATACTGAGGTGCTGAGCTGGGCGGTTACATTTCATACTGAGGCACTGAGCTGGGCGGTTACATTTCATACTGAGGCGCTGAGCTCGGCGGTTACACTTCATGCTGAGGCGCTGAGCTCTGCGGTTACTCTTCATACTTAGCTGGGCGGTTACACTTCATACTGAGGCGCTGAGCTCTGCGGTTACTCTTCATACTTAGCTTGGCGGCTACACTTCATACTGAGGCGCTGAGCTGGGCGGTTACACTTCATACTGAGGCGCTGAGCTCTGCGGTTACTCTTCATACTTAGCTCGGCCGTTACACTTCATACTGAGACGCTGAGCTCGGCGGTTACACTTCATGCTGAGGCGCTGAGCTCTGCGGTTACTCTTCATACTTAGCTCGGTGGTTATACTTCATACTGAGGCGCTGAGCTGGGTGGTTACACTTCATACTGAGGCACTGAGCTTGGCGGTTACACTTCATGCTGAGGCACTGAGCTCTGCGGTTACTCTTCATACTTAGCTCGGCGGTTACACTTCATACTGAGGCGCTGAGCTGGGCGGTTACACTTCATACTGAGGTGCTGAGCTCGGCGGTTACACTTCATGCTGAGGCGCTGAGCTCTGCGGTTACTCTTCATACTTAGCTCGGTGTTTACACTTCATACTGAGGCGCTGAGCTGGGCGGCTACACTTCACACTGAGGCACTGAGCTCTGCGGTTACACTTCATACTGAGGCGCTGAGCTCAGCGGTTACACTTCATACTGAGGCGCTGAGCTCGGCGGTTACACTTCATGCTGAGGCGCTGAGCTCTGCGCTTACTCTTCATACTGAGGCGCTGAGCTCGGTTACACTTCTTACTGAGGCGCTGAGCTCGGCGGTTACACTTCATACTGAGGCGCTGAACTCGGCGGTTACACTTCATACTGAGGTGCTGAGCTGGGCGATTACATTTCATGCTGAGATGCTGAGCTCTGCGGTTACACTTCATGCTGAGGCGATGAGCTCTGCGGTTACTCTTCATACTTAGCTCGGCAGTTACACTTCATACTGAGGCGCTGAGCTGGGCGGTTACACTTCATACTGAGGCGCTGAGCTGGGCGTTTACATTTCATACTGAGGCGCTGAGCTCGGCAGTTACACTTCATACTGAGGCGCTGAGCTCGGCGGTTACACTTCATACTGAGGCGCTGAACTCAGCGGTTACATTTCATACTGAGGCGCTGAGCTGGGCGGTTACATTTCATACTGAGGTGCTGAGATCGGCGGTTACACTTCATGCTGAGGCGCTAAGCTCTGCGGTTACATTTCATACTGAGGCGCTGAGCTCGGCGGTTACACTTCATACTGAGGCGCTGAGTTCGGCGGTTACACTTCATACTGAGGCGCTGAGCTGGGCGGTTACATTTCATACTGAGGCGCTGAGCTGGGCGGTTACATTTCATTCTTTCACCACCTACCGAGGACTTCCATACTCCTTCCTCGCTCTTTATCAAGTGACAGACTATACACTAAGGGAATTTTCCTCCTGCCCAACTTCTGTCACCTTTATACATTTAATCGAGAATCAAGTAACCCCATGAGTAAGACCCAGGAGGGTCGAAACGTTGGGTTTCTATCTGCACGTATCTTTTGGGGGCAACCTTGTTTGTTAACATAATAAACTTATGTAATATTTTTTGCATCATACCAGTTCTACGTGTGCGGTAATTTCTTGACATATAACTGTTTGGACCACATGGTCTGTTTTACCAGCAGCTCCTTGTCCTTGACCTGAGTGCACACCATTACTCCCTTATACATTTCATACTGAGGCGCTGAGCTGGGTGGTTACATTTCATACTGAGGCGCTGAGCTCGGCAGTTACACTTCATGCTGAGGCGCTGAGCTCAGTGGTTACATTTCATACTGAGGCGCTGAGCTCGGCGGTTACACTTCACACTGAGGCGCTGAGCTGGGTGGTTACATTTCATACTGAGGCGCTGAGCTGGGTGGTTACACTTCATACTGAGGCGCTGAGCTGGGCGGTTACATTTCATACTGAGGCGCTGAGCTCAGCGGTTACACTTCATACTGAGGCGTTGAGCTGGGCGGTTACATTTCATACTGAGGCGCTGAGCTCGGCGGCTACACTTCATACTGAGGCACTGAGCTCTGCGGTTACTCTTCATACTTAGCTCGCCAGCTACACTTCATACTGAGGCGCTGAGCTCGGCGGTTACACTTCATACTGAGGCGCTGAGCTCGGCGGCTACACTTCATACTGAGGCACTGAGCTCTGCGGTTACTCTTCATACTTAGCTCGCCAGCTACACTTCATACTGAGGCACTGAGCTCGGCGGTTACACTTCATGCTGAGGCGCTGAGCTCTGCGGTTACTCTTCATACTTAGCTCGGTGGTTACACTTCATGCTGAGGCGCTGAGCTGGGCGGTTACACTTCATACTGAGGCGGTGAGCTCGGCGGTAACACTTCATGCTGAGGCGCTGAGCTCTGCGGTTACTCTTCATACTTAGCTCGGTGGTTACACTTCATACTGAGGCACTGAGCTCTGTGGCTACACTTCATACTGAGGCACTGAGCTCAGCGGTTACACTTCATACTGAGGCGCTGAGCTGGGCCGTTACACTTCATACTGAGGCGCTGACCTGGGTGGTTACACTTCATACTGAGGCACTGAGCTTGGCGGTTACACTTCATGCTGAGGCGCTGAGCTCTGCGGTTACTCTTCATACTTAGCTCGGCGGTTACACTTCATACTGAGGCGCTGAGCTGGGCGGTTAACCCCTTAACGACCGCCGATACGCCTTTTAACGGCGGCCGCTAAGGGTACTTAAACCACAGCGCCGTTAATTAACGGCGCTGTGGAAAAAAGTGAATAGCGCCCCCCAGAGTCGGATTTTCTCTGGGGTCTCGGTTACCGGGGGTAGCCGACATGATTTGGGTGTTTTTTACCGACCTCCAAGTTGCGATCGCCGGTAATTAACCGTTTACCGGCGGTCGCAAAAAAACCCACCGCGATTTCCCATTTAATTTCTCTGTCCTCCAATGTGATCGCACATCAGAGGACAGAGAAATGAGGTCCCCGATAGCCCCCCCATACTCACCTGTCTCCCCCGGTGCTCCTCGTGGCTCCTGATGGGCGCCGCCATCTTCTGGCAAAAAAAATGGCGGGCGCATGCGCAGTGCGCCGGCCGACACCCGGGAGATCTTTGGGGTCTCGGCTGCCGGGGGTAGCCGAGACCCCAAAGAACATGATCGGGGTCGGTTTTTACCGACCCCTGTTTTGCGATCGCCGTTAATTAACTTTACCGGCGACCACAAAAAAAAAGCGATGTGTAATTCTCTGTCCTCTGATGTGATCACACATCAGAGGACAGAGAAATAGGGGGATTCGGGGAACCTATCATACTTACCGGTGTCCCTGGGTCCTCCTGTGTCCTCTTCTGGCCACCGGCTTCTTCCTTCTGTAAGAAAATGGCGGTCGCATGCGCAGTGCGCCCGCCATGATCTGCCGGCCGGCAGCTAGAGGAGTTGGGGCTAAATTTAGGGCTAGGGTTAGGGTTAGGAGTAGGGTTAGGGCTAGGGTTGGGGCTAAATTTAGGGTTAGGGTTGGGGCTAAATTTAGGGTTAGGGTTGGGGCTAAATTTAGGGTTAGGGCTGGGGCTAAATTTAGGGCTAGGGTTAGGGTTGGGGCTAAAGTTAGGGCTATAGTTAGATTTGAGGCTAAATTTAGGGTTAGGGTTGGGGCTAAATTTAGGGTTGGGGCTAAAGTTAGGGCTAGGGTTAGAGTTGAGGCTAAATTTAGGGTTAGGGTTGGGGCTAAAGTTAGGGTTAGGGTTGGGGCTAAAGTTAGGGCTAGGGTTGGGGCTAAAGTTAGGACTAGGGTTGCGGCTAAAGTTAGGGTTAGAGTTGGGATTAGGGTTTGGATTAGGGTTGGCATTAGGGTTACGTTTGGAATTAGGGTTAGGTTTGGGATTAGGGTTAAGGTTAGGGTTGGGATTAGGGGTGTATTGGGATTAGGGTTAGGTTTGAGGTAAGGGTTGAGATTAGGATTAGGGGTGTGTTGGATTTAGGGTTCTGATTAGGGTTATGGTTGTTTTGGGGTTAGGGTTGCGATTATCCTTAGGGTTGTGATTAGGATTATGGATCGGGTTGGCATTAGGGTTAGGGGTGTGTTGGAGTTAGGTTTGGAGTTAGATTTGGGGGTTTCCACTGTTTAGGTACATCAGGGAGTCTCTAAACGCCACAGCCAATTTTGCGCTCAAAAAGTCAAATGGTGCTCCCTCCCTTCCGAGCTCTGCCGTGCACCCAAACAGTGGTTTACCCCCACATATAGGGCATCAGCGTACTCGGGATAAATTGTACAACAACTTTTGGGGTCCAATTTCTCCTGTTACCCTTGTGAAAATAAAAACTTGGAGGCTAAAAAGCTTTTTTGTGGGAAAAAAAAATATTTTTTATTTTCACAACTCTGCATTATAAACTTCTGTGAAGCACTTGGGCATTCAAAGTTCTCACCACACATCTAGATAAGTTCCTTGGGGGCTCTAGTTTCCAAAATGGGGTCACTTTTGGGGTTTCTACTGTTTAGGTACATCACGGTCTCTGCAAACGCAACATAATGCCCGCAGACCATTCTATCAAAGTCTGCATTCCAAAATGGCGTTCCTTCCCTTCCGAGCTCTGCCATGCGCTCAAGCAGTGGTCCCCCCCACACATGGGGTATCAGTGTACTCAGGACAAATTATACAACAACTTTTGGGGTCCAATTTCTCTTGTTACCCTTGTCGAAATAAAAATTTGGGGGCTTAAAAATCTTTTATGTGGAAAAAATGTTTTATTTTCACAACTCTGCATTATAAACTTCTGTGAAGCACTTGGGAATTCAAAGTTCTCACCACACATCTAGATAAGTTCCTTGGTGGGTCTAGTTTCGAAAATGGGGTCACTTGGGGGGGGGTTTTACTGTTTAGGTACATCAGGGGCTCTGCAAATGCAACATAACGCCAGCAGACCATTCTATCAAAGTCTGCATTCCAAAACGGCGCTCCTTCCCTTCCGAGCTCTGCCGTGCACCCAAACAGTGGTCCTCCCACACACATGGGGTATCAGTGTACTCAGGACAAATTGGACAACAACTTTTGGTGTCCAATTTCTCTTGTTACCCTTGTCAAAATAAAAATTTGGGGGCTTAAAAATCTTTTGTGTAAAAAATTTTTATTTTTATTTTCACGACTCTGCATTATAAACTTCTCTGAAGCACTTGGGCATTCAAAGTTCTCAACACACATCTAGATAAGTTCCTTGTGGGGTCTAGTTTCCAAAATGGGGTCACTTGTGGGGGGTTTCTACTGTTTAGGCACATCAGGGGCTCTCCAAACGCGACATGGTGTCCGATCTCAATTCCAGCCAATTCTACATTGAAAAAGTAAAACGGCACTCCTTCTCTTCCAAGCTCTGCGGTGCGCCCAAACAGTGGTTTACCCCCACATATGGGGTATCAATGTACTCAGGAGAAATTGCACAACAACCTCTGTCGTCTAATTTCTCCTGTTACCCTTGTGAAAATAAAAATTTGGGGGCAAAAAGATAATTTTTGTAGAAAAAATGTGATTTTTTATTTTCACAGCTCTACGTTATAAACTTCTGAGAAGCACCTGGGGGTCTAAAGTGCTCACCACACATCTAGTTAAGTTCCTTAAGGGGTCTAGTTTCCAAAATGGGGTCAGTTGTGGGGGGTTTCCACTGTTTAGGCACATCAGGGGCTCTCTAAACGTGACATGGCATCCGATCTCAATTCCAGCCAATTCTGCATTGAAAAAGTCAAACGGCGCTCCTTCTCTTCCAATCTCTGCGGTGCGCCCAAACAGTGGTTTACTCCCACATATGGGGTATCGGCGTATTCAGGAGAAATTGCACAACAACATTTATGGTAAATTTCTGTTTTTACACTTGTGAAAATAAAAAAAAATGGTTCTGAAGTAAAATGTTTGCAAAAAAAAAGTTAAATGTTAATTTTTTCCTTCCACATTGCTTCAGTTCCTGTGAAGCACGTAAAGGGTTAATAAACTTCTTGAATGTGGTTTAGAGCAGCTTGAGGGGTGCAGTTTTTAGAATGGTGTCACACTTGGTTATTTTCTATCATATAGACCCCTCAAAATGACTTCAAATGTGATGTGGTCCCTAAAAAAAATGGTGTTGTAAAAATGAGAAATTGCTGGTCAACTTTTAACCCTTATAACTCCCTAACCCAAAAAAATTTTGTTTCCAAAATTGTGCTGATGTAAAGTAGACATGTGGGAAATGTTATTTATTAACAATTTTTTGTGACATATCTCTCTGATTTAAGGGGATAAAAATACAAAGTTTGAAAATTGCAAAATTTTTAAATTTTTTGCCATATTTCTGGTTTTTTCATAAATCATCGCAAGTAATATCGAAGAAATGGTACCACTAACATGAAGCACAATATGTCACGAAAAAACAGTCTCAGAATCAGCAGGATCCGTTGAAGCGTTCCAGAGTTATAACCTCATAAAGTAACAGTGGTCAGAATTGTAAAAATTGGCCTGGTCATTAAGTACCAAATTGGCTCTGTCACTAAGGGGTTAAACTTCATACTGAGGCGCTGAGCTCGGCGGTTACACTTCATGCTGAGGCGCTGAGCTCGGCGGTTACTCTTCATACTTAGCTCGGTGGTTACACTTCATACTGAGTCGCTGAGCTGGGCGGCTACACTTCATACTGAGGCGCTGAGCTCAGCGGTTACACTTCATACTGAGGCGCTGAGCTGGGCGGTTACACTTCATACTGAGGCGCTGAGCTGGGTGGTTACACTTCATACTGAGGCGCTGAGCTCGGCGGTTACACTTCATACTGAGGCGCTGAGCTCGGCGGTTACATTTCATACTGAGGTGCTGAGCTGGGCGGTTACATTTCATACTGAGGCGCTGAGCTCGGCGGTTACACTTCATGCTGAGGCGCTGAGCTCGGCGGTTACTCTTCATACTTAGCTCGGTGGTTACACTTCATACTGAGTCGCTGAGCTGGGCGGCTACACTTCATACTGAGGCGCTGAGCTCAGCGGTTACACTTCATACTGAGGCGCTGAGCTGGGCGGTTACACTTCATACTGAGGCGCTGAGCTGGGTGGTTACACTTCATACTGAGGCGCTGAGCTCGGCGGTTACACTTCATACTGAGTCGCTGAGCTCGGCGGTTACATTTCATACTGAGGTGCTGAGCTGGGTGGTTACATTTCATACTGAGGCGCTGAGCTCGGCGGTTACACTTCATGCTGAGGCGCTGAGCTCTGCGGTTACTCTTCATACTTAGCTCTGCGGTTACACTTCATTCTGAGGGACTGAGCTCTGCAGTTACTCTTCATACTTAGCTCGCCGGCTACACTTCATACTGAGGCGCTGAGGTGGGTAGTTACACTTCATACTGAGGCACTGAGCTCGGCGGTTACTCTTCATGCTGAGGCGCTGAGCTCTGCGGTTACTCTTCATACTTAGCTCGGCGGTTACACTTCATACTGATGCGCTGAGCTGTGTGGTTACACTTCATACTGAGGCGCTGAACTCGGCGGTTACACTTCATGCTGAGGCGCTGAGCTGGGCAGCTACACTTCATACTGAGGCACTAAGCTCAGCGGGTTACACTTCACACTGAGGCGCTGAGCTGGGCGGTTACACTTCATACTGAGGCGCTGAGCTCTGCGGTTACTCTTCATACTGAGGCGCTGAGCTCAGCGGTTACACTTCATACTGAGGCGCTGAGCTGGGCCGTTACACTTCATACTGAGGCGCTGAGGTCGGCGGTTACACTTCATGCTGAGGCGCTGAGCTCTGCGGTTACTCTTCATACTGAGGCTCTGAGCTCGGCGGTTACATTTCATACTGAGGCGCTGAGCTGGGCGGTTACACTTCATACTGAGGCACTGAGCTCGGCGGTTACACTTCATGCTGAGGCGCTGAGCTCGGCGGTTACTCTTCATACTTAGCTTGGCAGTTACACTTCATGCTGAGGCGCTGAGCTCGGCGGTTACACTTCATGCTGAGGCGCTGAGCTCTGCGGTTACTCTTCATACTTAGCTCGGTGGTTACACTTCATACTGAGGCGCTGAGCTGGGTGGTTACACTTCATACTGAGGCGCTGAGCTCGGCGGTTACATTTCATACTGAGGCGCTGAGCTCGGCGGTTACTCTTGTGTTGTGAACTCTTTTTTTGGGCTCCCTCTGGTGGTCACAAGCGGTACTGTGTAGTGTTGTCTTTCTGCAGGTTGTAGCATCAGCTGGTTCGTTATCCTGGTTGGTTTCCTATTTAGCTCACTTGTATACTCAGTTCCTTGCCTGCTATCAATGTATTCAGTGCTCTTCAGATTCCTTGTGTCTACCTTGCTCCCAGTCTCTCCAAGACAAGCTAAGTTTTTGTTTGATAATTTTTTGATTATCAGCGTTCATTATGTTTTTAGTCCAGCTCGCTAAAATGTGATTTCCTCGCTTGCTGGTTGCTCTAGGGGACTGAGTTTCTCCCCCCACACCGTTAGTTGGTGTGGGGGTTCTTGAAATCTCAGAGTGGATATTTTGTAAGGGTTTTTTACTGACCGCATAGATTCCCTTCTGCTTTCTGCTATCTAGTATTAGTGGGCCTCATTTGCTGAATCTGCTTTCACCCCTGTGTATGTGCCTTCCTCTTACTTCACCGTTATTATTTGTTGGGGGCTTCTATATCTTTGGGGATTATTTCTTTGGAGGCAAGAGAGGTCTTTCTTTCTCTCTAGGGGTAGTTAGTTCCTCAGGCTGGCTCGAGACGTCTAGAATTTTTAGGCACGTTCACCGGCTACTTCTAGTGTGTTTGGATAGGTTCAGATTTGCGGTCAGTCCAGTTTGCACCTCCCTAGAGCTTGTCCTACGTTTGTTACTTAGCTGGAGTAATTTGTGATCCTCAACCACTAAGGATCATAACAGTATAGCAGGCCAAAAAGTGTTTAATGCATCGCAGAAGTGGGATAAAAAGAAGACCTGAGTACTTTTTTTTTTCCTCCCGCTTTTCCTTTGCTGCAGTCTGTTTAGCTTCTTTCATCCCCTTGAACTCTGGGTGGTTTTGAGCTCAGCTGCAGACATGAATGTTCAGACTCTGACTTCTAGTGTGGATCATCTTACTGCACGGGTGCAAAGTATTCAGGATTTTGTTATTCATAGCCCTATGTCAGAACCAAAGATACCCATTCCTGAATTGTTTTCTGGAGATAGATCTAGGTTTCTAAATTTTAAGAATAATTGTAAGTTATTTCTATCTCTGAGACCTCGTTCCTCTGGTGATTCCGCTCAGCAAGTTAAAATTGTTATCTCCTTGTTGCGTGGCGACCCTCAAGATTGGGCTTTCTCTCTGGCGCCAGGAGATCCTGCATTGCTTAATGTAGATGCATTTTTTCTGGCTCTTGGACTGCTTTATGAGGAGCCTAATCTTGAGAATCAGGCAGAAAAAGCGTTGCTGGCTATCTCTCAAGGTCAGGATGAAGCAGAGGTGTATTGTCAAAAATTTCGGAAATGGTCGGTGCTTACTCAATGTAATGAGTGTGCCCTGGCTGCAAATTTCAGAGAAGGTCTTTCTGAGGCCGTTAAGAATGTTATGGTGGGGTTTCCCACCCCTACAAGTCTGAGTGATTCTATGGCTTTAGCCATTCAGGTTGATCGGCGTTTGCGGGAGCGCAAATCTGCTCATCCTTTGGCGGTATTTTCTGGACAGAGACCTGAGTCTATGCAGTGTGACCGAACTCTGACCAGAATTGAGCGACAAAGTCATAGACGTCAAAATGGGTTGTGCTTTTACTGTGGTGATTCTACTCATGTTATCTCAGCATGCTCTAAACGCTTAAAAAAAATCGCTAAACCTGTCACCATTGGTACTATGCAGCCTAAATTTATTTTGTCTGTTACTTTGATTTGTTCTTTGTCGTCCTACCCGGTTATGGCTTTTGTGGATTCGGGTGCTGCCCTGAATCTGATGGATTTGTCGTTTGCCAGGCGCTGTGGTTTTGTCCTGGAGCCTTTGGAATTTCCTATTCCTCTGATGGGAATTGATGCTACGCCATTGGCTGAGAATAAGCCTCAGTATTGGACGTAAATGACCATGTGCATGACTCCCGTACATCAGGAGGTGATTCGCTTTCTTGTTCTGCATAGTTTGCATGATGTTGTCGTTTTGGGTCTGCCATGGCTGCAAGCTCATAATCCAGTTTTAGATTGGAAAGCTATGTCTGTGTCAAGTTGGGGTTGTCAGGGAATTCATGGCGATACTCCATTGGTGTCTATTGCTTCTTCCACTCCTTCTGAGGTCCCTGAGTTTTTGTCTGACTACCAGGATGTATTTGATGAGCCCAGGTCCAGTGCCCTGCCCCCTCATAGGGATTGTGACTGTGCTATAAATTTAATTCCTGGTAGTAAATTCCCTAAGGGACGACTTTTTAATTTGTCTATACCAGAGCATGCCGCGATGCGGAGTTATATAAAGGAGTCTTTGGAGAAGGGACATATTCGCCCATCCTCTTCCCCTCTTGGTGCAGGATTTTTTTTTGTGGCCAAGAAGGACGGTTCTTTGAGACCTTGTATAGATTATCGTCTTCTGAATAAAATTACAGTCAAATTTCAGTATCCTTTGCCACTATTGTCTGATTTGTTTGCTCGGATTAAGGGTGCCAGTTGGTTCACCAAGATAGATCTCCGTGGTGCGTATAACCTTGTGCGCATTAAGCAGGGAGATGAATGGAAAACAGCATTTAATACGCCCGAAGGCCATTTTGAGTACTTAGTGATGCCTTTTGGACTCTCTAATGCTCCTTCTGTGTTTCAGTCCTTCATGCATGACATCTTCCGAGAATATCTGGATAAATTTATGATTGTTTATCTGGATGACATTTTGGTCTTTTCTGATGATTGGGAGTCCCATGTGAAGCAGGTCAGGATGGTGTTTCAGGTCCTGCGTGCTAATGCTTTATTTGTGAAGGGCTCAAAATGCCTCTTCGGAGTACAGAAGGTCTCCTTTTTGGGTTTTATTTTTTCTCCTTCTACTGTGGAGATGGACCCAGTCAAGGTCCAGGCTATTCATGATTGGACTCAGCCCACGTCTGTTAAGAGTCTTCAGAAGTTCTTGGGTTTTGCTAATTTTTACCGTCGTTTCATCGCTAATTTTTCTAGCGTGGTTAAACCTTTGACGGATTTGACCAAGAAGGGTTCTGATGTGACTAATTGGTCTCCTGCGGCCGTGGAGGCCTTTCGGGAGCTGAAGCTCCGGTTTTCTTCAGCTCCAGTCTTATGTCAGCCAGATGTCTCTCTCCCCTTCCAGGTCGAGGTTGATGCTTCTGAGATTGGAGCAGGGGCTGTTTTGTCTCAGAGAAGCTCTGAGGGCTCTGTGATGAAGCCATGTGCTTTCTTTTCAAGAAAGTTTTCGCCTGCCGAGCGGAATTATGATGTTGGTAATCGGGAGTTGTTGGCTATGAAGTGGGCATTTGAGGAGTGGCGACATTGGCTCGAAGGAGCTAAACATCGTGTGGTGGTCTTGACTGATCACAAAAATCTGATTTACCTTGAATCTGCCAAGCGCCTGAATCCTAGACAGGCTCGTTGGTCGTTTCTTTTTCTCCCGTTTCAACTTCGTGGTCTCATACCTGCCTGGTTCGAAGAACGTGAAAGCTGATGCACTTTCTAGGAGTTTTGTGCCTGACTCTCCGGGAGTTTCTGAGCCGGCTGGTATTCTCAGAGAGGGAGTGATTTTGTCTGCCATTTCCCCAGATTTGCGACGAGTGCTGCAGAAGTTTCAGGCGGATAGACCTGACCGTTGTCCACCAGAGAGACTGTTTGTCCCGGATAGATGGACCAGCAGAGTTATTTCCGAGGTTCATTCTTCGGTGTTGGCGGGTCATCCTGGGATTTTTGGTACCAGAGATTTGATGGCTAGGTCCTTCTGGTGGCCTTCCTTGTCGCGGGATGTGCGTTCCTTTGTGCAGTCTTGTGGGATTTGTGCTCGGGCTAAGCCTTGCTGTTCTCGTGCCAGCGGTTTGCTTTTGCCTTTGCCTGTTCCGAAAAGGCCTTGGACGCACATTTCCATGGATTTTATTTCGGATCTTCCAGTATCTCAGAGAATGTCTGTCATCTGGGTGGTGTGTGATCGTTTTTCCAAGATGGTCCATTTGGTGCCCTTGCCTAAGTTGCCTTCTTCCTCCGATTTGGTTCCTCTATTTTTTCAGAATGTGGTTCGCTTGCACGGCATTCCTGAAAATATTGTGTCTGATAGAGGATCCCAGTTTGTGTCCAGGTTTTGGCGGACTTTTTGTGCTAAGATGGGCATTGATTTGTCTTTTTCGTCGGCCTTCCATCCTCAGACTAATGGCCAAACCGAGCGAACTAATCAGACGTTGGAAACTTATTTGAGGTGTTTTGTTTCTGCTGATCAGGATGATTGGGTGACTTTTTTGCCTTTGGCCGAGTTTGCCCTTAATAATCGGGCTAGTTCTGCTACTTTGGTTTCGCCTTTTTTCTGCAATTCTGGTTTCCATCCTCGTTTTTCCTCGGGTCAGGTTGAGCCGTCTGACTGTCCTGGGGTGGATTCTGTGGTGGATAGGTTGCAGCAGATTTGGAACCATGTGGTGGACAATTTGAGGTTGTCACAGGAGAAGGCTCAGCGCTTTGCCATCTGCCGCCGCGGTGTGGGTCCCCGACTTCGTGTTGGGGATTTGGTGTGGCTGCCTTTTCGGTATGTTCCTATGAAGGTCTCCTCTCCTAAATTCAAGCCTCGCTTCATCGGTCCTTATAAGATCTTGGAAATCCTTAACCTGGTGTCTTTTCGTTTGGATCTCCCAGCATCGTTTGCCATTCATAATGTGTTCCATAGGTCTTTGTTGCGGAGGTATGTGGTACCTGTGGTTCCTTCTGTTGAGCCTCCTGCTCCGGTGCTGGTCGAGGGCGAATTGGAGTACGTGGTGGAGAAGATTTTGGATTCTCGTATCTCTAGACGGAGGCTTCAGTATTTGGTTAAGTGGAAGGGCTATGGTCAGGAGGATAATTCCTGGGTTGTCGCCTCTGATGTTCATGCGGCCGATTTGGTTCGTGCCTTCCACGCGGCTCATCCTGATCGCCCTGAGGGTCTTGATGAGGGTTCGGTGACCCCTCCTCAAGGAGGGGGTACTGTTGTGAACTCTATTTTTGGGCTCCCTCTGGTGGTCACAAGCGGTACTGTGTAGTGTTGTCTTTCTGCAGGTTGCAGCATCAGCTGGTTCGTTATCCTGGTTGGTTTCCTATTTAGCTCACCTGGATACTCAGTTCCTTGCCTGCTATCAATGTATTCAGTGCTCTTCAGATTCCTTGTGTCTACCTTGCTCCCAGAGTCTCCAAGACAAGCTAAGTTTTTGTTTGATCATTTTTTGATTATCAGCGTTCATTATGTTTTTAGTCCAGCTCGCTAAAATGTGATTTCCTCGCTTGCTGGTTGCTCTAGGGGACTGAGTTTCTCCCCCCACACCGTTAGTTGGTGTGCGGGTTCTTGAAATCTCAGAGTGGATATTTTGTAAGGGTTTTTTACTGACCGCATAGATTCCCTTTTCTATTTTCTGCTATCTAGTATTAGTGGGCCTCATTTGCTGAATCTGCTTTCACCCCTGTGTATGTGCCTTCCTCTTACTTCACCGTTATTATTTGTTGGGGGCTTCTATATCTTTGGGGATTATTTCTCTGGAGGCAAGAGAGGTCTTTCTTTCTCTCTAGGGGTAGTTAGTTCCTCAGGCTGGCTCGAGACGTCTAGGATTTTTAGGCACGTTCACCGGCTACTTCTAGTGTGTTTGGATAGGTTCAGATTTGCGGTCAGTCCAGTTTGCACCTCCCTAGAGCTTGTCCTACGTTTGTTACTTAGCTGGAGTAATTTGTGATCCTCAACCACTAAGGATCATAACACTCTTCATACTGAGGCGCTGAGCTCGGCGGTTACATTTCATAGTGAGGCTCTGAGATCGGCATTTACATTTCATAGTGAGGCGATGAGCTCGGCGGTTACATTTCATACTGAGGCGCTGAGCTCGGCGGTTACTCTTCATACTGAGGCGCTGAGCTGATTGCACATCTGAGATGACCACTGCTAATATCTGCCATTCTCTGTTCTCCAAACCATGAAATATTATATCTGTGATGTCACCACTAGGGGGCGGGGCTGAGAACCACGCAGAATACACAGGCCGATTGTCAGCAGTAATTGATGACGAGGGCAGGAGGATTATAGTGGCTACATGCAGATGTTGCTATTATTCCGGGATTGTGGAAAGCTGAGTGTTGCAGTAATGGCTCCAGGGGTGACACATTAGCCAATATTTAGGCTCCTGCATCTTATTCCCGGAGTTCTCCTCTTGTCAGGGAGAGGGGGGGCTCAGCTACTGTTTCTGATTTTAGTGTTGGGAGAGACCGTGCTCCTCACCCCCACTCGCCCACACACTCGCCCCGACTCCCATACATCGCCTGCAGCGTCACCAGGTTTAATGCGATGAATTTATGTAAAGTCACAGTGTGGACAGGGAATTCATGGCGGCTGCTGCTGCTGATGACTCATGGAGGGGGCTGCAGGGACCTCAACATTTACATCTCTGCTTCCATTAACTCTTATATAGGTCACATGTAAGAGAGCGAAACAAGGGGAAGGAAAATGTCCGTAGTCTGTGCAGATTAGCCCCATGCAGACTGAGGCAGCCTCATTGTCCCCCTTGACATCACTCTGTATTGTGACCGCACTTACAGTACAGAGCTCCATAGTGTGACCACTCTTACAGTACAGAGCTCCATAGTGTGACCGCTCTTACAGTACAGAGCTCTATAGTGTGACCGCTCTTACAGTACAGAGCTCTATAGTGTGACCGCTCTTACAGTACAGAGGTCTATAGTGTGACCACTCTTACAGTACAGAGCTCTATGGCGTAACCTCTCTTACACTACAGAGCTCTATAGTGTGATCACTTTTACAGTACAGAGCTCCATAGTGTGACCGCTCTTACAGTACAGAACTCTATATTGTGACCGCTCTTACAGTGCAGAGCTCCATAGTGTGACCGCTCTTACAATACAGAGCTCTGTAGTGTAACCACTCTTACAGTACAGAGCTCCATAGTGTGAACGCTCTTACAGTACAGAGCTCTATAGTGTGACCGCTCTTACAGTAAAGAGCTCTATAGTGTGACCGCTCTTACAGCACAGAGCTCTATAGTGTGACCACTCTTACAGTACAGAGCTCTATAGTGTAACCTCTCTTACACTACAGAGCTCTATAGTGTGATCACTCTTACAGTACAGAGCTCCATAGTGTGACCGCTCTTACAGTGCAGAGCTCCATAGTGTGACTGCTCTTACAGTACAGAGCTCTATAGTGTGACCACTCTTACAGTACAGAGCTCTATAGTGTGACCATAGATGAGGGACAAAAAATGAAGCCCAAAAAAGAAACCTTCTGCACCCCAAAGAGGCACTTAGGCACCGGTTAAGGTTCAGGCCATTTATGATTGGATTCAACCCACATCCGTGAAGAGCCTTCAGAAATTTTTGGGTTTTGCAAATTTTTATCGCCGTTTCATTGCTCATTTCTCCAGCGTGGTTAAACCCTTGACCGATTTGACGAAGAAAGGCACTAATGTGGCGAATTGGTCCTCTGCGGCTGTCTCTGCCTTTCAGGAGCTTAAACGCCGATTTACTTCTGCTCCGGTGTTGCGCCAACCGGATGTTTCCCTTCCGTTTCAGGTTGAGATTGATGCCTCTGAGATTGGGGCAGGGGCCGTTTTGTCTCAGAGGGATTCTGTGGGTTCCTTGATGAAACCGTGTGCCTTCTTCTCCCGCAAGTTTTCGCCTGCTGAACGCAATTATGATGTCGGCAATCGGGAGTTGTTGGCTTTGAAGTGGGCGTTTGAGGAGTGGTGACATTGGCTTGAGGGAGCTAAGCATCGTATTGTGGTCCTAACTGATCATAAGAATCTGATTTACCTCGAGTCTGCCAAACGGCTGAGTCCTAGACAGGCTCGATGGTCCTTGTTTTTTTCCAGTTTTGATTTCGTGGTTTCGTATCTTCCGGGTTCTAAGAATATTAAGGCTGATGCCCTTTCTAGGAGTTTTTTGCCTGATTCTCCTGAGGTCCTTGAACCGGTCGGCATTCTGAAAGAAGGGGTGGTCCTTTCTGCCATTTCCCCTGATTTACGGCGGGTTCTTCAGGAATTTCAGGCTGACAGACCTGACCGCTGTCCTGTGGGGAAATTGTTTGTTCCTGACAGATGGAATAGTAGAGTGATTTCTGAGGTTCACTGTTCCGTGTTGGCTGGTCATCCTGGTATTTTTGGTACCAGAGATTTGGTTGGTAGGTCCTTTTGGTGGCCTTCCTTGTCGTGTGATGTGCGTTCTTTTGTGCAGTCCTGTGGGACTTGTGCGCGGGCCAAGCCTTGTTGTTCCCGTGCTAGTGGGTTACTTTTGCCATTGCCGGTCCCTGAGAGGCCCTGGACGCATATTTCAATGGATTTTATTTCTGATCTTCCGGTTTCCCAGAGGATGTCGGTTATCTGGGTTGTTTGTGACCGGTTTTCTAAGATGGTTCATTTGGTGCCTTTGCCTAAATTGCCTTCCTCTTCAGATTTGGTTCCGTTGTTTTTTCAGCATATGGTTCGTTTGCATGGTATTCCGGAGAATATTGTGTCCGACAGAGGTTCCCAGTTTGTTTCTAGGTTTTGGCGGGCCTTTTGTGCTAGGCTGGGCATTGATTTGTCTTTTTCTTCTCCATTTCATCCTCAGACAAATGGCCAGACCGAGCAAACTAATCAGACCTTGGAGACCTATTTGAGATGCTTTGTGTCTGCTGATCAGGATGATTGGGTGGCCTTTTTGCCATTGGCCGAGTTTGCCCTTAATAATCGGGCTAGTTCAGCTACTTTGGTTTCGCCTTTCTTTTGTAATTTTGGTTTTCATCCTCGTTTTTCTTCTGGGCAGGTTGAGCCTTCTGACTGTCCTGGTGTGGATTCTGTGGTTGACAGGTTGCAGCAGATTTGGGCTCATGTGGTGGACAATTTGGTGTTGTCTCAGGAGGAGGCTCAACGTTTTGCTAACCGTCGTTGGTGTGTTGGTTCCTGGCTTCGGGTTGGGGATCTGGTTTGGTTGTCTTCTCGTCATGTTCCTATGAAGGTTTCTTCCCCGAAGTTTAAGCCTCGGTTTATTGGTCCTTATAGGATTTCTGGGATTATTAATCCGGTGTCTTTTCGATTGGCGCTTCCGGCCTCTTTTGCTATCCATAATGTCTTCCATAGATCTTTATTGCGGAAATATGTGGTGCCCGTTGTTCCCTCTGTTGATCCTCCGGCCCCTGTGTTGGTTGATGGGGAGTTGGAGTATGTGGTTGAGAAGATTTTGGATTCTCGTTTTTCGAGGCGGAGGCTTCAGTACCTTGTCAAATGGAAGGGTTATGGCCAGGAGGATAATTCTTGGGTTTTTGCTTCTGATGTCCATGCTGCTGATTTGGTCCGTGCCTTTCATCTGGCTCGTCCTGATCAGCCTGGGGGCGCTGGTGAGGGTTCGGTGACCCCTCCTCAAGGGGGGGGTACTGTTGTGAATTCTGCTTTTGGGTTCCCTCCGATGGTGGTAGGTGGTAATGCAGTTGTCCCTGAGTTGCAGTCCTGGTCAGGTGTTTCTGCTGATTGCAGTTCTGACTGGGGTATTTAGGTGTGCAGGATCCATTAGTCCTTGCCAGTTGTCAATTGTTGTTGGGAGGTGTTGGACCTCTGCCTGGTTCCTCCTGCCTTTCTGCCAAATCAGCAAAGATAAGTGTCTTTTTTTTTCTGTGGCACACATGCTGTGTGCTTCATGATTCAGTGCTATTCTTTTGTGTTTTCTTGTCCAGCTTAGATTGTGTCAGTATTTTCTCAGTCTTGTTGGATTCTCTGGGGTTGCAGATATTCATTCCACGTCTTTAGTTAGATTGTGGAATTTTTTGTATTATCTGCTGTGGATATTTTTTGAAGGGTTTTAATACTGACCGCCTAGTATTCTGTCCTATCCTTTCCTATTTAGCTAGAGTGGCCTCTTTTGCTAAATCTTGTTTTCTGCCTGCGTGTGTCTTTTCTTCTCCTACTCACAGTCAATATTTGTGGGGGCTGCCTATCCTTTGGGGTTCTGCTCTGAGGCAAGGTAGTATTCCTATTTCCATCTATAGGGGTATTTAGTCCTCCGGCTGTGTCGAGGTGTCTAGGGTTTGTTACGCACACCCCACGGCTACTTCTAGTTGCGGTGTTAGTTCAGGATCTGCAGTCAGTATAGTTTCCACCTACTCCAGAGAAAGTTTCATGCGGCTCCAAGGTCACCTGATCATAACAAACCTCTCAGTACAGATCTCTATACTGTAACCTCTCACAGTACAGAGCTCTATAGTGTGACCGCTCTTACAGTATAGAGCTCTATAGTGTTACCGCTTACAGTACAGAGATCCATAGTGTGACCGCTCTTACAGTACAGAGCTCCATAGTGTGACCGCTCTTACAGTACAGAGCTCTTTAGTGTGACTGCTCTTACAGTACAGAGCTATATAGTGTGACTGCTCTTACAGTACAAAGCTCCATAGTGTGACCGCTCTTACAGTACAGAGCTCCATAATGTGACCGCTCCTATAGTACAGAGCTCTATAGTGTGACCGCTCTTACAGTACAGAGCTCCATAGTGTGACCGCTCTTACAGTACAGAGCTCCATGGTGTGACCGCTCCTATAGTACAGAGCTCTATAGTGTGACCGCTTACAGTACAGAGCTCCATAGGGTGACCGCTCTTACAGTACAGAGCTCCATAGTGTAACCGCTCTTACAGTACAGAGCTCCATAGTGTGACCGCTCTTACAGTACAGAGCTCTATAGTGTGACCTGTCATGGTTCCCAATGGCAGGGACATAGGCAAAAACAAGACTAGCTCTAGGAAGATGGAATCTAAGCTGACCGCGATGCTGAACCTCACGCACAACTACCAGTGGCCGGGGAACGTACCTGCGTTTTATCCCTAGACGTCTCGCACCAGCCGGAGATCTAGCTACCCCTAATAGAGGAAACACAGACCTGGCTTGCCTCCAGAGAAAACCCCAAAGTGATAGTAGCCCCCAACATATAATGACGGTTAGTTAAGAGGAAAACACATACGCAGGATGAATACAGGTTCAGCAAAGAGAGGCCCATTAACTAGATAGCAGAAAATACAAAAGTGGACTTCGCGGTCAACTCAAAACCCTACAAAATACCATCCTGAAATGACTTTAAACTCCGGTATCAACTCATGACACCGGAGTGGTCATTTCAGTTCACTAGAGCTTCCAGCAGCAAGATTCATATAAATGCCCGCAAAACCTGAAAAACCTTCCTGACCTGTTGAACATGCGACTCCCAGTCATCAGAAAAAATCAAAATATCATCCAAATACACAATCATAAATTTATCCAGATATTCACGGAAAATATTGTGCATAAAGGACTGAAAGACTTAAGGGGCATTAGAAAGACCAAAAGGCATCACCAGATACTCAAAATGGCCCTCGGGCGTATTAAATGCAGTTTTCCACTCATCTCCCTGCTTAATCCGCACCAAATTATACGCACCCCGAAGGTCAATCTTAGAGAACCACCTTGCCTCCTTAATACGAGCAAACAAATCAGTCAACAGTGGCAAAGGATACTGATATTTGACCGTAATCTTATTCAACAGCCGATCAATACAAGGCCTCAGGGAACCATCCTTTTTACCCACGAAAAAAAAACCTGCTCCTAAAGGGGATGAGGATGGACGGATATGTCCTTTTTCCAAGGACTCCTTAATATACTCTCGCATAGCAGCATGCTCTGGCACAGACAGATTGAACAAACGACCTTTAGGAAACTTGGTGCCAGGAATCAACTCTATAGCACAATCACACTCCCTGTGAGGAGGGAGCGAACTAAGTTTAGGCTCCTCAAAAACATCACAGTAATCAGACAAAAATGCCGGAACCTCAGAGGGAGTAGATGAAGCAATGGAAACCAAAGGTACTTCCCCATGAGCCCCCTGACATCCCCAGCTTAATACGGACAATGTTTTCCAGTCAAGAACTGGGTTATGAGTTTGTAACCATGGCAAACCAAGCACTAAAACATCATGCAAATTATGCAACACAAGGAATCGAATCACCTCCTGATGGTCTGGAGTCATACACATAGTCACTTGTGTCCAGTATTGAGGTTTATTCCTAGCCAATGGTGTGGAGTCAATACCCTTCAAAGGGATAGGGACTTCCAGAGGTTCTAGACTAAACCCACAGCGCCTGGCAAAGGACCAATCCATAAGACTCAGGGCGGCGCCAGAATCCACATAGGCATTCGCGGTAATAGATGATAACGAACAAATCAAGGTCACAGACAAAATAAACTTAGACTGCAAAGTGCTAACTGCAAAAGACTTATCAACCCTTTTTGTGCGTTTAGAGCATGCTGATATAACATGAGCAGAATCGCCACAATAGAAGCACAACCCATTTTTACGCCTATAATTCTGCCGTTCACTTCTGGACAGAATTCTATCACATTGCATATTCTCCGGTGCCTGCTCAGAAGACACCGCCAAATGGTGCACAAGTTTGCGCTCCCGTAAACGCCGGTCAATCTGAATAGCCATTGTCATGGACTCATTCAGACCTGTGGGCGTAGGAAACCCCACCATGACATCTTTAACGGCGTCAGAGAGACCCTCTCTGAAATTCGCCGCCAGGGCGCACTCATTCCACTGAGTAAGCACAGACCATTTTCGAATTTTTTGACAATATATCTCAGCTTCATCATGCCCTTGAGAGATGGCTATCAAGGCTTTTTCAGCCTGAATCTCCAAATTAGGTTCCTCATAGAGCAACCCCAACGCCAGAAAAAACGCATCCACATTGAGCAACGCAGGGTCCCCTGGCGCCAAAGCAAATGCCCAATTCTGGGGGTCACCCCGCAGCAAGGAAATAACAATCTTAACCTGCTGAGCGGGGTCTCCAGCGGAGTAAGATCTCAGAGAAAGATACAATTTACAATTGTACTTAAAATTCAAAAAACGAGATCTATCTCCAGAAAAAAACTCTGGTATAGGAATTTTAGGTTCAGACATAGGAGCATGTATGACAAAGTCTTGTAAATTTTGAACCCTAGAAGCGAGATTATTCAGATTTGAAGCTAAACTCTGGATATCCATTTCTCAGCAGCTGAGATCTGAGCCATTCAGGGATTAAGAGGAGGGAAAAGCAGCAGACTGCAATTATGGCTAGCAGACTTCAGAGTTAAAAAAAAAAAAAAAAAAAAAAAGGTGTCAAAGACTTCTTTTCTCTTTTTCTTCAGCCACTGCACAACTACCAGTGGCCGGGGAACGTACCTGCGTTTTATCCCTAGACGTCTCGCACCAGCCGGAGATCTAGCTACCCCTAATAGAGGAAACACAGACCTGGCTTGCCTCCAGAGAAAACCCCAAAGTGATAGTAGCCCCCAACATATAATGACGGTTAGTTAAGAGGAAAACACATACGCAGGATGAATACAGGTTCAGCAAAGAGAGGCCCACTAACTAGATAGCAGAAAATACAAAAGTGGACTTCGCGGTCAACTCAAAACCCTACAAAATACCATCCTGAAATGACTTTAAACTCCGGTATCAACTCATGACACCGGAGTGATCATTTCAGTTCACTAGAGCTTCCAGCAGCAAGATTCATATAAATGCACGCTGGACAAAAGGTACAACTGATCCAAATGGACGCTGGACAAAACTTTCACAAAAGGTACAGATGATCCAACTTATCTGAAACAGCAGACTTGGAGCAGGTAGCAAGTAACAGAGGAGCTCTGGTAACATTGATAGCCGGCAAGTAAATGACTGAGAAGCCAGACTATATAGGAAACTCCCATTTCCTGATGGGAACAGGTGCACTGGAGATAAAAGACAGAAGTCAACCAGTACCACCAGTAGCCACTAGAGGGAGCCCACAAACAGAATTCACAACAGTGACCGCTCTTACAGTACAGAGCTCCATAGTGTGACCGCTCTTACAGTACAGAGCTCTATAGTGTGACCGCTCTTACAGTACAGAGCTCTATAGTGTGACCGCTCTTACAGTACAGAGCTCTATAGTGTAACCTCTCTTACACTACAGAGTTCTATAGTGTGATCACTGTTACAGTACAGAGCTCCATAGTGTGACCGCTCTTACAGTACAGAACTCTATATTGTGACCGCTCTTACAGTGCAGAGCTCCATAGTGTGACCGCTCTTACAGTACAGAGCTCCGTAGTGTAACCACTCTTACAGTACAGGGCTCCATAGTGTGAACGCTCTTACAGTACAGAGCTCTATAGTGTGACCGCTCTTACATTACAGAGCTCTATAGTGTGACTGCTCTTACAGTACAGAGCTCCATAGTGTGACTGCTCTTACAGTACAGAGCTCCATAGTGTGACCGCTCTTACAGTACAGAGCTCTATAGTGTGACCGCTCTTACAGTACCGAGCTCTATAGTGTGACCGCTCTTACAGTACAGAGCACCATAGTGTGACCGCTCTTACAGTACAAAGCTCCATAGTGTGACCGCTCTTACAGTACAGAGCTCCATAGTGTGACCGCTCCTATAGTACAGAGCTCTATAGTGTGACCGCTCTTACAGTACAGAGCTCCATAGTGTGACCGCTCTTACAGTACAGAGCTCCATAGTGTGACCGCTCTTACTGTACAGAGCTCCATAGTGTGACCGCTCCTATAGTACAGAGCTCTATAGTGTGACCGCTTACAGTACAGAGCTCCATAGTGTGACCGCTCTTACAGTACAGAGCTCTATAGTGTGACCGCTCCTTACAGTACAGAGCTCCATAGTGTGACCACTCTTACAGTACAGAGCTCTATAGTGTAACCTCTTACAGTATAGAGCTCTATAGTGTGACCGCTCTTACAGTATAGAGCTCTATAGTGTGACCGCTCTTACAGTACAGAGCTCCATAGTGTGACCGCTGTTACAGTACAGAGCTCCATAGTGTGACTGCTCTTACAGTGCAGAGCTCCATAGTGTGACCACTCTTACAGTACAGAGCTCTATAGTGTGACCGCTCCTTACAGTACAGAGCTCCATAGTGTGACCACTCTTACAGTACAGAGCTCTATAGTGTAACCTCTTACAGTATAGAGCTCTATAGTGTGACCGCTCTTACAGTATAGAGCTCTATAGTGTGACCGCTCTTACAGTATAGAGCTCCATAGTGTGACCGCTCTTACAGTACAGAGCTCCATAGTGTGACCGCTCTTACAATACAGAGCTCCATAGTGTGACCGCTCTTACAGTACAGAGCTCCATAATGTGACCGCTCTTACAGTGCAGAGCTCCATAGTGTTACCGCTCTTAGAGTACAGAGCTCTGTAGTGTAACCACTCTTACAGTACAAAGCTCCATAGTGTGACCGCTCTTATAAGTACAGAGCTCTATAGTGTGACTGCTCTTACAGTACAGAGCTCTATAGTGTGACCGCTTTTACAGTATAGAGCTCTATAGTGTGACCGCTTACAGTGCAGAGCTCCATAGTGTGACCACTCTTACAGTACAGAGCTCTATAGTGTGACCGCTCCTTACAGTACAGAGCTCCATAGTGTGACCACTCTTACAGTACAGAGCTCTATAGTGTAACCTCTTACAGTATAGAGCTCTATAGTGTGACCGCTCTTACAGTATAGAGCTCCATAGTGTGACCGCTCTTACAGTACAGAGCTCCATAGTGTGACCGCTCTTACAATACAGAGCTCCATAGTGTGACCGCTCTTACAGTACAGAGCTCCATAATGTGACCGCTCTTACAGTGCAGAGCTCCATAGTGTTACCGCTCTTAGAGTACAGAGCTCTGTAGTGTAACCACTCTTACAGTACAAAGCTCCATAGTGTGACCGCTCTTATAAGTACAGAGCTCTATAGTGTGACTGCTCTTACAGTACAGAGCTCTATAGTGTGACCGCTCTTACAGTACAGAGCTCCATTGTGTGACCACTCTTACTGTACAGAGCTCTATAGTGTAACTTCTCTTACAGTATAGAGCTCTATAGTGTGACCGCTTTTACAGTATAGAGCTCTATAGTGTGACCGCTTACAGTACAGAGCTCCATAGTGTGACCGCTCTTACAGTACAGAGCTCCATAGTGTGACCGCTCTTACAGTACAGAGCTCCATAGTGTGACCGCTCTTACAGTACAGAGCTCTATAGTGTGACCGCTCTTACAGTACAGAGCTCTATAGTGTGACCGCTCTTACAGTACAGAGCTCTATACTGTGACCGCTCTTACAGTACAGAGCTCTGTAGCGTGACCGCTCTTTCAGTACAGAGCTCTATAGTGTGACCACTCTTACAGTACAGAGCTCTATAGTGTGACCGCTCTTACAGTAGACACATAAGGGAGAATACATAGTGAAGCTTCTATATGTCTCCCGGGTTCCTCATTCTGCTCCCATGCATTTTGCTCAGGGCGGCCACGTGTGGATGATACAGACAGTGACTACAATGTGGGATGTGACAGAGGAGAAGGTGGCACAATGACATTATATCTACTGACAGATGCATTGTTGGCTCCGAGACTGTGCGGCGATCTCCCAGTCTGTGATTATCACACTTCGAGTTGACAGTTCAGTGTTGCGTATCCTCATTACCGTGTTAATTCGGCAGCATCTGAACCAGTGTGTACAAGGCCAATGTTCGGGGTCTCTGGGGTAAATTGGCGCTGATTGCAATAAGCATGCTGAAATCATCTGTAAGTGTAATGTTTAAGGGGTTGAATACTTTTGAATAGCACTGTTTGTGCACTTGTTAACATTCTCATTCTTTTATTACCCAGTAACGAGTGTTGGTAGTTAGTACGACCCCCCGAGATTAGTGACATGACAGGTTATCACAGGGGAACGCTTGAAGACGAGAATTCACAACAGGTAAATATAAAACCGCACAACGACGCCATGCAAGTGCAGTAAACCGTTTTGTCCTTTAGGATTGGAAGAATCGTTTTATGTATATGAACTTCACTGCGCCCACAGATTTCCGCATGTTATAACCTGACACGACTGTGCATCTCCGCATTTCATCACCGCCGATCGTCTTCGCCATCCTGACACTTATGCAGCGTAACATGCCGCGCTGACAGTGAATCTCGCTCACAGCCATCTGTGGTTATGAATATTTCAGGATGGTGTTTAGAGATGGAGGATTAAACTGTTTTTTGCTCCAGGAGGAATACATAACCAAAAATCCATCGCCCGGACGCAAATACGAAGGGCGAGTGATGAGGCGTTGTCCATGTACAATTACTGAATAGGAATTTAGGCATTGAGGTTAGTCCATAGGGAAGGGGGTTATCTATTTATTTGCATTAGTCTTTTAATTTATGGAATCCTTCCTATAGTCTCCTCATAATACTATAATTATACATACACTTTGATGTTTGGAATTTTTTCTTGCCCTTCCTTACATGCCCTACGTCCCCTACGGTATTCTTCGCTATCTATATACAGGTAGATTATGCTGTATTTAGGGGACGATGATTGGCACTTTATAAAAGAGACAGATTCTGAAACTGTATATGAGGAAAGTCTTGACACTGTATATAAAGGGCATTGTATGTAGGGGCAGAGGCCTAACACTATAGGGAGCTGATCACTAACACTATATATAGGGGCAGTGATCTGACATTGTATATACTTTTTCTGTATACGAGGGTATATTTCTGTATATGGGGGCAGGTGCCTGATATTTGACTTACACTACGGTTCCAAAGTTTAGGGTCACCCAGACAATTTTGTGTTTTCCATGAAAACGCATACTTTTATTAATCTAATGAGTTGCCAAATGAATGTAAAATCTCATCCAGACATTGACAAGGTTCAAAAAAAGATTTTTATTTGAAATAATAATTTTGTCCTTCAAACTTTGGTTTCGTCACAGAATGCTCCCTTTGCAACAATTCCAGCATTGCAGACCTTTGGCATTCTAGCAGTTAATTTGCTGAGGTAATCTGGAGAAAATTCCCCCCATGCTTCCAGAAGCCCCTCCACAAGTTGGTTTGGCTTAATGGCTACTTTTTGGCACCATACGGTCAAGCTGCTCCCATAAAAGCTCAATGGGGCTGAGATCTAGTGACTGCGCTGGCCGCTCCATTACAGATAGATACCAGCTGCCGGATTCTTCCCTAAATAGTTCCTGTATAATTTGGAGGTGTGCTTTTGGGTCCTTGTCCTGTTGTAGGATGAAATTGGCTCCAATCAAGCGCTGTCCACAGGGTATGGCATGGAGTTGCAAAATGGAGAGATAGCCTTCCTTATTCAAAATCCCTTTTACCTTGTACAAATCTCCCACTTTACAAGCAGCAAAGCAACCCCAGACCATCACATTACCTCCACCATGCTTGACAGATGGCGTCAGGCAGTCTTCCAGCATCTTTTCAGTTGTTTTGCGTCTCACAAATGTTCTTCTGTGTGATCCAAACACCTCAAGCTTGGATTCGCCTGTCCATAACACTTTTTTCCAATGTCTGTGTTCTTTTGTCCATATTAATCTTTTCCTTTTATTAGCCAGTCTCAGATATGGGTTTTTCTTTGCCACTTTGCCCTGACGTTGACACTGGCGTTTTGCCTGTACTATTTAATGAAGCTGCCAGTTCAGGAGCTGTCGATTTCTCAAACTACAGACTCTAATGTACTGGTCTTGTTGCTCAGTTGTGCAGCGGGGCCTCCCACTTCTCTTTCTACTCTGGTTAGAGCCTGTTTGTGCTCTTCTCTGAAGGGAGTAGTACACACCGTTGTAGGAAATCTTCAGTTTCTTGGCAATTTCTCGCATGGAATAGCCTTAATTTCTAAGAACAAAAATAGACTGTTGAGTTTCACATGAAAGTTCTTTTTTTTCTGGCCATTTTGAGACTTTAATGGAACCAACAAATGTAATGCTCCCGATTCTGAACTAGCTCAAAGGAAGGTCAAGTTTATAGGCTCTCTAATCAGCCAAACTGTTTTCAGCTGTGCTAGCATACTTGCACATCGGTTTTCAAGGGTATTCTAACCATCCATTAGCCTACTTACACAGTTAGCACACACAAAGTACCATAAGAACACTGGAGTGATGGTTGTTGGAAATGGGCCTCTATACACCTATGAAGATATTGCATTACAAACCAGACGTCTGCAGCTAAAATAGTCATTACCACATTAACAATGTATAGAGTGTATTTCTGAATCATTTAATGTTAGCTTCATTGGAAAAAACTGTGCTTTTCTTTAAAAATAAGGACATTTCTAAGTGTCCCTAAACTTTAGAACGGTAGTGTATGGAGCAAGCCAGCACTGTATACCAGAAGTTTCTGATACTGTTTATATGGGACTTGTTACCAGAACTGTATATAGTTGACAGATTCAACACTGTGTAGGAGTGGTGGAGATGATGTTCTACTGTCTGACACCCCAAGTGGTTAAATGTATTTTATAGTAATGTATGTTATCTTAAAGTAAACCCCCTGGGACTGAGTATAGCCTAGACAGGGTTAACTGTAACAGCTGGCGCAGATTGGGATGGGGCAACTGAGATTCAAGTGTCAGGTTCAGATGGAGAAAGTGTAGTGAAGTGATAGCAGTGGTTATAGGCAGTAGGCTGCTAGGGACAACTTGAGCCTGTTACTCGGGCAGTGGATTGCCATAGAACCCTTCCGTTTGAATCCGTCTATCAACCTGGAAACCTTGCAATGGACATCGGGGTCCCTGGGCGCACTAAGCCTGCAGAGCTGCAGGGAAAGATGGACTCAAACTCTCAGAGGCGGGAAGGAATAAAATCTGGGTGCGCTGCTTGTGGTGGAGAAAAATTCCTAGTGCTAGAGGAGTTAGCAAGAAGGTTATCTACCCACATAGAGAATCAGGGCTGAAGTTGTGTACGGTACCTGTGGGAAAGACTGTAACCCGTTGGGCCCTATACTATATGCTTCATTGTAATGACCGTAAACTGCCAAGTAAAAGTTAGACTGTTTTAACTAATTCCGTGTCCCATGGATTGTGTGCTGCAAAGGTTCTGGAAAATGAAAACCTGGAGCCAGTGGAGGCCCATGGGGCACAAGTAAGTGTGATGCACCCCACACACCGCAGCAGCGGGACTGGGACATGATTTTCCTGTAGGGTGCCAGAAGCAATAGCGCGCCCACGACTACCTCGCTCAGGCGACTTACAACTGTATATGTGGGCACATGCCGAAGACTATTTTTGGAGATTGCTAACACTGTTTATAAAGGCAATTACATGGCACTCTACATAGGGGTAGATTACCTGCACTGTACATAGTGAACAGATTGAAGCGTTGTATATAGGGGAAGATGACTGACTCTCCCTATATAGATACTGTGTACAGAGATAAGTGCCAAGCACTGTATTCTTCCATCTTTCTGTCTACAACTTCCGTCACGGAAATCCCGCGTCACTGATTGGTCTCGCCAGCTGCCTGTCATGGCTGCCGCGACCAATCAGCGACGGGCACAGTCCGATTAGTCCCTCCCTACTCCCCTGCAGTCAGTGCCTGGCGCCCGCTCCATACTCCCCGCAGTCAGTGCCAGGTGCCCGCTCCATACTCCCCTCACCGCTCACACAGGGTTAATGCCAGCGGTAACGTACCGCGCTATGCCGCGGGTAACGTTACCGCTGCTATTAACCCTGTGTGTCCCCAACTTTTTACTATTGATGCTGCCTATGCAGCGTCAATAGTAAAAACATCTAATATTAAAAATAATAAAAAAAAAAAAAACCTGCTATACTCACCCTCCGTAGTCCGACGATGCGCTCACGGCTGCTGCCATCTTCCGTTACCAGAGATGCTTTGCAAAATTACCCAGAAGACTTAGCGGTCTCGCGAGACCGCTAAGTCATCTGGGTAATTTCGCAATGCATCCTGGGAACGGAAGATGGCGGCAGCCGCGCGCATAGGGACAGCTTCGCTGGATCCCAGGGGGTGAGTATATAACTATTTTTTGTTTTAATTATCTTTTTTTAACTTGGATATGTGCCCACACTGCTATATACTACGTGAGCAGTGTTATATAGCGCGTGGGCTGCGTTATATACAGCGTGGCTGCTATATACTACGTGACCAGTGTTATATACTACGTGGCTGTGTTCTATACTGCGTGGGCAGTGTTATATAACGCGTGTGCTGCTATAAACTACGTGGGCAGTATTATATACTACGTGGGCAGTGTTATATACCGCGTGGGCAGTGTTATATACCACGTGGGCTGCGTTATATACCGCGTGGCTGCTATATACTATGTGGCCAGTGTTACAGTGGGGCAAAAAAGTATTTAGTCAGTCAGCAATAGTGCAAGTTCCACCACTTAAAAAGATGAGAGGCGTCTGTAATTTACATCATAGGTAGACCTCAACTATGGGAGACAAACTGAGAAAAAAAAATCCAGAAAATCACATTGTCTGTGTTTTTATCATTTTATTTGCATATTATGGTGGAAAATAAGTATTTGGTCAGAAACAAACAATCAAGATTTCTGGCTCTCACAGACCTGTAACTTCTTCTTTAAGAGTCTCCTCTTTCCTCCACTCATTACCTGTAGTAATGGCACCTGTTTAAACTTGTTATCAGTATAAAAAGACACCTGTGCACACCCTCAAACAGTCTGACTCCAAACTCCACTATGGTGAAGACCAAAGAGCTGTCAAAGGACACCAGAAACAAAATTGTAGCCCTGCACCAGGCTGGGAAGACTGAATCTGCAATAGCCAACCAGCTTGGAGTGAAGAAATCAACAGTGGGAGCAATAATTAGAAAATGGAAGACATTCAAGACCACTGATAATCTCCCTCGATCTGGGGCTCCACGCAAAATCCCACCCCGTGGGGTCAGAATGATCACAAGAACGGTGAGCAAAAATCCCAGAACCACGCGGGGGGACCTAGTGAATGAACTGCAGAGAGCTGGGACCAGTGTAACAAGGCCTACCATAAGTCACACACAACGCCGCCATGGACTCAGATCCTGCAGTGCCAGACGTGTCCCACTGCTTAAGCCAGTACATGTCCGGGCCCGTCTGAAGTTTGCTAGAGAGCATTTGGATGATCCAGAGGAGTTTTGGGAGAATGTCCTATGGTCTGATGAAACCAAACTGGAACTGTTTGGTAGAAACACAACTTGTCGTGTTTGGAGGAAAAAGAATACTGAGTTGCATCCATCCAACACCATACCTACTGTAAAGCATGGTGGTGGAAACATCATGCTTTGGGGCTGTTTCTCTGCAAAGGGGCCAGGACGACTGATCCAGGTACATGAAAGAATGAATGGGGCCATGTATCGTGAGATTTTGAGTGCAAACCTCCTTCCATCAGCAAGGGTATTGAAGATGAAACGTGGCTGGGTCTTTCAACATGACAATGATCCAAAGCACACTGCCAGGGCAACGAAGGAGTGGCTTCGTAAGAATCATTTCAAGGTCCTGGAGTGGCCTAGCCAGTCTCCAGATCTCAACCCTATAGAAAACCTTTGGAGGGAGTTGAAAGTCCGTGTTGCCAAGCGAAAAGCCAAAAACATCACTGCTCTAGAGGAGATCTGCATGGAGGAATGGGCCAACATACCAACAACAGTGTGTGGCAACCTTGTGAAGACTTACAGAAAACGTTTGACCTCTGTCATTGCCAACAAAGGATATATTACAAAGTATTGAGATGAAATTTTGTTTCTGACCAAATACTTATTTTCCACCATAATATGCAAATAAAATGATAAAAAAACAGACAATGTGATTTTCTGGATTTTTTTTCTCAGTTTGTCTCCCATAGTTGAGGTCTACCTATGATGTAAATTACAGACGCCTCTCATCTTTTTAAGTGGTGGAACTTGCACTATTGCTGACTGACTAAATACTTTTTTGCCCCACTGTATATACTACGTGGGCAGTATTATATACCGCGTGGGCAGTGTTATATACCGCATGGGCTGCGTTATATACCGCGTGGCTGCTATATACTATGTGGCCAGTGTTATATACTACATGGGCAGTATTATATACCGCGTGGGCAGTGTTATATACTGCATGGGCTGCGTTATATACCGCATGGGCTGCGTTATATACCGCGTGGCTGCTATATACTACGTGGCCAGTGTTAGATACTATGTGGGCTGTGTACTGCGTGGCCTGTGCTATATATTACGTGGCCACTGTTATATACTGCATGGCCTGTGTTATATACTACGTCGCCTGTGTTATATACTGCGTTGCTGCTATATACTGCGTGGGCTGTGTTATATACTATTTGGGCTGTGTTATATACTGCGTGGCCAGTGTTATATATTGTGTGGCCTGTATTAACGCATCGGGTATTCTACAATATGTATGTATGTATATAGCAGCCACATAGTATATAGCACAGACCACGTAGTTTTTGTCTGCTATATACTACATGGCTCCTATATACAGTACTACGTGGCCTGTGCTATATACTATGTGGCTGCTATATACATACATACATACATACATATTCTAGAATACCCGATGCGTTAGAATCGGGCCACCATCTAGTCATTACATAGAGATTTATCACTGTCTTTGTGATACTTATAATGGGTACACATAAGACTCAACCCAACATTATTCCATCCTCAGATTGGTATAATTTATTTATAAGTTATTAATCAGGAAACAAATTAAGTAGCGGATAATCTGTCAGAATCCTCGGGCCATCCTGAGGTTTCTTCCCTCATCACAGAGCACCCCAAAGGAAATTATATTAGAATATCCATCAACAGGTAATTAGTCTGGTACCAAGATGGACAGTTCATGGTTGTCAATCAGTTGACCGCCATCACTAACCACTAATAACCACCCCAAGATATGGCAATATGAGACAGAAGATCAATGAACCTGAGTATACAGATCAATGACATTTATTACACTGGCCTGCTGTTATTTGTCACAGGACGAGAAGAACAGATAATCTAACCGCATCCTCATACAGGTGTAATATATCAGCTTGACCCATCATGTACGTCATGTACAAAGTCTAACTAAACTATCATAATACTGCCCTCTATATACAAGAATATAACTACTATAATACTGCTCCTATGTACAAGAATATAACTACTATAATACTGCCCCTATGTACAAGAATATAACTACTATAATACTGCTCCTATATACAAGAATATAACTACTATAATACTGCTCCCTATGTACAATAGTATAACTACTATAATACTGCCCCCTATGTACAAGAATATATATATATAATTTATTAATAGGATTGGACCCACTTACTGGGGGAATAGTACTGAGCATTCCTTTATATATTATATCTGGGTGTCATTATTGTGTTTTTTTGATTTATATGTAACACAGGCCACGCAGTATATAGCAGCCACGCAGTATATAACACAGGCGACGTAGTATATATAAAAGGCCACACAGTATATAACACAGGGCACGTAGTATATAGCACAGCCCACGCAGTATATAACACAGCCCACGCAGTATATAACACTGCCCATGTAGTATATAGCACAGCCCCCGCAGTATATCACACAGCCTACGTAGTATATAACACTGCCCATGTAGTATACAGCACAGCCCCGCAGTATATCACACAGCCCATGTAGTATATAACACTGCCCATGTAGTATATAGCACAGCCCCCGCAGTATATCACACAGCCCATGCAGTATATCACGCTGGCCATGTAGTATATAGCGCAGCCCCCGCAGTATATCACACAGCCCCCGCAGTATATCACACAGCCCCCGCAGTATATTGCACAGCCTACGCAGTATTTAGCAGTGTGGGCACCATATCCCTTTAAAAAAAAAATAATTAAACTAAAAAATAGTTATATACTCACCCACCGGGATCCACCGAAGCTCCGGCGATGCGCACGCGGCTGCCGCCATCTTCCGTTCCCAGGATGCATTGCGAAATTACCCAGAAGACTTAGCGGTCTCGCGATACCGCTAAGTCTATTGGGTAATTTCGCAATGCATCTCTGGGAACGGAAGATGGCGGCAGCCGCGTGCAGCTCGGCGAACTACGGAGGGTGAGAATAGCAGTTTTTTTGGGTTTTTTTTCATTATTTTTAACATTACATTTTTTTTACTATTGATGCTGCATAGGCAGCATCAATAGTAAAATTTTGGGACACACATGGTTAATAGCAGAGATAATGGAGCGCGTTACCCGCAGCATAACGCGGTCCGTTACCGCTGGCATTAACCCTGGGTTAGCGGTGACCGGAGGGGAGTATGCGGGCGCCGGGCACTGACTGCAGGGGAATAGGGAGGGACTAATCGGACTGTGGCCGTCGCTGATTGGTCGCGGCAGCCATGACAGGCAGCTGGCGAGACCAATCAGCGACGCGGGATTTCCGTTACGGAAGTTGAGGACAGAAAGACGGAAGTACCCCTTAGACAATTATATATATAGATAATACTGCTCCCTATGTACAAGAATATAACTACTATAATACTGCCCCCATGTACAAGAATATAACTACTATAATACTGCTCCCTATGTACAAGAATATAACTACTATAATACTGCCCCTATGTACAAGAATATAACTACTATAATACTGCCCCCATGTACAAGAATATAACTACTATAATACTGCTCCTATGTACAAGAATATAACTACTATAATACTGCCCCCATGTACAAGAATATAATTACTATAATAATGCCCCTATGTACAAGAATATAACTACTATAATGCTGCTCCCCATATACAAGAATATAACTACAATACTGCTCCTATGTACAAGAATATAACTACTATAATACTGCCCCTATGTACAAGAATATAACTACTACTAGATGGTAGCCCAATTCTAACGCATCGGGTATTCTAGAATATGTATGTAGTTTATTTATGAAGATTTTAGAATAATACATTGAATACACAGCATTCAGCCGGTCGCGACCAATTAGCGAAGCGTGGTTCAAATCCCGCACCAATTCGCGGCCGGACTGCGCCTGTCGCTGATTGTTCGCGGCCGGCCATGTAGTATATAACAGCCCACGTAGTAAATAGCACAGCCACGTAGTATATTGCACAGCCCACGTAGTGTATAACACAGGCCACGTAGTGTTTAACACAGCCCACGTAGTGTATAACACAGCCCACGCAGTGTATAACACAGCCCACGCAGTGAATAACACAGCCCACGTAGTGTATAACACAGCCCACGCAGTGTATAACACAGCCCACGCAGTGAATAACACAGCCCACGCAGTGTATAACACAGCCCATGTAGTGTATGCACAGCCCACGTAGTATATTGCACAGCCCACGTAGTATATTGCACAGCCCATGTAGTATATAGCACAGCCCATGCAGTATATTGCACAGCCCATGTAGTACATTGCACAGCCCACGTAGTACATTGCACAGCTGTTGTGAACTGTGTTTCTGGGCTCCCTCTGGTGGTCACTAACGGTATTGTGTTAGGCATGTCTTGTTGCAGGCCTGAGCTCCAGCTGTGTCGTTAAGCAGCGGGTGTTCCCTATTTAAGTCTCCTCCGGACTCAGTCTCTTGCCTGGCATCGTTGTATCCAGACCTATATGGTCTCCTCCGGATTCCTTTCAGTCTGTCTCATGCAAGAAAAGCTAAGTCCGTTTTGTATAATTTGGATCGTTTGCATTTTTCAGTGTCTTTGTCCAGCTTGCTTAATATTTGATTTTCTGGCTCGCTGGAAGCTCTAGGGGGCTGATATTCTCCCTCCGCACCGTCAGTCAGTGTGGGGGTTCTTGAATGTTCAGCGTGGATGTTTTTGTAGGGTTTTCTGCTGACCGCATAGTCCACTATCTATTTTCTGTCTATCTAGACTAGTGGGCCTCACTTTGCTGAATCTAGTTCATCTCTACGTTTGTGTTTTCCTCTTGCCTCACCGTTATTATTTGTTGGGGGCTTTCTATATCTTTGGGGTTCAATTTCTCTGGAGGCAAGTGAGGTCTTATTTTCCCTCTAGGGGTAGTCAGTTCTCCGGCTGGCTCGAGACGTCTAGAACCAATGTAGGCACGTTCACCGGCTGCTTCTAGTTGTGTGTGTTAGGATCAGGTATGCGGTTAGCCCAGTTTCCACCTCCCTAGAGCAGTATTTATGTTTTTGCTATCTTGCCGGAATATCAGAGATCCTCTACCACTGGGATCATAACAGTATGCCAGGCCGAAAGAAAATGTTTATTGCATCGCAGAAGCGGGATTAAAAAGAAGTTCTGAGTTTTTTGGGGTTTTTTTTTTTTTTTTTTTTGTTGCTGCAGTTTGCCTAGCTTCTTCCATCCCCTTTTTTTCTGAGTGGCTGGAACTCTGCTGCAGATATGAATGTCCAGACTCTGACTTCTAGTGTGGATCAGCTTGCTGCTAGGGTGCAAAGCATTCAGGATTTTGTTATCCATAGCCCTATGTCTGAACCAAAAATACCTATTCCTGAGCCGTTTTTTGGAGATAGATCTAAGTTCCTGAATTTTAGGAATAATTGCAAATTGTTTCTGTCTCTGAAACCTCGTTCCTCTGGTGATTCCGCTCAGCAAGTTAAGATTGTTATTTCCTTCTTGCGTGGCGACCCTCAAGATTGGGCCTTCTCTCTGGTGCCAGGAGATCCTGCATTGGTGAATGTTGATGCGTTTTTCCTGGCACTTGGTTTGCTTTATGAGGAGCCTAATCTTGAAAATCAGGCTGAAAAGATGTTGCTGGCTATCTCTCAGGGTCAGGACGAAGCTGAGGTATATTGTCAAAAATTTCGGAAATGGTCCGTGCTTACTCAATGGAATGAGTGTGCACTGGCCGCAAATTTCAGAAATGGTCTTTCTGAAGCCATTAGGGATGTGATGGTGGGGTTTCCTATCCCTACAGGTCTGAATGATTCAATGGCTCTGGCCATTCAAATTGATCGACGTTTGCGGGAGCGCAAATCTGTTAATCCTTCGGCGATGCTGTCTGAACGGTCACCTGATTCTATGCAATGTGACAGAATTCTGACCAGAGTCGAGCGACAAAATCATAGACGTAAAAATGGGTTGTGTTTCTACTGTGGTGATTCAACACATGTTATCTCAGCATGCTCTAAACGCTTAAAAAAAATTGTTAATCCTGTCGCCATTGGTACTTTTCAGCCTAAGTTTATTTTGTCTGTGACTTTAATTTGTTCATTATCTTCTTACTCAGTTATGGCTTTTGTGGATTCTGGTGCTGCTTTAAGTCTGATAGATTTGTCGTTTGCCAAGCGCTGCGGTTTTGTCCTGAAGCCTTTGGAAAATCCTATTCCTCTTAGAGGAATTGATTCTACGCCATTGGCAGAGAATAAACCTCAGTATTGGACGCAAGTGACCATGTGCATGACTCCTGTACATCAGGAGGTGATTCGTTTTCTGGTACTGCATAAAATGCATGATGTTGTCGTTTTGGGTCTGCCATGGTTACAGGCCCATAATCCAGTTTTAGATTGGAAAGCTATGACTGTGTCTAGTTGGGGGTGTCAGGGGATTCATGGCGATTCTCCATTGGTGTCTATTGCTTCTTCTACTCCTTCTGAGATCCCTGAGTTTTTGTCAGACTTTCAGGATGTATTTAATGAGGCCAGGTCCAGTGCCCTTCTTCCTCATAGGGACTGTGATTGTGCTATAGATTTGATTCCTGGTAGTAAGTTTCCTAAGGGACGACTCTTTAATTTATCTGTGCCAGAGCATGCCGCAATGCGGAGTTATATAAAGGAGTCTTTGGAGAAGGGACATATTCGTCCATCCTCTTCTCCTCTTGGTGCAGGATTCTTTTTTGTGGGCAAGAAAGACGGGTCTTTGAGACCTTGTATAGATTATCGTCTTCTGAATAAGATCACGGTTAAATTTCAGTATCCTTTGCCATTGTTGTCTGATTTGTTTGCTCGGATTAAGGGATCCAGTTGGTTCACCAAGATAGATCTTCGTGGTGCGTATAACCTTGTGCGCATAAAGCAGGGAGATGAATGGAAAACGGCATTTAATACGCCCGAGGGTCATTTTGAGTACCTGGTGATGCCTTTTGGATTATCGAATGCCCCTTCTGTGTTTCAGTCCTTCATGCATGACATCTTCCGGAAATATCTGGATAAATTTATGATTATTTATCTGGATGATATTTTGTTTTTTTCTGATGATTGGGAGTCCCATGTGAACCAGGTCAGGATGGTGTTTCAGGTTCTGCGGGAGAATGCTCTATTTGTGAAGGGCTCAAAATGTATCTTTGGGGTACAGAAGGTTTCTTTTTTGGGTTTTATTTTTTCCCCTTCTACTGTGGAGATGGACCCAGTCAAGGTCCGTGCCATTCATGACTGGACTCAGCCCACGTCTGTTAAGAGCCTGCAGAAGTTCTTGGGCTTTGCTAATTTTTACCGTCGTTTTATCGCTAATTTTTCCAGCGTGGTGAAACCTTTGACGGATATGACCAAGAAGGGTTCTGATGTTGCTAATTGGTCTCCTGCGGCCGCGGAGGCCTTTCGGGAGCTGAAGCGTCGGTTTACTTCAGCGCCAGTCTTGTGCCAGCCGGATGTCTCTCTTCCCTTCCAGGTTGAAGTTGATGCTTCTGAGATTGGTGCAGGGGCTGTTTTGTCGCAAAAAAGTTCTGATGGCTCCGTGATGAAGCCATGCGCCTTCTTTTCAAGAAAATTTTCGCCTGCTGAGCGGAACTATGATGTTGGTAATCGGGAGTTGTTGGCTATGAAGTGGGCATTTGAGGAGTGGCGACATTGGCTCGAGGGAGCTAGACATCGTGTGGTGGTCTTGACTGATCATAAAAATCTGATTTACCTCGAGACTGCCAAGCGCCTGAATCCTAGACAGGCTCGTTGGTCGTTGTTTTTCTCCCGTTTTGACTTTGTGGTCTCGTACCTGCCTGGTTCGAAGAACGTGAAGGCTGATGCACTTTCTAGGAGTTTTGTGCCTGACTCTCCGGGAGTCTCGGAGCCGGCTGGTATTCTCAGAGAGGGAGTGATTTTGTCTGCCATTTCCCCAGATTTGCGACGAGTGCTGCAGAAATTTCAGGCTGATAGGCCTGATCGTTGCCCACCAGAGAGACTGTTTGTCCCTGACAGATGGACCAGCAGAGTTATTTCTGCGGTTCATTCTTCAGTGTTGGCGGGACATCCTGGGATTTTCGGTACCAGAGATTTGGTGGCTAGGTCCTTTTGGTGGCCTTCCTTGTCGCGGGATGTGCGTTCTTTTGTGCAGTCCTGTGGGATTTGTGCTCGGGCTAAGCCTTGCTGTTCTCGTGCCAGCGGGTTGCTTTTGCCCTTGCCTATCCCGAAGAGGCCTTGGACGCACATTTCCATGGATTTCATTTCGGATCTTCCGGTATCTCGGAAGATGTCTGTCATCTGGGTGGTGTGCGATCGTTTTTCTAAAATGGTCCATTTGGTGCCCTTGCCTAAGTTGCCTTCCTCCTCTGATTTGGTCCCTTTGTTCTTTCAGAATGTGGTTCGTTTGCACGGCATCCCTGAGAATATTGTGTCTGACAGAGGATCCCAGTTTGTGTCCAGATTCTGGCGATCCTTTTGTGCTAAGATGGGTATTGATTTGTCTTTTTCGTCGGCTTTTCATCCTCAGACTAATGGCCAGACCGAGCGAACTAATCAGACGGTGGAGACTTATTTGAGATGTTTTGTTTCTGCTGATCAGGACGACTGGGTTACCTTTTTGCCACTGGCCGAGTTTGCCCTTAATAATCGGACTAGTTCTGCCACTTTGGTTTCACCCTTTTTCTGCAACTCTGGTTTTCATCCTCGTTTCTCCTCGGGCCAGGTTGAACCTTCTGACTGTCCTGGGGTTGATTCTGTGGTGGATAGGTTGCAGCGGATTTGGAACCATGTGGTGGACAATTTGAAATTGTCACAAGACAAGGCCCAGCGTTTTGCCAACCGCCGCCGCAGTGTGGGTCCCCGACTTCGTGTTGGGGATTTGGTTTGGTTGTCTTCTCGGCATGTTCCTTTGAAAGTCTCCTCTCCTAAGTTCAAGCCTCGCTTTATCGGTCCTTATAAGATTTTGGAAATCCTTAATCCGGTGTCTTTTCGCTTGGACCTTCCAGCGTCATTTGCTATTCATAATGTGTTCCATAGGTCCTTGTTGCGGCGGTACGTGGTGCCTATGGTTCCTGCTGTTGAGCCTCCTGCCCCGGTTTTGGTTGAGGGCGAGTTGGAGTACGTGGTGGAGAAGATTCTGGATTCTCGTATCTCTAGACGGAAACTCCAGTATTTAGTTAAGTGGAAAGGCTATGGTCAGGAGGATAATTCCTGGGTTGTCGCCTCTGATGTTCATGCGGCTGATTTGGTTCATGCCTTTCACGCTGCTCATCCTGATCGCCCTGGGGGTCTTGGTGAGGGTTCGGTGACCCCTCCTCAAGGGGGGGTACTGTTGTGAACTGTGTTTCTGGGCTCCCTCTGGTGGTCACTAACGGTATTGTGTTAGGCATGTCTTGTTGCAGGCCTGAGCTCCAGCTGTGTCGTTAAGCAGCGGGTGTTCCCTATTTAAGTCTCCTCCGGACTCAGTCTCTTGCCTGGCATCGTTGTATCCAGACCTATATGGTCTCCTCCGGATTCCTTTCAGTCTGTCTCATGCAAGAAAAGCTAAGTCCGTTTTGTATAATTTGGATCGTTTGCATTTTTCAGTGTCTTTGTCCAGCTTGCTTAATATTTGATTTTCTGGCTCGCTGGAAGCTCTAGGGGGCTGATATTCTCCCTCCGCACCGTCAGTCGGTGTGGGGGTTCTTGAATGTTCAGCGTGGATGTTTTTGTAGGGTTTTCTGCTGACCGCATAGTCCACTATCTATTTTCTGTCTATCTAGACTAGTGGGCCTCACTTTGCTGAATCTAGTTCATCTCTACGTTTGTGTTTTCCTCTTGCCTCACCGTTATTATTTGTTGGGGGCTTTCTATATCTTTGGGGTTCAATTTCTCTGGAGGCAAGTGAGGTCTTGTTTTCGCTCTAGGGGTAGTCAGTTCTCCGGCTGGCTCGAGACGTCTAGAACCAACGTAGGCACGTTCACCGGCTGCTTCTAGTTGTGTGTGTTAGGATCAGGTATGCGGTTAGCCCAGTTTCCACCTCCCTAGAGCAATATTTATGTTTTTGCTATCTTGCCGGAATATCAGAGATCCTCTACCACTGGGATCATAACACACAGCCCACGTAGTACATTGCACAGCCCATGTAGTACATTGCACAGCCCACGTAGTACATTGCACAGCCCACGTAGTATATTGCACAGCCCACGCAGTATATAGCACAGCCCACGCAGTATATAGCACAGCCCACGCAGTATATAGCACAGCCCACGCAGTATATTGCACAGCCCACGCAGTATATTGCACAGCCCACGCAGTATATTGCACAGCCCATGTAGTATATTGCACAGCCCACGTAGTATATTGCACAGCCCACATAGTATATTGCACAGCCCATGTAGTACATTGCACAGCCCACGCAGTGTATAGCAATGTGGGCATCATATCCCTGTTAAAAAAAAGAATTAAAATAAAAAATAGTTATATACTCACCTTCCGTTGGCCCCGGATCCACGCGAAGCGTTTACTGATGCTCCTCGCGCACTCCAGTCCCAAGAGTGCATTGCGGTCTCGCAAGATGATGACGTAGCGGTCTCGCAAGACCGCTACGTCATCATCTCGCGAGACCGCAATGCATGGAGCGGTCACCGGAGCGTCGCGAGGAGCGGGAAAGGCCTGTTCCTGATCTGGGGGCCAACGGACGGTGAGTATATAACTATTTTTAATTTTTTAATTATTTTTAACATTAGATTTTTTTACTATTGATGCCGCATAGGCAGCATCAATAGTAAAAAGTTGGTCACACAGGGTTAATAGCAGCGGTAACGGAGTGTTACCCGTGGCCCGTTACCGATGCCATTAACCCTGTGTGAGCGCTAAGTGGAGGGGAGTATGGAGCGGGCACTGACAGCGGGGAGTATAGAGCGGGCACTGACTGCAGGGAGGAAGGAGTGGCCATTTTGCCACCGGACTATGCCCGTCGCTGATTAGTCGTGGCCGTTTTGCCGCGACCAATCAGCGACTTGGATTTCCATGACAGACAGAGGCCGCGACCAATGAATATCCGTGACAGACAGACAGACAGAAGGACAGACAGACAGACGGAAGTGACCCTTAGACAATTATATAGTAGATAATGCTGCCCCCTATATACAAGAATATAACTACTATAATACTGCCCCTATGTACAAGAATATAACCACTATAATACTGCTCCTATGTACAAGAATATAACTACTATAATACTGCTCCTATGTACAAGAATATAACTACTATAATACTGTCCCTATGTACAAGAATATAACTACTATAATGCTGCCCCTATATACAAGAATATAACTACAATAATACTGCTCCTATGTACAAGAATATAGCTACTATAATACTGCCACTATGTACAAGAATATAACTACTATATTACTGACCCCATGTACAAGAATATAACTACTATAATACTGCTCCTATGTACAAGAATATAACTACTATAATACTGCCACTATGTACAAGAATATAACTACTATAATACTGACCCCTATGTACAAGAATATAACTACAATAATACTGCTCCTATGTACAAGAATATAACTACTACAATACTGCCACTATGTACAAGAATATAACTACTATAATGTTGCCCCCTATGTACAAGAATATAACTACTATAATACTGCCCTCTATGTACAAGAATATAA